>NC_133582.1:62733342-63363742 GCF_964106895.1 Numenius arquata
ATTTATCAATTTAATCAGAGTTGAAGGTTTTCTTGCCAGTGTGTTTTTGAGGTTTTGCTTTGTTTTTTGTTTTTAAACAGGGGCTTTATTCAAAGTTTGCATTACCTAAGTCAGCTTGCAACACAGAAACTCCATAAACACTAACCACAAGCAAGGCCTTTAAGGGGAAAGACCCCAAACATATCACTTGCACAGTAAGGGGAGGGGATCTTTGTAATTTTGTTTGCTCTGTGGCACGAGGACAAGCCAAGAGCATAACCACATCCACAGGTTTGCAGCCGGTGTCACCAGAGGTGCCCCATCATTCCCATCTGTGAGAATTCAACCGGGGGCAAAGCTGTTAGAGCCCACCCCTGCCCCAACCAGAGACGGGGAAAACTGCTCCTCCCGGCTCCAGCTGAGCTCAGCAAACATCATAGCACCCACCGCCTGGGACACGGGATTTAAACTTTTTATTGGGCTAAAGGAGTGATGGGCGCATCCCTCACCTCTGCAGCGCTAGTCCTTCCCCTCGGAGACTGAAGGAAATCATCTTCTATTATCAGAGTGCTCCAAAACACTCCCCAAAAGCATAAAGGGTATTCAATCCACATTCTCTATTGCAGAACAGCAGTATAAGAGGTTTCTTATTCCATAGGAGAATAAAGATATACAGAGATGCTCAAAAATCAATGATTTGTGAAGAACTTTCATACCAGAGAATGGAAACTACCAAACAGACCCATAGGAAATTATTAATTCAACATTCAGCCAAAACCCGGCTTCATTAGACACTCAGGACCAAGTAATGAAGAAGATCCTGAGTTGGAAGGGCACCATGAAGACCACAGAGTCCCACCTCTGTCCCTGCACAGGGCAAACTGACAGCTAAATCACATCTAAGAGCGTATGTGGGCCACTAAGCTATGGAGCTTCCCCCTCAGCACCAACCCTGGGCAGCCAGGGGAGGCTCCTCTGGAAAAGAATAATTTCTGAGGCACATACGAATGAAGATCAAGCAGCCGTTGCACGGGTTTAACTCCATCTTACACACTCTTTTACTTGGGGGGTTACTTAAAAGTAACAAGTCAAACTATAGATACACTACAAAAAATGACTCCTGACTATGATTCCTGCCGTTGCTCACCTCGTTCCTTGACCCTAATTCCAACCGGTGCTTATATCCTACCTTTGGGTAAGCAAGTCACAGCTCAGGAGAAATTCACCACGTGCCCAGCTCACCCCAGCTCCGGTAAAGGTATCTACATTTCTTATTTCATCCGTGAGAAGAAAATGGAAACAGATTTTACACAAGTCATCCCCAACATGCTTCTATTCCTTCTGAGAGCTGATGTTGAGGATCTGACTTCAGGGCAGAGTCACTGACGCAAAAGTCCACACTTCCAAATGAACTACACTGCCCTTTTTCACACCGCCGTTTTAAAAAGGGTGAAAGTGACTCAGCCTCAGCACATACATTGACAGGCCGCTAGACGAGTTTTAAATGGAACTCAGAATGACAGCATGGTCAATAAAGAATGGACTTAAATTTTGGTTTAGATCTTATTTCCCTTTAAATACAGCTGAACAACAGAGCTGGGCACTGCACAGTCAATATTTAAAATGTAAATTCTACCATTCTCCTAAAACCATACACAGACTTTCACTGAACTCGCTCAATGATGCTCAGTCCACTTCTGAAAAGGAAATTAAACTACAGAAAAGAGCAATTACCATGATTCCACAGGGCAATTTCCTGTCCCCAGGTACTGCTGCTGCTCAGTAAGTCCCGATTGCCCCGTGCTGGAATTAAAAGTACAATGGCAAGAATGAGCCTGAAACTGAGAATTTACCATCTCTGGATTGTAGCTTATGGAAATTATTGTACCTATTAGCTCAAAGTGAGCATGTTTCCTTTTAAAAGGTCTGAGCGCACTGCAAAAAGTTTATTATGTAATAACAATTAAAAAAAAAAAAATCTAAAACTTTACATACCAAAACCAAAGGCAAACCTGAAAACTTCAGCAGAGTCAGTGAAGCTCTGACAACCCGATTTCTAGGACAAACACAGAGCCCAGGAACTTTGCTTTGCTCAGCATCACTCCAGGTACCTGCAGCAGAGCAGGAAATAGTACCATTATCTCAGCACCAACCCAAAACTTCAGCCAAAAAACCATTATTCCTGTTCCCTGGCGTTATTGCTTGAGAACAGGGAAGACTGGCAGAGGGACAAAAAGAAGGCACTACTAATTTCTATTGCAAATGACATTTTGCATTATTGAAGTAGGAAAATAAAGTCTCACAAAGAAATCATATTAGTGTACAGTATTTATTATCTTTTACTAATCTGAAGTCAATCATTTTGATATGACTAATTCTGAAATAAACAGACATTTTTAAATACACATGAAGATGAGAGGCTCTAATATGAGAGTATTTAGTTGATCTGCACTCTTAATCCACATGCGACGGATGTACAGCGATCAAACATTGTACATTTCCTTTCATTTTACACCGGTCCATAGTAAAGCACAATTTCTGAGGGAGAAAGCAGGGAGGAAAGAAATCATATTTTCAAGTAGCCCTTTTATTAAAAAAGAGCATCAACTATATATTAAGCCAACGTGTTTCTCTGATTTTGATTTTACTTACAGTATACAGTTCTGCAAAATATACAGCTCACCAATGATACACAAACTGTGGCCCTTTACTATGGGCAAAAACCAAAACAAAACAAAAAAGAAGACATACAACAGAAAAGAATTCTACAGATTAGAAAAGTGGTATTTTAGAGCATTATGTCACTTAAGAGTGCGCCCAACGCTGGTAAGAAAAGTCATGCACGATGGTTTTAAGTGAAGGCTGTCGTCAGCCCATGAGGGACGTGGCTCATGGACAGGAGGAGATACAAGGGACGAGGAAAGCAGCTTCCCCCGTTATCTCTTGGGCCTGTCCATGTCATCGATGGCCGCCAGCAGCTTCTGCCTCGCCTTCTTGTTGATGTGGGAGCCCAGGCAAACATTCACCAGGTTGGTCAGCTGCTTGGTGGAGTATTCCTGCAAACAAACACAGGTCATGGCATGGCAAAGTGGAACACTGGGCAAGGACAGAAATCCAGGACACACACGCAAGGTGGACTTCTCAGCTGACAGAAACGGTCAGCACACCAGGGAGATCTGAAGGGGTGGTGAAGCCAGGTCTGGAGAGCTTCCATAGTCGAGGCAGAGGGAAAAACTGCACTTTGCTACATGGCAGGTTACAATGGAAAATCCTTACAACTTCAGTAGTGTTGGACTGAGTTCACAGAAAGTAACTCTGTGAATATGTACATATATAAATCAATTTTTAATGTATTTTCCACTTTTTGGGAGGTGTGATGGGAAATATATATGCAAATGGGATAAGCTTTTAACACAAAAACATTTTTCTAAATAAACTGTGACAAAAAATGATGGTCTTTTTTATTTTGACTTGTTGTTTCCAATAAGCTTCTAAATACTTCTGTCTGCAGGGTCTCCAAGGAATGTTAATTTCAGTACGTGATAAAGGAGGAAAAAATGACAAAAATGTTAAGACAAGAATTCTCAACACCTGTCAAAACAGCCCATTTGCCAGTACTACCTTTATACCTAACACTGTCCCAAACAGACCTCCCACCAGCAGGCTTAAACAAGAGGTTTTTCCATATAGGTCACCAACCAACAGCTCACCATCTCTTTTGTGGCTCCAGGTAAAACAAGGAAAACGCTATTAAAGACTTATTTTCTTCATCCATTTCTAGTGGGATTTAAAGTAATCCCAAAGTACAGATTTCAGAGCACTCCATTTTAAAAGACTTTTCATCCCAGCAACGGGCAGCTCCAGCAGCATGTGCCTGTTACATACGCAGCCCTACTACCACTAGTAGTTATGCTCCATGAAAGCTCAGTGCTTTCAACATAGAGACTCATCTCAGAGCAACATCCACCCTGATTCACTGCTATTCAATCAAGACAAAGCAAGGAGTCACATACATTGTGCCCTATAACTTAGTTGAAGCCATCCTAAAGGCAAAGGAAAATTTCACAGTGTGATTTCCAACGATACCGCTTGATGATGGAGCTGTGCACTTTGGCATGTTCTGAAGAGCACACAAATGTTTTCAACTCCAGTTCGCTGAAATTTCTGACACAGTAGGTAGATGTGACTGGCTTATTTATCCTTTATCAGATGTTGAATCAGTACAAACACATACAAACTTCATATGATAATAAATATAATGAACATGTACATGCATACACATTTATACTGCTCCTCATACAGATTTTATTATAGTAACTGAATATATACATAGATATAGGTTCATTTTCATATATCATGTATATATATTCATTTTTAACACATAGAAGCATTGATCATTTATAGTTGTTAGCATGACTCTGTCATCATGGTGACTTTTCCCCATAGGCAGTAAAAGAAAATTTAACTCTTACCCTGTGCTCCTTTATCCAGCGCTCCATGTCGTTTTCTGTTAGGTAGTACGCTTTAATGTAGGTTTCCACAAATTCTTTATCCGGAATGGGCCTAATGTCTGTTAACTTTTCTAGCTTCATTAAGAATTGCTGAAAGTCCAGTTGCATCAAGGCACGTCCTTCATTGCTGCACTTCTTTACATTGGCATAACTGAGAAGAGAAACACAGTGGAAAGTAACACTTAAAAGGAAATAAAAATGAATCTTACTTCTCAAAGTCATTTAACTTAGTCCTCTGAACCTTGAGGAGGAAGATAATTATGGCTTTAAGATAAAAGCAGACAAGAACTTCTCTCAGGATGTCTGATGCAGAGTTTTATTTGCATTAGTACAGTATGTTTTAGCCCCTCTCATAGAACAGAACCACATTGTGCCCAGTGATACTAAAAACCCACACATCCCTGCAGCCAAAAGCCGCTGAAAATCCTACAGTAGGGAGTGCATAGGGTGAAGATAACCAGGGAAGAAATATGGAAATATTCTATGATGAAAAGAAGTTGTGATGAGAGCCCAGACATACGTAGCAAGAGGCAAGAACACAAAAATAAATGCAGTGGATGAAAGGCCTGCAATTCTCAGGTGACAATATCGACTTTGAAGAGACTGGGACACTGATTCAGACGGAGGGATGAGCGAGGTGTAGCAGTTCCTGACTAAGGTGCTTGAGCCTCAACTGACCAAGCTACCCAAGACACCTCTCTGCTCCTGAAGAATTTGGGAAAATCCTGCTCCATGGCTACTCTATGATAACTGCTAGGGCTGGCAACTCCATCCTGGTTCCTGGCAAAGACAAATAGCATCACCATAGAGATGCTGACAATTACACTTTAACTTTCTTTGCTCTGATGAGAAATTATAATTTTTAGATAGAAGTTTCTTTGAAAATAAAATTGTTTTGAATACTTCAGTATTCAAACACTCAATGTCATTCCTCAGCCATACCTGGGTACAAGACCATCCCCCTTAGACTTAATGCTGTGCCTGACTCTGCCAAACAACTGCTGAGGACTGTGTTAAGCCTTGATATTTTTAGGCTCCCCAAAAGCACAAGAGCTTCCCAGCGTGCTACAAAATCAGAACTTTTAATTCCATAAAATAGGTGTTATCATTATAGACATATTTTCCCCAAACGAAGACTTTCCTGAACTACTTACCCTTCCACGAGAGTTCTATTGGCCAAGCGGATGCAGTGCTCCCACAGGATGTTGGAGACTGGCAGTGGAATACGGACCCTCTTGGACACCTCGTTCAACCTCCTGTTAAATTCTTCAAATTCCTGATGAAACATGAAAGCTCATTACTCCTTTAGCGTAAAAGGGATCACACTAGATCTATATATCCCTAGCTACAGCAACAACAACAAAGAGTTAGGAACGCACACGAAAGAGAATACTGAAAAAGAAGAGAAAGCCAAGAGGCTTAATAAGCACAGGCTGTAGAGACAAGTGTAACACGTAAAGTACCAAGCACACCGCTTTCCAGTACAGCATTCACAACACTACCTCAGTAATTTTTTTTAATAAAGGAAATACTGCTCTGTTGCCCAGAGGTGTAGTTCTCTGTGAAACTGATACCTCTGAAAATTAACCAAGTAGCTAATCCTTCAAATGCCATTCCCATCGCCTCACTCCCTCAACTCATCTTCAACTTTTTTAAAGTCAACATACAGCCACTGAAGAAAACCCAGTCGCACACTCACAAAAAGGAAAAAGCTACTGCAGAGACCAAACATTGTAAGTACAAACTGATTTCCAAAAGCCACGGCAGCACAAAGAAGGGTAATCACAAAGATTCAGATTCAGTGCAATGACAGATCCTCTATCAGATTCTCTCTCCTTTGCGGTATGTTTTTTTTTAAGCAGAGAACAGCTAGAGAGGTGTAATCAAAACTGTTATTCAACACTGACGCATAACCTTTTCTGTGCTACATACTTCACATATCTTTAAAATAAAATTTTCAGTTTCTCTGTAAGAATTAGTATAATTCTGCAAGAACTTCCTTCTAAAGACCTTTAGAAACATCATTTAGGCATCTATCAAAGGACGGCAGAGACTCTCCCCGTAGCTGGTCCTATATGCCATCAGATACAGCAACTGTACAACCACTGCTGCTGAAAGCAGTGGAGAAGTTGGGTCAACAACTTCCCTTTTACCTTCCTTTTCAAACGCTAACTTTAAATATAGCAACTTCAATCTGATAGTGCATGGTTATTATTGATGCTGGTGTGACCTACAGCCCCTATGATACATCTCAAAGACAACCGCTCAAATTATGTGGAACAGCAAACAGCCTCTGCTTAAAAGGCCACTATCACTATCTCAGGCCACTGGATTTTCCTCAACGTTACTCTGTTTACTACACATTTATCTACCACTCGAGACTGAGACATGAAACTCATTAAACTTCTGTGGTCACTTTCCCCCACCATGTAGTCAAAAAATCCCCACTGAGAGCAATCCGCCAGCAGCAAGAACAATGACAATTCTGGACAGACCTCCTTATAATAACTTACAATTTGCCAGGGTGCCGGATTGCTCTAACCATGCTACTTTAACACTTTTAGTTAAGTATTACAGTAGTTTAATGTTTATATAAACTCTAGCACACTGTTTCCCAGAAAGTATTCACCTTTAAAAGAGCATCGACATATATATTGTGCTGTGACATGATTTCCTTCACATCCCACTTCACATTAGCCATGAGAAGCAGCGTTTGTTCGTAATCGATGGCTTTAGCAGCAACAATCCAATACACTGGTTTACGCAGTTCACTGGCAGTTGACACTGTCTGAAACAGAATATAGATGAAATTCAATTCAGCAAATTTCTGGCTAATAAGAGCAACATATAACCATAATGTACAAGTATTTGCAACGCACTGTATATGTTTCAAATCTTGTTGAAAAATCAGCTGTGAATTGCACAATTCTGACCTGAGAATAGAACTGCTGAAGAAAAGGCTTCTTGGCAGCTGGCATCACCGCATCGAGATGAGGCTGAAGAAACTCAAACTGCTCCGCCAGAAATACCCTTTGAAAGCAAATGAAATTTACTGTGAACTAAATGCAACGTTTGGCACATCTCTGTACAATGTTACTCTGCAGTTGACATATTTGGCAATAATGACATGCAAGCTTGGAAAATTTAGCCCTGAGAAGAACCGTATTGGTTTCATGCCAGCGTATCAACAGGTATTCTCAACTCTGACAGTTCTAAAATCTGATTGCAAACAAGAAAATGCTTGAATAGAGAGATTAAGGATTGAATATCAACAACTCATATTTCCATTCTACTCAGGATACACTGCAAAAGTCTGACCCAAAGACTACTCGAGTCAGTGAACAAGTGTCAGGTAATTTCCATAATGCAGAACAGTCAACATTAATATTATAATTCCAAAATAACATTCCTAATTACTTATATACTAGTCAATACTTAGAATTTGATCTCACATTCTATCTTTTTTCTCAGGGGTAGGATTTGTTAACAAAAACATAACAAAGAAATGAATTCTTAACTAAGCATAAAGAAATACATTCCTAACTAAGCATAAATGGATGCAAAAGAAAATAAGCCCCTTTGAAAATACATTTTTAAAATTAACTTCTAATCTTTAAGTGCCATCTTGTGTGGGGAAAAAAAAAAAAAAATTCCTATCTGACTCTTACCATTATTCTGACCATATAAAAACCACTCTAAGTTCTGCGTTACTTGCTCACTGTCCTCTTCTCCTCCCAGGTGCACACTGCACAGCACCCTGCAATCCCAGCCAAACCACGACCAACTAAACAGTTCTGAGTCTCAGCCAACACCATTTCAGTACTTAATATAAAGTTTAAACGAACTATACAGATTGAATACTCCCATTAGCCTCTTTAAAATTAAACTTTTTTCCTGCTAGATTTGGCCTTGTGCTGTCACAAATTCCCGGAGCAGCTGCAGTAACATTTCACTGCCTGTGCCTGCAGGGGGTGGACAGACGGTCAGGCCCCACTACCTTTAATAAATAAATTACCTCTATCACTCATATTTAAAATCACATTGAGAGGCAGGTATTTTTGACCTCTCAAGAAGGTTTTGGCTTGTAATCACAATCTCTTAAACAATCCATAGCTTCCAGTGACCACAAAATGCAGTGTACAGCAAATAACCTACAAGGATTCTGTGGCCACCACTCTCTCTGCCAAACCATATAGCGAATTGCCAGACGTCAAAACCACGAGATGACTGAGATGTGGACTTGGCACCTTCTCCTTTCTCTCTTCAGCAGCTGTGAGAGTTCCTGTGGCATCAGCAGAGACCTCCTAAAACAAAGAATTAAACAACTGAAAACCCACAAAACCAGCAAGAACATCTCCAGCTGAGCAGTTCCAGACGACAGGCAAGATGAAGGAATGTTTCTAACCCTAAGGAGTAATTTAAATCAAGCCCGAACCAAAAGACAACCATATTTTTTTTTATTTGAACAGTGTTGTGTTCAAACAGGTGAAAAAAATCATCACATCATGTAGATCAATATCTATATCAGGGAAAAAAAAAAAGGCCAAGAACACACTTCTTAGCACACATTAATGCCCAACACAGGCTTTAGCCCAGCTGCCTACTGGAGACTGATGGACCAATCTCCAACCTGATGGTAACCAAACAAGGAGGCAAAGCAGAAGAATATCAGTTGCGCATGTGCTTTACTGGCTATGTGAGCTGTGGCTAACTTCAGGAAAATAAAAATGATGCTTTTAAATAAGTTATCACCCCATGAAAACTTCTGTCCTGCAGACATCTTGATTGTAGAAAGCAAGGAAATATTCACAGCACAGGAAAATAATCTGTAATAAGAACAGGTTATGCCAGTGCCCTGGTGCAAAATTAAAAAAAAACAAAAAAACAAAAAACCACACACACAACTGAAAAAAAAAAAAAAACAGGGAGAAAAAAAAAAGAGGAAAAAAAAAAAGAGAAAAAAAAAAACAATTGGGAGGAGTGACATGAAATAGAATAGCTATTCACACATTTTTCAGACAGTTTGGCCTAAGAAGAAACGGAGAGCAGTGGGCACTAGAAACACTGATGGAACGAAGTGGCGGTCTAGCTCTTTCTAAATAGAGGACTGAGACAAGAAAGAACATGCACTGTAGGTCTTGAAAAGCCAAGAGAAAAGGTACTGCACAGATGATCAGGTGAAAAGGGGGAACAGCAGGGAGGTAATTCAGGTAGCAAAATATCTGACAGACTCAGTGCTGTTACGCTGCAGCAATTACAGGTAGGGCAGGCAAAAACTGATTGTGTCAAAATGTGTAAGGACTTAGTGAGAATTTAAGGGATAAAGAATGAGCAGAAAGATCAAAACTTTGCTGCTATGGACAAAGCAGCACCAGAACATGTTTACTGCTTGATGAAAGCCAGGCCAAAAGTGACATTAAGAATATAAGACAACTGGGAAGATAATAGCATCCAAGCTGTTATGGTTTGAGCATGTTTGAGGTGCGGAGGAACAAAGAGATCACAAGTTCTACTTTCAGTATCTTGGATTTTAGTTGACAGCTGCCTCCTGTGGTGTGACAGCCCAGGGCACCAGGGCGGTGGATTTACTAAGTCAGAAAGGCTCCTTCAGTTCTGTGTCTCTCAAGACGTCAAACACAAATGTAAAAACAGGCTAGAGCAGCTGGAACAAAGCACAGACCGGGAAAGCGGGGTTCTCACTATCAAGGGTGAGGAAACTACCTTCAGACTTCTAAAAACAAACTTGTACTCGGTTCCAGAAGCAGAAAGCAGATAAATCAGGGAGCCTTGAAGGATCCACACAGAAATTCTGACATTACAACCAAAGACTGCTGACTGAGAAATACCACAAACACATCATTTGTAGCACTAACAGATCTCACAGAAATAGATCAATGAGCAGAAGATAGAACTTCTAAAAGAGGTGTCTGGTAAATGCTACCAGATAGAGAGGCACCGAGCACGGGAACGACTCTAAAGGCTACTCACGTCTCTATGGTGTTTTGACAAGTGAATTTTCTGTGCCCTCATCTGTATCCACGTTCAGCCAGATACATTTGCAATTAAACCGTCCATGGCACTTCTCAATACCGTGAAGTCTGTGTTGTGCTGAGTCTATCAGAGTGGGTAAGCAAGCCAAAGGCCCGAGTATTTGCTAGAACTCATGGAATCTCTCTCGGGCAGCTCTGGAGACACCCACCAGCACAGCTGCACCCACGCAGTAACGTCTAATCATCTAGGCATAACAGCCAGTTCCCTAAAATATTCACTGACCAAAAGACACGCTCGATTAACTGTCAAAATCCACTCTTTATCTGCCTTCTCTTTTGCCTTTTCACTTCATGTCATCCTCAAAAAAAGCCAAAACAAAACAAAAAATTAGAAGCTTTGAAATGTTTACACCTGATAAACCAAACCCACAGCCCCCCAACCAATTCTCTGTTCTTTGGAGAGACAGTCAGCCACAGAGCTGGGAGAAGAGTATCAGGAGTAAAAATTTAAGCTTCTTTCCTGTTCACAGTCTAGAACATTCATCTAAACTGCAGGGGGACTTGCTGCCGTTCATAAGGGACACTTGTGCTATGAGACATTAGACTGTGAACGGCGAAGTGATTCAGCTGCCGGTGAGCGGTGCTCCACCGGGACAGTGCCCCTCCAGAGGAGCAGGGGCGGTGATGCCTGAGGAGGGATGCAGGAAGAGCAGAGGACGTGCCTTAAATCACTGCAGCCTCTTCGCCCAGCGGCCGTGAGCCAGAAACCCAACTCTGTCTCTCAGTGGTCCAGCTGAACACCGGGACAGTACTTCTCTCGCCAGCATGGAGAGAAAAAAAAAGTGAAAAAATTCCATTTATAGCATAAGAGCAGCTTAAGTTCATGAGATATTAATAAACCTCATGGAATGCCTTTCAGTTCATAGTAGTTTGGTAAAATTTCTTCCTCCTTTTGAATCCTACCTGGAACATCGCTATTAATTTCAATTGAGACTACCATTATCTGTAACAGCATTGTTAAATGGCTGCAGAAGAAAAAGAAGTCCTGTTATTTTTCCAATTTACCCCTATAAATGATTTTTTTAAATTATTTTGATTAAAAAAAAAAAAAAATCAAGACTGTAAAGCACTCTCAGGAACTGTGACCACAAAATTAAAAAAATTAATCCATAACTTGCCATTTTTCCATAATCTTTAACTGACTCCTTTGCAAGATCTTTCTAGAATTCATTTTTCCTTCTGATTACACTGGCTTTGAGAGGAATATCAATGTGACCAGCCTTTCTCTGCTTTATAGAGGCCTGGGGTTAGTAGCTATCTCACGCTCCCTCTACTGACTCTGTCAGAAGTGGTCCCAAGACCCTTTAAGAAGCTTCTCTCAAAGAACAGGTTAGGATTCGATATAACACTTCAAGGAATTTATAAGGGATAAAGTACAATTCTGTGGAATGCCAAATCCTCCTGAAAGTCAGAGAAGAGTGTATGTCTTCTATTTCCTTCTAAGGCAGAAGCCTTAGAAAATAAACCCTTCCTGCAGCATCCATGGTATTAATTACTGTACAAGCCACTTATGATACTCTTAGGAAACGTCTCCATAATGGATACTACTTCTATTTATATTTTTAGGTGAATGATTTTCAGGACGGCTGACTGGTTTGCTATTCTTTTACTGAAGAAAAACAAGTCATCTATTGTGTTGGTTTGGGTTTTTTTTAAATAAAACATCTGATTTAATAAGGATAACACTGGAATGTCTCTACTCCATGAACCATAACACATTATAAGATTTAAATACGTAATTTTGTTGTAACATCTAGCAAAAGCCATTAAAGTAGTTTTGTTGTATATTAGAAACGAGTGATATATACAATAAAATGTCTACATCACAATATGCCATGAAACTAAGCCTTTGTCATTACAGACACTGAACAGGAAGAGGGACAAAAATCAGAAAGCCACAATGAAATGCAATTCCTAAATTTCCGACACAGACCTCTATTCCAGTAAGCGTGACCAAAGCCCAGGTACTCACCAGATCGATGAGACTCTCCTGGATCCTGTTCAGCGTGGTGCGTAACCTGCTGCTGCTGAGGCCCAGGCCTGTCGACTCAAACTGGAAGAAACACGTCATATTTCAGTCGGGAAAGGAAAACCCATCGGTTTAAACTTCACAATGATACTGTGAGACTTCAGTTTGTAAACACTAGCTACAATTCACCTACATTAGAGTTTTAGCACATAATCACAACCACACAAAGTGAAAAGCAAGTCAACAGAGCACTCAGCACTGCACCGGTGAGAAGGATGACCCAATGCCTGCCGTGAAGGTGACAGTCCAACAAACAAACGGTACCCTTTCTCGCTGTAATACTGTATTTGGGTGCAGGACTCTCAGTTTTCTCATTTGTGCGATGAGCCCAGAACGGTGCACCCCGACGTCCCACCGAGACTTGCATGAACAGCACACCCGAGCCAAGCGGTCTTGACTTCTCTCTCAAGCTATAAAGTATCTGGTAATTCCTTATTAAATATCTAACTTGCATATGTAAAATTATACCCATTGATTGCTATAAACCAGTCATTATTGCTTAATGCATATAAAGATCTACCTGAGAAATGCACCATCTTCGTGTTCACTGTTTAGGGGTATTACGGGGCAGATGTTCAGCTGGGCTAAATCAATAAAGCTCCACTGATTTCCCAGGAAGTGCAATGAATTATACCAGCTGAGGCTCTGGTTCGACATGCATAATTCATGTAGCTACTTATGTGCTACTTCCAATTAAAAAACCCCAAAGAATAAACTGACACAACAAAGGAAGTGGAAACAGGACAGATAAGAAATACACATTGAGATCGAGACCCTGGAAGCATTTGGACACGGTTCTGGTATGCGATTCCCACCAAAAGGCACTTTACTCAGCAGTATTTAGAGCCCTGCTGTACACTGTATTATTAGACTTCCTTTAATGCACTACATCAGGGAATGAAGGGTTCAAGTTCATGTCATCCCATCCACTCCTTTTAAATGCAAAAAGGTATAACTTAGGTCCCCATTTACTGCATCTAATGTTTCTGACTTAAGATGTCCATCTGTTCCAATCCTCCTACATACTCAATGACAATTTTCATCTGAGGTTCATCCCACGGGAAGTGCTCTCTGCTGAAACCTAGGTCCGGATCTAGGAGACATGAATCACTGTCCCAGTGCCCACGTCTGATAAAAGGAAGCGTTCACACCTTTGTTTTTTCACAACTGAAGTAAGCTTTTTTACAAAAATAATTTGTATTTTTCTTCACATTTTTACTGTAGAAATCTCAGTTCTGAGCTGCCTTTGATTTGCAGGAATATGGGTGAAAAAGAAAATAACTTTTTTTCCCTTTAAGAAACACACCCTTAATCCTGTTTGCCCTCCTTAATGTCATACAGCAGTTTTTCAAGATGTGGCCACAAGGACTGCAAATTCAAGACTGGCTATTCTCCCTGTGAAGGTAAGAACAAACAGAAGAAATACCCTGCTTAAAGGAAAAAAATATATATTAAAAAACATATTTGCATTTTTCAGCCATTAGATCTCATTTTAAGAGATTTGCACCTACACCATCAGAACTACGCACCACGCAATCTGCCACTAATTCTTTCTCTTTCTGCCTTTCAATTACTGATAACAATAGTTACCAGTAAATTTTACTTGCTTATCCTGTAATGATGTATTTCTTTCTAAAAAATGGCAATTTCTCATTTGAAAAGTATCTAAGTGAAAAGGAATGTAAAACCAAAATTTCCATAAAACATTACATATCAAGAACTCCAGATTCAGCAACCGGTTACAGCCTTAAGTCAGAACTGGGCAGCCATACGTAGGAGGGGGAGAAAACACAACAAACAAACAAACAAACCCCCAAAATGATTGTTGCTCAGCGTTTTTCCCCAAGAACAGAACCCCCTGGCTTCCCCCAGAACACGTCACTCGGCAGTACAAGTGCTTTGCTTCAGGGAAGCTATCTCCATATGCAAAACGGTAGATATTTACATTCCACAGACTGATGGCCTAGTAAGGTTAGTAAGCAAAGCATTAGTCAATTTACAGAATAATCTTACCTGTCACCACTCTTACAGTTTAAAAGAAAAATAAAATGAAGTGTTTTCCGTAAGAATGGCCATAGGTTTACAAATTATTATGTCTTGTCAAAAAAATTCAAACTCAAGTTTACTCTGCTAAGGAAGACTGTTCTGTGGCATGTTCATGAACGTCTTACACTTTAGTGAACAGACACTAAATATAGGCCATTCCTTTTAATTTCATGTTAGGTTGCTCCATAATTTGAGATAAGGGGGCAAGGCAGCCTTAACTTGCATCCCACAAATTAAAAAGGTTTGAAAGAGCAATTCTGGTTAAAATTGTGCACCTTTTGGCAGTGAAGAAAGCCAACTGCTGAGTACAGAGGGCTGAAGAAGTCTGGAAGGAGCGATCAACGACCGAGCAGCGTGGCCGGACACAGAACTCAACGTGTATATTTTAAATCCTTGGTTTTCACAGAACTGGCAATGAGCTCCGGACAATTAATCGCTCTCCTGATGTGCGTACTAACACAGGCAACACGAGCACAGGATTTACAAAGCATTTCAACCACTTCAGGAAGTTCTGTTACCAGCACACTTTTACCAATCCCATTTGATGCTATTTTGTAAACAAAAATAAAACAGGAACGCCCTCAGCAGTCTAAATCACATACCATCACCCACCTCTACTTCCTAGAGGCTGATAAACACTATGGGGAGTGAGGACATTCAAGCAGCGTTACAAGAGGGTTTATTGCATTCATAGACCCTTTGTAAGCATTATGTTCCCATGGAAAAAAAAATCCATCAAAACAAAAATTCGGCACTCTACAAAACATCAAATTCTCCCCCCCGCCTGCTGTACCGTCTGCCTGCCTAGCACTGTGCTGCTCTCTGCCAGCAGCAGGGAGGGAGGAACTCAGCACCAGCTTTAAAAACACAAAACAAGAGTGAAAAAATCCAAGTGAATGCAACACAATGTGAAGAGCAGAGCAGCTGACTGAGCCCATGGAAATCGATTATCTTAACACAAAAACAAACAAAACAAACAAAAAAATCAAAACACACCCATCTTCTAAACACAAACAAATTGCAAATGCATTTGCCCTGCCAGAGAACAGCTCAAAACCATTTAGAACCATATGTTGAGTCTGAAAATCCATTACAATTTGCCAACAGATGATGATGAATTTGGAACCCCACAATATTATTACTTGGGGAGTAATTTAGGGGCCAAGAGAGGAGAAAACTGTTTTTACATGCAGCTCTTCATAAATGCTTTAAGACAACTCTGTTGAAAGTTGATCTATGTTCTGTGCAGACATTGCCAACAAGCATTTATTTCAAGACCACTCAAAAAAGAATACTAGATCTCAAAACGTCTATTTCAAACCTCTTAAACCTTAGTTACTACTTAACTTTCATGGCCCCCTTCTCCCCTTCCTTTTGCTATTCTTATCGAAGTTAGAGAAATACATAAAGGAAAATTAAATCAACCCAGTCTCCAAGCTCCAAACCACCCCCCTTCTTCCGCAGAGCGCTCCTTCGCTCCCCACCTTTTGCCCCTACTTGTAGGTATTTCATGTTGTCTTTGCTTCCTTTCATAATACTGCTGGAAATAGAGTACAAAATCTATTCAAAACATAATAGGATTCATGTCCCAGTGATAAAGATGCTGCTGGTGTTTATTCCCCTGATCTCATCAGCCTTTTCTCACTCCTACATTCAAATCCAGTCCGGGGCCACTGATTTTTCTGGGATTACATATCAGGTAGTATTTTAAGTGACGATATCCCCTCTGTATTCTCATCCTGTGTGTACAGTGCTACGGGAATGAATAATGTTTCTACCTACCGTGTCATTTCGGCCAAAGAATGTATAGACTGCGTACAGATAGTAATCGAAGAGCTGGGACATGAAGTGGATCACGTCAAATGCAATTGGTTTCAGAATGTTCATCATCTGCATGTATTTCCCTTAAAAATGAAATACAGAAGATCAGTTTTCCCAGCGTAAGTGCTACAAAGACAGCACTGAGTCTGGCAAACTCAAAACCAGCTTTACAAAGTTTATTATTTAGCCCTGAATATTGATTAAGAACAATTTAGTAATATTTTAGAGATTAAGATGTTTAAAAACAAAGCTAAATATGATGACTAAGACACCACAAATGCCTCAAGACTTCTCCAAAAGCGGATGTTAATCCATATCAAAATGCCTTCAACCATTCTGGGCCTTCTGGTACCAAATTCACAATATACAGCTTTCTGGATCCTCTATGAGTTTCAGCTTTATTTAGCCAAAAAATAACAATGCCCCAAAGTAGTCTCTAACAGATGATATATAAAGCCACTGAAGACTTTATGCAGTGGTGTGTGTTTAAATATGCACATGTGGATATTTTTCAAGCAATAGAAAAGCCCAGTATAAAATTTATATGCTTAAGATTGGATTTCATCCAACAGCTCTAGGAATAATGTGTTTCACACCAGCAACGTAGCATTTCCTGCTCTCCTTTCTCTTTATCTCTGGGTAAGAAACCCAAACAGTTTTAAGACATATGTCTGAAATGTTTCTAGAGGGACAGACTGACAGAAGAGGAGGATGCCGGGACCCTGGCACATCCAGGGGGAAGAATAATTTCTTGTCTTCCTTCCTGTCGTCTGTTGTTGCGCATTTGACTTGGGAAAATAAAAAATCAAAAAATGTTAAACTGTAGACCTACATCTGTACGTTGGCTGAGTCAAACCGATCTTACAATTTGGACTCAGAAAGAATTTTTTGCGTACAGGTTTCGTTCAGAGGGGCTATAGTCTTTAGGTATTTTATTTTCCAGTGTAGGGCCTGGCTCTTTTCACAGAGTCGTACACAAAGTGTACTTGGTGCAAACCCCAATATTGCAGATACTTTGCATTTCCGGCTGGCTAGCCCAAAAATGGCATGCTGCTTGCCCTATTAGCATCTTAAAAACATAAAGAATATATAATAAGCTTTGGGTTACTATAGTAAGAGACAGCAATTTTTGAATCAAAACATAACAGCATTCCACCCGGCATGTAGGATACGGCAGATCATTTAACAAATTGTCATATTCCAGACATGTTTTGATGTGACAGGTTGGAAAAAATTACATGAGGGTGCAAAAATACTTTTTTTCCTGTAGTCAGCAAAGCTGTTTTTCAAGCTAATGCTGTGCCCAGCAAAGTAATTACTAATCAATACAGAAAATGTTGTTTTATGCAGAGAAACTGAGTAACAAAGGGAAAAAAAAAAAAAAAAGCTGTTAGCATCAAGGGGAGTTAAAGCAATTACTCGTGTAGGTCAGTAAAGATAACAATAATTTGACAAATCCACGGTACAGCAGATGCATGGTAAAATGACACAGCAGTATGGCAAGAATCAAGCAATAATCTGACATTGCCACTTCCCAGGTTTCTGCCCAGCTTAGACTCCCAGCTTCAACACCACACATCTCCCGTCCGATCGCTTACACACACAAGCATGTGTTTTGTTATTTTTGGAGATTTGACACAGGTTGCAATACCTAATATTTGGCAGTTTAGCCCAATTGTTAATTCTATGCTTAATTATCAATGTTTTGATCTACAGCACTATGAACAAACTGCAAAGCAGACTTAAAAAACTCTCTTTGTCTTCCAAGAGGGAAAACCAAACGCATAGCCCAGTGTGGAAACGTTCGGGTGTTTGGGAAAGGATGGCACCCCAGTCAAAGCAGCCCCCTCCACGTATGCTAGCTGAATACTCTGTATTGCCACAGGCTGAGTTTCTCCACTTACTCTGGGATAAACACATCCGCAACCCTACACTCTCTGAGGGTGATGTGTCACATTCTGGACAGTTGGATTTCCAAGTATCTGTGCAGCTGGCGTCAATATTCAAGGTAATCTCACAGGCAGCATCTCATGCTTTTCCAACAGGCTCCACACTGTGCACTGCCCAAGTTTGTCCCTATAAAAATCTCCCGGTGCCAAGAACATTTCTCTATTACTGCATCACTCAGCATCTTGACACGTGTTCCAAGAACATTTCCTCCCAGTTGCTCTCTCTAACAGGATGCCAACTTTTCACTTCTCTGCACTGTTACCTCCTTGCACTAAAGCCCCTGTTTTGGTTGAAAAGGGGAGGACAAGAACATTTCCAAACAGCACCCACAGACCAAGCCCCTGCCGCGCTGGAAGCTCCTGGGAACACTGAACACACCACAGAGTGTCAACAGCTCCAAGGAGCCTGACTTTCCAGGGGGTCCCTGTTAATGGCTAAAGCTGCCGAACCTTCGACAGGTTTCTTCTGAACTGTTATTTCCAACATCTCTTTTTTCCTTAAAGGCAGTAAATAGAGAGTACTCTCTATCAGACTAATCTATACACAACTGGTCACTGAAACCAAAAAGGTAAGTAAATACAGAACCTCCTGAATAATACATACTTGAGTCTTAGTATATCTATGGTCATTAGTAAAATCCTTTCTTAGGGAGCCTCACAACTCCAAATATGCAGCTTCCTATGACACACATTAGGAGCTAAAGTGCCACTTTAAAGGAAAAAGAGAAAAGAGCATTGCAATTATATCATTTTGAAAGACTATGATTTGGGTTTCTTTAAGTCCCAGGAGATTCTATGCCATGGGACCAATCACTTATTTGAGCTACGAGATCTCTGCTGTGAGATTTGTCATCCCCATTATTACCTTCTTAGAAGTTAATGGGTTTTAAACCAAGAAAAATCTAAGAGTTTCTTCCCAAAAAACTATTCACAACAAAAGCAAAAGTGAGACATAAAAAAGGCATTAAAAAAACAACCTGAGAAATAGTTTAATGGGCGTTTCTTATGTCAGAACGACATTAATTAAAATAAAAAAATCACACAAACAATATATACAATGACATAGTCATCAATTATTATTCTTGATGTATAGAACCTAGGTCAAAATATTCCACAGAAATTTAACACAGGTTCATTCTTCCTTTATATTTTAAGTCAACATTCAATGGCTTGATAGGAAAAAATTTGCCTTATAAATTAATCTAATGGTTACTTTATATTGGAAATAGAGAAATAACTGGCTTATAAACTTGAGGGAAAACCAGATAAATTGAACCATTCACTTGGAATTCAAATCAAACAAAGCTATAGCAGCTCTCACTTCAGTTATACATAGCAACTCATTTCTGTAGTTTATATTTATTAAGCTATACTTTGATTTATTCATCTAGCCCCCACACGAAGCACAGAGCACACAGAAATAGTTCCAAATGGGTTATGAGCGCCGTTACACCCCTTCAGTGAGTCCTACTGAAAACTAAACCAGAGGAACGTGAAGGACAAACTGCAGACAAGCAAGAGGGCTCCAAAGCAAGAATGAATGGCCTTGGCTTTCCCTGGGAACAACGATCCTTACAGTGAGAAACACGAGGAGCAGGGGAACAGGGTGACTGAGAGAACTGAACTGGCCACTTCGGGGCACACTGAGAATGAGCTGGAAAAGACCTGAAAACAGCCACGCTACAGGAACTAAGGAATCGGGACATAATACAGGAATAGCCGTGAAATCACCAGTCTGGTGATCAGTGTAATAACCTGCGTGTGCAATAAGCAGTGGAGGCACGGGCTGTACCGCTACGACTGAAAAACAGCAAAGAAAAACAGGGAAAAGAGTCATCCAACTATTGATCTACTGCTTTAATTTGTAGGACTTCAGATCAAGTTTTGAAGAAAATATGGAAGTGACAGAAGCAGAAAGATGGAGGCAATTAAGGTTTAGTCAAAATATTAGTTTAACAATATTGCACAGTAAACAAGTGAAACCAGAGTTCTTTAAATGAGTAAGGGTTTAATAAAAGAAGGACAGAATGGGGTGTGTTGAAAAGGGCAGTATCTGGAAAAGCTACTAGTGGAGTTCCCAGCAACTGGCCTCTTCAATGCTTTCATTAATGACCCTGGCACAAAACCAGGAGTGTGATAATGGAAAAAAATGAGGTGGTACCATCAAAACAGAAAAGGATTGACATAATATACAGGAGGAACTGGAGGACCTTGATGACTGCTGTAATAAAAATTGGATGAAATTCAGTAGTACAAAATGTAAAGCCATGCATTTGGGTGCCAATTAATTAAAAGCACACATCTTTCTACTATAAACTAGCAGCTCATCCCTTGGAAAAAGCTGGGAAAGCGAAGGACCCGCTGGCTGTACGAGCTCATGGCAGAAGGACTGAAGTGCCAGCACAGGGAAGCTGTGCGAAATCACAGAGGTGCTAAAGGCAGCTTGTGAGCGGGAGGCTGCGATCCAACAGGGACACGCTGCGGTGAGATCTCACCCAACACACTGCACGGGACCGTGACAAGTCTAGAACCACAGCAGCAAAAGAACTGGCAAGGAGGTAGGGACTTCAGCTTCTGGTGGATACATACAGAGGACTGGAAAAGGCTTGGTACGTTTAGTTTAGCAAATCAAGGACTGACAAGAACCAGGATTGCTTTCTGTAAAAACAGCAGGGCAGCGGGCATCAGAGAACAAGGGGATCCGTTCAATCTCCACATTTATTTTGGCATAAGATCAAGTGGGCAGAAAATAGGTGGATAATTATTTTTGTATTTTTTTTTAACCATGAAGTTGATACGGTTTCTGGAATAGAATTTCTGTTAGATAGAGTGGTAGGAACAAAACAGAACTATTCTTAAGCTGGAGCTCAAAACAAGCATATTTGCAGGCAGTACTAAATGTCTTCCTGCAGCAGGGGCGGTAGGACATCCCTTTCCAATGCCATGTTCCAAATAATGCTATTATCAGGCATTACAGAAACAATATAAAACACCCCCATAGCAAAAATATTGAAATTGTAATTCCAGAGGGGGAAAATCATATATATGAGCTTTGCAAATAAAGTTTAAGTTTGGGGTTATGGCCAGAATCCACAAATATAAAGAGACCTTGTGTAAAAACAGGAAAAGTAGAATTACAGCTCTCCTTACCCTTACACTGAGTGAGGGCAGGGGCTGGGGCAAGACCCAGTGGTCTCTGTGAAAGTGCCAAGAGTGAGTTCCAGATTCAATCCTGACTTCTCTTAGAGCAAAACCTTGCTCTAGAAGGTAGCAAACAAATCTCTCCAACCTAACGCACAGACCAACAGCAGAAAAGCCATGACAGAATAATCTCAGTTCTCACTTCAGGCCTATATTGTAGGTGCTCCAACAGAAAAAAACAACATCAAAAATGGTTTAGAAAATTAGTTTCTGATTTCTATGCTGCCCTCTAGGACAGCAGAGATACCAACCAGATGTGGGAGTAGTCTCTTTTAAGAACAGCTTGCTCTGAAGTACCACTATTATTTCTAAGCACATAAACATTGAAGATAAACTTAATTAATATAACACACAGAGAATTCCTCCCTCTTCTGCCTGACATGATAAATTTAGGTAGTTACTTCCCACAATCTATACGTGAAGTCTGCAGTTTTACGCATTCAATATTTGAGACAAATAATCCACCATTATTGGTTAAAATCAATATATGCATGCAGACTAATTTTCAAAGTAAAAGTAACTCACAAGATATAATCAAATTTGTCTATTTAATTAAAAATATTTTGGTTTAGTGCTTTATTTCTATTTTATTAGCATTTTCAAGGAGTGGAAATAGAGCCCAATGAGGTATATTTTTAAAAGCCTTAACATTCACTTAACATATTTGCTATCAAGAGGTTTGCATTACAATAAAAAACACATATAAAAGTCCAATTGCTCTACATACCAACAAGCCGAATTACATTCAGCGTGGTGTTTGTTAGGATCGGTGCATTCACTTTATTGAGGTTATAGTCTGATCTCTTTCTGCTCCTCAGAGTTTCGCGAGAAACACTTTAAAGAAAACAAAAAAAATACACCAAATGTAACTGCTTTTATATTCGAAGACATACTAGTAAAATTTAGTAGAGAAGAAATCCTTCCTCCCCCCTTCTTCCACATGACAGTACACCTTCCAGCACAGTGCTGTATTCATACCAAAGCACGACTGGGTTAGGATTCTAATTAGAGAGAGAAGCCTGGCCTAATTTACACAAAGTGTTGCCGGGGAAAGGGGTTCCTCGGTTGCAGTCCAAGGTGTGAGTCCTCTCTCTGGCCTCAGAAATCATTTGAACCCTTCTGACTCAAGTTCATGGTTTATGAAGTTAAGAAAATGAAAACAACGCAAGTCACAGCAGAGCGGGGGCAGACTAGTAAGCTACAGCTGAAAACCACTATCTGGAAATGGAAGCAGTTTTGAGGAAGATTAAACTAAAAAGACATTAAATTTTTCATAAACCGTAGTCCTGTGAGAAGCAGGGAGTTGGACTGGATGATCCCGATGGATCCTTTCCAACTCAATATATTCTATAAGAGAAACCTTCCACCAGCCTCCATACCTCAAAACAGTGTCCTTCCAAAAGTTCAGAATGCTTCACTTCCACAGCACAAAGCTATAGACAGTGACTGTGGTTTCACGGAATTGTCAGAGTTGGAAGGGACCTTTAGAGATCATCTAGTCCAACTCCCCTGCTAAAGTTGGATTTCCTATAGCACATCACTCAAGACTGCATCAAGGCGCGTCTTGAAAATCTCCAGAGAAGGGGACTCCACGACCTCCCTGGGCAGCCTGTTCCAGGGCTCTGTCACCCTCACCGTTTGCTCCAACTAAGTCATTTTATCAATACCTCCATCACTCCTTTGAAATGAATCACGATAACAATATTTTATCCTAAAGAGTTATTTTGTAAAACAACATTCCTCTGCTTTGACCTAAGTGGTGGCTTTCTACTTCTCCTGCAGTCGTCTACACACCAACAGTGTTAGCCAGCCTCACACAGTCCCAAAGGACGGCTAAGCAGTACAGTGCCCTAGACAGAAGTTTTATCTCAGATCTCTTTAAAGGTGACAGAGTTGGCCTTTGTTTATATGAATACATATATACATAAAATATATTTTTATATATAGTCATCAAAATATAATATGTATATTCATTGATTTTTATATATATATATATGTATGTGTGCATATATATATCTCCTTAAAGAGAACTAAAAATGCCAAATGACTGCCTTCAAGCTATGGAATCTTTTTTTTTTTTTTTAATCTGTAAAAGTTTCCTTTTGTTCTGCAAAAGCAGAAGCCCAAGCCTCCAGCCGTTAGTCTGCAAGCAACTGCTTTTGCCACAGCAGCAATTAGACGTGCGCACACCAGCAGCTGTAGAAGCAGCATGGGGTAGCACCTAACGCTGGCTAATGTTCTCCCATGAGCTGGTTCAGGGAGCCTTTCTCCTCCCTCCAAACCTTGCTCTCCCAAGCTTCTTCCTGCAATAATGATGGGCAGCTTCACCTTCCTCCCCCTTCCAGAGATCTAAGTGCTGAGCCTTTCTGCAGGTAGCATAAAGATTGTTTGATTGTTATTCCATTGTGGTAGAGTATAGACTGAACAAAAAATGAACTAATTAGAGTGCTGAGATTAAAAGCATGTAAATGAGACCAAGGACTCGCACAATCTACTTACCTTTTCACAGGGGCATCTCCTGTCTGCTCATCCACATAATCTCTTTTCAACTCTTCAGGAACATCGCTGTCGCTATCATACTCTTGATATGCACTTTTTTCTTGTTCATCCGATTCATACTGTTAAAAAAAAAAAAGTTTAAAAAAATAATTTGACTGCCATTATTTTCCCTATAATATCATCACTCATTTAACGTAGCGTTTTGGTCACTTCTTGGCTTTTACCTCCATCAGGATACAAATAACTTTTCTGGCTGAAAGGCTGCTGACAATGTCATTAAAAATGCAGCAGGAAAATTATACAAAGCCACTTGTAAGTGCATTTCTAAACAAACTTCTATTCTCTGGTGTTGGTTAAGAGTAAATATTTACATCATCCTATTTTTCCCAGCTACTGATAATTTTTTTTGCTTTCCTGTTGCTGTATCAAGTACCCGCGTATCTGAGCTTTTGTTATTTGGTTTATAACCTGAAAAAACAGTAATAAAACCTCAAAATGTATCCATATGCTAACAAAGATAACAGATAACTTCCTAGGCAATGATATTACTCCGTTATCTAGTACTGCAGTTAACCGATCCCTGCGCTAAGACGTTTTGCCATCATTGACACACAAAATAAATCATCATTTACTAAGAGCATGATTTGCTTTCGATTTTTTTCCTGAACCGCTCCGTACGCACCCCGTTGGAAGCTAACACGTCTTCAGTCTCATCGTCTTTGCTGTCGGCCTGAATTTCGAAGGGGTTTCCTCCGTTGCAGTACTGCTCGAACAGCGTCACGGCCGGAGAGATGGCGGAGGCAGGCTGCTTACTGGGAGACACAGATGGGGACCGAGACTGCTCCAGGAACTTAAACTCCTGCTCACAGAAAGAAAGTGCAACTTTAATCACCAATGAGGCACTTTCAGTATTATTATGACTCCAGTTCCACAAAACCAGAGCATAACAACAAACTTGTGGACAATTAACCCCATATGAAACTTTCTGCCAAAGCTTGCTGCGTATTTAAACACGCTTCTCGTGCTGGTCCAGGTGAACCTTGAGACTGGCAACCTTACAGGGCTGGGCTTGCTAATCCGAGTTTGGGGCTATGACACGCAACACATCTCCTGCATTCTGAAAGTATTCTCTGTCTAAAACTAGGTGAAAACCAAGCTGGGGTTTTTCCACATAAAGTAGGAGACAAAACAAGACCTAAATTCTATGCAAAAATGTAGTTTTCTTTACACATGTTACCTAGTAATTCACTAAAGCTGATTTTCTTTTCTTAATATTTTATTTTTAAAAATTTCTTTTCAACATTTATTACTTCTCAAACCCATTGCACATGAATTTTCTGATGACTGGGTGAGCGCACAGGACTTTTGCAAATATAGGGACTATGTAGGGTTTATAAGGTATGATTTTAGACTCTCTTTTTTTCTAAAAATCTTGACTTATCTCAGTTGACATTTTTATCTATTAAACTTTAGCTATTGATCTTCGTAAATGGCAAAACGTACATTATGATTTATCTAAACGTTTAAAGATCAAAGCGCACGCAGTTAAAATGGCTGCAATGTTAGATTTCTGTTTGTTTAAATGAATGCGTTACTTTCTGCCATTTTCTGCTGCTCCAGTCCCTTGAGCGGTCTGTATGGATTTCTAATCCCATTCCTTTATTAAAACTATTAGTTCTTTTGCTACCGGATGCCGCTGAGGGTCCTACTTCCCTTCCCCTCCGTGCTATTACTGCCCAGCAGCCTCTTCCTAACTCTGCAGAAGCTGCACAAGCATCTTTTGCCGGAGACTGCCCAGCTTTAGCCATTTTCGCACAGTGGTGGCAGCTTTGACCACGGGCACCCACCTTCCCTTTGGCAAAACAGGTGAAATTCACCCACCACGTGCTGAACTCCACACAAAGCCCTTCAGGGCAGCAGGGGAGCACGCCAATTACTTGCTCTCCGTCAGACTTCACCACACAAGAATTAACTTTTTTGTCCCCTTCCCAAATGAACCACATATAACACGTCTTTCCAGAAACAGATGCCAAAATTGGAACAAGCTATAAGCACTCCTGTGACTGCTTTTAGGTTCTCATCTTTTAGCTTCTTACTCTCAGATAAATCCTTTAGAAATGGAAAACTCACATATTAACCCACATTCAAACACAACAAGTAAAGGCTGACATTATGCTTACAACTCCAGCATCTCCTGTAAACCTCCACCTGCCTGAAAAAAGGAATGCTAGTGTTTTAAAAGCTTCTGAACCTAAGTTTCCAATGTCATGACGTGAAATTTAGGGGGTTTTATCAGTCATGGAAAACATTTGCACAGTCATTCATGGATCTTACTACTTCTCAGGACACCCGGACTCTGAGCTATTAAAGCATGAGCACATTTGTGTGTGTAACTCATAGAACATACATGAAGCTGCAGAATACTAAAGCTTGATTTAACAGGACAAAGTTCCCAGGTCTCATTCTCCAAAAACATTCTTAATTCTTCAAGTCGGGTTCTGAAATACAACAAATTAATACTCTTAATTGACAGCAAATCATGAAGCAGGCAATTATTTAATTTATGCAGTGAAAAACACCTTCAAAAAACATATAAAAATTCACATTTGAAAAAAGGTATTTAACTCATTCTTTCAACAGACCATCTCTAAGCTTTGGCTACTAACACAGTGCGTGTTCTATGACACCTCTGGAGAAATTCTCTAAACATGTCAATCTCCAAAATTTGGAAACATATTTTTTTGTCAAAGCCACTAAAAAGTGTAGAGGAACATCTGTGATTACGCAGTAACACTTGACTGTTCTTCCTCTACGTGAACTGCAGAAAGCAATACAACACATAAACCACTCCGCAAGCAGCACAACAGCTCTGTGAGCCCGCCCGAGAGATGCTGCTTCCAATAGAGACTGCAGCCAACAGCCAGCAAAGGGAAGCGGAAAGAACCAACGTTCTACAGACACCTCAGATGCTCAGAGAAGCAGGAACTTCAATGGCTAATCATCTCCTGGGCTATGTTTTTCTTCATAGCTTAAAGTACCTTGGTACTTGGTATTAGTACCTTGGTACTAATATAGAAAACATTAGGGAAATGTAACGAAGCCACTACATCTCTGCGTTGTCTCTGTTATGTTTTTAATCATTAGAAAAGCCTCCGTTCAGCAATAAGCAGAAATACCTTTACCAAAGAAAATCTTTTTGCCAGATAATCAGGAACTCATATAGAAACAGGCAGCAGTGAGTGCTTACTGAGGTCACGTTGCTGCACCTTTGCTTCTGAATATATTATTATATAATAACATATTATAATATATTATGGTTATTATTATATAACATGCTAATAGTATATTAGTATATTGGTTTGCTTAACAAGTAGCACTTGGTAAATTACGTACTGGGTTTCTAATTAGGCAGTAAAATATTCTAGAAATACCACTATTTCAATAACGAACTACAATCATCAGTACAATTACAATTTTCTTGCCTCAACGAGATGAGCAATGTGTTGAATTCTGACTACAGTTTGCCGTATCTATTGAAATTCAGCAGCTAAGGGCAAAGAGACTCCAAGTGCTATTCTCGAGGCACTGGGCACCTGGAGCTTGCGGGTCTTGTAGTAAAACCAACAGAAACACCAGGGAGAGATGCTGGGAACATCAGCATTACAGACTAAAAGTCCTTGAGGAGAAGACTAAGAAGAAAAAGTCACGGAAAAGCATAAAAACCACTTAAACGCCACAAAGCACCAGTTTTGGTATCATTTCAAAGCTGAAATCCAGGCACTGACACTTCCCCAGTGTCCGAGCCCAGGCAGCAGCTCACACAACGGTCCGATGTGTCTGTTCTCTGAGCAGCTCTGGGGATCAGACACCCCCTTTACAGACCCCCAGAACAAACATCCCCTCACCTCACTGACGGTCTCTGCCAAAAGCCCACTCTCGTTGTTCAAAATAATCAACATCTACCCAAAAAGGCCTCCCGTATGCTCTAGTATTACATTGTTCCTCCTCCACGCTCTTGGGTGACATGAGCAGCTCCTTTGAAGGCTTCCTCTGCGCTGGCAGCTCTAAACACCAACCACCCGGGAGGCCTTGGATGTCAAATTACACCATCAAAGAACTAATTACTCCTGGACTCTGAGCATTTCAGCACTATGTAGCTTTTATGTGCTAATGAATCCTCAAAAGCACTAGCTTTTTTTTCCCCCCTCCAATTAAATACGCAAGGGGACAGAAAGCCACGTTAGTTGATCTGAAATAGCAAGATGCTTAAAGCTTTCATAGAAATCAACGTGAAGGCCACAGCTCAGAGAAAGGGATTTTTATATTTTTCCTTCCAAGGATGAAAACATCAGCCAATTAATCTTCAAAATACAGCATAAAACATAATAAGCACTTCCTTTTATTTTCACAGGAATTACAAGAAACATGGCCCTAATAAAAAACATAATTATTTCAAAAAAAGGATTATTTCCATACATATTCCATCGATGTTCCTTAACTCAAAGATAATTTTACTCAAAGATAATTCAGCAAATTTGTCTCTGATTCCCTAAGCTGTTAAAATAGGTCCTTTGAACATAAGTAAAACCATAATGGTCAAAACGCTATTTCCTTAATCGAGTAAGGTATTGTGTGGTAAGCCCGTGCAGTAAAAGATGGTTAGACCGAAACAGCTCTTCTGAACCCAGAGCTGCAAGCTCCGTTCCCAAATCACATCATGAAATGCAGCTCAGAGTTCAGAAATGCTGTCGAGAAACAAAGAGAGGTGGCACGCGATCTCAGCCAGCTCCTTCCCTGAAGGACATGGCCTACATCTGGTTAAGGCTGAAGCTTTTCAGACAAATGGAACCGAGGTCTTCACGTGTCCAGACAGAAATCCCAGCTCCAAACTAACAAAGCTGGAAAAAATTCCAAACGACCCTCTCAGCTTCTGAATTTAGACACCGTCTCATCTTCTCCTGCCATAATTCTCATACTTTACAGATTTTAGGCAGAAGGTCTCAGACCAGATGGGTTTGGATGCATTAGTTGTATGACAACTCCTACACATCAGAGGTCAAGGGATCAAGCCTGGGAAAGTCAGAGCTTCTCAGAGCAAGGAATGCTGTATTTTTTCTCCTATCTTTCAAGCTATTTACACCCAGAGAGAAGATAAACTAGATAACTAGATACTAGATATCTAGATATCTAGATAACTAGAATGAAAGAGCTGTCTATCATCCAAACCAAACCATTTGAGAAATGAAGACAAGGCAAACAGACAGCCAAGTCTTGAAACTGTCACAGCCATATACGATATCTGAGGGCAGGGACTGCCTGCAGGTGACAGCACGTATGACTGGCCTCAGATATGAAGGAGAGATGACTGAAACGTAATTAGATAGTGCCAATGAAAAAAACCTATGAAAACATGACTCAAAAGGATGGACTCAGTACTAACATCTCATTTAATGCAAGACAAAATTGCACATTAAAATACCATTTCATAGCCAGACACGATCAGCTCTTTTCATGTAATGGCATAGAAAATGAAGTAACAATTTTGCTAGGAAGTATGGATTTCCGAGGCATTCACACTCAGGATCCCAGGAGACAGCTTAAGAGGCAGACTGAAAAACTACTGAAACTCTCCATAAAAAGTTTTTCATCTTTATCTGGCTTGCCTGCTGCAGAACTAGGGTTTTCCACAACTACAGGGGAAGCAGAGGCTTCGCCACCCTCCCCTCTTCTCCAGGGTTCAGAGCCTGATTCTCATCATGAAACATACTCCGCTGCCTGCCAGCCTCAGTGCAGGAACACAATGCAGTGGAATTCCTCTGGAAGGCATCGAAAGTTAAACCCAACAAAAGCAAATGCCATTAGATTCATCCACTGCACACACAGTAGTCTCACCTGTGGTACGTTTTGAAATAGTTAACACTTTGTTTTCTGATAGATTCTTGCAAAACTTCAGACTTACTGCCACAAAATTCTTCTCCAACTTGCATTAGCCTGTAACAATAAAACAAAGTTTAGGAATATTCATTGGCTTATTAGTACTGCTGTTCCAACCTGAGTAACAAGCCTCAGTCACTGCCAGGAGCACACACGTGTCTCCGTTAAAGCAGAGCACTGAAGTTCAGTTGCAAACACTTCACTCATTCCACAAAAGTCCATGTCTCACTTCCCTCCAAATCCCATCACAACGTCCCAGACACACAGAGACAAAGAGCCATACACAAAATAAACATCTTTTTGAGGTCCCACTATGCAGGGCACACTGTACAGCTCAGTCAGGATCCATCATTTTATTACCAAAACAGAAGCATATAATACTGTACACATAGCAGTATCACAATACTCTACTGCTCTTGACTGAGAGCCCCTTTAAAAGCTGTTAGAAACATCAAAATGGTCAGATCTGCACATCTGAAATCTTAACAGTAGCCAAGACTGAAATCATATCCCACTTAAGCACTACTTGAGCAGCAAAGCCCTTTATGCCACCAATCCCAAGTACAGCCTTGGAGCAGGCAGCAAAAGAGACTGGCACTCACTCCAAGACTCCTACATAAAGAAGAAGTGCTCTTCAAACTATCAGTAGAAAGGATCAAAGTCAGCATAAGAATGTAAATATCAGCCTTAATTAACTGTGCTGTGTTATCAGAGCTGAAGTTCGTGCACGTGTTAAGCGGCCTTAGGAGCACACCAGCGTACCTGCTGATAACGTCCAGAACAAATATGAAGTCGTCATATTTGAAGTTAGACAGATCTGTTCCCAGGAGATATGTTTTCACTTTCAGTTGAACATCCTACAAAACACAAATGCGTTTTTGTATACTTAATACATTAAGACAAAAAGGTGAAGGCTCAGCTGCCTGGTTCAGTCGCACTTTTTGGTTTGTTTGCACTTGTAACTTCGAGATTCACAGTAGAACTCAATTTTCTGTAACATGAATGATTTCTCACTGACTTTCTAAAGTAGTATGATGATCAGTTTCTTTAATGCCCTACAACACAAGGTCGATCCTAGATGCTTTATTGTCACTGCAGAAACAGAGCTTTGGATTACAATTCAGCCACATAAAAGGTTTACAGCTCTTCCATCACGCTTTTGGAGTCTCGCTGCACATCAAACTGACCCAGCAATCGGACCAGGAACACGTGAACCCAGGCAGGTTGACAAGACTTCGGGTTCTCCATGGCTATGGTTACACCAGAAACACAAAGCAGTACGACTGTGCTAACAGAGAGAAGCACATGAGAGGAAAATGAACCGTGGGCCAGCACACAGGCTGGGAGAAGCGGAATCAGGCTGAAAGTCATGTTACTATGGTTTGGCATCTGAGTGAGTTTGTAAGCACAGCCACCAAGCAGTAACTGAGGCACAGAAATTAGATTGCCACGGGTTTGATAAATCTCTCCAGAGATATTTTTTTTTTTAAGACGATCAATATAAATATAATTTTAATTGATACAGGGAGAAGGGGGGGATATTTAGGAAAAAAAAAAAAAAATCAAAATCATACCTGCCATATCCGCGAAAGCCCATGCTCCAATTTCTTTTTGACATAGCTGCGGTCAAAACTGTTCTCCTCAGTTCCCATCACATTGCTGCCATCTGAAACTGAAGGTGAAAGGTGTCGTAGGTATTTCCAAAAGTCTTGAAATGTATCCTAGTTTTCTACCCATAATGAAACTTCTGCCTTAGCCATTATCATATTATCCAGACAATATTCATATTTCCAAACAAAAAATATCCTGTTGTGAAAGTATTTTCTATTCCAGTTTGCTCTGCAGTCTCAAACTAGGCTAATTTTCAGACCATAAACAAGCAGAATATTTAATGATATAATGCAGACACACCTCTTTCCTCAGAAACGCAGAAGGGGAATTATTTACAAGTTATGGAAAGTACATTTTAACATCTGTAACAGGCATTAATAATCACAAATACTTGACACACAATCCAGATGAAGTGCAACCTCCTTTCCATAATCCACGCAGGACTTCTGTTGGATAAGCTTCACTGTTTAAATAGAAAGAACGATGTAATTCCCCTCCTCTACATCCAGCTTCTCACTTCTACAGCTGGGTTTGTGCCCTAAGACCAAGGGCCCATTGAAGGTACTTTGTGAGACTGCTGAGATTAACTGGTGTAAGGAGAGAAAATACCAGGACAGGTCTGAGCTCTCAATGATAAAATCCAGATACACACGCAACAGTTGAGGCTGCTCCTTCCATTGCCCCAGTCCCCAGGGTTTCACTGCGGGAACCAGGTTGGCATCCCCTCCTGAACTGCCCCCGGGTCCCTGTGACACCCCTGCGCTTCCTACAGCAGCTCTGCCCCGGCTTCAGCACACACCACAGCTACTGCGTCAATACACACGGAATGAGACTTCCATGTACAGACTTAATAATTACTACAGCACGAGCAGCGACTTCCAGAAAAACCTGACATTTGGCAGACATTTATAGTCCCTCTGAAATTAAAATTATACTTGTGAAATTCCCTTTTGTGGGCTTTATCACTGCTGAGGTATTTGGAAAAGCGATTCAGTAGCTCAAACACATTCTAGTTGTGCCTCACAGCTAAGCCACAGCGTCTCCAGAAAGGTAAACCTGAGCGACAGATGATTTAGTGGATTAGCAGTAAACACGCTTAAAAAGCGATGCATTTTAAATTCCTCATGTCACTGAATACAGCACTTTATTAGGCTTAATGGTTCCTTTAAAAGATTTTGTAGTGCAAATGGTTTTCTTTCTTCAGGATATCACAAGCAACCACAGTAAAAGAAACTATTTTTAAAATTCCATCTGGAGCTGAGCTGTGGAGCTCTGATAGTACTTCCACGCAATAAAGTCTTTATTATACCTGCTTCATTTTACACGTGCAAAGATCACAACGAAATGAAAACAAGAGAAGGAAATGTAATTAACTGAAGTTATTGTAAATTTAAGACTAAATATTACGGAGAATGGGCAAGTCACTCAAAAATTCAAAATCTTTCTTCACATGGTACATCTAAAAATTAAATATTTCAACTCTGATTTTTAATTCTGATACACTTACAAAAACTTTCATCTGAAATAAAAGTTTCAACAAATCTTTTTTTTTTTTTCCCTTAACCTGAATACGGGTTAACGACACTCTGAAGAAAATACCTTCATTAATTTTTCAAATTTAAAGTAGGAAGACAATGCTAATTAGCATAAATGTCATTCTTTTTAAGACAAAATCTGTAATAAATCTGAACTTTGAAAGAAATATTGGATTTCAACTGCACTGTAGGAAGCACAGTGTTCCGAGATCTGGTCTTTACTTCCATTTCAATTTTTTTTCCCCTTTCTACTTATCATCTAACTTTAGCAGCAATCCTCCAGTCCTTGTCCTTTGACAGAAGCCTCCTTTTCACTAAGAAAAGAGCAAACTTATCTGATTCAAATAAATACGAGTTTTGCATAAATCTTACTACTGTAAATTTCACCCTCTGCCAAACACGAGCATCTTGGTTTAGTGGGGAATAAAGTCTGTCTTCAGACATTTTACATTCATTTAGAACACGTCCGGCAAAATGGACTTAGGAGGACTTAGCCAAGAGACGAAAGTTTTGTGCTTCTGCCCTAGAAACACGAACTGGAACAACAATAAAAGAAAACCAAAATTCTAGTTTAAGATGAAACGTTTGCCTTTTCCTGCAAGGGTATCAAGGGAACTGTGACCATATCTCATCACGGATTCATTGGTACAGATGACATGCAACATTGAGGAAATTGGATTTCCTGAAAATCACAGCGACAGATTTACACCAGATTCGTCCCCTGTTGTTTCAGTCACCATTCCAGTACACAACCCACTATCCCAGTCTACTAAGCTTAATATGCAATGAAAAGTTCACCATTGATCAAAAAATCTGAAATTTCACATTGATCCTATATTAAAGGGGAAAATCTTTAGATTTTGTAGTCATCTGCCACAGCTAACTCCCAACTCAACAATAATCACTGTTCCAAATAAAACTATTTCTATCTCTAATAACAGCACATATATGTATTCACTAAAAAAATTAACATTACACTGAAGACTACAAAAATCCAGTGAGTGTTCAAGTCCTTACTGCACACTAGAAGCAATAACGCTGAAGGCACCGGGTCAGCACACCGAGGTACCGACACGCAGATTAACAACTCGAGCATAAGAAGAGTTGTTTCCCAGTATCAGAAGTTCTCTTTCCAGAACAGCTCCTCACCAGAGGACCCGGCTGCCGCCTCCTCCTCCTGCTCGTGACTCCCGTGCCACTGCATGGTGCGGTAGTAGCTGAGCATCACCTCCCAGAGCGCTTTGCAGAGGTCGGTGAGGCAGGGAATGTAGCTGTCTGACGTGATGTGCTGCAGAGAAACACAGTAATACTCTGAAATCTCACAGTTGTGCTTATTGTCTTCAGAGGCAAAACAAACCACACAAAACCCTCCACACATACAGCTGAGGCGCTTGATATAGATCGGTTTCCTTTCCAAAAGTATTTGAGAGTCGATGAATGCCTGATTTGAGTCAAGTAATCAAATGCTGTCAAAAAGTGCATCTCTTACTGCCTTTTTTCCCCCCTTTTTTTCTTTTTTTCCAATTGCCCTGTGTATTAATCACCTCTTATAATTACGGAAAAGCAAGATAGATACAGGAGTAACACCATACAGTCTCATGGTCAGCACATCTCACCAGGTCAGGGGGTGATCTTTAAGGTCCCTTCCAAGCCAAACCACTCTGAGTCTGTGATTCTGCACAGGCGCTGCGCCGGTTCAGTGCTATAGATACCTGTACTTCAGCAGTGCACAGAAGCCATCCTGGCTGATGCCCCAGTGCATGGAATGCTATACAAAGAAATACAGAATCACAGAATCCCAGCTGGAAATGTCTGAACAGCAGATATACCAGAATACCTTCCTTCCGCAAGGCGAGCCAGCTCTGGCCATGCAGGTATCACATGGGAACCCAAAAATGGATATCCAGGGGGATGGAAAAGCTTTGGCATTGCAGTTACAGCAAAACTCTTCAAAAAATACTAACAGCTGCTGCCAACAGTGATGTCAACATCACCACCACAATAATCAACCATGGATTCTGTAAAGAGCAAGCCTCTAATCAAAATGATCAATCCCCTCTGAACTTACACCTCCCCCACGATACAACCCTGGCTTTCTAACACCCAGTGTCCTTCCCCAGCAGGAACTGCCACAAAGCCTTGGTAAGCTCCAGAATTACATTTGTTGGATAATAAACATTAGACTGGACAGATTTCTTTGCAAATGTAGACACATCACTGACACTAATTCCTATTTTTCAGCTTTCAGGTAGAAAAATCATAAACTACATGTCTTTACCTTCTATTTAATCTCGTTCTCTTGCTTTCTGAGCTGAAATGATGCCCCTGGCAGAAGCACACGCTGCCCAAGCCATGTTCTCCTACGCTCTGCTTATGATTAAGGACTCTCAAAAACGATTCATCAGCATTAACAGATGTCACTAGCAGAAGTATCTGGAGGCCTCATATTAATCACTAAGTCTTTTCAGTTTGCCTAGGTTTTTTAAAATGAATTATTATTCTGGTTCTGTTCCCTATCAAATCAGAACCGCCTCAAGGATATAAATGAGGCAATCTGGACACACCAACACGAAGTGAAAAAGTCACATTCTTGGTGCATAAAAAACTTAACTATTGAGAATACTACTTATTTTTCTAAAACACCCTTTAATTGGAGAACTGATATACATTACTGACTGCATTATCCAGACACTTTCAGATACTAGAGACTCTTCTAACGTTGGAACAAAATAGGGTAATAAATTTATCATTTTAACGATAAATTGCCCTGCCATTTCAACAGCTGTTTCAGCAATTTTCTCTGCCAACTCATCAGAAAACGGCACTGTGTTTCAGGGCTTTTAGTAGCTATAAAATCTAAACTTTGGTTATACAGATCACTGTACTTGAAGAGATATTGGCTTCCAGGTGGCCAGGAAGAAAAGATCACTTACTAAATACCACAACAACTCCATTTAGACTAAGGAAATAAGGAACTGAATTTCTGTGAACTTATGCTAGAATGAAGAAAATCAAATTGTGAAGATGCAGCAGCCGAACTCTCCCCTGCTCCAGCAGTACTCAAAAGGAGAAAGGACGGACGAGTTACAGCAAGGCCTATTGCTAGGGGAAGAGACACTCAACAAAGAAACTGACTCAGAGTGCACAGGCACACAACTTACATGAATGGCTAACGATTACTGAAAACATTATTCTTTTTAAAAAAACACATTATTATAAAATCCAGTATCTGACTTACAGAAAAGAAACAAAGAAAAAAACCTACAATCTCCCACTGCCCCTGTGAAATGGAAACGAGCTAAATGAGTTCATTTAGAAAGACTTTTAGAAACACACAACGGGAGATGTGCCCAAAAAGGAAGACTTTAATTTTGTATGACTTCCACTGTTTAATTAGAGTAAGCACTCCATAACCACTTAGATGTTAAGAGCATCCTGGCTTCACAGTGGAGCCAGGCTGAAGAGGCTTCAGAGTAACGGGAAGACTCCAAGGAAGTTAACGTCTTTACAAGAACCCTTGCTGAAATGAAGTATTACAGAAATGGTGAATGCTGCTGACATGCACTGAAATAAAGTTCAAAGCTAACAGTGACTCCAGCAACCAGCATATTACACTGAGGACAAGTTCTGAAATCTTGATCTCCTGCTTGTACATTTATTTAGATGGTGTGTACACTAACTGCAAACTGCTAACATTTAGTGCAATCAAAATCAGCATTAAGGTGAGAATAACCAATCTCCCAATTAGCCTATGAGTTGTATTAAGAAACTATAGTATCTGCAGGGTTAATTTAATAACTGAGTCCCTACTTACATAAGGTACACTTACTTACAACAGTGGAAAAAATTAAAAACTAGACATATAGGCAAGTATGACATACTGTACAGAGGTCTTTGTACTGTAACTTCTGAAACTTGGTGTCGGTGTTCCCCGCACACAGCTCCACGTAGCCAAGGACTACCTGGAACACGGTGTTGTGGATGGCCTGAGTGAAGTGCATATGTAACTGGTCCATCGCTGTCTGAAAGAGAAGGAGCAACACAAAATCAAAGCGCAAGATTCAATTTGTCATGTGCCATGGTCTTTTAATCTAAGTCTTTTTCAGTGCCAAGCACAGGAGACTGTCAGCACGGCCTCCAATCTGTGTTCCAAAATCGCCTGACGTAGCACTGGGCAATATTACAATGTGGTGACATAACAGAGTTCAGGTATTACCAGTAAAATCAGTTTCCCTAGCCACTCTCCCTCTGTAACTCGCCAGGGTTTTGACATTGTCACTAGTAAATACAAATTTTATGTGTTTATAATCTATTTGATTATAGAATTTACTCATTCATTCATTTACCCTCCCAATCACTGATGAATGTCTCGAAAAGCAATGAGTTGAGATCCACGCTATTCTTCCCACTGGAAACATTTCCAACGAAAATAAAAATATTTCCTTTGCAATCAATAAATCTAAAACCACAATTACAGTGTCTTCAGTCGATCCACTTGAGGAATATAAAGTAGGATTAAGTGTTACAGAAAGGCATGCACATCACATCAATAAACTTCTTATAAAAGCCCTCTTTGCAATAAAACCAAAATATGACATTTGTTTAACAAAACTTACTTTTTTCAGAAAAGAAAAGAAATCAGTCCAGGTACTAAACACTGCTGACTATATACGTTTTGCCATAATCAGGCCTGAGTTTCAGGTCAGGCTGTTTCCCTGATCCTTTGTTAATAAACTGCACATCACATTAGTCCATTTCAGACACAGAATTTTCTCACTGTTTCAAGATATGCTAATGATGGGTACATATGGTATAGAAGAACTGATTAAAAAATTGTTTGATACGCCAGAATGAAGTTATCAGATCCCACATTTGAAAGTGGTAGGCTTCACTACTTGCTATCTGACACTCAGCTACTGACTGAGAACTCAATACACCCATACGAAATGAACAAGCAACTCTGCTTCAATCCTATCGCAAATAACCCATCTTCTGCAGCCAGTCCTACCCTGAATCAGTCCAAGAAAAGGGAATGGCAAATGAAAACATAAGAATTGCTGAAAACACTGAAAGTCATTTCATTTTGTTTAATGAGGAGGGGCCAAAATGAGAGATATTTCAATAATGATGCAACTAAATTCTTTTCAGGACAAGTTCAAAATACATACTTTAATAGTTACAAGAAGAATGTAATTACTGTTAAATTATGCGAGCATTACGAGTCTTTGTACACTCAGCAAGGCTGAGCAGTACTAGGAGAATAAATTTCCACCAGAGTACCCAAAGCCCCAGCTGTTACACCACCGCTCCTGGTGACTTGCTCAGGAGACGAGCACTAACCTGGGTTTTCCCAAGCAGCCTGTAGGCCTGCTGAACCTTCGTGTAATGACTGATATCAAAGTTCTTACATATTTTGGAGAGGGCTACGTCCAATTGTTCCTATATAAATGAAGGGAAAAAAATGTGTTAAACACTTAATAAAGCCAGGCCAACTAATACATTACTTAAACAATAGCAAGCGAGGAAAAGATGCTTATTTAAACAATCTAATAATTATGCTTGTACAATAGCCAAGATTGTACATTACTGGACCATTTTGGAGTGCTCAAATGTTACTTTTGCAGCCTGCAGTACTGAAACTTTTGCCAGCCACAGTCCCACCATTTCCAAGAACAAGCAGAGTATCAAGTACTTCACTGAAGTCAAATCCGAAGTGAGACTGTGGTCCCCTGTGCAGTTGTACACACCGACCAGCATGTGCTAACCTACTTCCCACCGCTATTTCGGAGCGGTCTCAAGAATTCACAGCAGTTCACGGACTGGAAACCACCATGCATCTTCACCGTACCGGGAGCATTCCTTGCTCCAGCACTGCAAATGTTACAGGCATATTTTACTTGGCTGCTTCAGCACTTCCAGTGGCCACAATTAGGGAGCTGGGCTCGTAAGCCTGACAGCATATTACAGAGCATCGAAGCTGACTGCAGCACAAAAGGCTAAACAAATAGCAATGACTACAGCACTCCAAAGACTGTATTGGAAAGAAATGTGCGTGATCTGTTACTGCCAGTAACGCTGCATTAGAAAGCTCTAGTACCTAGAGGTTAAATACTAACTTATACCAAACATCAATATAGCAATTCTTACCTCTATTTGTTCCAAGGTATCTTGCAGTTTTGAATTCAACTCACTATTAATGAAAGAAAATAATGTTTATAATCAAACTACTGATCATATTAACATTTCACACCAAGTTTCTTGTTCCCAAAAATATATTTGCTTGTTACTGAGCCACAACGTAGTAACTTATCAAAAATCTGCTGTTAGTGTGTCCAACTAGCATCACCACACTCCTACCAAAAGGCACCTAATGCAGGCATTTGCGGTATCCCTAACACTTGCTATAAAAGCATGTGTTGCAGCAGCACATTATCCTAGGTTCACAATGCAATGGTGTTAAGAAGGCCCAGGCAAGACCTCATCCTGTCAGGATTCTTCCAAGCATTTCAAAACATTCCCAACCCCCAAGAAATCTGTGCTCTAATATCTGGATTTGGCCATGACGTCTTTGTAAACTATGGTACGGTAACTTTTACCGGCTGTTGAGGAAGCCCTTACAGAAACACTACAGGGGAAAAAAAAGAACTTAAGAAGATTTTCTGAGAGTTGTGTAAGCTTAAGACCCTCATTTCACTTCTCTGAGCTGTACTTGGTATAGAAAGATTAACAAAAATAGCTATCATAAGAGAAACTATCCAGGACAAAGAAAGGCACAACTTCCCCTTTCCAACAATCAGCTTTAAAAATTTCGGAACACCAGCCAGAAAAATGAGACACACAATATGACCAGTATGTTTTCATTTGGAAGGGTGGAAGCAACCAAGAAATAGGCAGGATATTCCCTTCACCATAGAAAGCACATAGTTTCCATGGGATAATCACTGTAACTGGTTTTAGGCAACTTACTTCTACACTCTGAACCTTCTCCTAAGGGGCCAACGTTAACCATCAGAAGATGGATTCTAGATTTCCTACCTAATCCTCATTCACATAAATAAAGAATAGTTTTCATTCACTACTACAGAAGGAAGAGATTCAAAATTTTAATGTATGTTGGCAAATGTACAGTCAATTTATATCCACACACAGGTTTTGTGGAACCAAAAAGAAAGCAAAAAGTAGCTTTGCAATCTGACTTCAGAACAGAGACGGGCTTGTTTCCAGGTACAATTTCTAACTCCATACACTTTTTTGGTGCATCTTCAGTTCCTGAAACAGCTGTACCTCAACAGCAGAATCTAAAGCAACATCAAGGATTACGGGTCATCACTCGGAGGTAACAAAGTATACATTTAGAGGACAGAGGCAAAGGATGTGTTTTCATACATCTTGGTCCTCCTAAATCAGATAACATACTGACAGGAGATCAAACAATGTCAGAATTTTACCCACAAATTTAAAATTCTAATTAAAAATAACATAAACAGAAAAATCTGATTAATCTAATAGTCATCTTAGTGACTGAAACATCAAAATTCACTCCGTTTTACTCCTTTATTGTTATATCTATTATGACTTTGAACTTAATGTTTACTCTATTTTTTTTTTATTTTTCTTTTATTTTCTCAAAAGCTATGGAAACATCAGGTCTTTCTAAGCTAGGAACTGCAGACATTCATATTAGTTTCGGTTTGAAAGCACTTTCTCCACAACAGCATGAAGCTCCGCACTCGCTAACTTCGTTGCCAAGAAGCAGGGTAAGTCACCCTCCACAAGCCATCTTGCTGTAGGTAAATTAATTCCAGAATATAAACTTGCTTATTAAAAAATGAGCTCGGGTATCTCCTGCCCACAGGCTGTAGCACAGTTATAACTCCGTATTCCCTGCCAACAGTCCCAAAACAAGGACAGAGTCCAAACCCAGACCGCAGAGTGCTGCGAGTGTGCAGACGGGTTAGTACAGGAGGGAAGGGGAACTACTGAGGATGCTTATGCACTTAGAAATGCCTTACTTTTCTAAGCAGAAAACTGAAATTTCAATCAGAGCTGCTTTAGAGAATGAGAATTAATGATCACTGTTTCACACCATTTACAAATAAAGTTGTACAGAAGCTGAAATCTGCCCAGTATCACCTTACCTTATACAACTGTAGTGTTTGAAAGTGCTGGCGGCTTTCTGGCACTCCAGACACAGCTGAATAGCACCTGGGTAGTCCTCTTCCTTGGGATAAAATACAACGGAAAGGTAGTCTGGCTTTTGAAGCAAAAACTGCAACACCCATTTGTGCTTGCAGGAGAAGTACTTTATCCAGACCCAGTATATCAACAGTCAGCTACATCTCACCTTCTTTGTTCTCCCAAATACCAAGCCAACGCCAGCAAAGCAGTGTCAGTCGAGGGCAGCGAGGGGAGTGACGGCTGCACAGCACTCTCACTGAACTGTCTCAAGCCTCAGTGCTCAGGTCTAAAGGCAGGATTGAGTCTTTTACAGGGAATACTCCCCCCGGCACAGGGGCTATCTAATGTGATGTGATGTATTTTTCACAACGTTTAAAAAAAGAATAAAAATATAACCCCACCACATGGACACACCCATACCCTGTTTGCAAGAGGAAGGAAAGAAGGAACTAAATTAAGAAGACTGACAAAAAAAAACAAAAGTAGACTTAGAACAGCTTCAAATTATAACAGTCTGGCAGGGACTTACCTCCAACATCTCACTCAAACGCACATCAGTTCTTTGCTAAAAATAAAATAAAAAAAGAAAACAAACCACAGAGATTAACTGCACAGAAATGAAGAAAAAGACTTTGCCACTGAAGAAAACCAACTGTACATACCAGTGTTTTTATTGTTCTCAGAGACTTCAGCAGCCCAATAAGCAACTGTCGTTTCCTTTGGTTTGCAAGAAGCCCCAGGCTGGTTTGTGTGAAGCCTTCCTTTGCTATATTCAGGTGTCTGCAAAAGTTAAAAATGAATATAATCCTCAATGATATGTAAACCAAAACTTATTTCTAATAAATTCTAACGCATCCATCAAAATACATGCTAGAAAATAATATTGCCAGCATTGTTAGGGAAACCCAGAAACTGAGGTGATACCAACAGACTACTAAGAAGGTACAGCTTCCCTCCATCGTCTGTGGATCAATGGTGCATCTCAAGAGGTTCCTGATTTAAAGACAACTCCCAACTGAAAAAGTGAGAGCTGCAGGAGAGAAAGCTGCTGGTATTCGTTTCAGTATCTTTAACTACTACTGTTAATTCCATTCAGCAGATAAACAGGAAATATCACCAGCAACCAAACCTCCCAGGTCTACAGATTTCTTCTTAAATACTTCCCCCCCTTTCAATCTCTGCCGTTATTTCAGCAAGATACCTTCTTCCATTTGTGCAAATGACAGCCGCCAGCTGCAGGCCACTCTGCAAGGAGGTGACACGTTCAAGTTCCTACAGAGAGACAACAGGATAAATAAATACACCAAAGGTCCTGCTCCACACAAGGGAAGACTAGAGATGAGCAGGTTTCTGCTGAGATGTTATACTGACTTTAGAGAGTTACTTCATATGTTATTTGTTTCATCCCTTTATACAGGCTAAGCACTGCAATGTAACATTAATATAAACTACCTTTTAAAATACTATTCTCTTTTGAAGAAAGATTCTTTAAATCCATTTTCATTGCAGTGGGACCTCCACATTTATATACTGCACATTTAGCCTAAGAATCACTATACCTTTAATGCCCCACAGCACAATGATCAAAGCTTCAGGGACAGAAGCACAGGGTCTAATTTGCATTAATATGCCAGAGAGCAGCAAAACAACAAAAAAAATCATGTTTCGCACAGCATTTTCTTGTTTAGAAGCACTCGTATTCTACCAATTTAATAGATGTCACTTCATAATGAATGTTAATTGTATCCTGTTGAATTTCAGCTGAAAACTCTTCAGCACAGGTGACCTGAATTTAGCTTGATTTGACTTCGTGAAGTGCCTAACATAATCTCAACTCCTTTAAAAAATAAAATGTTTAATATACCCATTAGGATTTCTTTTGTTAGGAACAGCACTGCAGAAAAGTGAATGCTCTCTCCACGCTAAAGAAAATAAAACTTTTTTTTTTTTTAAATACTGATCATCACATCAAAGCATCTCAAGTGTTTTCCCTGGGGAGAACAGAGACTTTCACTTTGAAAACTAATCTAATTCTAAAGACATGACAAGCAAAAACAAGTTTAAAGTTTAGTTCAACTTAAGATCAGCTCCTGGTCAGCCCCCAAAGACACAAGTAATTGTGACAAATCACTGAGCTGCACCTTTCCCCAAAACCCATCCCTCCTTTATGTTAACAGCGTTGCTTTTGGGAAAAGTACAGCTTAGTTGCAGATATGCAAAATAGCTTAAGAAACCAAATTCAAAGATTACCTTCCTCAGTACCCACTTCTCACTAGAAAAACACTTTGCAAATGTCAGAGTTACTCAAAAGTCCATTGTCCCCTTTCCATGAGGCAACACGTACCACAGGGAGCAGCTCTGTTCCAGCCTGGGCTCTGTAAAGCCTCTCAGTGGAAGGGGCTGGATGGAGCGCGCAGCAAGGGTGCAGCCCAAGGGTGCCCAGGGACAGGGTCTGCCGCCCAGCACTTGGGGCTAAACACAGTTCTTCTCTTCCCAAAGACAATCTTCCACCTGTTGGCTGTTCCCAAAGCCTTTCCCTCTAAGGAGCAGGGAAAAAAAGAGATGCCCTGCCCTGTGTCCATGCGGTGCCCCCCCTCAGCCCAGAGCAGCGCGTGTCAGACCAGGACCTCACACCAGGAATGGGGCACAACCCACAGCTCCCCCACACTTCCCCTTGCACAGCAGAAACAACGTGCTCAGGAGACAGTCAGCTGCACTTCTGCTGCTTCTAATGACCTGTCACTGTCACTGGACACTGACCTGGAGCTGCCAGGGAACAGAGCACCCGCAGCACGTCAGGAGCTTCATTCACGAGTCTGTGGGGAAGTGAGTCCCGTGATGCCCACCAGAAATCTCCAATAAATACGCCTACTGACAGGAGTAACTGTGCAAGCCTGTGCCCCTCGGTAAGACTAAGGGGTTACTGACTTAATCACACAAACGTGCATTTGAGAAAGGTTTTTAAAAGATTCTTACTGGCACGATGGATTTTTAAGTGTCCCTTTGGAACATCTGAAAGAACTTCTTGGTATAAAACACGTACGCTTCACTAAGGTGTTGCTGGGATAAGAATATTAATATTACACAGCAAAATGCAAGTAGTACATTCTAACAGCAGAAAATGGAGTGGTTTACTCTTCAAAAGTGACTGTTAGTTGTCTTACCTGAACATACGCAGGCTGTTTTTCAAGAATCAAGTCTGCAACTTTCTTAGATACCTTCAAAAGAAGAATATGACACATGATACATAGCAATCTCAGTTAAATAGGCCACCTCTATACTAAAGTTCTACAAGTTTGTGATTCTGTATCATTTAGTTCTGTAGTTTTCAAATTTATTAATAAATATGCCACAAGGTAAAAAAAATCCTAAAAATGACGATCAGCTTTCCTTAGAAGCAAGATAAGAAAAATGTTTACCGGTCCATCTAGGAATTAGTGGGCATTTTTAAATTAATCCCTTACTTCTCAGTTTGTTAAGGAACACACTAGAATAGAAAACAGAAATAATATGGGACATGACAACTGTGTACATTCTGCTTATGGTACCGCTAGAATATAAACTGAAGTTAACCATTCCCCACGGAGAAAGCTTTAAGAACACCTACCTTTCATAGTGATACTGTATTAAATAAAATCTGTGTCAAAATGAATAAATATTCACCCTGTGCACATTATACCCTTTCTTTAGCACACAGAACATGCTTATTTTAAAATTTTCACCACTGCTCTGAACTAACAGTAAGTGGAACGCTACTGAGATCTGCTCTCTGTACTGAATTCAAAAATGGGCACTGCTACCTTCATCAGTCCCTTGTGCACAAACACACGTGCTTTAAAAAAACAGGAGATCCAATGGTAACAGTCATATAAACACAAGCTTGGGAGTAATGTGTTTTATTTTGTTTTTCAGCAGGGACTGCAAATATTTAAGAAGAAACAGTTTCAAACATGACAAGCAAATCATTGGTATTGCTCTATATCCTTCTTGGGGAACAGCACTCCCAGAAATGAAAATAAAATAGAAGTGGTTATGACAGCCAGCCAGCCCACAATGCACCCCTGGGAGTGAGAGATAAGGAGGCTGTTATATATTTGAGTGCTTAGTCAAACACAGCACACGGTCGGGATCCTTAATCGGCATCCCTGGAACAAACCGACAGTGGCTCCAGCAGGTCCGTTCCCACCCTCTGGAAGGGCCCCTGCACACAAACGGCCTCGGAAGCACTCTGGTACCACCACCGGGGAAGCTGGACAAGGGACATGTATCTCTGCTTTCCTCCTTCCAGATGAAAAAATGGCCAGAATCACCAAACAATCTTAGTTCTAAACTATACAATAAAAACTAAATACAAATATAAACTAAACAATAAAACTCCTTAGTTGTTCTATAAATAATAAAGCTTTCTTCTGCAGGGCAGCAGAACAACCAGACACACTCCAGAGCAGGCTGGGGACAGAAAAGGAGGTTCTTAGGCCAAAAGCTACCCAAGCCTACAGGTTCTCAAGAAGTTTTGTTCACTGCACAGTCTACGCCCTGTGAAATTTTCACCCCCCTTTTCCAACCTGTTCTTCGCACAGCACCGTACCTGTGAAAGCTTCAGGGCAGGGCTATACCTGCGTGCCCTGTATGCCTGTACCATGCAATCTCCTGGGACAAATCTCTTTGATTCTTCACTGTCAGAGGGATTCACCCAGCAGTACACATGAATAAACCATGAGTTTCATTGAGTTTCATTTTCAGTTTTTATGCCGCTTTTTTTTTTTTGTTTTGCAGGTTCTGGATCACCCTTCACTAATAACAACCCCAACACTACCACCACCTGCCGCAGACCATTTTTTTTTTCTTTCCCTGAACTTAGTGATACTACTTCTCCACGCTTCCCTTTCTTTTGGAGGAGCGATATTACCCCAGGTTACTTCCAGTCATTTCCAAATCATCACACCCCTTTTGGCATCTTCCATACAATTGCGTTGATTTATTTTTTAATTCTTAACTTTTGGAATCCAGAATTGCAATTGTTGGCAATGAATGTGGCTGCAGTTATCAATGCATGCAAACAACGCTCTTTGAGGGAACCAGACAATTTCCTCCAAAACAATTTTCTCTTTCCTAATCACATCAGGAAAAAATATTTCATCTCCTGAAGAAAAAAAAAAGATACAGCTGAGGATAGCAGTCTACTAATTAAAATGAAGCCAAACAAACGTAGGCTAAAAAGCCTCCTAATTCAAATTGTCTCTACCAAGATGATTAGATAAATTAAAGCTGACAGGATACACATATTAAAGAAGTCTTGAGTGAGTTGGAACCCATCCAATGGAATGGAAAACTGTAGTGGGAAAATTACAGAAAATATGGAGTCTATAGTGAACTCAAAACCAAAGGTATGACCAAAATCAGCTGTACAAAAGTAGATGGTAAGAGTCATTGAGAAGTGAAAGATCAGAGCTCCCTCACCTACCATTCACATCATTTGAGTGCTTGTGTTACAAAAATATAAAAGTTGGAATTATCTCTAAACCACTGTTGTAAATTCCTATGTCAGCTACAGACACAGGCACTGGAGTGAAAAAGGCACTATTTATTCTTTTCAAAAGCAGAGGCATTGTGTGATCTGACAACAGGCTTCTTGAGTCCTCAGTCTAATAATCTCTTCACAATCGGCATTGAAATATTTTTAGGACTGAACTAACGCTGTATAACGTTCTGCAGTAACATCTTCCATGAAGGACATTAATATCCTTAAAGACAGACAGTAATCTAAAGGACATATCACAAGATAAATGGACAATATTGAGACAGGCGAAGAAAACATGCAACAGTCTCTCTTGCTGCACCTGGAAATACAACACAAGGACCTAATATACAACATACAAGGAATTTTGGCAACCTGGCACATGCCCAACGCGGAAAACAAACACAAGCACCAATTCCTTCCCACAGCAGAATCGCACTTAGACCAGCTTGAGGAAGACACAAGAATGGCCCAATCCTGACTAGGGGGGAAGAATCCAACACGTTTTTTGTCAAAAGTTTTGTCTTTGCTAGTTTTTGGTTGGTTTTTTGCAGATTTTTTTCTAAAAGACAGACACATATGGGCCCTGTCTCCTGGAAACCTGGTGCCTAGTTCTCACCCTGCTATTCCCATTCCCCATTCCCCAATTGGCCGTGCAATGACACTGTGCCCACGGGCCAGGACACTGATACTAGGGTTATCTCAGTAAAGTTGTCTCAGCCTTGAGAGCATTTCCTGCCAAAACCACAGCACCACCAGGTGTCCTCTTCAACTTTAAAAACCAAAAACCACCACCTACTTTCAACTTCCTCCCTTAAACCTCTAGGTGAGAAACATGGAATATTCATTTGCTCAACCTCTCACTGATGCTTTACAAAATCTCATACATTTATTCTGGGTAAAGCAATCTTCGGCAGAAGGAACTAGTTCTCCATGTATTGTTAACAATCCAATATTCTCCTTCGGTACATTTCATTCATTTAAAGACATGAATTAGGATTGTTACTGTTATTTTACTTGCAGATACTCTCCAAATGCCACAGTTAATACATTCGTTCCCTGTACCATATTATTCATCTTTAAAAGAGCAATGAATCAATAATTAATGTATGAACAGAACATAAAAAAGCCTGAAATGTAACAAGTACCTTTCAGAAGCTGCAGCTCTGACTTCCCCCCATAAATTACAGTTATTACTCACATCTCATCTGTTTTATTACATAATAACTCTCTACCAGCATTCACTAGAAACCCTTGTGGACGGTTAACAAATCGGCAAATGAAAAATAAAGAGAAAATAAGAACTCTAAAGAAAGAGGGTTTAAAACATCCTATGTTTTACATTGCCAGAAATCCCTCAAAAAAAAGAGATACTACCGCATTATTCAGCGCCGTGTTGAACGTTACTGCTCTTGCAATACATAGGAAAAGCTGAACATTCAGAAACTCAGGTTTCTAAAGAAACAGCACATTTGCTCCTTGTTACAATACTTACCACCAAGATTTACTTCCATGATTTCATAAGATTATATGATTTACTGACATGATTTTCCACTATAAAAGCACACAATATAATATTAAAAGAAAAAATGTGTAATATCTAATGTGTTTAAGAAATCAAAACTTTTTCAGTTCCACCTCTGGCTCTATTTACAGACGAGACCACAAATTGCCTGAGGGCACAGAGGAAACAACTTTACTTACAGCAGCTTGCTGTTGTTTTAATTTGTCTCTGTATTCTTCCAGTTCCTGAAGACTAAGTACTGGAGGAAGCCTCTGCATGTAAACAACAAATTAAATACAGTGAGAAATTAAAGACCTTTAAATACACGTGTAGTATTAACTAACCAATCAATTCCATTAAAGAAACATTCTTATTGCTTCTGCATTCCAATTTGCAGAATTAATCCATTATTTCAAATGATGGATACCAAAATAAATCAGTGTTAAGGTACACAATGCATTATCCGAATTACATCATATAATATCACAATTACCTCAAAGTCACCTTATTTTAAGCCATATATGTATACGCACAACCCCCCTCATCATTGAAATTATTATGCCTCAGTCGGTTTGCTAAAAAACTATTGAAAATGTACAACAGATTCTTTTTTTTTCCTCCAACTATTTTGGCTTTTTCACAGCAGCTTAACTGACAAAGTGCTCGTTAGCACAACCGATATTAATTCTACTGCATTAAAAACAGTGACTCGATACCCGTACTTCATGCTAGAAGCTCCACACGACCGCAAGGTAAGGCAGGAGGGTACAGTTTTGCATTAACACAAGATATAAGAAACAAAACAAAAAATAGCTCATTGAAACAAGCACAGTTTTGACCCTCATTTTTTGTTATATTACTGTCTTTTCTTTTAAGACGAAACTTACCTCTAACTCATACTTCACAATGTCAAAGGAATCATTGGAAAAATAAACTTCTTCAATGCTGTTAATTATTTCTTGCTGAGCTTGAGGATCAGTTGGTTCTTCATGTAGTTCTCTGAGGTCCTCCTTCACAAAACAAAAAAGGATTTCCATGATGTAATATCGCATCCTAACAAGAACAATGTTTTACTAAAACAAGTATTTTTCAGAAGACACTTACAACAGTAGTACAAGAAGCAAAGATAAAGAACAGAAAAATTAGCACACGGTGGCTTGTTCTTGCCACTACAAATAGCAAGAGATTTAAAACTTCTCAAAGAACACAGTGCAGACGTTGCAGATCACTTAAATACTTCTTCATCAATCCATTCACAAATGCACGTTGAGTCCACAGTTTTTCCCTCCTGAAGTTTAGAAATTCCCATAAAAACTAAAAATAAATTGGCAAGCTATTTCTCCAGGAGCAAAAAAAAAACAAACCACAAAAACATAACAAATAAAACTTGAAATTATTAAACCAGAAGAACCATCTTTGTACATATAAAGCAGACACTGTCACTACAAATGTGTAACTTTTCAATTCAGCCATGAGAATTCACATTTATTAAAGTCATGCCATTAAATACTTCATTTTTTTACAGGCAAAACCACAACATATCTGCTGTCTTTGCACAAAATTAAGAGATTTCAGATTTTTCTCCAACTAGCAGGGTGGTCTCGGCAGAGATGTGCTGTTAGCTATCTGAAAGCCAGTATTGAAGAGGTGAGCATCCCCTTCTCTGCGGTCACCATCTCCCCTGGAAGTTCTTTTCAACAGCCCAGTTGTTCCCACCGGTTACCACAAGCCAAGGACTGAGCCTGAGCCTCCTCTTCCCCTCCTGCACTGGACATTTCAGCTAATACTGGCCCTCTCCTGGAGGCTCTTCCCACTGAAGGAATAAAAATTCTTTATCAGAGACTCCAAAGGGAGAAGTGCCAGGGTATTCTTTCACCAAAAATCCAGATAAAATGTTTCAAATTGCTCAATACTGGCATTTAAGCCTGGTGAAGCGATCCAGCAGACTGAAGCGTCCCATAAAGATCTCATGCCTCCCACCAACACCGAGTTGTTACAGTGGGACGAGGTGCCGATATTTTCATCACCAAGAGCTCAAGGGCTTATTTCACCAGCCAGAGGCATCAGATCTTACATTAATTGACTAAACAACCACCAACTTGCTTGTTTTGTACATCAATTGAAATAAGGTCAACGTTATGAGGCACAGCGATATTTTAAGTACAAAGCAAGGTGCTGTTTCTCTGGGCAACCGGAGGCAGCCAAAGGGTGACGAGCGAGCAGTTTGGAAGAGCATCAGAAATAACAAATAATAACGGTAATAAAATACCTCTTGCAGGAACAAGAGAGAGAAAGGCGGTGCTTGGGCGCCACCCGCTGGGGCGCAGGCAGAGCCGCAGCTGGAAGGTGGCTTCAAGCTGATGTGGCAGAGGATGGTGCAGAAAAAAGCCATGGAGGAGACACCTTCTTCCTCCCCCAGGGAGGCCCCAAGCGCCTCAGATCTCCACGGAAGGGCTGTCGGAAAATGCGGGGTTCAGCCATGGTCCCCAGCACTTCTCACCAGCAGCCGGACAAACCCACCTCACATCACACCACCAGGGGAAGGCAGCAACCACCCAGCCAGCCAGCCAGCCACCCTACGCACCCTGCTGGAGGGGTGCAAGGGAAGGAGCCATGGGCAAGGGAATGCACCAACAGAGGTGAGAGAAACGTGGAAAAACTAGACAGAAGTAACAATATAGCAACAATAAATAACAATAACAAAGCAAAGTGATGCTATTCATAGAATCACTAAATGGTTCAGGTTGGAAGGGACCTCTAAAGCCCTCCCAGTGCCACCCCCTGCCCTGGGCAGGGACACCTCCCACCAGACCAGGTTGCTCCAAGCCCCCTCCAACCTGGCCTTGAACCCCTCCAGGGATGGGGCAGCCACAGCTTCTCTGGGCAACCTGGGCCAGGCCCTCACCACCCTCACAGCAAAGAAGTTCTTCCCCACATCTCATCTCAATCTCCCCTCTTTCAGTGTCAAACCCTTCCCCCTCCTCCTATGGCTCCCCTCCCTGATCCAGAGTCCCTCCCCATCTCTCCTGGAGCCCCTTGAGGGACTGGAAGGGGCTCTAAGGTCTCCCCGGAGCCTTCTCTTCTCCAGGCTGAACCCCCCCAACTCTCTCAGCCTGTCCTCCCAGCAGAGGGGCTCCAGCCCTCCCAGCATCTCCATGGCCTCCTCTGCCCCCGCTCCAACAGGTCCCTGTCCTTCCTGTGCTGAGGGCTCCAGAGCTGGGCCCAGTACTCCAAGTGGGGTCAATTTTATTGATATTCTATGTCTATTCTTTAGACAAACTCACATTTCAGCTTTGCTAAGAGCATGAGAAACAGAGGAGAGGAGGACAAGTTATGGGGGATGAGAACGAAAATATTCCAGAAAAATAGCCCTATAGAGTCTTTTTCAACTTTTTAATCCACAGTTTCAAAGTTTTCATCACATGAGGGTACATGGATTGGCAGATGACACATACGTTCTGATTCAATGACATACTGCTCTTGCAATAATTTAATTTGTAAAGCAAAGAATCTATTATCTAACCACATGTACTCCTGTCCTTTAAAACAAACAAACAAACAATTATTTCTCTCTGGACTCCCTAAGAAATGGCAGCTTTATGCTGCACATCCCTCTGCAAATTAGCTTAACATCTTACAGTACATTGAGTTTTAGCTATATGAAACTGAAATTAAAAATTACCCAAGACAGGCAACAAGGTCAGCTTAATTTGTCCACTGAACCATTGCAAGTGGAATAATCTAATTTATCATCTGATGTCTGGCTACAAGTTCCTGCACAGTTGTTTGTTTAAAAAAAAAAAAAAAAAAAAAAAAAGAAGAAAAAACTAAACCCAAGAAGAAATCTTTAGGATCATCTGAATTTTTCAACTATCAATATCTTGTCACATTGGTGAAATGATATGTCAACGCCGTGGGTCAATGGTGATTGACACCCCCTAAAGATGTATTAAGAAAGCCCTCATGGACACATATTCCACATTTAGAGCCACATGACAATAAATCGGGAGGGTTGTTTTTAATATCAGCATTTCAGTGAAAACTGATCAATGACCTTTTTGTCTTTGTAGATGACGACAGTTTTCACCACAAAAACACAAGCTGACGTCAATGTGGCCAGGAAAATTACTAAGAAACCACTTTATCCTGTCTCAGAAAGATCATTCCTCTCACTGTTTCTTGCCAAAAACACTACGTAGGAAAATATTTATTAAATGGACAAGATTTTTCTGTATCTTATTCATTCTTTCTAGAAAAGCAGTCTAGTGAGACCAGCTCTCCAGGAGAAACTTAAGCTCCTGTATAAATTACACTATCTGCCACCAGCCTTCATTCCGCGATAAACTCCAGTTTCCAGCCCATCACGCTCCACCAGTTTCAAATACTGAACGTGCTCAAGGCCAATCTGTTCCCTCACCACTGAAGGAACCAAACGTCCTTGGCTAAAGTTTATTTGCTGATACTCAATTTTCCTCATCCCTTCAATTAGCAATACATACACACATAAGCAGCCCATAGTTTCAGGGGCCTCAGGGAAGGTCAGATGTAAAACTGTGGAGTTGTACTCACACACTTTGCAGAGGTAGAGAGAGAAGCTCTATCAAATCCCTCAAGGCACTTTTCCACCTCAAAACTTATTCTAACTACTGCCACTTAAATATCTGCCTTTTAAAATAAAAAGTCAACATTAAAACACGCTTGCCAGCAAATTTCATGTAAATTCAGCAATTCTAAGTGCTATTCTGAATAGCAAAACCTATAAAAAATTGGGACGGAGGGAATCGTATGATGATAATGATGCTTTGCTAAACAGACTCAATGAGCCGCACGGGGATCAGGGAGGGCAGCACGTTGGCAAGGGGGACCCCGTGGTATCCATTCCAACCCGCTGCCCAGGTTAATGCACACACTCAGCAGCAGGAACTCCCCATGACACCACGGGCCAGCGCAGCCATCTGAGATGCTGTCTCCTGGCCTACTCATTTCTCCAAAGTTTTGTTCAGCGAGAGACTTCATCTCCTACATAACACTTGCATGGCTTGTGGGGACAAACATGCACCATTTTATTTTGTCAGTACCATGCTTTTTGCCATGATCATACTTCTCACATCATTTGTGGAAATAGAAGTTTACAGGTCCAGGAGCCTGTGGCCAACTCCTTGAAATACATTCCAGAAGAGTCATTTCACTGCAGACTCATCTGAAATGCAGCTCAGCAGGTTCCCGATGACTTACCCGGCTATTCCCCAGTGCGTCCTGCTCCCGCTCTCCCTGTGCTCTACACTGCCTGCAACGCCAGAGCCAGCGTTCTCTGCTGAGTGAAGCATTACTGGGAGGGCGCTGAAGCAAACACCTCCTGCATTCCAGTCACTACTGACTGAAAGACTTAGGAAGCGAAGACATTGAAAAAATTTAACTGATACTACTCAGAGAAAAAAAAAAAATCTAAAAAGTTTCCAAGCTAATTAGAAGCTGAAGGTGAGCAATAACCCATGCACCTCTACCCAGAGAGTGCCAGGGGCCACGTCTGCCCAGGGCTCAAAGTCAATCCGCGGGTACACTGCAACTTCTCACCACTGTGAAATAAATAACGTACAAAAGTATTTTTATATCTATATACAATCTTTTGTCTATATAAAAAGATATATTTATATATTATATACATCTCATAACGTATATATAACTGTATCTATAAACTCACCTCAAAACTACTTCCCCACCCCGGCTAATCCACAGTGAGGGAAGGCAGTCCCACAGGAAGTTTGTGGTATTCCCTTATCTGTCACATGAAATGCCCAGAACCTTCTTCTGATCTTTCCTTCTTCAGTATGTGCACAGAGTACTTACTAAAAAGCCCTCACTCTACCAAACAAACATTACACTTGAAAACAATTCTCCTGGTGGAGAGAAGAGCAGAGCCTGATGCCCAGAACGGATAATGGTCACAGCACCCTTAGGGCACTCCTGAGCAGCACGGGGCTGCTGGGGAAATAGGAACCCACACAGACCCAGAAAACCACACCTCTGGATCTATAGGAAAAGCATTAAGAAATAAACCCTCAGTGTTGTTTACCACCACAAACCACAAAGTCAACTAACATTTGTATATTGCATAGGAGCTGATTATCTTCAAGATAAACATAACCTAATTTAACGTCAACTCATTATTAACCCCACACACTGGAATTCAAGTATACAAAATACCTACCTCGCCCTTTTGTGACAGAATCTACTCAACGGAACTGGGAAATAACAACGCTGACAAGAACAGAATGGTTCAAAAAGCATTACAGTTCCCCAGGGTGATGAGGGCACGCAGATGAAGTAAGGTATCTCAATCAAAAAACACATGAAATCTCTCTGCAGACAACTTTCTCTTCCAGAAATCCTGCCTCACCGTTCAGATTTGCCTTATCTACACACTATATCACAGACTTCAACTACTATACGCGTATTTCTCTGTGTGACCAAGTTGGCAGTATGAGTCTGCATTACAAGTTTACTGGTGATTTGCCATCATATGACAGAAGTAAATTGAAATTTTTCAAGACAGTTGCAGAACTTACTGAAGTACTGGTTAACATGCATGCATGTACTCGGAGGCGTATGTAAAATATCCAGGTACCCAATAATTTCATTGTTTAAAAATAAGAAGTCGAGGAGCACAGTCATCACTTCAACACCCTTGCCAGCAAGCCACCACTCAGCAAAGCAACAACTTCCAGGTATCAAGACCCAAATGAATTTTGCTGGTTTTCCCCTCAAGGGATGCAACGTCAGCACGTGCTTCTCCCTGTGCTCCCTATTTCCCATTTGGCCTCCAAACGAGCGTGAGAGCCTTCCATGGGTTCTGTCCCTAGAGGTAGCGTGACCCATCGACGGCTCGTGCTCCCTCCAGTGACTCCCGCTGGCTCCACAGCCTTTAGCTCCCCACACCTCTCCATGGCTCAACGCAGCTCTGCAAACTTTTGGGAACACTCGCCCTGAATCCATCGGGAGATACCACTTGGAATGTGGAAGCATGAAGGCGAAAGTGCAGCATCATAACCATTCCATCATCAACGCAGTATTTGGCTGCTGAGCTTGAGAGTTTTGTTCTTCAAGATATAAACGAAACCCGTCATTAAAGCGTGGCAGCAGAGAGCAACATTCGCTTTCAGACGGCAGTTCTGCAGCACTATGAAATCACACTTTTACTCATTGCCTTTAAAAACCTGCACCTTTCCTTTAGTCTTTACTTTCGTATTCAGAATTGAATTCCTTTTTCCAGACTTGTCCATTGTTATAAAATAATTGTTGAGGGGCGACAGCTTACATCCAGCACAGCTGCTTGATCCTCTAATTATAACATAATTCTGATCTGTGACGTCAGTCTGTTGCCATGGCATTGAACATAGCTCCAGTTCAAAACAAATCCCAATATCCAAAAGCTCAATGACTTTCAACTCCTGTGCAGAACCCAAACCTAATCTCCCTGACAGTGACTCACGCCACAGACACAGACAACAATCTCCCCCACCCCGCCCCAAAAACCAACTCTTGTCAAGAAAGGGTATGTGAATCTATGCTTGCAGGGACAGCAGACACATTACAGCGCCTCATCCGATGTCCCAGAATTTGAAAAGTAAAATCCTACAATAAAGGTTTTAGCAAAGTTAAGGAGGCGCGCCCCCAAAAGGAAAGGGCTGGCAGTAAAGTCACAGTGACCAATGGCTTGGGACTGTAGCCAGGAGTTAAACTGAGCAAAACACAGTCATTTTACTCGATTCTTATGACCTAATGTTTTCATTTAACCGCGTAGCCATGTTAAGAGTTTCACTCAATACAGCTTGTTGAAAAGGAAAAGGTTAATGTAAGCACCTCAGACTTTTGAGAAGTACGCACCAAAAAACATTTTGGAAGGGAAAAAAAAACATTAGAAGACTGGAAAATATAACAGTCTTATCCTGTGGCACAGAAGAGAATAATACTGCAATTTTATCAGCTTTAAAAAAAAAAAAATTAGGTGACAAGTTCTAACTTTGATGCAATCTTGTCTTTTCAGGCACAGAACTCATGAGATTCTCATAACTCCATGAGACTATGTTTGCAGAACAGCTGCAGATGACGTTTTCACACTGCAAATGTTTGACACATGTATGAAAATCCAACAAATTATTGCCAGGTATTTGCTTTCCCATTGTTAGTGATATAAGAGGTAGGCTTACGGGACACAGAACATCTAACCATTAAAGACGGGAAATCCAGCCAAGGTACCCTCCATCTACTTTTACCTGGAGAACCAACTTGGCCAAAAAGACAGTTTGAAACTGGATATTCAGAGGGTGGCAGGAATCTGCAATTTAGAAATCTAAGCCCTGGAGATGAGACTGTTCCTTTAACATCACTGCAGCTGAATATGTTCGCTCCTTGAAATCAATATATTGGCTGTACCAATTGGCTGTACGAGAGAGTATTATGTACCAATTCAGAAACTGTTACTTGATTTTTTTAAATATACAGTAACGATTTTCTGGTGTGCCTCAGCACAAGCAACATATTACACGGTACTTATATAGAGACAAACAAACACAAAGAGGTTTTAGGTTTGTTTGGTTTTTTTAAAGCTCTTGTAAAATAAGTCAGTAACCTAAATATCTCATTGATTAAAGGCAAAATCCAAATTAGGAGAAAATAATTAACAACATCCAAAGCAAGTCTTGCGGATAATCCATTCAGATCAACAGGGTACAAGGAACAGTCAAACATTGCAGCAGTTGTTCCCTCACACCCAGATTATTCAGCACGGTTTGCAAGACAAGAATGAGATGGCATCGCTTAAGCAGCGAGACCCCAAAAAAGCCAAAAAAATACTATTATTATAAAGCTATAATATTTAAAGTAGAACATGAAGTTAATTATATATGTTGAAGATTAAAACCATGAAACTACAAAATATACTTACGGCACGAAAACCATGAATAGACTAAATATCAAGACCAGAACTATACAGGCTACCTATGTAGCATCTACTTTCCAAAGCTTAAAAAAAAAAAGACACTTCTCTTTTTCCTGCTTTTTTTTTTTGTTCAATCCAGCAGGAAACCTAGGTAATATAAGACCAGCATACAGTGACAACTCAAAAGTTCCAAGAAAGAAATCTTAATGCAAGTCCATTCCGAGTCACTGACCTGTTTTGCCTCACAGCTCTTAATCCTTTCATTAAAATATTTTAAAAGATTTTCAGCAAGAAATAAAACCACCAAAAAGAACAACGGCAAACTGAAAATGAAGGGGTGGGAGTGGAGGGGTCGTGTATCATACCTTACTGGGAATCCGAAAGCTTTCAATAGGACTGAGGTCATGAACGCTCTCCTGAGGACTTCTCAGACCCTTTAAAAGAATTTTAATAGTCAGTCAAGACTGATTTACGTATCTTGAAATCGAACTGCACAAGTCTTACCTGGTGTTGAATATATATCTACAAGGCCTATCATAAATTACACTGACATGAGGCTGGGAGGGTAAGATCTTATTCTATAAACATTTAAGCAAGACCATTGGTGTATAAATTATGCTCCTCAAACATCTAAGCATTTCCAGCTTTATGCTGCAATATGTACCTTTCAGCACAGCTCATTAACATGGTTTAATGGAATCAAATAATCAAAGTTACGTGCCACCTACTACTACTCTGTAGATAAATTATACTATTTTTGCTTGATGGCATATTTGTCTATTTACCATATAACACTATTAGGACTGGTTTTCCTTATGCATAAATAAACTGAAAAATATGTATAATGTATATAATTATTACTTTTTAAAACACATATAGCCACATAAACAGAATATGCTCTAGCAGACTGCAGCTTTGTACAGGAAGCATCAGATAACCAGCTGAGTATTTGTTTGCTGAATGTCCACCACATTCCCAATGTTATGGAGCAATACCACAGGACACGCTGCTTAGCGCATTTTCTGCCCAATCACTAGGCAGAGGCGAGTCTAAACGTTCACATTTCAGATACGACTCTGAGCCCAGCTTCTCCTGAGTTTCAGGCAGACATCCCTCCTGCTCTTGCGGTTGACGCTGGCAGTCCTGTTTCCAGCCCCTTTCAGGCCCTGGGTGCCTACACTGTCTTTGAAACTAAAGGACAGATGCAATTACTGTGTGAGCGGATGATGACAAAGTTGGTATTTATTCTTTGAAACTGACAAGGTGCTTTACGAGTTCATCACTTTCATGGTAACTATTACATTTTACAATTGTTTCATCCTCCTAGGATGCAAAACCTCTTTGTTGTAGTTTTGATTCTCAGATTTCCTTGTGCATCATTTCAAAACACCCTTCTTTTCCAGTTACCACCACCAAAGGGGACGCACCTCTGAGTATCGGAAATTCAAGGCAACAAACAACTGCTGCAGCTTCTCAGACTTCACATGGAATCTTCACACATCCTCTCAAAAACCCGCAGCACTAGCAGTTTATCTTCAGAAGCAGTAAAAAGTTTCCCTTCTCAAATGCTAAACGGAACTTAATCCTTCCCAAAGGCTGAAAATGGCATAAGTCGTGTCATTTTCAGACCACAACATTTCCACCCTGGGCAGGCTTCCCACAACTCCTCCCAGTCTGAAAACTGATGGTCTGATGGCCTACCCCTGTGCTGAAGAGGAGCAGAGCATTACTTTGGACATTCAGCTTCCACCCCCATCTCCAGTTTTAAGGCCTGTCTCCTGCACAACCATCACAACTCTGAGGACGTAGTTTAGGGGAAAAAAAAAGTTTTATTTCTGACTTACTCATCATTTTCTATAACCTTCTAGAATATCTGATGTGGGGTGTGACTCAAGTGGTTTTTTAAGTTCTCAAATTTAGACACACATGCAAACAGGCTTCGTTTTAGAGGTATTTTGCGTATGTGAATGACTCGAACGCTCTTCTAATACACGCCTTCAAAAAGGCTCGCAAGCTCAGAAATACTGGTCCAAACACGGCCTAGATCCACCCAGTCCCGGAGCCAAGGGGTACAGAGGGGTGGGCTGACACAAACACATGGAGCACTCCAGCACACGTTCAGTGTGTGCCCACCAAAGCCCGTCCCTCCGCACCCTGGCCTCCCTTCCCGTGCGGAGCGCTCGCCCTCGCACACGCCGCGGCACCAGCCCGGGCCCAGCGCCCCGGGGCCACCCGGGACAAAGGCAAGGCCAATGCCCCCCCGTCGTGTCACCCTTAACGCCCGCGTGCCCGTGGTGGCACAAGCTTCGTGCTGGCACCTGTGTGCGCCTCCATTCCTTCATTTAAAGAGGGAAACACGGACCAAGCCCTCCCTCTCCCACCGACCGGGCCCAGGGCCGTGTCCGCGCCCCGCGGGCCCATCGGGGTGCCCGGCCACGGCCGCACCCCCCGCACCTCCCCCGAGCCCTGGGGCCAGGCCCGACGCCCCCGGGGAGAGCCCCCGAGCCGCTCACCTGCCGGGTCATCAGCGACTTGATTTTCTGCATGACGGCACCGGTGCTGCCGCCGCCCCGAGCGCCCTCAGCGGCCCCGCACGGCGGCGGGCGGCGGGCACGGGGAAGCCATGTTGGACGCCACCTGACAGCGCCCGCCCGCTGCTCCCTGGGAACCGTAGTCCTCGGGCCGTGGCGCCCAACTACAACTCCCGTCAGCACGGCCGGGAGGGCGGGCACCTGAGAAGGGAGCGGCCTGTGGCGGAGCGGAGATGGCTCCGCCCCAGGCCGGGGCCGCCCTGAGTGGGAGGGGAGCGGGGCCGGGGCCCGGGCCGCCTTGAGGGGACGCAGGGGCGGGGCCCCAGTGAGGAGAGGAGGGGTGGTCGCGGTGTGTGCGGGGAGCTGGGCCGCGGTGTAAGGGGGTGGCAGCTCGGCATCCTGCTGTGGGAAAGCATCGGTGAAGGCGGGGGACCGAAGCCCCTGCCCTGCCGTGGCCTCGTCGCTGGGCTCCCGGCGGGGAGCCGCCTGGGCTGGCACCGCAGGCCCCGCAGGGCGAGGGTGCCTCTGCTCTTTGGGGAATAGAGAGCGTTTGGACATTGAGATTTTGCTTGTTTAGACTTTGGAAGCAATTGTCTGAGAAGAGAAAATGAGGCCCTGTCTCAAGAGACGGACTAGCTAGAAAAGGGGCTCGGACAATGGCCGCTGTTGGTTTGTTTGCCTGAGGGCACTGCGGGCGTCGGGCACAGGGCTGTTGGGTGCTGCTCTGCCTCACCGACACCGGCTGCCGTGGCTCTGCACTTGGGTTCCGTGGATCTCAACCGAAATGAAAAGCTAGTAACTTTAAAAATCTGGTTTAGATCAATATAAAAATAAAAAAAAATAAAAAAAAAAAAAAAGAGGAAGAATTTACCCTACAATCTTTGCTTAACTGGAGATGACCTTGGGAACCAGTGGAGCCTGCACACAGGTCAGCTCAGCACACGCTTCCTAATCCCATTATGGTTGTTTAGCCCCCAGCTGCTGTTGGGTCAGTGTCCAGCCCAGCCCCAGCCCTGACACTTGTTGCAGGGTGTGACAGGTAAAAGCGGGCGCTGCTGGCTCTCGGAACAGAGGGTGATGGAGGGATGTTGGGACCCTGTCTTTTTTAGCAAGAATTCATTACTCCTGGGTACCATTGGGAATATAATCCCTAGTTATTTCCATGGAAAACCCCTAACTAAAGTTTAGTACATAACAAAGTTACTTTTTAGTAATAAAATAACTAAAATTTGCAGAAATATTAAAAGTATTCAGAATGCTACTGCTGCAAATAAAGTTGCTGGAAGGTAGTTGCTTTTATTAAAAAGAAATGGGTGAGGTTTGATTAAATCTAAATGCCATTCAACAACCAGCATGAGATAGAATTCTGTAGAAAAGATACGTGCTTTTATAGCATCCACTTTGTGTCAGTTATTCAGTGTAAAAAACTGCAGCATATTAATCACATCAAGACCATATCCAAATGCTGGAAATAAGGGGATACACTTGAATAATATAACTTTGTTCATCTGTTCTTTTTCTAAAAAAATTTCTTAGCAGGCATAGGGCATTTAAAACACCAACACAGAGCTTATCCCAGTGTGAAAGCTCCCATTCATTGCAGTCAGAAATTAATTGGAACCTGTGATATATTTTATTACGTGCTGAAACCAAGTAGATAATAATTTCTACCTCAGTTTTATAAAAGGTTGCAGTTGGATGTATGTATCCTACCCTTAAGTGGATTAAGCAGGTTATAAAGAGCAGGCTTCAGGAGGGGCGGGAGAGGGGACCTAGGGAGCCTTTGGGAATAGGCAAAGTACCCTCCTCATCTGCTGCCTCATGTCGGTGGGGGCATTATTTCTGGTGGGACCGCTGTACGTATATTTTTGTTAGCCTGAAATAACCCTCGTGTTTCTTAAAATTGCTTGTAGAGAGCTGCTAAGAATTCTGGAAGGATCAGGGTGTTTTCACCTCTGGTAAGTAAGAATTGAGGGCTCAGCCCTTCTGGTAGGGGCTTAGCACCTGGCAGGACCCTTGCAGTGAGGGGGAGGCAGTTCCTTACTGCCAGTCCCCCCTGCACAAGGCAGGATGCAGTCCAGCCTAATATTTGTTAATCCGTAATGATCGGTGTAAGTGCTGTGTAGCAAAAACTTAGGGTGTTTTTCTGTGGATAAACCATCCCTGTGGATGCAAATATTTGCTGTTGTAAAGGGTTGCTGTGCGTGCAGCTGCGGGAGGCTGCCTGCTTCGTGGCTGATAAGGTGCGTACAGTGAGTGACAGCCTTGGACAAAATCCAGATCGTACATTAATGCTAATATTAATTAAACCGATGTAAGTTAATGCAGAATAAACAGCAATGGGCAGCTAACTCAACAACTGCAGTAAGCTGTCCACTCTGGCCACAGGATTCCTTGTTAGAAGATGCCTGATAGACACTCTACTTTGCGTGTTGTTTAGAGAAAAGGAACAAAATCATCACCAAGTTATGCTTGTGTTAAGGAAAAAAATACAGAAAAGTCATGGGCTTGAAAATGCTATAAAAAAATTTAAGCAAAACTCTCGCTCTTAATATTTTTAATAACAGAAAATGAAAGACTGTCACTGGAAAAGATCTGAAAAAAAATTGTGAATACTACTTTGAACTCAGCAGAACATCTAGCAGCACAGTGTTTCTTATGAATCCGTGAGTAAAGGATGTTCGTATGTTCATACCCATATCGCCTGTACGTTGGCTGCATTCACTTCTTCTTATTAATTGAACGTACTTTGTATTCTCACCTCATTTTTTGCATTGTCATATTTGCTGTGAGTGCCGGGGAAGGGTGAGGGTAAATGGGAGGCAATGAGGATGGTGCTCGTCTACCAGGTGCTCCGCTCCCTTTGTTCCTTGTGCACACCTATTCAAATGGCAGGGCAGGGGCAGGACGGGCCCGGCACTGCCCATTTCCCTGGCAAATAAGGCAGCTGCTGCGGGTCCCAGCCCTGCTCAGCTCCGAGAAGGTGGGACTGGTGTGGGACAGGATGCTGTCCTGGAGCCCTTTAGCCAACTTCTTCTGGGACTTACACTGCAAAATATACTTTCTGCTTGTAGGTAAGAGACAGCATTAATTATATTTGGTTGTCACTGTGGAAATGGGAATTGGTTTTATACTCCTAAATTTAAAGATGTTTCTGTTGTGCTGTCAGCTGTTTTGTTTTAAGGCAGCCTAAAAGCTTTCAGTCAGCCTCACCCTGCTTCGTGAGTGGAGCTAGGAACTTTTAGCAACTGGCAAAAACTAGCACTATCCATAATCTATAAGTAAAACGTGGGCATCGATTGCATATACATTGTCCCATTTTGTTAAGTACTATATGCACTGTACATTCTGTCCAAGAAGTAAGGCTGGGCAGAGTCGGAACCAAAGTTTATCCAGAAGCTGTTACACATGTCTTTAAAAATGCATTATGCTGAGACAGTGCTGGTACATTGGTTTTCAGTTCATGATGATGTCTTACAGTTAATAGGGAAAATTTATATGTCATATTTAAACTTACTTGGTATTAAAACTAAATTAAACTTTCAATCAACTGAGCAATGTCTTTCCTTTAATAGTACATTTGTTTGGTATCTGGGTGCAATTTTCCTAAGAATACTTGTGTTATCCCTGCAGTTGATAGAAAATAGATGTTCTGTGCCCTTTGACAGGAATGTCCTGTGATCAAATGTTAGATAAACTTATATTTCTACAAACTGTTGTAGTTCACTTGTTCTGTAATTGTTTTTGAAAATATCAGCAGAGGAGGGAATATATACTGTAACAAACAGAGCATATCCTCTACGCATTCAGGTGTAAGGACACTTTTTCCTTTGTCTTCTTTGTTAACTTCATGTACAGTCACTTCGTTTCCTTGAGTTCAAGCTGAATACTTCACCAAGACTTTTGGCTTTGCAACAATTGCGGTTTTATATGAAGTTTATCAGATTTCTTCTTTAAAAATGACAACACTGATAAAATGGACAGTGAATATTCGCTTTATCTCCATTACAGATTTACCATTTTTTATTAAAATTCCACAAAAGCTCCTGGTGTGCAAGCAGAGTGCTTTACTGCACACAGTTGTTCACCAGAAGTCTCACTGTGTGCCCTCACTCAGAGAAATGTGTTTCCCAGTGTGGGAGATGCGCAGCGTGTACTTTATGTCATGGCAAGAATCGGGCATGACAAAAAGCCCACCAAAGACATTGCCCTCAGAGGCAAGAATTAGGTCCAATAACCAGGCTCAGTGGAACTTATTCTTGGGCAAAAAATCCCCAGATGGGGAAGAGTACACCTGAGTCCCTGGTGCTGTATCTGCGGCGTACAGGAACTGCAGATTTCCTGGTACCTTATATCTCTTTTTTTCATAAATGAACTTATTTACCACCGATCTGATGACATTTTACTCCAAGTTCAGGGGTTTTGGGGAGCAGAAGAGCTAAATGAGCACTGGTGAAAAGCAGCTGGAAACCCAAACTCACTTTAACAAGGAGATGTGCATGTTAAATTCAGAGAAGGATAAAACCTCGCTAAGCAGGTTTGAGTTTGTGCCGTAAACTCAAAAGTTCTGTCATAGTTTTTTATTTCAACTCAAGCTGCAGCCCGTGTTTTATGTCAACACGGATTGTGTTGTGGTTGCTAATATCGGTGACAGCAGAGTGGGGTGGGAGCGAAGCAGAGATCACCGAGCCCCAGTGGAGGTCATTGTGGTACAACCCACTTGCCTCACAGTTACTGTACCAAAACTAGTTTTCAGAATTCCATCATCCCAGGAAAACGTATTATATTTAGAAAGCTATAGAGATAGGCTTAGATTCTATGGAATTTGTGCCTGATGAGAATGCAGTAAGTTTGGCACGATGGCTTGATTTCACTGTTTACGTTATTTCAAGGATTAGTCACAACAGCCTTCAGTTTTACGTGAAAATCAAACCTCATGAAGCTAGTCTAATATTCCAGACTGCAAAAGATTTGCAATCCAAGACTGTTAGTCAGTATGAGCTCTACCAATTGGAAATATTTTAAAGGGAAAATATTTTAAATATTAAGGTAAATGCAAATCTTTTACTATATGTCAGACTTTCAGCAATAAAAGATCCTCTGCCCAGAAGTCACAAATATCCTTCCTTTGGCTTTTCGTATCTATTAAAGCTGCAGCTCTCTGGCTAGGTCTAATGCCACTGGGGTCAAGGAGAGCTTGCCCCTGTCTTACTTGAAATCTTACGCAAAAAACTGTAAGCTTTAACTCTAAGAGCTTTTTTTCTCTGTGAGAATTTCTTATTTGAGTTTTCCAGTGTTTCCATTTGTGTCTTGGGTTTGTTTATTTGTTTGTTCTTTCATTTTTATGCAGGTATTTGTTCTGCCTTAAAGTTGACAGTACCGTCTCATACCATCCATGGCATTGAGGGGCAACCACTCCATCTTACTGTTGACTACAATTTCAACACTACAGCTTCTGAAATCCAGATAATTTGGCTTTTTGAGAGGCCTCGAAGTAATCCAAAATACTTGCTTGGCTCTGTAAACCAAACAGTAGTTCCAGACTTGGAATATCAGCACAAGTTTACCCTCGTGCCACCGAATGCGTCTCTGATGATCAATCCATTGCATATCAGCGACGAGGGCAATTATATTGTAAAAGTCAATGTCCATGGGAACAGGACAATAGCTGCCAGTCAAAAGATTCGAGTAGCTGTTGATGGTAAGTTCATAAAATATAGTATCTTCATTTTGAAAATAAAATTACATTAGGTTTTATTACTAGTTCTTAGTATCCAGTTACAATAGTGTATAATTTAATCCAACCATACCTGAATAAATACTAACAATTAAGGTGGTTTGTTTTCTACTGCTGCTGAGGGAATCCTACAATATGTCATCTTGAAACAAAATTACTATATTGACTAATGTTTCTGGATCATAAGTAAAAATAAAAAGGAGTATAGAAACCAATAATCAAATTAGACAAGCTTCTAAGAAATAATGTTTCCTAAGGCTCTGCTGTGCTCTCGGTCATGAGGATGCATTAACTTTCAAATAGTCTTTCTCCCGGGGCAGCTTTACCTTTGCCTCCTGAAACTACGGAAGAGGGGCCATTGACTTCTGCTGGTGACCCTGTGTCTGGAAAAGGAGCCCAGGTCTGAATTCCTAAAATACCCAAGTTGCTTCTTTGTACTGTGCTCCTTGTAGCGGGGATATTAAAAAGGGGGGAAAATAAGAAAGAATCATCTAAAAGAATGCCAAGAGGCTACTGTAATTTGTGGATTATACGGAGGAAGCCCTTAACTGTTGGCCTTGAAATAATTAGACGAATGACGTATTGACGTGAAAAAGTTGTAACTGCCATTTTACCCCCCCCCTCGTCCCAGTTATTGACAGTGCGTTTCAGCAGTGCCCGGTGACGCCAGGCTGCGGGCAGCCGCACTGAGAGGTGGTACACTGTGGGCAGTGTCACACTGGGCACTCTTCATTGCATGGCCACAGGGCTCTGCCTACGAGGCGGGAGCTGGGGACCACGCTATACCCGGCTGCAGCCTTTGTGTATTACAAGTAATACAAACAGCCACATTTTATTTACAAGCTGGAACAATTCTTACAGTCACCAGCTGAGAATATGGCCTTCTTTTTTCAACCTTTAACCACATTTAATGAATAAAATTTGAAATCTGAGTACTTTCCAGAGAGGATGGTGACTGCTGTTTCTATCATCTTGGCAGCGAAGGCTGTAATATATGGGCTGTCACTTTTATAACTCTTCATATCTCTTTATTTTACAGTTCCTGTCACAAAGCCAGTTGTATATACTGAACCGGCTTCAGGGGTAGTGGAGTATGTGGGGAATATTACCTTAAAATGTACTGTGGAAAGAGGTACAAGGGTAGTTTACCAGTGGATGAAAAATGGGAAGCCTCTCCGTGCCAGCCCTACTTACACCTTCTCATCAAACAATGCAACGCTTCTGATTGTCCCTGTTGTAAAAGAAGACGTTGGGAACTACAGCTGTCTGGTGTCTAACCCTGTCAGTGCAATGGAAAGTGAGATAATTGCACCAACCATATATTGTGAGTATATGAAATATTCATAATTCCCTTTGTATAAATGATCTGGCTGGAAAGAGTGCCTCTAACTATGGAAGCAGGCAGAGAACAGTTGAGTCAACGTTACACGTGAGTTGCATTCAAAATGAGCTTGTTTGTAACAGCTCTAACTTACAACAGGATTCAGTGTTCTGTAGCTGTGAAGATGGGTCCAAACTGCAGAACTCAAACAGGAACTTCAGGACTTCACCATACAGACATCTTCAGATCTGGGGGACGTGTGACTCAAATCAAGAAATTAATCATCAGCTGGTTATATATGAAAATACTGTTAAAAATGGGAACAGAAAGGACTGGAGAAGAGACCCCAGTCTGGTCTAGCAAAATCAGAGCTGAAGGGAGTGTTTGCTTTCCTCATCATGGGGAACATGAGGAAGCAAAAAGAGCTGTGTAAGGACCAACATGTGCAGAAGAGCAGACCATGAGGGAGCCATGTATTTTGACTGGAAAGGATGGCAGAGGGAAACTAACAGTGAGCATAGACTGAGTTCATGAATGAAATAAGCTGGATGGAAAAAAAGACTGGTTTAGTCAATGTTCAACAATTGTACTTTAAATCTTAGAAAGGGCACCCTTACTCTGTTCCTTGTCCCTCCTGTAACACCAGCTCCGAGTGCCTCCAAGGTTTGCAGGTGGCATATGGTGCATGTGGGACGTTGCCAGGCTCTGATTCGCACGTCCTCAGGGGTCGGAGTGTCCTTTCCAGACCAGAGCTGAAATCAGACAGGTCAGGATCTACTTTGCCACCAGCCCTGCTCAGATATAACCAGTTTACCCAGTGGCACGGTGTGGATGGCACAGTGCAAGGACTGGGACTGGACTTCTGTCTGACCAAGGGCTGGTGCTCACTCTTGCTGGGCTCTGTGACCTGCCAGCTGGGAGCCAGCCCGTGCCCTGGGCCTGGAATGATTGTGCCACCGGCATGGTCAGAACCCACACCTCTTCCTGTGGCGTATCTTCATCCTCCTCCTCCTTTCATCTCTGATTATCCGTTCTGCTACTGGTTCATTTGTAATTATGAACTCTAAACGTATTATTATAATGTAATTATAATATAATTATGAACTCTAAATGTATATGTAATTATGACTCTAAATTAGTGAAAACGAACAAGAACACTGTTAGATGAGAGCTGATCATAGAATCATAGAATGGCTAGAGTTGGAAGGGACCTTAAAGATCATCCAGTTCCAACCCCCCTGCCTTGGGCAGGGACGCCTCCACTAGAGCGGGTTGCTCAAAGCCCCATCCAGCCTGGCCTTAAACACTTCCAGGGATGGGGCAGCCACAGCTTCCCTGGGCAACCTGTTCCAGTGCTTCACCACCCTCACAGGAAAGAATTTCCTCCTAATATCTAACCTAAATCTCCCCTCTGGATCCCTCAGGTGCAGCCTATGAAGCTGTCAGCAATGCAAACCCAAAGATAAAGAGTCCGTCACGGGGCAGATGTGAACTGAGCTTCCGTTCACATTAGACAAAGGAATCGCCATAAAATGCTCTACAAGGAAATAACCAGCTCTGATGGATTTTTAATTTATCATTACCATAATATAAAAAGAAATTATTATATTCTTTCCTCAATCTTTCTCCATATTTAGAAATATTGTTATAAGTATTTGCACTTTCATAATATACCTTTCGTCAGAACTGAGGGTTTGCTTTTTGTATCATTTAAAATTTGATAAAATCATTAAGAGAAAACCATGCAATGCTGGATGAGCGCGAGACTTGTGCTACTGTCCGTATCCAGTCTGTGGTGGGAGCTGGATCTCACTTCCTGAGCCGTGCGAAGGCACATAGCTGGGTCCAGCCTGCAGAGGCGGTTTGTCCCCAGCTCCCGGTTGTCACTAACGATGCGGGACAGGCCCGGGTCCCTCTGTGCCATATGTCACTGCTGCGGGGAGTCACCAGCGGTGATAAAGAAAAGGTCGCTTACAGTAAATACCTGCCATCTGCTTGGAAACTGCAACAGCCTCGTGGTGATAGGAGCAATTGGAAATATTCCCGCAGAGCAGTAGGTTGTTACTCAGAGCAGGTGATTTATTATTTTACAAGTCATTTAGTTAACTGGCTCTCTGAGAACAGGACTGGAAAGGAGAAGTAGAGCTGAGGGATCGGGGAAGGCTGTCGCTGTGTTCTTTTACTGAGAATCAAAAGTGGTTTGTTCTTCATTTCCCACTTACATTGTTCTGCTTCTCCGCTAGCTCTGATGATAGCCCAGCCCAGCCCAACGGCTACGGCAGTAGCCTGACCCCGAAACATGTGATTTCAAGACTGGGAGAAGCTGCTGCCGTGGAGGCTGGAGCAGAGAGTGCTGTACCATGCTGAGGAGCTGAATTTAACAGACTGAGTGGGGTTTCCTTCTTTGGGACTTCCCAAAGCTAGACTATATATTTGGTCCTAGAGAGGAAATGGTTAATTACCTTCAGAATCATCCTTATACTGTGTGAATCCCTCAGCTGCCCAGTGTTTAGGGACCTCGGTGATGTATCCAATGCATGGGAGAGGCAAAAGACTGATCCAGGGGAAGCAGAAGGCTTCCCCGCTGTTGTGGTGGCTTCATCACGGAATTGCCACTTTTCAGACCTTGCCAAGATTTGACTATTTCTTAAGAAAACCTTCCTTTGTTTTTTCCAAACACAGTTCCCCAGGCCGCGCGCAGCAGTGTTTCTGTAACGGTTTCTGTTGACCTGCAGGTTTCCTACGGCAGTGTGGTTGTGTTGGTGGTGCTGTGGCGGTGCTGCTCGGTTATGGTGCTGAGAAAACAGCAGAACTCAGTTCTCTTCCGCAGACTGTGGCAAATCTGCCCTCTGGCGAGAGGGGGCACAGAGACCAGCCAGCTGTTCTCGCCATTAATCTCTGTTTACATATATCAAAGGTTATATTATCAGTGAAAATAAAAGCTAATTCTTCTGAGAAAGAATTGGATAGGAGGAACCACTGAATTGCTCTGAAAAGTGGAAAAAAAAAAAAAAAAAAGTGTGTTGCTGCCTATAAATAGTACGTGAGGGGTTTTCCTTCATTTATGAAGAAGTCAAAGTTCAGTGCATCCCTCTCCCATCTGAGAAAAGGGCAGTAAATCCCTGTAACGGGGAGCCCCCATGAGGAGGGGGGTCTCTGTGGGGTTCAGGACGCGGCCGAGGGATGTCAGTGATGCCAGAGTAGCAACGACACCTCTGCAGATCCCAAAATGCGTGTTCCGCGGCCGGCTCTGGGATAGAGTAAAGCAAGGGACTCCGACACTGCAGAGCCTGCGGAGAGGCTGCGCAGCACCTTAGAGTTTAAAAATGCCGTGATTCTTGAGTGGCCCCCCTGTGTCGGTGGGAGCAGCGCTAAGTCACGCTGAGGGGAACCTGTGCTGCCTTTCCCAAGGAAATATCATGCATGATGTTGGGCCTTCCTTAAGATGAGACTGCGTGAAGCTTACCGCTGTGAAATAAGAGACAAAATAAAAAGTTTGACAAATTTACATTGTGAAAGATGGACTTTTGGCTAGAAGTGGACTAAGCTGAGGTCATGGTGTGACAGTCTATGTGCTCTTGTCTGAGCCTTCCCATTTTCCTATGAAAATTACCCTAAAAGTACTTAGCTGCTCAATTTCCTGAATTATGAACAGGACTGTTGGACAGTAGTCCAGCACTAGGAAGACCTGCTCCTGTACTTCACAGCTTCTCCGACTGTTGTCAGTTTTCATTCTTTTTATGGTACTGGATGCTGCATAGAGCTGTGCTTTTCCCTAAACAGCGATGAGATCAGTATTAGCGGGTGGAGGCTGAGATGAACCTAGCACAGATCAGGTTATGGAACTGAAAGTCTTTTAACTGAAATGACTGAATCCAACATTCTAAAGGCTAGGATCACTTAAAAATTCTAAGTTTAGAGATATGCTTCTATGTAAAGTTTAATTATATACTTTGGTTTTAATTTTTCTACTGTGTTTTCTTTCTTTTCAATGCAGATGGACCTTATGGAGTTAGAGTTAAATCAGATAAAGGTCTGAATATAGGGGCAGTGTTTACAGTGGACATGGGGGAAGTGATACTGTTCGACTGCTCTGCAGACTCCAATCCACCAAACACCTACTCCTGGGTTCAGAAGGCTGACAACGCCACGCAGGTAATCCAGCACGGACCCCACCTGGAGGTTGTGTCTGACAAAGTGGCCCAGAAGACAATCGATTATGTGTGCAGTGCTTTCAACAACGCCACTGGAAAACGAGACGAAACTCACTTCACAGTCGTCATTACCTCTGTGGGTAAGAACATTAATTCATTGCTGTGACGGTGATGTCTGAGCGGCACCAGCCCCGGAAAAAGGAAGTAATTCTTAGAGACAGAATGTATCTCAGAAGTGAGGTCTTGCTGACAGTGGGGCAAAGGGGATTCTGGTGCCCAGTTGCATCCAGGTTATAGTGGCAGCGGGACACAGCCTGGGACAAGACCCACGCAGATGCTGAAGTTCTGTGGGAGTTTGACACTAAAATATATTTGGCCACTTGGAGCTTTATCCCTTGAGTAGAAAAACTTCCTTGGTGGGCAAACCTCATCATGACCAGTAACATGGGAGAGTTGTATGTCTCTTACTCTATTTCTTACATTTTGCCGTTAAAAATGGCAAAGGTGAATGGTGAGAATGACACAGAAACGTGCAGAATGGCAAGGTGGGCCTGTCCTCCCAAGGGCAGATTTCATCCAAGGCTCCCTGTCCCACAGCCTCCAGGAGCTGTCAGCCCTGGGGCCACCAGGTCACCAGCACATGGGGTAGTTTCAAGTGTAGAACACTGCAATGACCAAGCTCGGATTAGCAGCAATGGAGACTTTAATATTTTTCCGGTGTGGTTAGGTTTGTAAGAACCTCCATTTAGTGCATGATTTATTATCATGCAAGCTGTGACCATGAAAGGTTTTATTGCAATCTGTTCATAAAAATTATTTCACTGCGGCATTTATGAATCTGTGGATGGACTGCGAGGCTCTGCTGAGCTCACACCTTTGTTCCTCAGACATTCTAACCGCGGTTCCTGTCTCAGACTGCGCTACACGGCAACAAAGCAGGTTTTCAGAAAATCTCCAGGAGCAGATGGCGAAGAACAAGCTAATGAGGAAGTCTGATATCTCTTATTAATGCAGATCAATACAAGTATTTTCAGATAAGGATTGTATCCTATTAATGTTCAACAAGAGGGAATAGATTGCCTTTTAGAAGATTTAACAAAGCAGTCTCACCTGTGCAGGACAAAGAGCTCGGCCATTTGTTAGTGAGATGAACAAGCAGGGCAGGGGGCCGTGGCTCAGGCTGACTTCCAGCTTCCCCACAAATCCGTGGCGTTAATTATCCTGGGAGGAAGATGGGTTGTGATTTTACACTGAGAACGCTGCGCTTCAAAACTAACTAAAAATTCAACCTGAGCTATGTGTGACTGGCAATTAAAATTACATTTCTCCAGGAAATTCATGTAAGATATGATAAAAATGTGAATTTTCATCAATAAGTGTTAAAAAATTCAGCTGAGATTTCCTTTCAAAGCCCAAAATGGAGGAAAAACTCCACAGCTTTATGTTTAGTTGCACTTGAGGATACATTTCCTAATTACAAATATTTTGCCTAAATAAAGCTTTTTAAAACAGCTGGGAAAAAAAAGTCTCCCTCCTCTGTAGCCATTTTGTTCTCGATGAACGTTTATTCCGATAGCACCGAATCCAGGTGTGGAGCCCCAGCTGTGCAGGGCGGCACTGATTGAGGTGTGAATTCACCCCCCAGGGTAAACCTCCGAGATCCTGCTCGGGCTCAATTCCCGTTGGAACTGAACAGAAATTTTACAGCATTAAACATGCTAAACAAAGACTATGAATATTACCCCATATCCCTTCTCCCTGGTAAGATTTATTGAGTTTAAAATTGAAATTATTCTTTTTAAAGAATATTTTTAAGGTCTCAGCTTTTTCTTCTGAGTGTTTGGGGTTTTTTTCTGAGGAAAGCAGTACATTGAAAGAGTATGAAACAAATTCGGTAGAATTGCAGTGATTTATTTTCCCATGTCTTCTGGATGCAGCTGGTTTGAGATCCAGATATTTAACCTTTGGGGTGGCAGCTGTGCACGGAGCCGGCACAGCGTCAGCGTTCCGTGGAGGTGTAAGGGGATGTGAGCAACGCCAGCTCCCTGCACAGGGGGCACAGAATTGGATGGATGAAGCTGGCACTGACAAACACGCAGCATTCCTTTACCTTTACGGAGTGTGGTGTGGCCTTTAATTACATTAATTCTGCACCATTCAGAGCAAAAGGAGGAAATTAAGGGCGCACAAGGAACTCCAAGTGGCAGTTCCTAACTTTCACGTTCCTGTCTTTGCAAATTCTATGCAAATGCTTTCAACAGGCTTTTGTGTATGTAACTATCAACATACTGTGTTTGTGCTGCGTCAGCAAATCCTGCTGGAAAACTGCTGCTAATGTGTATCTCAGCAAAAGGCCTGAGCAAAGGAAAGAAATACTTTGGATATATTTAGGCATGAATATAAACAGAGGTAATTTATCAGCTTCTGAGGGATGTGATAAACCACCAGAACTGCCAGTGATCTGAAAACCTTCAGAGAAAACCCAACAGTTCAGTTATCACTCCTGCCCTGCAGCTCCTACAGCGAGGACTTCCATCTAGCAAAAGCTCTTCACCTCGTTGTCACCTACGTTCTTGGTGCTTTGGTGTCTCTATGCCCAAGATTAGAATATTCGCCTACTTTTTGTGGTGCTGCAATTCACGGGTTACATTCACTGACCTTCACTTACCGCTAGATCCCCATCTGCTCTGGACTCGTTTCTGATGCGCGCGTCATTGCTTTCCCAATTCAGGAGATCGGGGGGGAAGAAAAATATTCCCCATTAGCAGGAACACAAATTTTGTGTCTATCTCGTATCTGTGTGCAGGTTTACTTCGAAAGACGCGCTTTTCAGTGTGATAATAGCACATTGCACAGAACACGAGCCTAAATGCAGTACTCTTCTTCTTTGGCACAGGACTGGAAAAGCTGGCCCAGAAAGGAAAATCTTTGTCATCTCTTGCAGTAATAACGGGAATTTCATTATTTTTGATCCTAGCTATGGCCTTTTTATTTATATGGAAAAGATACCAGCCACATAAAGGTATGTAAAGGTTAAGCACTCTCCAGCTCTTCTTTGGGACCATCAGAGCAAAAAGAATGATTTTTCTTTTTCTCTTCTTTTCAGTGATACGACAGAAGCTGCAGAGCAGGTACAGAAATAAATTATTCTTAGGTCTTGAAGTCCTTTCCATCACGAGAATTGCATTTTATCATATTAATTTTCATTCCTTGGCTTGTGACATCAACCTGAAAAGCATGTTTGTGTTTTCTAGGCCAGAGACTGACTACAGAAAGGCACAGACATTTTCAGGTAATGCTAATGGAAGAAAAGGGAGCATAAGGTCAAAATCTATACCTGAAAAAAAAAATAGCATCTCCACATACAAAAAGAAAGGAGGGAAGGAAGGGAAGTGTTTTTAACTCGGGCTGCACCCCTCTGTGGCAGCTTAATTAAGATAAAACCAGGATGACCATAGGTCAGCGTGGGTTAACTCACCTCTGGAGTTCACAGCAGTACGTACCCTCTTGCCTTGAATTCCAGCTGCTAATCCCCATTGGAATCACCTCTATCCTGCTGTTCTCACCAATATGAAATAAATGAGTGCTATGAGCAGTGAGAGGTGATATGCCATGGCATGATGACACTTCTCAATGTCCATGGCACCAATCAGTACCAAAATGGCGAGATGTTAATATGACAGGATGGTATATATATTTTAGCCTCTACCACATCCTGTACTACCTCTCTCTGGGCCATCAGGACCCAGCATGGTTCTGTCACTGCCTCCTTTCCCCCCACATCACCCTGGGCAGGAGAGGCTGGGAACCAGCCATCCTTTGGAGGGGTAGCACATTTTTTCCCATCCCTTTCTACCAAAGCACCAGAGCAGGCCATAAACAGCTCCCTGCGAGGGGACAGGGAAAAGTGGAGGAAGCTTAGGAAGGCAAGAAAAAGTCACTTGAGCACAGAGGGTCCTTCACCCCAGGTATTGGAGTGGTATCAGAGGAGAGAGTCGGAGGAGATGTCTTCAGTGCTGCAGCCTTTGCTGTTGGGTGGTGGCCCAAGGGACAACCAGGAGTCTCAAATCTCCTGAACAGTGGAAGGGTAGACAAGGGTACTCCCATCCTAACTACAAGTTGTGTCTGACGTGCCAGATACAATTTGTCAGCTGGTTCAATGATCATAGAACCGTAGATCATAGAGTCATGGAATCAGAATGGTTAGAGTTGGAGGGACCTCAAAGATGGAAGTGGTTTAAAGCAGATCAAACAACCAATATTCAGATGTTTTAAAAATTAACCTAAATTACTTTGCCAGTCATTATTTCCCAGGTTCATGTTACATCTCCATACCTTCTTTCATGTTTGTTTGTTCTGACTTTAGGACATGAAAGTGCTTTGGATGATTTTGGGATATATGAATTTGTCGCTATTCCTGATCTTGCCAATGGTTCTCGGGTACGTGATTTTACATCATAAACTGGTGGTTGATTTCTGTTTCTTAAGGTGTACTAAATACCTGTACTAGAGTCCTTCTGTCAGTTTTATTCTGTTGCTTTTTACGGATGTCTGTATGACACCGTGTTCACGCTGTTGCTCTCCCAGCACTTACTCTTTCCTTACCGTGTGGCTGGTTCCGTGCCTGTCTCAACACAGAGCACTAAGGAACTGACCGAGCTCTAACGACAGCGATCTCAGCTCCGCTGCCCCGTATGGAAAGACTGTGGGTGGTGTTGAGTAGAGGGGTGGCACTGACCCACTTGTGTCACACAAGCAGATTAACTGTTGTGGTGCCATGTTCTCCCCTGGCCCTAATAAGTGGCTCACACAACATACAACTTTGGCAGTGCAGGAAAGCCTCAGGGGGGTACTTACATTGTAGAAATACACCCATTAAATCTCAGCTGTATTTCACAAGAATTATTTTGTTAGCTTCATGCATTGCAGGGGAGGACTTAAGCACAGGAGTTTTGTAGCAGAAAATACCCCACTACATATGCTGCTTCTCTGCGCTGTGGCTTTGCTGACATTACCGTGCAGCAGCTGGAGATCATTCTGATGTGGTGTGAAAGGACCAAGAAAAAATGAGAAATAGGGCCAAAAAATTTAGGGTCAACAGACTGAAACTGGAAGGAAGCAGGAGAAGCACTTCCCCTTTGCCAGGGAAAATTTCTGGCAATAGTCTTGTACCTGCAGAGAGCATCAGTATGGTCAGGTCAGGGAGAGCTCTTACGAGGTGATCACCCAGGGTCACATCAACAGCCACACCTGTTCATTATACGATTAGTTCTCAGAATACGTGGTATATTAGCAAAAAAAAAAGTCATAGATTACGGCCGTAGGAGCTCATTAAGTACAGAGATCGGGCCCTACATCATCACAGCCTTGCACGTGCCATGAGACCCCTCAGGCTGATCATGTCTCAGAGTCAGGTTCTTGTTGAGTCGGGGCCTCAGTGTGTCAGGAGGGGGGCGAGAGGTGACAAGGACAACAGAATGGATGTACAAGCAATGAAATCTCTTCCAATTTCCAGTAAATGTTCAAGAAACAAGAGAAATTCCGCTGGTTTATGTTCAGTTACTCAGATTTATGGCATTGCAGCTAAAGTCAGCATTTGATCCACTGATTCATTTTAGTTATTTTGCAGAAAAATAAGAAAGTGGAGATATTGAAGAACTGGAGGCTGGGTATAGGCAGAAAGACTGAGAATTCCTGATGGATGGGGAGTCCAGGTGTTGTGTTGGCATAAGAGCGGATTTGTATACTTAATATATTGAACATTTTCACTATTACTTCACTTATGGAAATTCCTTGCTGTTCTCTCTCTTTGAAATGCTGGTTGGAGTTTTATCCTGAATCCTTTCCCTGAATATTTTCTCCTTTTTTACTATTGATTCTCCTGCTTCTCTCTTTATTAAATGTTCCTTCCTTGACTTGTGGAACACTAATATAAAATACTTGCTATATTAAATGCAAGAGCTTCATCGTAAATCTTCTGAGATCTAACGAAATTTAAAACTACTGCTTGCCTTACTATAAATGTGATAAAAACATACTCAAAATGAAACGTAAACTCGTAGAGATGAACTGTTAAATCCACACGCAAACCATGGACAGGGAAAAGTTAAAAAACCGAGAAGTTACATTATCAGCTTAATTTCTGTTGAATCTTTTCCCCTTTGTACTTACAGTAGGAATACTCTCTTCTGCCCCTAGGTTTCAAGTCAGTCTGTTCCCCGCTCTGACTCTGCCCCAGGCCAGGATATGCTTAGCACGGTTTATGAAGTCATTCAGCATATTCCTGAGCCGCCGCAGCAAGACCATCAACCGTAAGTTGAAGCCCACGTGCGCTCGTGGTAGCTCAAAGACAAACACTGTTGCACCCAGAACAATTTACATTTGGGTGGCTGGTGCTTGATTCCTGCGAGAGGGGTAAGGAAGGAAAAGAGGTTTGAGCTACATCCCTCCCTGCACCGTTTCCTGTCCAGTCCCTCGCCTTCCCTCAAGACTCCAGGCTGTCGTTTCTTTGTGCCGGCTTTGTCTAAGTCCGCAAAACAGAAGCCAAGATCTTCAAGCACAGTTTCAAATGAGAATTCCCAGATGTTGTCAGAGGGTGGCTGTAGTTTCATGGCACGGAGACACCAACGCTTCCCACTGAGCACCTCAGATCCTCAATCAGAGCAGTTTAATTGGCAGCTTCCAGCGGGGGTCACGTAGAGCTGGGCGTGCGGGTGGCAATGCTGAAACTGCTGAGCTGAGCAATTAGTGGTTGTTAAAATGGTCACCGAAATACCGACTGACAAGGCTTAGTCACCTGAGTAAGCAATGTCTTCGTTTGTGTCTTACCTAATGGATTAGAGCGAAGGCGTTCTCGTTCTGCAGCAGCCTGGCTGGGAACGCCGCGGGAAGGTTTTTGCCGAGTAGAGACCAGAAAGACCCCAGCACGTTGGGCTGATGCCGTCAGCGGCTGGTAGTCCTGCTTTTGTTCAAATCACCTGCTTTGCAGCACGTCTTGGCGTGAGAGTGAGTTCACTGCCAAGTTCCTGTGACGGCGGTATGGCTGCCGTGAATCGGCTGTGAATAGCGACAGTCTTCCTTACAAATTAAGGACAGCTCACAAGACTTTATTTGCTACCAAGCCTATGATATCCCATTTCCTGTGGTTTTATGATGTGTTCTGTCTCTGTTACGGGTGAAAAGGAAAATACTCACTCTTAACAACATCCTAATTGGCTGGCTGAGTAACCACAGTGTTTGTGTGACTGCGCTAGCATTCAGTACTCACACTGTTAAAAATCCTGTGTGGGTTACATCTTCACCTGGGTGTCCAAATTGTGTCTGCCAACACGTAGCCATGCTTGTAAACGCACGCTGATCGGTGAGAAAGCGATAATGAATTACTAATGGCATTTTTCTTCTGCTTGGAGTTACTCACTTTGAACCTGAAGATGATTTTTCAAACCAGTGCCCTTACAAACCCCTGGGGCAGCACCAGCAGACCTGCGGACCAGCCGATGCCTAACGCCAGGGAACAGCTTTTCCATTCCACTTTTCCTGATGCTTTTATCAACCTTTGCATCCTCTCACCCACCCACCCACACACGCCTCGGACGCTCTTGACTGATCACAAAGTTCTAGATGCGCCCCAGCTCTTCAAAAGTGCGAATAATGCTGGAGACTAATTGCACTCTGAAACTCTTTTCAAAACTCCTGATCTTTTGGGTATGAAAAATTCCCCCCAATCTGGGTGTGTTACAAGGAGGTGCTGCAGAACTCTTTTACTGTTATGTTTAGAGCCTGGGTTGTTTCTATGTTTGCAGCAGTGCATTTCAAAGGCATTTTAAAAGCAGCATCGTAGACAACCGTTACCGTATCTGTTTTCTCCTAGATGTACCTGACGACATGGGAACAGGAAACCAAAGCATCTGAAAAGGCAGAAGTGACTTCTTTTCCTTTATCATATATTGAAAGGAAACGCCCACAACTCCAAGAATGGCAAAGGCTTATGCCAGATTTTCTTGAAATAACAATTTCTCTTCAGACTGACAATCCCTTTCCTTTGGGTGCTCCAAATTGCCTATTTTAATTAATTTTTTTTGCTTCTTTTTGATTAATAGGGGTTTTTGCTTCTTTTTCTTGAAAAATACGGGGTTTTTTCATTCCTTACTTTTCCTTATTTGGGAATACAAAAGACAAAAGGACAGCTTAAAAATTGCACTATAAAACCTATGTATTTTATGACAATAACGAGGGGGAGGCACAGGGAGGAATCAGGCCCAAGACGCCTCCCATACTTGTTTTATTTAAAAAATGGCAAAAAAAAATGTGTGGGGGAGTTTTTCATTGGGGTTGACTTTTACAAGAGAAGGTCTCCATATTGGCATGAAAAGTAATAAATGCAGTGTGTCAGATTGCAGAATATCTTTGGGGTTTAAAATAAAGCCATTATTTTAATTCTTTTAATGTAACATTGCCTTTTAATTTACAAGCATAGAAACGGCTCTGTCAGGCAGTTACAGTTTAAAAATGTACATATGTATATTATTCAAAATAATGTGTTTTCATTAAATTCTTTCCTTTGCATTTGAACTGGTTTTCTACGTGCTGCCCAAGAGCCTGTTTCTCATTGACTCGAAGAGCAAGTAACACTGGAGTCATTTCTGCAAGCTGCAGGATGCCCAGGCTATTCATATGTTCCAGTCATTTCTCCAGTGCAAACGAAGCCCGTCTCACCCTGTCTCCCCAGCCGGGGGGGCCGGGTCCCTTCACAAACAGAGGAATCCTCTTTCACAAAGGTCTGTCAGCAGCGGTTTGAGTCCTGCAGGAAAATTCACTAGTATTTTCACAGCTTTTAGATGGCATCAGTCAGGCACAGCCAGGGAAAAGGGGGATTAGGAATTGAATTAGAATAATCTACAGGAAAAAAAAAAAAAGATACTTCAGTAACAGCTAATTGTGTGGAAAATCATCAGGGTGAGCAATGAGCCAGCATGCAGCGTGCCCACCTCAGGGGCCATCCCCACAAACTCTCCAGCCTTCATTCCGAGCTGACTTCATTTGTGTGTTTCCAATCGGGACAGCCCTTTGGGATGTGCAAAGTCTGGGGTTTTGCCCTCTCTCCTCCTCCCCTTCCCGCTGGAGTGGCTCTTTCCGTGGCTCTGAAGCGAGCGGCGCCCCACACCCTTCCAGCTTACCACAGGTGATGTCACTGCAGGGCCACGGGGCAAAAAATGCCCATGGATTTCCAGAAGTAGCTGTTTCTCCCCCTCTGGAGCCTCTGTATTTAAACCTGTCAGCAGCAGACACGCTTCTAAGTATTTTCATGGCAAACAAAAATAAATCGGTTCAGGAGGGTCTTATCAGTGTTTATAAATACCTGAAAAGGGGTGCAAAGGAGAGAGAGCCAGGCTCTCTCTGGAGGTGCCCAGTGGCGGGACAAGAGGCAACGGGCACAAACAAATCCTGTATAAATATCAGCAAAATCTTTTTTACTGCCAAGGTGGTGGCACACTGGAACTGGCTGCCCGGAGATGCTGGGGAGTTACCCATCTGTGGTGACAGACAGGGGGAAGGTTCAAAGCTGTGTTAGAGGGATTAGGAGGCTGGCGTTCTCCTGGTTGTCCAGGGGTATTTTTTATCCTTCATGAACAGCTTTTAAGATGCCGAGAAGCAAAGTCCTTATCTCGGGGGCTCGGCTGTTCTTCTCCCACTTACGATGAGCTGAGGTCCTTCAGTTGGCTTGCATAAGCATGGCTATTCAGTATACAATGTAAACTATATATATATTGTAAAGAAAGTTAACACGATTTTATATTATAAAGGTGAATTGGTATAACAGGTAGAGAACGAGATCTTCCCAACGCCCTGCTTTGATGGGCATGGAGTGGCTGATCCCCAGCCTTGCTGCTGTGAGCACCGGCGGCAGAGGATCAGCAGGCAGCTCTGCCGCCGCTGCATCTGCGTCACAGTCTGTCGGGAGCCGGGACACGGCTTCCCACAGGAGATGGCAGGAGGTTCTGGGTGGCTGTGCTTGGGGCGGGGAGAAGGAGAAAGGGAACGGAGCTAATACGAGCGAATACTAACTTTTTCTGACAGAGGTGAATTGAGCACGTCCCAACTGACTCGTCCATTTGAATGGGACCGATTCCTCAATCCTGCTTCCCACAAGAGGCTTCCTCATTTATAGCGGCCACCTGCTAGGTAGCTAGATGGCTGTGTTGAGAACATTATTGCAGCCAAGCAAAGATAACGTTTTTTAACGCCATCGTATTAGAATGCCCTTGAACAGTAAGTCATGCTGTGCGCTTGAGCGTATTCTCTACTCGCACGGGAAGAACTGCAGAATGTTGTTCACAGGCATCTCCGAACGGCAGGATCCAGCCTTTATCCCTGGCTGACGATTGCACAGTCCGTGTCAGTCTGTACAGACGTGTTTGCTCAACAAGTAGTTCTTCCTAGAGACTCCCGAGTACAGGAGACGAGCCCAGCTCTGACGGAGGAGAAGCCCCGCTCCCTCAGTGCCTTTCTGTGGAGCCCGCATGCTTTCCTAGAGAGCAGCAGAACTCCGGCAAAAGTTTCCAAACGCTTCCCAGCCAAATATAAAGGGATCACATCGTAAACAAGGAAACTGATGCAGCCTTGGGATGGAAAGTGACAGTTGTGCTCTGTCGTTAAAATAATGAGGAAAAAAAGCAAAGGATCATTTCTTGATTAGAATCTGTGGTAAATAAACAATAGACAAAGAGCGTAGAAGACAAACAAAAGATTAGACATCTAAGGAGTCCGTTCGAGTATAAATTTGCATCGCAGTTGGGTTAAACATGCAACGCAAATACCACTGTGTTGGAAATCCTGCTCCACCTAAAAAGACAACACGCCCGTGTCTCCGCAGGCGACGTGCCGCATCCCAGGGCAAAGTGCGGAGCTGCTGGTCACTGGGTCTCGGAACTCGGACACATCTCATGCAGCCAGAGGAGGGCAGGGCACCTGCGTCCAACAGCATACCCCCACCAAAACCCAACACGTTCTGCAGCAGAAAAGTACTGTCTAATGTCAACACCGAGATTTTCAGCAATGTGCATCTTTTGTATTTCCTGTAGTTATAAAAAGTACTGTCATATTATTTAACTTTTTTTCCATCTGAATAGTAAATGGATAAGGTTGTTTTGCAAAGTCAAAACAAAAGCTTACCCGGGAGAAACCCAGAATTGTGTTGGACGTCATTCATGTGTTTTCCTTAGAGTTACGCTTCCCTCTTTAACTTTACCTTGCTGATTTTTTATGCTTATCAAATCATATTAAATTAAAAACTTGGCTTTCTAGACCTTTCCAAGTCCTCTAAGCCTGTCAGGCTTCGTCCCAGCCACAAACTGTATCTAAAAGCACAGAACATTCCAATTACACTCAACTATTCCAGATCACTGCTGTAGGCAGCAGGCTGGCACAGGCACAAAACTGGATTCCATTTGAAATTCCTTTCAAGTGTGTCTGAAAGATACAGCCAAATGAGGAAAGGCTGTGAGAAACAACTTCAGTGAGAAAAAAAAGTTGAGAAAAGGCCTAAAAAATTGTTTTATCTTGGTGGGAAAATATACCAAGAAAGATGAAATAAGTCCTTACTATGCAGAAAAACTTCTTCTAATAAAAGGGGCTGCGATCGCTTTTTCTCCGTCTCTAATAAGCCAAGAAAAAGGAAAGACCTACTGAATATCTATCTAGGGGGCCAAGCGAGGTGGTGGAAGTGCTGGAAGGAATGGCCTGTGAGGAGTGGCTGAGGACTCTGCGCTTGTCCCGTCTGGAGAGCAGGAGGCTGAGGGGCCACCTCCCGGCTCTCTGCAGCTCCCCGAGGAGAGGGAGGTGCCGAGCCCTTCTCCCGGGACTCCAGGGACAGGATGGGTACCAGCGGTTCACAGCTGCGCCAGGGGAGGTTCAGACTGGACACGAGGAAGCATCTCCTTACAGAGCAATGGTCAACCTCTGGAACGGGTTTCCTGGAGAGGCGGTGGATGCTCCAAGCCTGTCAGTGTTTAGGAGGCATTTGGACAATGTCCTTAATGACACGCTTTAATCTGGTCAGCCCCAAATTGCTCAGGCGGTTGGAGTAGATAATCATTTTAGGTCCTTTCCAACTGAAATAGTCTATTCTAGTCTATTCCAGATCAAATAGCTCAGGTCCTCTGAGAGGTCTGCAGGTTCCTTCCCTGGAGACACCCGGCAGCCCAGCTTCCTCCAGTTCTGTGAGTCCCCAGGTACCTCAGAGAGGGGTGTTCAGTGCTGACCACCCACCAGCACAGGGGGAGCCCGAGTGACACACCTGGGGGTCCGGCCCCACAGGGGTCGGTGCTGCCTGTCCTCCAGCTGGCTCCTTCAGGTTTGCACAGCCTGCAGTCACAGCAGCACCTATCCTCAGAGAAACACTGCTGAGCTTCAGCACCCACCCCCATCTCCCTGCAGCACAGGAAGGGCCACAGGGCCACGGTGGTCAACCATACCTAGAAAAAAAAGAGTACTCAGGAAATGTCTTAGCTCTGACTTCATCAGTCAAGGATATCATCTACCTAGGAGTCCCACTTCAAGGAATACAGATAAGGGCTGGGATGTATAATTTTAGAACAAAAGGCAGAAACCAAGAGGGAAATGGGGAGGGTGGGACAGGAGGTGTGCATTTCCAAGGGAGGCAGCCAGCCAGGTAAGAGCAGTGCCTCGGGTCACAGTGCCCAAGCCCCTTCAGCAGCCAGTTACCTTACGGGAGATAACGGGAAAGAACAAGACAAGTTCAGAGCAATCAGAGCCATTTCACAATTACCGGTTAGAGCCTTCCCATCCTGCAACTGGCACTGCAGGACGCAAAAGAACATGCATAACAATTCCAGCTGTTGTTTGCGTAGATTTTGGTAGCCCGGAAATGCAGATGTCCATACATGTATGTGGTTTTGCAGCTCCTTCCACTGATATGGTCTAACCCAGGCTAGTGAGGGGCTCAAGCGACCTCGCAGAAAGTTGCCCAGGTCTGGTCTATCCACAGACTGAGCTGACATACACAGAGTGCTCCAGCTCCATGGAGCAGCCCACCACACAGTCCTGCCGTGCAAGAGAAGAGGCCAGAACTGGGGGAAGGATGATACTGCTTCAAACCCTCTGAGACGGCAACCTGCTGGGGAAGGTCAGGGTAAGAGCCATCTGCTAAGCGTTGGGGCAGGGAAGGAATGGTTGTCACATCACAGAATCACAGAATCTTCTTGGTTGGAAGGGACCTTTGAGATCATCGAGTCCAACCATGAAAAAAAAATAAAAAAAAAACCAAACAACAAACCACCAAAACAAAAGCAAAAACCACACAAAACAGACACCCACAACCCCACCCCACCCACAAACAGACACAACCCATCAATCCCGGGCACTAGAGCATGCCCTGAAGTGCCACGTCCACATGTTTCTTAAACACCTCCAGGGATGGTGACTCCACCACCTCCCTGGGCAGGCTGTTCCAGTGCCTGACCACTCTCTCAGTGAAGTCATTCTTCCCAATATCTAATCTAAACCTCCCCTGCCCCAACTTCAGACCATTTCCTCTGGTCCTGTCGTTATTCCCTTGGGAGAAGAGGCCAACACCCACCTCTCTACACCCTCCTTCCAGGTAGTTGTAGAGGGCAATGAGGTCTCCCCTCAGCCTCCTCTTCTCCAAACTAAACATGCCCAGTTCCCTCAGCCTCTCCTCGTATGACTTTTGTTCTCCAGACCCCTCACCAGCTTGGTGGCTCTCCTCTGGACACGCTCCAGCAGCTCAATGTCCTTCCTGTAGTGAGGGGCCCAGAACTGAACACAGCCCTCGAGGTGAGGCCTCACCAGTGCCCAGGACAGAGGCACCATCACTGCCCTGCTCCTGCTGGCCACACTGTTCCTGATACGGGCCAGGATGCCATGGCCTTCTTGGCCACCTGGGCAGCGTGGCCCATACAACACCGCTCAGGGAAACACGGTACCACGCCAGGGAACCAGCCAGCAACACCGGAAAATGAAACTAACAGCCAGCGAGAGGCTCAACAGATAACCGGCCTGTGACAATCACAGGGCTCCAGCTGCTGTTTACAGGAGCACCACGATCACAGGCTCCTGTAGATTCAGGCTCCTGCCTCGGAGGTTCCCTCGGGCTGTGAGCCCATCAGAGTGCACAACCGAGCAGGGCTGCTGTGAGCCCCAGTCTGAACGTCAGCTCTGCTGCCTGATAAACCAAGAACGTGGGGATATGACCTATGCCAGCCTGCCTCCGCCTCCCAAACGACCAGCAGGTCCTGCTGTCTCTGGACCGGTTCCTGTTAGCATTGCAGTGCTTGCAGGACTCATCCCCAGGGGAAATGATCGTTTGCGGTGCAATCACCTGTCCCTATTCTCAGTAAACGCCAGGGAACGTACCTTCCTGGGGGCCAGTGGCAGCAGGCACGAAACACGGAGACTACAGTGCAGTGATCACTGTATAGGAATTTATGGGATTTGGGCATTTGTCATTTCCTTTTCCTTTCCTTTCTTTAAAGAGAAGCCTCAAGAAGCACAACCCTAGAAGGAAGGAGAGTGACCTGCAGGAAGTGTTGAGAAAGAACTGAAGGTAGGACGATGGGCACAGAGAGGAAATGGTGAGAGAGGTGGCCAGTCACAGCAGCACCAGGAAAGTACAGGCCTATGTGACTAGCAAGTCCTTCGAAAGAAAAGTTGAGAGGTATTGCCAGAGTAGACACAGAAGTCATTTGCCTCTGAAAAGCAAAAGCTCTGAAGGCCTCTGTGTGACTTCCACACCTGAAAAACAGAGCAGATGCTGGAACAGACAAAGATCAGTAGGTACCAGTAGGCCAGCAAGGAGAAACAACGTAAGAAATGGGTGAGTAGTAACTTAAAGAACAGAGTAAAGATAAGAGCTGATTTTTTATATTTACAAAAAAAAAAAAAAAAAAAAAAAAAAGAAGAAGAAACAAGTTTTGTAAAAGACCTTGCAAACATTTTTTTTTTCGCTAATGAGAAGAGCTCAGGGAGCTGGCTGGATTATTTCAAGTGTTAGTGCACAATGGGATAGGTAAGAGATACAGTGAGGTAATAATCACGGAATATAGGTGCCATAAGACAGAGTAAAGGTTGAAATGGCAGATTAATATTGTACATATAATGATTTGACAAATAAAAAGAAATTTGAGGAGATAGCAGGAACCAAGATAACTCTGGAAGCTCTTATAACTGGAATACTGAGAACTGCTGGCAGTCTGATCCACAGATCACACTGGATATGAAGAGCGATTTCTCATTTCAACGGGAAAAGCACAGAGAGTAGAGCAGCTAAGGAGGAGCCTGTCTCCCAGGACTGGGAGCACTGAAGCTGGTTAGTGGTAATGACACCTGAGGAAACACAGCCAGCCAGATGTCGATCTGGCTCACGCCAGCAATGATGTGGTTAATATGAGGCTCTGTGGTCGGCACAGCCTCCCAGCCAGCAGCCTCACCCTGGGGGTAGGTAACCTGGAACATCAACAACTGGGAGAGATGCTGCTTTTTCCACAGCTGGCTCTGTGGTGGCTGGAGATGCTCTTTGCTTTCTAAAACTTGCAGTGCCCTGGTGACCTCACCCAGTCGTTCTCAGAACAGATACCATCCTGAAGGATTGCGGCGAGCTGACCTTGTGTGGCTGCCAGATGCCCACCCAGCCACCCTCTCACTCCCCCTCCTTAGCAGAATAGCGGAGAAAGTAAGGTGCCGAAGCTCCTGTGTCAAGAAAAGGCAGGGAGATAACTTAGCAGTTACCATTATGGGCAAAACAGACCTGATTTGGGAAAAAATCATTTAATTCATTGCCAATTAATTGTTGGATGGTGACATCCTAGAACAGAATTCTTGCATTCATTTCCTAAGAGAAGAAGGATTTCCCAAACAGGAAGTCAGGAAGAGGCAGACCAGAAGCAACCTTGGTTGGTAAAAGGGAAAGCAAAAGGGGAGGAGAGCAGTAGAACCTCCTAAACGCCCGCCATGTACTTCCTCCTGTTTCTCTGCAACACCCAGCTCTGACCTGCCCAGCCCACAGCATGGGGACACCCCGTTGGAAGGGTAAAGCAGAGGCATGCAAGGAGAAGGTAAGGAATAATAAATATTCTCCAGCAGGCACTGTCATTTCTGTCCTCTAGAGATGGGTGTTTGCCCCTGGGAACAACTGATCATATGTCTGTCAATGCTCTTTCCTTACTATTTCTGACCCCAGACCCAAGTCTTCTGTTAGAAGCTAATTTGGGGTTTTTTTTTCTCATACTTTAGAAGAGCAGCTCAGCTGAATTTTAGCTGTCGGGATTCCTGCTTGAACAAAATATATGTATTGAACAACTATAGGAGAAAACCTGCAGAACAGAGCAGTTACAGTAAGTACATGCATATTTACTTCTAGGCTGGAATATTTTATGGGGATCTCATGGCTTGGTCTCATACCTTTTCTTTTTTTTCTTTTTTTTTTTTTTTTGAGACATTAATTTTACATAGAAGATGATCTACAATCTACTAAAATAAACTCTTCCAAATCTGTTAAATGTCTGCATGTGAAAAGTGGTTGTTACGAGATTACAGTGAAATAATCCCAAGGAATATGTCCTCAAGGAAATTATTCTGCAGAAATAATACGGTAGAGTTGTTCCATGTTGGAAAAGGACATGTTTAGAGCATTTCAGTCGGCCAGAATCATTACCTAGCCAGGAACACGAAACATAGAAATGCTGCCAAGAGGTCTAGGAAACGAAAGTATGCTATTCTGGAGCTCCATCTCATTAAGGAGCGCCAAACACTGAAACGCGGCATAACTGTTTTAAGTACATAAAAATGTTTGCTTTTCTGTTAGGAGTAAATTGTACCTCTATTAGAAAGTATTAGTTTGGTGGGAATTAAAATCATCCTTTTCCACTGCTGGGTTGAACGCTGTCTCTGAGCAGAAGTGCTTTAGTTTCAGTTTCTTTTCTCAGCTTTTCGATTCCCTGGGTGGAGTTGCTGGGGAATACGGTAACTGCTGCAGTCGCGGAACAGAAACATGGAGCTTCTTTCCCCCTGCACCCTCAATTTTTGACGATATGCATTTACCATAGTGGCATTTTAAAGAGCTAGAAACTAGTTTTTCTGTGAGCAAAAGGGAGGGTCTGTTAAAAGAAAATGCAACTGCAGGCTGCCGTAGCCCGCAGCCCCGCTCCTCGTCTCGCGTTCATTAGCTGCAGCAGGAGGCAGCTTGGCCAAAGGTCCTCAGCCCTTTGCCCGCACTAGCCAGGAGAAATCTTTATTATTGCTTCTCATTATTAAAGTTTACAGTTTAAGAAATCAAATAATAGAGCAAAGCACGTTGCTAGGGTGGCTTAGATAACCAAGTGTTCTTTCAGAAAGCAAAATTTCATTGAAAAAATCTAAGAAGTCGTTTTGTCTCAGGAACACTCAGCTACAGATAAGAAAAGGTGCTTGGAGGAGACCATTACCACTAATGCAACAACTGCAGCTGGGTGCAACTTCATAGAGTAAGCATTTCAGGTGGATGAATACAATTATCCCAAAGGAAGTGAGAGGATAAAGTGAAATTAGATGCTATTAAGGGAAATTATTTTATTTCTTTAAAGTTTTTGCAAGAAAGTCCACATTAACTGAGACCGAGGGGATTGTAAGATGTTCTACCCTGTCACTTATCTCCACAAATGCTGCTAACTACTGGCTTTGGTTTCATTTGAGAAACCTTAGTGAACACAAAAGGTACTGAAAAGGTAATTTGGCAAAGATTTTCCTTTCATTTGCAATAGCAAGAGCTAAGTCATCACAGCAGTACCTTTCCACCCTGATGTCTCTTTGCAGTGTTACTCAAGTAAATTCTGTACCAAACTCCACCTAAGGGTAAAAAAAAGGTTGGATTTCTGTGTGCAGTTCATTTTTCTTCTTCACCAAACTGGGAACTTAGTGAGAGCCATTTGTGACATATAGACAACATGACGGGTGACAATTGGCTGGAGGGTTGGCCTCAAAGCATGGCAGTGAATGGAGTAACACCTGGCTGGTGGCCAGTCACTCGTGGTGTTCACCAGGGCTCAATTTTAGGGCTGGTTCTCTTCAATGCTTTTACCAATGACCTGCACACAGGAGCTGAGTGCACACTAAGCAAGTCTGCCAATGATACTAAATTAAGAGGAGCCATTGATTGAGAGGCCTCACAGAGAGATCTTGATAGATTAGACTGCTGGGCAGTCACCAACCATATGAAATTTGTTGAGGACAAATGCCAGATCCTGCACCTGGGACAGTGAAATCCTGGATATATGTGTCGATTGGAGGACAAGAGGCTAGAGCACAGCCCTGCAGAATGGAGTCTGGGGGGTTTGGCTGATGGCCAGCACAGTAAGAGTCAACAATATGCCCTGGTGGCCAAAAGGGCCAACCGTAACCTGGGGTACGTATATACCCCAGTATAGCTAACTGCTCCAAAAAAGGGATTGTCCCACTATACTTCACTATATATTATATATTATATAAATATAAATGTTTTTATAAAATATATATAAATATTAGAATGTGTCCAAAGGAGGGAAACAAAGAAGGTGAAAGGACTAGAGGGCATGACTTATGAGGAGTGGCTGAGGATAATGGGTTTGTTCATCTTAGAAAAGAGGAGACTGAGAGGTGACCTCACTGCTGTCTACAAATTCCTCATGACGGGGAGCAGAGAGGGAGGTGCTGATCTCTTCTGTCTGGTGTCCAGTGATAGAACACGAGCTGTGAGAGGGGAAGTTCAGATTGGATATAAGGAAAAAGTTCTTCACTGAGAGGGTGGTCAAGCACTGGAACAAGCTCTGCAGGGAAGTGGTCATGGTCCCAAACCATGGTGTTTGGTGTTCAAGAGGTGTTTGGACAATGCTCTTAGATACATGGTTTAACCTTTAGGTTGTCCTGTGTGGAGTCAGGAGTTGCAATTGATGATCCTCATGGGTCCCCTCCAACTCAGGATATTCTGTGATTCTAAGATTTTTATGATTTTATTTTTTTTTATTACTGGATGGCCCATTGGTGTCCAAATGGGTGTCCAAATGACCACAAATAGATATCAGCCACAATTTTTGTGTAATGTCAGCCACAGCCACACAGAATTCTGTGTAATTCTGACACAGAATGTCGGAAGTGGTTTAAAAACAGTGTTCAAATAAAATCATTCTGTAATGAATCTAAGTAGCTAATGCCTTATATATGATCTTACATCACATTCCCACGATGTCCCCTAATTGAACTGTTGTATTTCATGTGGCAGATTACACTAACGAAGACATTAACAGTTGATAATAGCAAGGAAACAAGTGTTGTTCCGTTAATAGGCTGTTATATATCACTTGTTTAGTAATTTTGTGATTTTTTTCCTTAGAGAATGGACAATGCAAACACTGAAAAATATGAGAAATCCCATTCATATCAACATATGGAACAGTGGACAAAAGAGGAAGTCAAACAATGGGCAACTGAAGTTGTTAAGATTGACCAGAAATATGCCAAAATCCTGTTCAACCAAGATGTGACTGGTTCTGCTTTGAAACTGATGACTAAAGCAGATTTTGTGCAAATGGGCATACCTCTTGGGCCCACTATTCAAGTAATGTATTTCCTGAAAAAGCATGACAATCTAGCTAAAGGCTCAAACCAGGCTGTGGATCAAGAAGGCACTGAACAGAGTCTTGATGGAGAAGGGGAAGATGGAGAAATTGCAAAGAAAGTATGCAAGAAGAAATCTGGGTCTTTTACTTCCAGTACACCCCAGGATTTTAAGACAGAGCCCAATGAAGAAGAAAAAGCAATGAAGTCAGCTGACAAAGAGAATGTATCAGAGAAGCTGCTGTCAAGCAGCCAACACCCAACTGGAAATATGTGCATGCCATATCCATTTGATAATTTCAGTGATGGTACTCGATACATACAGTATAATATACTCAATGTCCCTGAAACAGGGCCACTTAACCTCATTGATCCAGCGCATGAATTCAAATTACTTACCAACACAGAGAAGGCAGCAGAAGAGGATATCATGATGAAATTCAGCAACGAAGTCTTTAAATTTGCTGCAGCCTGCATGAACTCCCGCACAAATGGCACTATTCATTTTGGAGTACGTGACAATCCACATGGGGAAATTGAAGGAATAAAAGTTACCAAGAAAGAAGCATACATTAACCATTTAAATACATGGATTGGAAAGTACTTTCATGGGCAATACATCAGCATTGCAAAAGCTTGCATTAGAGAACCTAGATTTGTGGAAGTACTATTACAAAACGGAACTCCATCACATCTGTTTGTCATTGAAATAGATGTGATTCCCCAACACTACATCTGTGATACAAACTATTTCTCTACCAAGAGATATGACTTTAAGACTAAGAGTTGGGGAAAAGCTGTCTTCATCCGGGATGGAGCTAGTTCCAAAAATATTTACAATTCAAAAGAATTTGAAAGTTTTAAAGGTACCTTGACATCCTTAGCATATTCTCGTAAAAGAGCAGAGGAAGAATATCACTTAAAGCAAAAGAAGTCAATGGAAGAAGGACTAAAGCTAGTTAGTCTGCTCACGGGTAACAGGGACTCACTGGATAGCTCCTACTATGACTACTACATTTTGGTGACAAACAAGTGCCACCCAAGTCAAACTTCGCACCTAGACTTTTTACAGGAAATAAAATGGTTTGCTGTGCTTGACTTCAATTTTGAATCAGAAACGAATGGTGTGTTAGAGACTTACAACAAAAGTCAAAATGCCAAACTTTACTTCCCAGATTATTATGAAAACATGGAGGGTCCAGTTTCTGAACAAGCTGCGAAGCTGAAACTGCATCAGGAGACCAACTGGATTTTCTGCAACGGTGGATCAGACTTCAAAGGCAATAAAAAACTACCACTTGACCCCACTTCATGGCAACGAGACAGAGCTGCCGGTGTCAGAAAAATGATTTCATTTCTTTCACACAAAGATGTAAGGCAGAGTGGAAAGTTTTTAGTAGTGTTTCTTTTGCTTTCCACAGTGGAAGATTCAGCGGATCCCCTTACTGACACTTTTATGACATTTTACCAAGAATTAAAGGGACTAGAATACATGGTCTGCATTTGCATTGGTGCAGGTACGTACCAGCGATGGAAAGATCTTCTGCATCTCAGAGGCGTTAGTGAGGAAGAACTTTCAAACAAATGTGTATCTAACATGACCCTGCAAATGGTAAATGGTACCATCATGACATTAAAATCAAAGACACGGTCTTCTAAAAGACTTCTGCCCTCTGTTGGTCATTCTACCGTTCTTCTAAAGAAGGAAGAAGCCTCCATGGCAGCATTGGAAATACTTTGTGAAAATGAATGCAAAGACACTGGAATAGAGAAGGATGAAGATAAATTTAAAAATTTCCTTAAAGAGCGGGAAGAAGTTTTTTATCGAGGTGGTAAAGTATCATGGTGGAATTTCTATTTTTCTTCTGAAAAGTATACTTCAGATTTTATCAGAAGGGACAGTTATGAAAAGCTTGAACAACTAATTGTGTCTTCATCTGACAGTGCTGACCAATCACCTGTAAAAATTATCAACCTTTACCACCACCCAGGCTGTGGTGGGACAACATTAGCTATGCATATCCTTTGGGATCTCCGGAAGCGATTCAGATGTGCTGTTCTGAAAAACAAAACAAGTGATTTTGGAACACAGCTGACAACTTTACTCACCTGTGGAGCAAACAACGACACAGGCTATTTACCAGTGTTACTTCTTGTGGATGATTTTGAAGAGCAAGAAAATGTCAATATTCTGCAGAAAGAAATTCAGACGGCTATAACAGAAAAATGTATTCGGTACGTAACTCCTTTAGTCATCATTCTAAACTGTATGAGATCTCAGAATCCTGATGAAAGTTCAACAATCAATTTACTGAACAGTACTTCTTTAAAACATATGCTTTCTGAAAAAGAGCAAAGGGCCTTTGATCGGAAACTAAAATATATTGAAAAGGTGTATCCAAATCCTGACAATTTCTATTCATTTATGATTATGAAGAAAAACTTTGATCCACAGTATATAGAAAACGTGGTAAAAAACACCTTGTGTAAGTTGAATACTGCCTCTAAACCAGCACAACTTGTTTGCTATCTAACACTGTTAAACTCATATGTAAGAACATCTACAGTTTCAGTATCACTATGTGAAGAATTCTTAGGAATTAATCCTCGAGAGATCGGCTGCAGTAAAGACAAATTGATAGAAAAGATGGGAATTTGTTCCAATATTCTAATATATGATGAGGTGCATGAATACACGAGATACAAAGGTCTTCGTATCATTCACCCATTGATAGCATCTCACTGCCTAACAGAATTGAAACTAACCTATGACTTGCCTCAAAGTGAAATTACAATGCGCTTATTGAAAGAAGATTTATTTTATAAGACTTTGCTAAAGCACGACAAACTTCTTCGTGATATACAAGCCCTGCTGATTACTAGACAGCGCAAGGAACATGGCGATGACTCAGACACTTTGTTTTCCCCCTTAATTGAAGCCATTCATAGGGAAGAGAAGGGCGGTAACGTGGAATCCGTGTTAAAACAAGCATCCGCTAGATTTGAGCACAACAGTTACATTTGCCAGGCCTTAGCAAGATACTTCTACATTAAAGAAAGGAATTTTGACTCTGCATTATACTGGGCCAAAGAAGCCAAACAGAGAGCACCACACAATTCATACATATCCAATACACTAGGTCAAGTCTTTAAAAGTAAGCTAAGACACCATGTAGACTGCAAAGCCAAGACAGCAGTCCTGACAGCCGAGGAGCTGAAATACTTGCTAGAGCTTGCGGAGGATGCTTCACGGGCTTTCATAGAATGCCAGCGGCAAGCTGAAAATGCAGACAGTGAACAATCTTTGCAGCATAAAAAGCTTAAAAGGAAGTTTCAGATGTACAATACTGCTGGTTATTGGGGAGAGATAGAAACTGGTCTTTATGTTATTGATGTCCTTTGGCATGTTCCATTTTTCAGCAAAAAAGACTCACAGTGCAGAAAAAATTTGAAAAAGTATCTATCAGGAAATGGTGGCTTGAATGTCGATAACCCCAGCACAGAGAGTGAAATGCTCATGGTTCTTAAACATCACTCCGACTTCTTATGTAGTTTGCGATCACGGTTGAAAAAGGCATTTGACTTTTTTGAAGACTACTTTGTGTTTTTCAAAACACACACCAATGAAAAGGAAATTGTAGAGGCAAAATTGTACGAGAAGGTTCAAGAACATTTCACCAAATACACAGAAATATTTTGTGATTTCAGTTTTGACCAGCTGAAACGTAAACAGGTCTCAAAGTGTAACAGACCCCAGTATGCGGAAGCATACAGGGACACTGTGGAGGCTTCCAAAGCAGGCTCCTTTTCTGGCATTCTGGAGTACCTCCACAGGAATCGCCAGAACGCTGACAGAGAAATAGAAGACATAGTAGAAGCGTATGCATTTTTGTGTGAGGAGAATGCACCAGCAGCTCTGAAAGACAAACAAAATTTGATTTTGGCAAATGTGGTTCTGAACTGCATTAAACCTGAATCCACTAACTTATATCCTCCTGAGGTGCTGAGAAATCTGCTTCTAAGCATTCTACAGGAAGTGGGACCAACTTCACAGTGTGTAGAGCCTTTCTTCCTAGCCTCCTTGTTGTTCTGGCCCCAAAACACAAAACAACTAGATGAAGATTCCAGGAAAATGGAAACCTTTATTAGACGCTTAAGTGAGTCTTTCAACAGGCTCTATGGAACCCTGCGTATTTCCAGGCACCCTCTGGCTCTTTTCTACCTGGCGAAAGGCAGTGACCTGGGCAGATTTGTTCACAAAGGAAAAATAGATCAGCTTTTTAGTTCCCTTTCACAACAGGAACTGAATTCCCTCTGGCAGAGTGGAAATATCTGGAAGGAACAGGCTGTTCAAGATCTTTTGCTTCCTTTGGATGGAAGAGCTGAGGGCAAGGTTATCTACATAGACTATGGCAGCAACGAACCCTTTCGGATACCAGTGCAGCCTGTTCCCTCCTGCCTACTGAAAAATGGCCCAAACATCGAAAGAGTGTCTTTTTACCTTGGGTTTTCCATTGCTGGTCTCCTGGCATACAACACACAAAGCCTTTCATCAAAACAATAGATATTGCCATTTCTCAGCTACAAGGCTTTTTCAGGCAAAATTATCCTTTAACTGGGTTTTGGTTCGGGTGTTTTTTTGGTCAATAATTGCAAGTGACAACCTCAGGCTGTTCATTGTATTTCCTTCTTCACCATGTTAGTCTTCCAGTCCCATGCAGAGCTGTCACCCTGCTGTCACAACGGCTGGTTGGACAGTCCGTCAAACCGAAAGGGTGCTGCAGTCAGTCCCGTGACTGGTCACTAACTGCCCAAAGTTCTCTGCTTGGTAACAACATGTGAAATGATCAAAAAAAAAAAAAAAAAGAGTATTCTAAAAAAGAGTATTTTGAAAATGTTATCTTTTTATAAGAACCCTACTGTCTTGCTAGCTTTTTTGCCATTGCTTGTAATGATGTCACACCATGATTCTCATACTCATGAAGTAATGCAAGAACAAGAAATGTACATTAGAAAACGTGAATCATGTAACATTTCCTGATGCTTCATTGTTTCTGGTGTCATCTTGGCACAAGGGTAATGTAAAAGACCATTCAGTTGCAAAGCGGCTTTTTTTTCTCAGTGGTTATTGCACATGCTTGAATAACGTAATGCGTTTGTGTATGGGCCTGTTAATGGCCAAGCTGTACGTCCTGTGGGAGGACACCAGCCCTGGCCTTTCACCTTCTCAGGGCAAGAATTATGTGATTATTAAAGATATCCCAACTTTCTGCTCTACTGTAAAAGCACAAAGTTGGTATTTGATGTCCATATTAAATAGATTTTATTCTTTTGTGGTGGGGTCTGCTTCTGCTATATATAAAATTGATCCAGTTTGGTCATTCCTTTCCTTATAAATCCCATTAGTTCCTTCCAGTGATAGATTTCTTATCAACTTTGATCCTCCCAAGAATAGTCAATTTAAATGCTTAAAGTGGTCATTGATTGCATTGCCTTCCTCGTGTATAAAGCTGCCTGCGATGTTCAGACACAATTAACATTCCAAAAAAGGGAAGCACCTGGTGTGAAGCACCATAAACCAGAAATGATTACTGTCTGGGGGGTGCAAAGTGTTGCACTTCTTGCACTTTGTGCATGATTCGTGAAAACCAGAGTTCAGTGCAATTAACTGTCCAAAAGAGGTCTGCAGGGTGGCTCTTTCACCACCCCACAAGTCCTCTCTGCTTTTTGTGTCAGGCAAGGGGGCAGGCAGAAATAAGTGACATCTCAACAGATTAGTAAAAACAAATTGACATAAAGAAAAAGAATGAAGCAGCAGACCATTCTGCTGTACTGCAGCTCTTCTTTTAGTTGTAAATAAGGATAACAAGATTCATTATATAATCTAGAATGCTTTTTAATTCTAGCCAAAATATATTTTGCTGTGCAAGAATGCATACTTCATTTTAACCTATATCCACTTTGTTTCGAACAGTATACTTTTATTTCAGATAGCATGCTATAGGATCAATTTTCCTAATAATTCATTATTTGTTCTAGTTAGTCCTCGCTGTCCAATTTATCAATGACTAAAGTATTTACCCTTCCAAATAAAGATTTACAGCAAATAATTTGCCATGTTTCATGGCAATTGAAGACTTCAGTCATCTCAGTCCATCCCATTTCCTAAGAGCTGCCAGTCTGTTCATGTGCCCGGACTCGGCCGAGCTGTGGAGGGTGGTGCATGGGGCAGGGTGCAGTGGCAGGGGGCTGCGGGGTGGCCTGTGGCAGGAGGCCATGAGCCACCCTGGGCTGGTCGCAGCCACCCTGAGCACCCCACCGCCCTCCAAACCTCCACCGTTCAGGGGAGCTGATGGCAATCAGACAAGTTCAAGAAAAAGCAGCAGCTGTGGTGGGCAGGAGAATCCACACCAGGGCAGAGGGAACCAGAAGGAAGCTGCAGTGGAGAAGCAGAAGAAGAGAATCGGGAGCAAGGAGCGGCAAAAATCAACCCCTACAGCCTGAGACCGACCTCCTCCACTGCAGCCCCATGCCTTGCAGGGGACTGGGAGGGCTGAGCAGAGGTGAAAACAAGGGGACTGGCGGCTAGGAATGGGGAAGGAGAGGTGTTGGACTGAAGTTGAAAGGGGAAGAAATGCCTTTCCCTGAGTTTTTGCTTTGTTGTTTGTCTTCTTGGTTTCTCAATACCCCAATCAGTAATTAAATGTTAATGTTAATTGGCAGTAACTTAAGTGAAACTCCCTAAGTTGAGAGTGTTTTGCCCGCAACACGTGTAAATTTATTAATACCCCTTGGGATCTGGCATAGTGTATTACATGCTGTTACATCTATGCTAGACACTGCACTACATGCCTGGGTGAGTTTACAGAAATACAGATTTTTATTATTTGTATATATCAGGGCGTTTACTATAAAATTGTATTTTTATCAGCAGTATCTCATAAATAAACACAGATGTTTGATAACATCCTTAATTGCACAGTGTGGAACTGTATTTGATGATGCATATCACACACAAAGGCTGACAGAATTGCTTTTTACAAGTATTTCCTATTTTCCATTACTTTGTAAGACCATTTTTTTCATGGCTTATAACTTTGTTAATCTTTGTATTTTGAAAACTAAGCTCTCCCATGCCAGATATCTGCCTCAGACATAGTTTGTGTTAATTAAAGACAAAGGGCTCAGTAGCTTCCAAGTGTGAGGCCAAGAAAAAAAAATGTTGTATTGCCTGTGTTAAACAACTCTACCAGCTTTTTCCAGCACGCTCAGAAGTTCTTTGGAGTGGTGTTTAAAAAAGGGTTTACCCTTTTTTACCCCTAGAAGCAAAAAGGGAGATGTGAGGGGACATTTGTCTGCAGAAGCCTAATTTTATCAAGTTGCACAGCCTGAAAAGACTGCCATTCACACATGGGCAGATGAAAGCTTAGGTTTTAAGAGCAGAGCGGGTTGTGATGGGCCAAGTCAAAGCACTGCACTGTCAGTGCTGAGTCTGGAAACCTGCAGGAGACAACCTGATACAACCTGGTTGTACAGGAGCCAAAGCCAGGTCTGCAGGAAGGAGGAGAGGCCCGGGAAGCCATTTGACTTTCACAAACCACTGCGGAGCTCTCTCCGCAGCTCCCTCCGGCATGCTGATGGAGCAGCCAGCGTCCCTGCTGCGCCCAGACAGCATTTGTGGACTGTGAGCTCCCGGGCAGGAACAGGAGCTGAGGAGTCCTCTCCTGGAGCAGTGCAAGGCCTGCAAAAATCAGTTTAGGGGGTGGAAGTTAAGAGTACTGAGCATCCTTTTTTGTCTAAAATCAGAGCTAGAAGTACAGAACATGGAGGGGGCTTCACAACTGGTGCCAGGATGGAAAATTTCCACTAAGGAGATCTTAGGGGAAACAGACAGGAGCCCAGCTGGTAAGATTTTGGATGGAACAGTGTCAGGGTCTAGATTAGGCAAGAGGGAGTAAGAACCAAGAAAGAGGTACCAGAAGGTGATGGGACAAGAGGCAGATACAGAGAGCCATGATGCTCTAGAGAAGGAAGCTCGATGGAACAAAAAAGCGCACAAGGGAGAAGAAAGGGAAAGGAAGGGAAGGGAAGGGAAGGGAAGGGAAGGGAAGGGAAGGGAAGGGAAGGGAAGGGAAGGGAAGGGAAGGGAAGGGAAGGGAAGGGAAGGGAAGGGAAGGGAAGGGAAGGGAAGGGAAGGGAAGGGAAGGGAAGGGAAGGGAAGAAGGGAAGGGAAGGGAAGGGAAGGGAAGGGAAGGGAAGGGAAGGGAAGGGAAGGGAAGGGAAGGGAAGGGAAGGGAAGGGAAGGGAAGGGAAGGGAAGGGAAGGGAAGGGAAGGGAAGGGAAGGGAAGGGAAGGGAAGGGAAGGGAAGGGAAGGGAAGGGAAGGGAAGGGAAGGGAAGGGAAGGGAAGGGAAGGGACATCTATTACTGTACTCTTTCCCCTTGTACATTCCCACCCAATTTCTTTCTTTACCTGCTGTGCCAAGGCTATAGAACACAAGTGGGAAATGAGCATCCAAGAACACAAAGCAACTTCTTTCTGTATCAAATTTTCCAAGTATTATTTCTCAATAAAGATTCAAGTGAACAATAGGGATCCTTACATGTAAAATCTTTACAGCATCAGAGAGTAAACTAAGAGCTGAGGAAAACCCTAATAAAACCACAGTTCTTTAATTTACTGTTTTACTTATAAAAAGAATACTTAATAGTTATTTCTACGTGCACGTCTCAGTCTCATTTCATTTGCATGAACTATTTAAATTTATTGTTTAATAGACATGGTATGTGAAATATTTAAATAGCTAAGTCCTAAGTTTAATCCAGATAGCCAAAAATAATTGTTTTCTATATTAAGCATCTTTAACTGTTGCTCCAGAGTATACTTTCTTTCTGGAAGTCAAGTCATATTCTCTTTCCTTCGTTTTGTTACTGTGCCTTTTTTTTTTTGTCTGTACTCTCCTCTTCTACCTCTCTCCACGAAGAAATAAAGGCTCAGGCAGCAAATGTAGCAAAGAGCTTTACAGCGCTCAAATAACTGCTCACCTCCCTGTTGTATGGCCAAGTGAAAACAGCCAGTCCATTTCTAACAGTTTGAGCTATCCTTTCTCTGTATTGTAAATATTAGAAGCACATAGCCTTTCCTCTGAAACGAATGTGAGACTGCTCAAACAAGTCAATTGAGTATAAAGCGCACAGTTTTTCTGAAACGTTTACACTGAACTTCCTTTGCAGGATATCCAATATAATTTGCAGTGTGTATATTTATATATCATATGCATATATAGTATACGTACTGTGGTACACATACCATAGTTGTTCTTCCTACTTTGAATTTTATTTGGAGTTCTAGATTACCTTTGTAATTTCTCTCACCATGCTGGTAGCTCTGAATTAGTTTTTCTCTTGTTTAGAGAAAATTGTTGAATTAGTGTTTCTCTTTGTTAGTGTTGGGGAACATGTTGAAAAACTACCGATCTGTGGGGACTGGTTTAGCTGTATTTATATAATGTTGCATCCAGATCTTTTCCAAGGAACTTACCAGCCCCACATGAATGTATCCATGAGTGAAGATGCAGCAAGATGGAGTGATCATACCCCAGATGAGACGTGACATCGCTCTTGCACTATCGGACAGGTACAGAGGAATCGTGCCCATTTGAGGGACTATGCCTTGGAGGAGGTAGCTTGGGCTGGGAGCCACACAAACCGTAGCAAAGCTGCTCAGCAAGGACTACCTTCACCTCCTGTCCCTTATTCTCCACTTCTTGGCCTTTATTCTACAGCGTCTCTGACTGTGTACTGACCAGATGCTTTCTTCCCACTCATTCCTCCAAAATCTTGGATCTGTGAAAACCTCCTGCCTGCATGCCACTCGCAGCTGACCCAGTATGGAGGAGAACGAGAGCTGGCAAACCCAGTGTGTCAAATCGCTTGTGCCAGGTCGCAGCCATGGAGGTCCCCTGACAGTAATAAACATGCTCAGCTGATCACACATCTTCCTAGATCCTTGGATCCTGCACCCAGGACAAAGAGACAATGGTAGCACCATGCCATCCTGAATGGATTCCTGGGGAAAGCATCCACAGAGAACATCTCCTAGAGGCTCAACATTGGAGGAGATTCCAGCCACCTCTTAGAGGCAGAGACAAAAATTATTTTGGCAGTTCTGTCTTCTCTGCAGTTCTGTCAACTCCTGGTGCTGCTATAGTCCCATCCCTACGTCTTCAAAGACAAAGATTAGGCAGCTTTATTGCCACACTCCCCTCCTTTGCCTATGCAAAGAATGTGTCTCTCAAAATGAAAGATTTTTCCACTTCTCACCATACACATTCAGTGTCGAAGTATGTGGCAAGAGCATGTCTTTGCTCTCCAGAGGCCATTGTGATTACAGACTGTGACCGTCTTGTCGTCAGCACCTCTTTAACTACCCACTCTGAGGATTTGGGTGTACCTCTGTAAGAGTATATGAGATGAATAAAAAATATGATTCAGCACTCTTTTTATTGGTGTTTCTTTATAGTGAATACTTACTCAATAGGAAAATAAACCTTCTTTTCATGAATTTGAGTGGGGCACCACACGTGTTACCTGGTAATGCCTGGGCTAACATCTCAAGTCTGTCATTTATTCTCCATGTGACATAAGGTAAGCAATTTTAGGGCAATATTTCTATCTGTAAAATTGAACGTGTTAATATGTACTCATAGTAAAGATGTAAGAATAACTTAATATTTGTGTGTTAAACACCCCCCTGCTGCCTCCTCCTCCTCCCGCCTCTGTCTCCATTGCCCACGCTTCACACTCTTACTGCAAACCCACGCTGTGTGGCCCAAGGCTCTCTACAGAAAAATATGCTTCCATTTATTTCTGCGTTGTTGGGGTTTTTTCTCACACAAATGCATACCAGACTTAAAAGTCTCAGGGCTGAAATGAACTCGAGTATATGTGGAATGGGAAATTAAGGCAGGAGGAACTTTATCACAAATGACCGCTGGGCTTATCCACAGCACCGATGAGGCAGGCGGTGATGCACTCTTGCGTGGCGAGAGCAACCAAGATGAGCCCGGTAAAAAGGCAGCAACAGTGAAAACCCTGAGGGGAGCCCAGCACCGGGCAGGCCTGGAGCGGCCCCCGGCCCAGGCACGGCTGCGGGAGGAAGGCCCTTAGGAAGAGCCCGTCCCCTGCCAGCAGCCGCCACGCGTTTCCCCCATGCGGGTGCTGGGCGAGAGATGAACCTGGGGCTTTTGTTACGTGCTAGACAAAAAGCCAAGAGGCACGGGCGCTGCCGGCCTGGGCCAGCCCACACACAAAATGGCAGCAGGCGGGACGGCGGCGCCTCAGGCTGGCGGCGGCGCGGGAGGCGGCCAGCAGGGGGCGCTGTTGCCCCGCGCCTCCGGCCTCCCCGGGCGCGGAGAGGCGCTTCGGTAGCGGTAGCGAGAGAGCGCTCGACCTGCGTGAGAGGGATAAGGAAAAGGCCATCCCCCTGTGGCGGGGGCCACCTCGGGGGAGGCCCCACAGCTGTGGGAAGGTTGGTCCAGAAGCTGCACAAGAGCAACCGCCGGCAAAATCCATCCCGAGTGAGACAGGGCCTTCCCCTTCCCACCGCCGCGCTCCTGCCAGCGGTGCCGTGGACCTGTCTGAGGGGGTCCCAGGTGCCGGGGCGGCGGCAGGCCCTCTCCATCGCTGCACCCTGCTGGCGGGAGGAGCAGAGACCGATGGGGCTGCAATGGGCAGCAACACCCCCGAGGCGGCGAGAGTTAACGCATCCTGAGTGAAAAAGATGGGGGAGAGTGGCTGGGCTGGGCTGGAGGGACCTACCCTTGTCCAAGGGGACGGGGGAGAGCCAGCACCACGGGGAGATTCTCACTTTGGGCTGATCCCAGCTAGAAACACAACCCACCCTCCAGCGAGGGGAGTACTGGCTGGGACAAATCCGTATTGCTTTAATTTGAGGACTCTGCTGCAGAAAGCTTTTTCTGGTTTCCCTTTGCCTATTGGAACCACAAGCCTTCAGTTTATGTAACCTGTCACAAGACAGCTTCTGACTTCCTCTTCGTAGGCACTTGCTTGTTCCTGGCTGTCGCTTAAAAGCTCAGAATGAAAAACATGCTCTTCCCTACAGGGCAGCTGTGTTCCCGAGAGGAGCTCAGGGCTCCACCACTTCTTGCTGGGCCAAGCTGTAGCACCAGCTTCAGAGCAGCAATGGCTGCGCTGGGAGAGGACTGCCTTCGCAACAGATGGGAGGCTGAAGGAGAAAGTTGCAAATAGCAAAAATACAGTAACAGTTATGAATTAATGATAATAATGAGTGAGAAAGAAGGGAAGAAGGACCTGTCCTCGTGCCAGCTTCCTGCCTTCTTCAACAATGATTCCTGTATGTAAGTCTTGTAACTCAGGGAAATGAGAAAACATGACAAACTGACTGTTTTAGTTCAAGCGGTCAAGATGGATCCAGTTTATGCATATGATAGGATGTGTGTACTCCAATGAAACAAAACACAGGAAGCGTTACACCAAAATACTTCAGACATGCTCAATACTCTGAATGCTATGTTGCATGAGTTACCACCTCCTCATAGACCAACCAATGGACTGCACAGAACATCAGAAACAATGGCTGAGAGCCTTGGTAAAACTCCTGTTGGCATCAGTGTATAGGAGATTTCAAGATAATGATGATCAGTGTGGCCACAGGGATCATTTGGGAGTTACCTGTTGGCAAATGGACATGCTCTCCCAAAAGGCCAAGTAGAAGGCAAAGATTGAGCAGGAATGAGACTCTTGTTAAAAGGAGAAACAAAATGGCGTTTTAAAGTCCTGCCTAGTTAAGCTGTTTGTAACCAGTCTTGCAAGTACAGTTTCTACAGAAGAACAAGAAAACACAGCTAATCTTTATGATTAAATTTCTTCAGCCTGCAGTTGTCATGAAAAGCCAAGTATCAAAAGAAAGAAAATGAGCATAATAGCAAAGAGAAATCGTCTTTCTTGAGAATGAGCTGAAATGTCAAGGGCTTATGGCCTACAGTGTGCTGATAAGACACGGCGATGTGTGAACTTTCCCTCCCAAAGCCATCCATCTCTATTATCACTGCCTGGAGATGGTTCTGTGTCAACTTTGCATCTGCATCAGTAACTCATTCTGTTCAGCCATCTGTTCCACAAACATCAAACTGTTAAGAAGCCCCAGTACAGTGCAATCTAGTCCAGTAACACAGAAACAGAAAAGAAAAGATCTCATTACCATTTGAATTCACAGGCTCTCCTGTGATACACATACAATATTTTTTATATTGACGTGAACATGGTCATTTGGTGAGTAGATTTTCGGTTATAACAAAGGGATTAGAATCAAACACATAATATGCAACAGCTATGTTCAGAGGCAAAATAATTATTGAGTTAAACTAGGATTTAAGGTAGTTGTTTCTCACTTTGTAGTCTTTAACTGAGTTAAGAAAACATTCCTGTTAACTAGGGTGACTGTTACTTCTTCCCATTTTAACTGCTGAAGAGTTCACCACTAATCTATAGTCTGAATAAGATAGGCATTTAGCAGCCAAGATCTCAGAAGAAAAATACGAGAGTAGATTGTTGTCAGGTTTCTGGTGTAATTTGAGGTTTCTTGTTTTGTTTTTCTTTATCCAAGTCCATATATGATAGAAACTTAGGATGTTTTATTTCAATTAGCCATGTTCTCTTTCTCAATTAATGTGTCCCAAGAGCTTGTAAAGTTATATCTGCCTAATTCAGTGGCTTTTGATATTTCTTTTCTAGGATTTTTAGCACTATAGAGCTAGGATAATTAAAGGCCAGAGAGCTGGATTCCATTCTGGCCTGTAAATTTTCAACAGAACTGGTGCTGAAGTTTCAATAACAAAATCATTATTGTGAATGATTACTGAGCCAGAGAAAACCATTGATTGACATTCAGATTCTTAACTGAATCTGCAGATGCTGCGAAGTGAGAAGGTTTGGTGGGAGGTCTGCGAGAGGCACTGAGACGGGATCTTACCCTCACGGTTTCAGAGAGCTCTCCTTCAGAGAAGCGCTGCACTCCAGCGGTGCTCAGGGTTTGAGGAGGCAGGAACTGCAGAATCATGCAGGAGCAACACCTCAAGCCTTGTTCAAAGGAAAATGAATGCTGTGTTTAAAACAATAATCCCTTTGGCTAATTAACTTGTGATCTGATTGGTTAGTTAGCCTGTATGAAATTTTTGCTACCACAGCTCAAGCATTTTCAGTACCTAAGGGCTTTTGTTATTTAAAGATAACTCTCCCAGGAGGTAGGCAAAGATTCTGCTTATGCATTGACCCCATATACTCTTAACACATTATTAAATGTAATCATCTGCTGTGACATAATCTCCAGTGAAGAGAACTGGATATAGGGCCTGACACAGTTTGTGGCTGTGTAGCATACATCCCATTAGATACACTAAACTCTGTGTGTTCAATTCTGTTGTGTTCTAAAGGTTTAATACAACCTTTCTGTTTTCACATGATGCTCTGACCTGCTCGCACATTGATAGTGCACACAGCCTGTCTCTGGAGCTGAAACTCACTCAGCATTGGTGTCTGTCTTTCATTTCACCTCTATCTCTGTTTTATATAACTCTGCCCACACTGTCTCTTGGAAAGAAATGCACCAGACTTGTGTCCCCCAACAGAGCTGTGGTCTCTAAGGAAACTCATGCATTAATTAAGGAATAGTATAATGGCTATGGTTTTGTTTTGTTCACCAGTGCCCCAAGGAGCATCATTTCACTTACATAAGTATTTTACTCCTCCCCCCACTAGCAAATATCAGCACATTTCTGTTAACTGTCATGTGGGTATGTTCAAAACAATACTTTTGAGATAAAATTTTGTCTTTTGAAATAGCAAGCAGATTGGCACATGAATGTCATTTCTGCAGTAACTTGGCGCTTTCTTCTCTGGTTACTGGTTGTTGGCCTCCTCCTCCAAATGTTCTGGCACTGAAGCCAACACCCGTGGCCACACACTGGGTGTGCTTGGCAGCTGCGGGGCCCAGATGCCAACCACTGGAATGCGTTTTATGTACCAGTGTCTCTGCCTGTGGCTTGGCTTCCTGGCCAGCCTTTAGCAGAGTCTCTGGACTCCTCTGGCTCCAGCACTCGCTGCTCCTGCGGCAGTGGAACTGCAGCAAAAGCAATTTACAGATGAGCTGTCTCGTCCCAGGAACTGCTTACCTGCGCCGGCTCCTGCAAAGATGCGTACACTGACTCCTTTTAGAGTGTGAAGAAGAGATGACCCAGTTGCCCGTGTTCATTGTGGAGGACCGAGTGCATGGATTCACAGGGTCTGAAGAGGCAGAGTACCCTGGCGAACCTGGCAGACACCACTGAGAGGTATTTCTTGATGTCAGACATGGAAGCCACTGTCCACAGACCTCTCAAGAGAGGCAAACCTGGAGGAGACTCCAATTTCTCCATCAAGTGTCAATTTCAAGTTCCTTTTAGCTAAGGCCCCTGGAATATTGGCTCAGCATCAGATATTTCGCTTATATGGACTTGCATCACTCCCTTCAGCAATTAATCTGGTGATCTGGGCATAGATTTATCTCTGCTATTCCACAAGATTATAAAAAAAAAATAAAGAAAATCCACCTGGCAAGCAAGCTGTCTCATTGTCTGGATATATTTAACAACAATTTTTTAAAAAGCCCAATAAAACACTGAACAATCTCAGGAAACTTTGTTGAACGACCTCCCAGTGACAGAAGAGTCAAACTTGTCACTATATGTCGAGCTCGTGGTTCGACAACCACAGGTTCCTTCTCACTTTGATATTTCAGACACTTTTTGAGCCCAGTTGCATTTTGACGTGCATAGAGGCAACATGGGTCTGTACTTGAAGCAGCAGGTGGGAAATGAAGTGAAGAAGTTATAAAGATGTTGTAGAAGTTACAGAGAAAGGGTAGCATTAAATAACAGCATGTTCGCTTGGCTTCTGATACTAAAAGACCTCATCTCATAAGCAGGCCTACTGAATATTTTAAACGTAAACCTCTGAGGAACCGATATTCGTTTTTCAGTGAGTGTCACCCTGACATCATGCCATGAATGAGCTGGAAAACCATAGTGTTCCCTGATGAGAGCCACCGTAGCGTTCCCTGTGACATTTTCTGACTAGCCGATAATAGGGAGGTCTGGACTTCTACAGCCACGTCAGCAGTACGGTGGTTCAGCCAGTTCAGAAGGGCTGATCACCAATTCCAGTGATATCCTAACGCTTCCTCACTTGCAACCTTGTTGCATTTCGGTAATGATGTGGAGTGGTCCTTCCATTCACACATTTGAAAGAATGGAACAAAGTCCCAGCAGTGTGGAATGGTAGAATGGAGACTCCAGGGTCTCCTGGCACTAGTTCCACCTCTGTGTAGTTGCATTACTTCAGTGCAAGTCATTTTGGATTCGTGCTAGTTATCCGAATTTGAACTAGTAGGACTAGAAAAGCAGGCAGCGCACTTCAAAGGTAGACAGCTGCTTTTCAGGTGTGAAGAGAGTCCTCTTTACATGCGATATACCGTAAAGATCAAAGTAGGTGTATCTCTCCTTCATATCTATTTTTCATACAAATTATGGGGGCGTATTCTGCTGGTCAAATTTGAAGGTGAAATGTTCATTCTTGTTTATTCTGAATGGACATGAAGGATCCTGGGTCACCTTTCGTTAAAGTAAAATTTCCTCACGATCCCTGGGCCAATTCTCCTTCCCTAGTAAAGAGCCCAGCTCCCCGTTAGCGGCTGTGTGTATGTGCAATGGAGATGAGGTGTCCATAGATGCTGTACCTGTGATGTACCCACATACACAGTTTTACACTGTGGATAGATACTGCGTATACGTACAATGTTATAGTCATAGATGTGTGTACAGTGTCCTGGTGCTATTAGTGAGCAAGGACAAACCATGCCCTGTCGGTTGTGTAAGGAAGGGGGGGTATGACATGGTGAGTGTGGAATCTGTGGTACCTCCAGCACGGGCAGCGTGCGTCCATCTCCTGCTTCTCGGTGGCAGCAGCAGCAGGGGGAGTAAATCTTCTAACAAGTCTCAATGGACAAAGATTTTGTTCCTGTTCTTGCTGCCTCATCCCCACTCCTTTTTCTCCACACTACTTAGACAAATTATTACTTTTCCCTTTACATTGTCGCTTCATACAGTTCAGCCCTGAACCTTGACTGGTTTTGCATCTCCTCTAACGTTCTCACCCTGGAGCTTTCTGCTGAGCATGCATGTGTTGTCTGCTCATGTGCAAATGTCAGAAATGTTCCTCTGTATTTATTATGGTATTGAAACTTGGAGATAAAGTGATGGGGCCTCATCTAAGTGCAGTCTTTTAGAGCCCAGCGTGGGTTTTACAGCCCACAGAAACATGCAGACTGCCTGTATTTTTCTTCGTTCATGGAAGAGCATTGCATAGCAATTAGCATTTGCGTTTGCTGGAGTTCACATCTCAGGAAGCAGCTCAAAACAGAATGCAAAGGAAACTAATGTGCTACCAGAGAGAAGAATATGGAGAAGTTAAGTAGTTAATTTTTAGTAGGCACAAATCACATTTCCATCAAGTGCAAGCAGTCAGCTGTTATTGTAGGTCACTAAGATACAATGAATTATTTTCTGCAGTTCGTGGAAAACATTAGGCAGCTGTAATAAAGTCAATGGTATTTCCTTCCTTACTGAAACATTACTTCAGCAAAACCCCCTCTTTTGTTAAAACACCATTTCGTAAAATTTCATTGATTTCTTCTTTTTATATTTTTTTTTAAATTTCTTATATTGATTGCTGCAGATAGAGAAAACATTCAGGGAAAAGTATCAGAATTGGCTTTTCATGTTCAGATGGCTGACAATCGATCTAAACTAAGAAGGCTATAAACAGAAGGGGGAAGGGAGCACTCAGTGGCCTTTATATAACATAGATATTCAGTCCAGGAAACATACCACAACATAAATGTCTTTTTAAGACGTTAAAACTCAGCTTAAACAAAAACTAGAGTATTTCATGCCATAGTTCATCACATTTATTTTTCCATGTGTATTTATCCATATCTGTAGTAACATACAAAGTTACTGTTTTCAAAGTTTATCTTGCTTTATAAGCATATATCTAAATCCTGATTAAAGTATCTTTAATAAATCCCTTTAGGTCAGACAGTAATACATCTTTTACTCTTGTTTTCTTTTAAGATCTGATGAGCATGAAGAATTTGAGGGTTCCTGGGAATTCTGAGTGCATCGATTAAGAGATGGTAGGTTTTCTTTTGGGACACTAATCAGTGGTGAATCTCTCAGAAAACTGGGAAATGAAGAACAATAGACCCTGACTGTACATAGGCAAAAACCGCTCAGCCAGCTGGTTGGGCATTATCAGGGAAACACTTTTACTTTCTACAGGGAAACAGCAGCCTCAGTGTTTCAAAAATCTGCATGGTCCTATGGATTGGCTCACAAACAGTAGCAGCTGGACCTCAAGTTAGGTGCCCACACTTTAGTGAGCAAACTAACATTACAGCAGAGGAATGACAAAAATGTGGGAATTAGTGAGGGTTAGAGGGGCGTGTTGGGATAGGGCATTTTCACTAGCTGGACAGGGATACAGCTTGGATAAAACCTGCAAGGGCTGTTGTAAATGTTGCATTAACAGTTGGCATGCTCACTTTTTTTTAACATTGTTAGCACTGTATTAATAAGATGGAGTTTCCTTCCCCCCATCCCTTTCAAATGACTTTAGCTACTTCAGATATATGTCCAACTCAATATGAGTTCAGAAATGCCAGATCACACAGTGATTTTTCCTGAAAATTCAGGAACAGTATCCTTGATCTTGGAGAGCTAGTGACAGTTCCTAAAGGTTTTCAAAAATGGCATTGCTGGAGTGTGTAGACACGGGCCCCAGCATAAGAGGGAGTATTACTGTCTCTAGAGAAACGCGTCGTGTTTGTGCCTAGGCAATAAACTGCTTAGCCTGGTGGCTTTCAGGAGGTTTCCCTGATAGGGAGGAGCTCATGTTTTAAGGAGTTAACTCATTTGGTGTTACATTTATCTCTGGTTTATAATGTGTGCCTGTTAATACTACATCATCCCCATACTAGTGGGACAACCCCGAAACTGGTGAAAATTGTAGAAACTGTGAGGAATGTACCACCTCATTCTGCTACCTCAGAGACTTCCTGGGTTGCTGCAAACCTGCTGTGGATTTGCAACTGGCAGACAAGGAACCCAGTTTCTAGAGCAATCAGCAAGATTTAAGTGCCTGCTCAGCTACAGCATTTTTGAAACTCTTACTACAAATCTATTTGAGACCCTTAAGTATTTTTTATTACCAGCTCTCACCTTCTTACCTCACTGTAGTGAAGCAAGAGCTTCCATCTCACATCACGCTTTTGAACATCTCAGCTATATTGTCTATTGTCAGCTCTTTGAAGAAGAGTTTCTCTCTCTCGGTGTATCTGCACGGTGTACAACATCCACCCTGGTTAGGGGGCTCTGTTATAGGTCTCCGTTTGGCAGCCTCCTAGCAGCAGGAATGCCACGTAGAGCTGTGGTCATTCACATGCAAGAAAAACTCTACAGGGCAGGACTGGCATTGTCTGAAGGGGAGCAGAGTGAAGCAAAGAGCGTGGCTCCCTCCAGCTGGGAAAACAATGGTCGATACTTACTCCATATAAGAAAATCAAAAGTACAAGACTGAGGGCTGGTAAAAAATCGTAGAAGCTGGAGGACAATGCAACTTGCTTTTGGAGACTTTTATTTTCTGACAAGCTCTTTCATTAACGTTCAACTGCATAACAGAGTAGGATTGGTTAATTTAGAAGAAGTAAAAAAAATTGTGAATTGTGCTGTGAATTCTGGACTAGCCATATGTCAGGAGCAGCAGTGAGCTAAACGTACATCAGTGCATACATCATATTCAGACGTGTTTTCTTTTGGTCTTTGTGCTCAGTGCTGAACTGTTCATTCCCTGTTACCAGAGTTCTGCTCATGTTTCTAGGAGGTGATAGTGGTAAGTGGCTTGCTCTATGTTGATGCTACTTTCTGTCTGCAGTTCCTAATTTGTTGCATGTGTATATGATGAGGTTAACAAAGCCAAACATGCATCTCAAAATCTTTTTTGCTCTTTTTTTCTACCCGCCTTATGTTTTCTTACTACCTTATTGAGCATTGTGGGTATGAATACATCTTGCTGCAGTTTCCTAAGAAGGGCTGATCCTCAGGAGGTTCCTCTATCAGTAGAGCAATCAGCTCAACTGAACTGCCCCGTTTGAAGGTTGGAGAACTAACAGGAGCAGCCTTCAGCCCAGTACGGAGGTCTGCACGGATGTATGCATACTGGCCTGCACCATAAGGCAGGCCTGGAGAGGTACAGCTGTAGCTCTCGAGGTGCACTTGGCAGAGCTGTGCCTTGGTAATACGTTATTTGATGCATTAACAACACAAAAGACTGCTTATCTTTAACCAAACATTTCCAGACTATAGGCAATGGGTTACTAGTCACAACTATTTAGTTAAGACATGCCAACATGGGTGTTGTCTGCCTTTTATTATTACTTGTCTTCCAACTGCATTCTGAAAAAACCATATACTTTTTTATCTTCTATATAGTCCCTACCCCATAATAAAACCCTGTTTGTGCCATGGCTTTAGCACCAAGCAGACCCACAAAAACCTGTGAAATTTGACTCTGGAAAAAAACAAATTCTATTTACTAATGCGTAATGAACTTTAAATCACAGGTTCGCAGCTTGTCTTGAGGAACTTTATTTGCCAATAAGCATGCCTCCATTCTTATACTGTGAGATTTCTACAGCAGAACCTTTTCTGTCCTGCAGTTAAACTGAGCCGCTCATTGTCTCGTCAAGGCTGAGATCACCAGAGATCATTAGATCACCCAGTCTAATCAGTACATCACACACCATGGCTTTTCACTTCACCCACTCGCCGCCGTGCTCTATCTTGTCTCCAGCTAAACTGTGCATTCGAGGAAGATGTCTTCTCACAGGAGATTTCTCCATTTGCCCTTAGTAGTTTGCTCCCTGCTTAGCTACCACCAATTTATACTTTTGTTATTCTTTTTCTTCTTTATTCTAAGAAGTAATTTTTCTGTCTTTCGATAACATAAACAATTGTGGATTCTTGTACGTGATTCTCAGGCAGCTTGGAATAACTTTGTGTGTTCTCCAGTTTCTCAGTATTTTTTAAAGTATCTGACACCACAGATGGGATTCATGTAACCTAAGGAGAAGCACCTACGATGTGCCACAGCCAGCCATGTTCAGGCTATTTTAGGATGCTATTTTTATAATTAAAAGAGCGCCACTTTATATGAGCTCGTTTCCATTGACTCTGAAGGCCATGTAGGGTTTGGCACCTGCAGAAGCCTGCGCTGTGGGTGTGTGTGATTGGGTGAGACACACTCCGTCGCAGGACTGTGCGTAGCATCATGGTGTTGGCCACACCAACACAATCACAGAGATGCCATCATCTCTCTGGTCCTGCTCAATACTCCAAGTGTATCCAAAGATGTACCTGTCACGCGGGGTGTTCATGCGAAACATTATTTCCAGCATGACCTGTAACTTCTGAGTGTTTCTGCTTGAGTAGACGTAGTAGCTTTGTGGTAGGGATTTAGTGAGGGATATGAGCAAGGTAAGATACAGGGAGAAGTATTGTCTTTGTACTAGGACAACTCAACTAACCGTTCCCATATAAAATTTTCCTTGCTGTTCCCCACTCAGAAGGTGGTGTTGTCATGCTGCCTTCTTCCATGCATGTCCTCTGTTTAGCTGGATTAAAATGTGTCCTGCTGGGTGGGATCAGCTGATTACTTAATGTCATTCCTCTGCGTTATTGCAGCAGCCATGTCCTTGCCTGCTAGCGTTAGCACCAGGAGTCTCGGATTTATGCCCAGGTCATTTGCAAAACTGCTGAATAGCGTGAGGCATAATAATGACAGAATGAGTCTCCAGGGAAAAAAGGTTCTGATTTGTCAATTACTTTGTAAAAATCTTGTTAAACTTGTTCATAAACTGTTTTAATGTGTGACACACTGAGCAGTGGCAATGCTCAGCAGAATGCCAGGTAAGACTTAAGCATCCCAAGAAGTGCACTGTTTCCCCTGTCCAGTTACCTTTACCAAGCAAACGTGGAATTCATATATTTACAGTTTCTAAGAGTGGACACTTGAGAAGACCTTGGGAAGGGTTAGAGCTTACAGGGCACTGAGAGCAAGGAGGAACAGTGGGAAGCAAGAAGCTTGTTGAGAACAAAGTTAACCAAAATTGATACTATTTTTGGAATGCATGGCTTAAAAAACCATGCTCATTCTTCCTTAAACAGTCTCACTGTTTTGTTCAGCTGATATAAGTAGTTCATGCATTTGTTTCTGAAGGACAATTCACAAGGGTAACATTAGGCTAACAAATCTGTCTGGGGGGAAATCTGTATCCTCATTACTCATCTGAGTCAGGCCAAAGAAATGTCTTTAACTGTTCTTTTCACTTCTGATATTAGTTTTTGTTTTTGAATACAATGTGTTTGTTATTTGGGGAAAGTCCAACAAACTGAAGACAAGTTTAAATGTATCACACGAGAGCCAACTAGAGCTGAAACAATTTTATACCTCATAGCTGGAAATGAGGCAAACACAACAAACCGTGAGCAGTTCGTTAGGTGCTGTGTAACAGCCTCTGTCGCGCTGTGTGAACCAGAGGAGCTGAGCCCTGCTTTGCGCCGCTGTGGGTCAGAGGAAAACCCACCAATATCAGTGAAATGACAAATGCAAAGCTGGTGTGTGTTAAACCAGAATCAGACCTAAGAGGAGAGCACTTGGCTTGAAAAACTTTTTTGGGATCTATTTAAACTGTATTTAGTAAAAAATAATGATGTTTGTAAACAGATTTTGGGACGGTATGAGAAGGTAAAGGAAATTCATCGGGATTATTATTTTTATATATTATTATGCGAACTCCAACCCAGTTTTGTACAATAGGAACCACCATGTCACATCAGAGCAAAGAAGGAGAAATGGAAGGGTACTTTTAAATCATTAGAGAATTTGGGAGGAGCAGATATTAAGAATTACTTTCTAGCTGAAGAAAAATAGTTAAGGAAAAAAGTAAAGGAAAAAAAGAAAACTCTTAAGAGATGATAATAGAAGACAAATCACCAGATTAGAGGAGAAACTGGAAGATCAGAAAAATACATATAAATCTATATAAAGTCTGTAAAATGAAAAAGGAAAATCACTCCTAAGTGGGAATGATTTATGATGGTATAAATACAACGTCCCAACTCAGTATTTATAGGAAGGAGATCAATATCTGTTAAGAAGAAACAGTTTTAGATATATTAGGGGGGAGAAATGTGCAAACCAGAAGATTATAAGCACTAAAGACAGAAAAAAAATAAAACATTAAGGAAAACTAATGTATATCTAAATTTTTTAAGTGACGATGAAAGAAGACTTGAACTTTCAGCTATGACGGGGAAAGGACTGAAAGGGAACTGGCATGGAAACAGGTGAAATTCTGAAATGGAAAATGTAAAAATTCACTGGAATTAGGACAAGTTCCTGGAAACTACACTATTTTTATCAATGCATACTTCCAAACCTTGGAAAGATAAACCAGGAAGCTGTAGATCAATGGACTTAACAACAAGCATATGAGAAAATCTTGGAAACAGTCTTAAAAGATACGGTGTGGCAGCAGGTGGAAAGCACATTTCATTGTCTCAGGCACATGCTTAACAGTTTCACAGAACTTGGAAGACACAGCTTGTTGCCCTGAGTGGATGCAGTGAACACAAATGTGCAAAAAAGCACTTGACAGAGCCCAAAACAGTATCAATACTGAATGAAAAAGGCAGGAGCTGGAATAAGAAACGATGTGCTTAAATAAGAAGCAATCTGGCAGAAGACCGGGGAGAAGCAGGCTTGAAGAAATGGTACCAAGAGCAATTCAAAGTGGGACTGAAGCCTTACACAGTGGCCAGGACACAGTGCCATGTAGTCCTGGCATAAATGGGTTACTGTGGAAAATCAGTCGACTACAACTCCTCATGTGGCAATAGGATAAAAAACTAGGAAGGAGTAGAAAATACCTGTGAGTAAGATTAATTTAGATTATTTCACTGGCACAAGTTTGATTTTAAAGCATCAGATGAAGCTTCAGGAAAATCAGGTAACTCACTTGTTGTCAGATCCAAAGAGGGGTTTGGCTGCATTCTCTGGAAAGCGAACTGACTAAGCAAACACATAGCCCTGTGCTCATAGCCATGGCTAAAGTTCTGTAACCCAGCTGGTAAAACACAATATGTCCTCAATCTGACAGGCCTTGAATAACTTGCACACCGTAAAAGAATACAAATATTTCTCTGCTGTTGAGAAGAAAGATGTATTTTCTGGTCCTCCTTGGATGTGAGAACTGGATATTCTCCCATATATATTTGTCATCTGTGTTCTGAAGGACAGCGGGTCAAGATAACACATGTCGCACTCAGACATCACCCTTGCCTTGATAAAAGAATCTGACACTCTCCTGGCTGCTGAAGCCTCTTTTTCCTTACAGGTTTTCTTTTGTATTTGTGATGTTTTTCTGCTAGAGACCCCTGTATCACTACGGGGGCTTCCACACAGGTGCGATCGGTAGTGATACCTGTTCACCAAGTTGGGAAGTTAATAGTATTTTTACCCTACTGATGGTCATTCTGCCTACAACCTGGAGAAAGATTTGGGATTCGAAATGTAGGTGCTCTTTCCCCTTTACCACAGAACTGTCCCAAATATGTGCCAGTATTTGGGGAGCAGAGAAACACGTATTGCATTTAAGGAGTGACGATCCCACGACCGCAGCACTGACCTGCTGCTAGGGGATGGACTCTAGAGCTAAGGGTGTGCGCTGGAAAGGGCTTATCCCAGCTGCCACTGGCACTGGGGCTCTCGAACAAATGACACAAACTACCTCCCTTCTACTCTGTCCTAGGGCCTCCTGTGTAGATTCTTACTCAGTTTTGTCTCACTTGTACCTGTAAAGAGAAACTGATACCCAAGTTGTTCTCGTGCAGCTTGGCTAACCCGCCAGCCAATGTCTCAGACGGGGGGTTCAGAAGTCACCCAGAGCCAGGGAATTTGGCCAGACCTCCGCTTGCGTTCCTTAAGGTCAGCGCCAAACAGCCAAAGCCTCCACTGGCTCACCTGTGCCCTCCGGTTTACTCCTACAGAAACCAGTTAAGCATTCACATCCTTACACGGGTCATTATCTGAGCTGTAAACACAAAATGCAACAGCTTAAACTGAAGTCCTGCTGAGGTGGGTTACCACAGGTTGTACCTTCTGGGGACTGGGTTGAAAGGTTCTTATTTTGTCATCACAGAAGCATTTACACAACAAGAAATAAAGGGCTCTTGCACCATTGTGTAAGTTGCTGACATTTTAGTTATGTGTGGGAAATATCAGATTCTCAGAAGATGTAATGAAAAACGGAGAACTTGTAATTGTACAGAGGTCACAATTTCCTTACTCCAATGAGAGAACAGTTTATTCCATCTGGTATAAAATATACGCTGATGAGAGTATCTTATTTTCACTGCTGATACCAAGCAGTGACTCCTTTAACAGACTGACCGTGTTCTTTCACTGTGGCAATTTAAAAGCTTCCTCATAAATATTTATCATCCTTCCAATCTGAATCTCTGGAATAACTGCTGCAAACAAACTTGTTGGCCTTGCCTACCAAGTCCACAGTATTTGGACTATTTTGCCTCTTTTTATGTCACCCCGTCACTCCATATGGTGCATCAAAGATGCCAGCCTTTGTTTGCCGTGTATCTGCCTCTCTCAAATCTCTTTTCCGTGTTTTCCTCCCTGGTGTTCCCTATGCACAATTTTCATACGCTTTGTTCCTCAGCTGGGTCACAGGACCTTTATTTTCTGTACTGTAACTCTGCGAGACCTGCTTTCAGAACAACTTCTCCATCTGCAATAAACTACATGATTTAAAATAGCAAATCTGAGGGAAAAAGTCTCTTTGCTTTTAGTTTTAGAAAAACATTCTCAAAATTGCCGTTGTCAAAATGTATTCAGTTGCTATAAGTCAACTTGTACTTTTTTTTTTCTCCTTCAATCTACTCAGGCAGTCTTTACAATGGAGCAGCTTCTCTCGTGTTTGTATGGTATCCATGAAAACAAACGATGATTTGTTTTAGTAAATAGCTGTGATAAATAGAGAAATACTCAACCGTAATAACCCTAGAAAAATGCAAGCTCAGTCATTTATATGGAAGTCATAGAAAGAATAGTAATTCAAGGCCTTCAGTTCCAAATGTGGTTTTACAGATTTCCTGTATTACAATTTGTTCTGGAAGAGCCCTGAGCACCACACAGGATCCAAGCTTTACTTGAAATCAATGTGACAAATTTATCTTTGGCCAAATTTTGTGAGTGGAGTTAGGCCAGATACAGAGTTGGCTCTGTGTCTGGAGTCCTAGCCTGCCTGGAACGAAAGTTAGACACCATAACAATTTCTGTTAAAGGTCTTGGATTTGTCTTAGACATGTTCAAATGCATCAAGAGGCATCTATTTCTCTGAAATAACAAGTAATTGAAGTCACCGTTACCATTTCTTGCTTTCAAATATAGACACAGTGTAAGGGTTTTGTGGATTTTATAGCAGTTAGTTCTGTTGATGTCTATAAATGGCCTGACTTTGAAAATCATTACACTGTCACAGTGAAGTTATACTAGACACTGTGTTATACTAAAATTTCTTTGAGACACATGTATTACTAGCTTACTTACTCCCTATGGTATTTGTTGCCAATTGTCGACATTTATAGCAGCAAATTTGATTATTTTTTCCATATGATCATATTTGAAAATGTGCACATTTTCTGTCTTTGCCCATACCCCCTAAGGAGTTTTCATTTGCTGTCGTGGAATCAATATTTTGTCTACAAGATGTAATGCCAGCTTTTAATACTTGATTTTTTAACAGAAGAGTTAATTTACATTTTTTTTTAAAAAAAAGGATCTTCATCTTACATTGCCCTTTAGGAAAGAAGCTGAGCAATGTGGCTGGAACCAGCTCTCTCCAAAGTGTTAATTGTTGTTTGACTTGACAATGCAAAGTTGAGAAAAATGTCTCTAGGACTCCCATGCCATAACAGTTACAGCTGGATTTAAGGAATCATCCTTTAACTGACTATAGGGAAACCCATTTCCCTAAAGCTCTATGGACATAATTCTTCTAGTCATAGCCAAAGAAATGAAAATGCTCCCTATTTTACTGCCATGTGACTGTTGACCTGGAAGCACACGTGTGTGTTTTGTGGTTGCTGTGAAGTTGTACACATTAGGATTGTGCTGGGGTTATTCTTCTTGTTGTTATTTGCATACATTCACAAGAACTTTGTTTTTCAATCTGCAGTCAGAAGCAGATTTTCTGGTAAAACTGACAAGAGTCGCAGTTGAATTTCCAGGTAGGGTTACATGGTTTCAACTACAGAGTGAAGGACATGAGTTTCTTCTATGTTAGCCAGTTTCTGAAAAATCCAGCATTTTAATTTGTTTCTGAACAAGCATTTAGCCAACGTGCTTGTTAACACGGGAATCTCCTGGAGCAGCATTTAGCAGTAGAAACTCAGCATGTACAGAGCATCGTGTTTAGAGACCCTTCAGTGCAGCAGCACCTTGAGGCTGGTGCTCTGGCACAGGTTTCTCAGTCGAGACGTGCTGCACCTTTTCCAGGCCGTTTGTAAGCAGCGCTGTTCTATATTGTGGGAAACTGAACCTGAAGCACATGGTCAAAGAGTGAACTGTGCCACAGCATCCATGATATAATCTATTGCCACATTTTTGGCTTTAAATGTCAGCACTACTGTAGAGGATGATGAAATGTGTGATCAAAAAGTGATCACACATATCAGTGTTTTAAACAACCATTCACACACCGACCACCAAGGCACGAAGCATGTCCATCCTACTGTTGTGGGTGGTCTGCAGGACCATTCCTGTTCAGTCACCAGTGACAATAGCCACTGCCTCGTACTGTTTCACAACTACTCTGTCTTTGGCTTTTTGATGCTCAGCAATTGGATATAAACCCAAATTATTTAAGAAACAGACATCACTCAGCTCTGCATAAACTTGTACCACGTCTCCCATACAGAAAGTCACACTGGTCATCTACAAAACACTGTCACCTTAGATAGGAGTGAACCTTTTTCAACCAGAGAACTGACTTCTGGCACCGGAAACAGCAAAATAATTGATAAAAAGGAGCAAATTAATATCCATGATGTGGAGCAGACACAAGATGGGATGATACATGCCTTTTTCTGCCAAGCTCCACTGATGTTTACAGACGGGAGAGAGATGTTCAGCTGAGGTCCAGATGCTGGAGGGAAGTGTGAACACAACAGCATCCCTGTGTGCCTAAATTCTGCCTTATTCTGCCTGGTGTTACCTGTTCCAGTAACTACTGTGTCTCTCCTCACTCTGTTCATTAACCCATCTTCTCTCCCCATAATTCCTGGAGAGTCCCAGCTGTCAGGCCTGTGCTTGCTCAGCTGGTCCCAGTTTTTCATTATGCTTCTAACACCTTCACAAAAGCACTTTTAAGATTCGATAATGGAGGATAATATACTGCTGGTGATCTATTTCTTGGAAACATCTGAAATGTTTCTGCTGCAACATAGACTAACCAGACTGAAGCAGAGGATATGGATAATTTAATTCCAGAAGTCATATTTTAACAAGATTATAGACACCTAGTAGTAGTCTTATGAGGTGTCAGAATACTTCAGCTGTAGGTGACGTTACTGGTTTTACTTACAGTGCTGAGAAATCTTGCTGTAGTTCTGTTCCCATTAAATACCAGCCTGATCACATATTCCTGATTTAGTGTCAGTAAAAATTAAAGTGCTGCCTCAGAAATCTGACTTTTCAACTGCAATTAGCCATCCTTATTACATTAAAGCTAGATGGAAAAATCAGGTAAGCTCCTAATAAAAGATTTGAGGTTTATAGTTTGGCTTCTCACCATATATAACACTTTCACTGCTATACCTAAAGCCCAGGTGTAGCACATACCATTCAGGTCTGTAGCATATATATATAACAGTCAGTAATAATTTCTTAGTCTTCAGAGTCCCTTGATGAATGTTGCCTTTTCTGCAATATGTGAAGAAACTGAGGACTGGATCATGAGAAAGTTTACATTGCAGCTCTGTCATGGCTTATGTTTGAAGAACTGGATGTGACATGCGATTTTTAAGATCTCTTTAGCAGAATTTTGTGGTTGTTTTCTCCATTTCTTTCTGCTGCTCCCTGCTTTTACCTTCTCCTCTCTGTGTCCATTTCACTTCTCTTCCTTTTCATTCCTGTCTCCATATCCCCTTCCCACTCAATTCTAAATGATGCTAGGCAGAGGGACAGCGAAGAACTCTGGATTTATGTCAATTGACAGCTGAGTATTTGCTTAGATGTGTAATTCTTGGGCCATTCCCTACAAGTTGATCTTGCAGAATCTTAGACATTCTCTCCCAAATAGGAGTTGTTATTCAGTTGGTTTTCAATATAAACCAGAGGACAGTTGCTTTTTTTACTCAAGTTAAAAACAGGACTTGGTTGTGCTCCCTGATAAGGACAGGCAGCCAGGGGGAACTGAACAGGCGCCATCCCCCTTTGCACTTGCTGCATCCCCCGTGTTCCCTACCCAGACCTGGGTCCATCTGCATCACTTGCTCTAATCTGTCTTAGATCAGGTAAAGCAAAATAAGGCAGAAGTGGCAGGAGAGACTGCCACCTGCTCATCTCTCAGCAGAAGGTTCTCACCTGATGAAAAGCACCAGAGCACTCTCAGAACGGCCCCAGACTCCCTGCAGAAGAAAAAGTCAAACCACATTCTTCAGTCTGTACATTCGGAGTAACTCAAGAGGGTCCTGTTCAGGATTTGCCTCAGGACGGCCAAGTTCAGGATCAGGGTTTTGCTGCTGTGTTTGTAGTAATTACTACCCAAGAATTGCAGTCATTGCTGGTTGGGAAGATCACCTCCTCTCCAAAACCAGCTCCTTCTGCAACGACCCGCTCGGCTGTGGAGGGAGACCTGCCAGCTGAAGTTCACACATTTTACTCGTGTGTGACACAGCAATTCTGAGCCCAGTTGTGTGTTTGGAGCCGTGGTTTAAAATTAGTAATAAACAAGTAATAGGACACAAGTGAGTTACCACTGAGATAGGGACTGGAGAGAAAAAAACAGAGTGATAACATTTAAATACAACTCCAAACCACAGAACGGAGAGATGACACCTTTCTCCTCTCCCTCAGAGCCCAACATCTAGTTTTCGGGTTGTTGTCTCTGAAACTTCTGGGCCTGATTCTTTGATTTATTTTTAATAGCAGGGAAAGAGAAAGAGTACAAGTTCATAGATACCATTACATTTCTACTCAAATGCACATTTATTATTTGAGTCTAGATTTTGAGCCAGAAAGCCCAAATGAACATGTATTGCCACCATATGCAGTTCTGGTCACTGTATTATTCTTAAATCATGGACAGGAAAATTAAGTCGTTATTGTTGGATTCTCTGCAGTACAATGTGTCCAAAACTCCACTGAGATGATGTCAGAAAATGCTACATTTTTTCCCAATTATGAAATGAATTATGGGGAGCTAGCTCACTGCAGCCAGAATTGTTAAAACAGCTATTTTGGCCGATAGACTGTCGCCCAGCCAGAAAACACAGGTGCTTTGTTTTTAAGTATTTTTTTTTCAAAGGCTGTGTTTCAAGGTTACATTGACCACATCTTTCTCACTCTCTTCAGAATTTAAACAGTAAAAGTCCCACATGTTGAGAAATATCTGAAGAATTAAATCTTCTGCTATTTTCTCCTCTAAAAACAGATCAGAGGAAAAGCTACAATGCTCAAACAACTGATAGTATCTGTGATGGCCGGTGTAAATTTTTGTCTGACTGTTTAAAAGAGAGTACAGTGTTATTTAATAATTTTTAACTTAATTCAGATCTTTTTAGTGGGAGAGGTGAGGTGCATTTCCTCCAGTTCGACTCACAAGCTCCTTAAATGGGTGACATGAGGTTGTCTAAATATTCTCAGCTGTGTCCAGACCCCTGTAATTCCAGAGACTGAGAACCCGGAGGTAGGGCAGAGATGAACTCTGAACTCAGGGCTCATTCAGATGGTTTCAGAGCAGCAAATTCAACCAGTTTCCTAAAAAAGATTGTGCATACTCATTAAGTCAATTCAAATCTTCGGAATTTCTTGTTATTTTTTGGTTTAAGTTTTTAAAAATGCCATTTTCTTTTCTCATTAGCTTTAAATCATACTTAAATGAGATAGCTGGGTTAGGCTGATCCATTTTAGGAACTCGGTTATCTCATCCGGCTATGTCATCCTGAATCACATATTACTCGTATATTCAGGGAATTAAATTATTTTGTTTTCAGCAGGGATGCAAGTATCTCCTGGTGTCTCCCTAGGTAGGGAGCACTGGACCAAGTCCTCTGCTGGTATAAATCAGCACTGATCAGAATCTGTTCTGTCTCTGATCTGGAGTACCATCTCCCTTCTTATCACTATCAATCTTCTTATCATTATCAATCTTCTTACCATTATCAGAAGAACAGCATAGATGAGGGGTGTTATCTCTACTCGTGGATGGTGACTGCTGAAGATGGAGGCTACAGCCTGAGGTGCCATTCTCCTGCCTCTTGTTCTACCTGACTAATGCTGCAGTCGGTTCTGGAATGAACTAAAAGTTAAGATTTTCCAGATCCCTCCCTGAAAAGATGGTGGCTGAAGTAGACAGTCATTGGCAATGTTCCTCAAGGGGGCATTCTAATACATTATTTATACTGCTCATGTAGGAGAAGAGAAAGCCACCAGGGTATTGATTCAAATACTCCAAACCCTGGTTTAAATTCAGCGTAATTTATTTTTCTACCAACACTGTAAGTTAGTAGGAAAAAAAACCAAACTGAAAAATGTAAATTTTTTTATAAAATAAATCTAAGTCTGTACAAACTGTATAATCAAAGCCCAGACATTGTAATTTTGCTAGCAGAATTGGACTCCCTTCAGATCTTGTCAAAAAGAAAAACTGTGTGAGTTACTGAAATAGAGATGCACCCCTAAGAAGACTGAGTTGATCACAGATAAGAAAACAAATGGATATTAAGACGTTATCTGTGGAGTCTACAGAAGAATATTGCCAAAGTACGGAAGATTACAGTTTACTTTTTGTCATGGTTTGGGCCAGACTGTCCAATGAGATGAATGACAGTAGAAAGTCCATGTCCAAAAGGAGATAAAAAATACATTTAGAATGAGAACATAGCAGAAAAAATAAGGGATTAAATTAAATCCAAGAAAATCAGGAAAACTTCATGCTGCATGGAATCCCAGAAAAATTTTTATTAGGTTTATAAATTGGTACTAATGGCTGTTCTTAGACAAATAAGCAACTCAGTATTGGATCGTGCATCTTTACAAGCTAAAATAAGAAAAATCTTCTGAAAATAATTCTAAATACTGAAGATACATGAGAGATACTTGCTTAAGCAAATATCCAGTGTCCTTAATAAATGCAGACTCCGACCTATTGGCAGATAATCTTGCAGTTTTGAAATGGTCCCCAGGAGTTTTATTCATCTCAGCCAAGCAGAGTTCATTGATAATAGATTGTTCAGTAATACTGTGAAACAGATATAAAAAAAAAAAAAAAAGAAGAAGGCATAATCCATAACTGCTGTTTCTTGATCCTGAAGAGGCATTTGAATGAGTCAGCTTAAAGTTTGTCTTCTACATGGTACAGTGGATGCAGCATCGTATGGTGACTAGTTCCTCACAAGAGCTTATTTCAGAGGATTTGACTTCTATACAACAACAGTTGGATCTCCTGCACTACCAATTGCCAGCCGTTCTGGAACTGGCAGCCAGGCTCAGGGAGGACTCTGCTGTGAGGAGCATCGGGACCAGAGCAGAGCCAGCCTTAGAATTAGGCGGCTGCAAATGGGCAGAGCGCTTGTACTCGCAGCTTTGGTGTAACACACCGGACAGGAAACCTGAAACTGCCACTGGAGAGAGAAAAACAAAACTCAACCTGACTTTCAAAAAAAAAAAAAAACCAAAAAAAAAACCCCAACAAACCCAAAAGTCGACTCTTTGGAGAGGTTTATGAACTGTGTGCAGTTCTTTTCTGATAGCCTTTTGCTACTGTTTGGAAAGAAATACCTGTTAAATAACTGACAGAAGTGGAGTTCTTTTCAGCAGACACAGTCAGTGTGGCAGAGGTCTAAGATCATTGCATTGCTGTGAGAAAGCACCTCTCCTGAAGTGCAGACTGTGTTGCCTCAGACAAATTGCGGCCGGGCTCAGCCAGAGGTGGCTTTGCTGGAACGCCACGGTGGGTGCAGTTAAACAGGATCAAGGGAAACAGTTCCATGTGGAAAGACAGGGACTGTACACAAGGAACCTTCTCCTTCCAGCTGGCCTTCTCACATAAAGCTCTTTGAATACAATTCTGAACCTTTTTTTTTTAATCGCGGTTTTTGCAAATTGTGAATACCACTGTTCTTTTGCACAGTGTTTTATCTTCATCCCTGGGATGGGAGGATGAGAGCTGCTTTTGGCTCATGGGTGAGGAACCCTGTCTTTTCTGACACCTTTTAGACACACTCGGCAAATTGCGTACCTGTACTGTGTTACCCAGCAATAAGGAATAAAAGGATCGCATAGTTGGGAGCCATATAAAACGAGACTGGAGATCAGACCACAGGTTCTTCACTCCTGCTTTAATCCAAGAGACCCACATTTGCCTGGCTGGTGAGTTTCCATGGACTGCGTTTGGAGCCTGCTCTGGAGACTACATATTTTACAGTTTCAGAGGGTCATCATCAATGAGCCTCAATGGAGAAGGCAGCATACAACAGTCAAAGCCCTTTTGGATGCATTCAGGAGACTGTGAATTGTAACTACAGGTTCTTGCAGGAGAGAACTTCCCTGCCTCTATTGGAGTAACAGTTTTCCAGGTCTAAAATATCAGTGTGTGACTTTGTATCTCTGGAGTTGGAATGATTGCTTGGGAAAGTTGAAATAATGCCAGTGCTTTTGTTTCATGACACGGGTTTGTCTCTAGACTTGTGTGATAGAGCTAAAGAAGTTTGTATACAACTAGCAATTCGGAAGGCTGAAGTTGTATCAGTCTTTCTGGGCCTTATCATATGATACATTTAGTTTAATGTCAGATCTTCAAAACCAGTGGCAACAAAGGTAGCTTTTCATAATTGAAAGAAAGCAACTGCCAGTTGTGTCTGGGTACCCTCGTCATTTCAAAAGTAAGACCGTGTTCCAATTGCAGAGATCCTGTGGTGTAAGATATCCCTGGCTCAGTTCTGTGTGGAAAACATGTCTTGTCCTAAAAACTTCGTAACTGCATTCAGCAGAGCCTGCCAGACAAGTGCCAAAGGAATCTAGCGTTTAATGAGTGCAGAGAAGATGAGATGCATTTTAACTGAAGGTACGGAACCATTTGTTGGCTGTGTGTGGTTGTGACAGCTCTGCAACAGTGGCTACGGCTTCAGCATTCACACTGGTACGTTTGCTGTTGAGCTCCATACAGAAACTGCAGCCCAAGGTAACACATGACGTAAGACATGACGTAACACATGACATAAGACATGATGTAACACCACCCGGCTGGACTGGAAGCTGAGCAACACGGACTAATTGCTAAATGCAGTGAGAAGAGTCCAAAACTGGGAGACCAGCTACAGATGCTCGACTTGGAATTTCTGATGGTTTTGCTTTGTGTCTCTTTAACAAAGGTGAAGTTACCTTAGGACAAAATATTTTCAAGAAGAATAACCTGGAACTGGTAAGACGGAAGGGAAACTCAGAAGCAGCTTTTTTAAGGTAAACCATCAGACAACCGACATAGTAACAAGACCCAAAGACCCCATAGCCACATCCACAAGCTCCCCCATTGAGAGCTGCGGAGGCACTCAGGCTACTGAGATAAAACTGTGACAGTGTTTGCTCTACTGCAAAAAGCTGAAATAATGACAGAAGGAGTCTCTCTCATGCATCTCTGTCTAGGGCACCTCAACTTTTGCAGTTCTTACAGAATGAATCAAAGAAGTCTATCTCCCTGCCTGTGCTGAGGAAATTGTTATGAAGAGTGAAAGGATAAAAGGAGAGGATAAAAAGAAATAAAGTCCGAGGGAAAGGGAAGAGCTGACTTCAGTCTCATGGGATTGTTTTAACTTGCCCCTGAATCTGTCACCACAGATTCTGTGGTTTAGGAACCTGATCAGAGCAAACTGTCACTTCCCTCCTACCCACATGTTGGTGTCCTTCGCCCAAAAGCGAAATGCCTTGTCCAGATTTTGTGCACAATTACATCATGCACCCAAACTGAAGAACACAGAAGTGCCGGAAGAGCCTCTGCTGGATATAACCATCATACTATTTTTGTTTTGGAGAAGTTTGTTAGAAACAAGAACATTTGCCCTTTTTTTTTTTTTTTTTTTTAATGTCCCAGAGCATGACATTTATGCAAATGCTCATTTTAATTAATATTAACCTAAAAAATTATCCAAACTAGTTATCAGGCATAATTGTTCCCACATGCTTGAGGCATCCTACTGAGGTAGAAGGAATTTCCTTCTGCAAGTGTTCACTCCATTCCAGGGAGTCAAAAGGTGCTTTAAAGGCTCTCTTAAAATAGACACCTCACTTTAGATAGCCAAAATCAGGTTGAATAAAACCTACCCATGATGGGTGAGACACAGACCAGTGAATGCAATAGAAATATTCGTGAAAACAAGTAAACTCAGCAGGACTGCTTAAATTTAACCATCTGGCATAAGTTTTCATGGTTAATTTTAAAGGCAAGGCTGTTCAGCACCTTGCAGAACCATTACTTGTTTTACACCTAAATCATACATAAAAATGTAAGTACATGAATATTTATGTGCTGAAGAAAGATCAGGTCATAAAGACTTACAAGAAGAAGTGCTGGAGCCCAGCTGTCAGAAACTCCTGCCGAGCGAACCATCTGTCTGTAATCACACATCTATCAGTTTTCTGTCTGTAATTACACGTCTGTCAATGGCCCCCTCATCTTGAATGCAGACTTCAAAGAATTCAGGTTTTCTCCTGAAAAATCTGATCTTTCCTCTGCTCCCTCCTTCTCCTCTTTTCCTCTCCCCATGTAACTCTATGTACCTTGATTAGTTCTGCCTTTTTTTTCTTATTTGGGGTGATTACACTGACATGATACAAATGGAGAATCTGTATTTATTCCGAGGAAAGAAGAGTCTTTTGAAGATGCCAAGACAGTGTTTATTCCTAAGGTGACATTTTCATGGACCAAACTGCACTTGCACTTGCCTTCTGCTTACCAATAAACTGCTGTAAAAGCAATTGTCAGATTTTAAGCAGTTCTCTAGGATTTTGTTACATTTTACTGTTGTTTCATGGGCTCTCAGATTCCTATGTGAAGGTACTAAATTAGTGCAACATCAAGGTGATCTAGGATGTGTACAGTTGTTAGTAATTCATGTAATATATACAGTTCTGGAGCTGACAAGGGATTATGCCAACAACTGAGAAATAAGGAAGAAATGGAAGAAAAATCTCAAAATGTTAAATAACATCTAGAAGAGCATCAAGCAGTGAAGCATAAGAAGCCAAATGAAAACTAGAATGGACTTTTGTTTAGAATAAAGAGCTGGAAGAAGTACAGACCAGAGCTTTAAAGGGTGGCAGTACCTGAAATAGAATTCTGCTTAAAGGTTATATAGGGTTCATTCACTCTTACAGCTCTATGGTCCTCCTTAAGGACATGGGATGCAAGTTTGTGTTTTGTACAATTGAAAAGATTCCTGTCCTTCTACTAATTTATTCTAGGGAGAGAAATAGGAGAAGATACTATTCCATTCTTTACTTGGAGCTCCTCTTCAGCAGTATGAATGGGGAGGTGCACATGCATGTTCCAAGTGACTTCTGCATTTACCCCACTGATATGTTAAGAAGAAGCTTTTAGGGGCTGGGCACTGAAAAGTCAGTCCATGGATTGATAATCTTTTAACCTCATGTAGGAGGGACATTGTATCCTCCACAGCTGAATAACAATTTTGTTGTTTCATGATGAAGCTACAAAACCTGTCCCCGATACTGGTGCAAAATGAGAAGGAAAGGTTGGTAAAACCACTTGGTGTGAGTAACAGCACAGCAGTAGCAAGACCTTTTGGTTCCTGAATACACCTCCATCCTCCTCTTCTAGCATCTGAGGGCTACAAAGTATTGTTACAGAAAACTACAGAGACAAGCAAAATCTCAGTCTGAGAAGAATACATATTTTTTAAGAAGACAATGTGTATTAAACCTCTATCTATGTATTAAACCTCTCAGAGAGCAGGATTGTCTGCTATAGTTGCTGATTTAGATAAAGAAGTGTGCATGTGGTCATGAATTACCAAATGACAAACTTGCTGTCACTCCCTACAGAACAGGGGATATTAATAACCCTATTTATGAATTGTCCTTATTTACTGTCTAGCTCTTCATCTGGTCGTCAAACTACCAAGCTGACCACCTTGACTCCAGATTACTGCTGTAGGCTTGGGTTGCATCAAGCTTGTTTAATCAGAAGGATAGTAAGTGGGATGCTCTTGTCTGAGTACCTTTGTCTGGGTGGATAGGATTCACCACATCTGCATTCAGCCACATAAAAGTTAGTGTCTGGTCTAAGCTCCTCCTCAGTACTTTCTCTAGAGCAAGTGAAGGGCAAGAAGCCCCCTAAGGTAGCTGTGTAAGGTGGAGTGGATGAAGCACCTTCTGGAGTCAGCCATGGGTTTGCATTGCCTGTAGAAGGACTCTGGGTACCTGGCTAGAGCTGGGCACAGCTCTGAAGCGTCTGCTGAGGCCTGAGACACTTCATCAATCTCTGCATGAGAGCTCAAATTCCTTACTGCTGCTCAGTGAGAGGGGGCTCACCACGGATTTTGCAGTTTTGTCTTTGGAAGATTAGCCATTTTGACCCCCAGTCTCTTACCCAGGAGAGAAACAAGCAGACAAAACCCTCAGAAGTGCCCACGGAGCAGTGTGAATAAAGAGCTATTCCGAATGTGAAGGGCTCTGCACAGATGTTCCTTGCAGCACTCACTGGGCTCTGCTGACGTCTGTGTGTCCATAAACCCACTACACGAGTCAGTAAACGTTTCGTATGATTTGCTAACGGCCCTCAAACCTGAAGGGTTGAGCTACCTCTGAGGAGCAAAACCGGCTGGATTTCCCTGCCTGTTTTGGAGTTTGGCACAGAGAGGATTGCCAGCAAATGTGTGGTAGCTGTGGTTTCTGGGATGCGGACGCTTGGACTGACATACGGATTCTGTTTAGCTGCTGTTTGCTCATCAGACAGCGATAACTTCCTGTCAGTGCTGCGCTGTTCCACACACCCATCGGTGACCTGCACCAGAGAGCCTTCACAGCCCCGACTCGTCCCCAGAGCCGTGCCCTCTCCCAGCCCACGGAGCCATGTCCTCTCCCAGCCCACGGAGCCATGTCCTCTCCCAGCCCATGGAGCCGTGCCCTCTCCCAGCCCATGGAGCCGTGCCCTCTCCCAGCCCACGGTCACTCGCCGCAGAACAAAGTTGGTCTGCACAAAGAGTGAATCTTAAGAAGAAGAAACTGAAAAACTGCATGTGCTTATTTGCAAAAGCCTGTGTTTTAATTTAATTACGTTACTATTGCTTTGGCAGTAAACCAAATGGCTAATCTAGCCAGCCACCTCTATGTTGTCACAAATGGATGGAAAATACAAAGCGCATAAAAGTGACACACTGACAACTTTAATCTGCATTTCAGATTTACCAGAAGAAATGTGCTTTGTCACTTACAAAATACACTGTAGTTCAATTTAGGTTGGTGGAGAAACTTTTGTTTTCCAAAGGAGTGAAGGAAGATGACCAAGGCCCCAAAAGCACGATTTTTTTATTTGTTGGATGCTGTCTTAAAAGAGTTTGTTTTTCTAAACTGTGATGGTCCCAGATCTACTTTGCATTTCACCTCATTCCTTACCCTCTCTATCCATGGAAAACCCTCAAAGGTTTTAAATGAGTTGGTTCCAATACTCAATATTCAAATGGTTGGGTGGAGAAAAGCGAGCCCTTCTGAAGTGCTCTGTGATCCATGCTCTTCTCGGAGCAGCTGATTTAATACCTGCAGCTGCTGCTGACAAACAGAACACCGGGCTCTTTTGTAACTTCATTTTACTGTATGTCAAACCTCAACTGCAAATATTTTTTTCAAATACTCAAGTGCAATGTGATATGCCTGAACAGCAGCATTTTATTGCCACTTTATCAGCCAGAGTTCTTTTGAAGGGATACTGGTGACCAAGAAAATTTGCCAGGTCAAAATGGTTATAATTTCAATGGTTATAATGGTTCACTTATTTAATCAAGCACTAAACCGATGCATGGAGTTGTATTGCCAGAGATATATTATTAACAAAACATTTTGTTGCTCTGAAGTTCTTCCTGCCTGTTGATGGTTCTTTTCTATCTCAGGTTAGCAAGAAGCCATACAAGCAAATCTTACTGGCATGGATCAACACATTCAAAAACATAAGCTGCCTATTTGTTTTATTAACACAGTGAATATACTCGACAGAGACCTCTTCCTCGCTTCTGTGTGGTTTTGCTGATGTGCACCTCCAGTGCAGGTCTCTCAGGGGCATCGCATTCTATTGCAGGAAGGTCCTCACGGATTTGTCCCAAGGCTTCAGGCAGCAATGGACACCGTGCTTTCACTCTCACCTGTGATTTGACTGTCACACAGCAGGGTTTCCATTGTAAACATGACAAAGATCAAAGTGTGTTTGTTTCTGTAAAATTTGGAACTATTGGGATATTAGAAGGAAAAAGCCCACCACCCTGAGTGAAGTCAGACATCTCCAAAGCACAGCTCAGGCAGACTCACCTCCAGCACAGCTATCTGGGTTGCTTCTCTGCTTCTTCAAGTCACATTCCCCAGCACTCAGAGAAGGGAGAAGGAGCCCATCACAATGTAAATGAATTATGTATTTTTTCATTACTCCTGTCACTGGAAAGTGCCAACAATAACCACAGGATTTACAGAGAAGAAAGTCAGGTCCTTGTCCAGAGTAGGCAGCAGTCTGGAGTAGGCGTTTGTATGTGCTGGAGACTACAGACGAGCAGGGGAAGAGAACATTGAGTCACCAAAAGAGGGAGAATTAAATAGCATAGCTCATTAATTCTGCAGTCTTTAATTTGTTATATTTAAGTGTTAGCTTTGTTTCATTGGTTGTTAACAAGTCTGCCTTGAGAACATGCAGGCTGGTGTGGTCTATGTTTTGAGGAAGGTTTAAGTGGGGAGAAATACTGGTACCTCACGGCCTTATAGAAAGATGTCTAAAGCCAAAATGTCAAAGAGGGATTAAAGAATAGTTTTCAGACAGAGATCTGGAAAAAATTCTGACTTAAGGGAAGTGAAAATAAATCTAACTTAAGGGAAGTTTAAAAATTCTGAACGTACAGAAGTGCTAGTGTAGATTTTCCTGGGAAGTGTGGAATCCCTGTTGTTGAAGGAAATAATAGATTAGACAACATCTGGTAGTGATGAGACAAGTCTGTCTGATACTGCTTTGAGGGATGATTCTTTTTACAGTTCTTTAATACCTTCACCATGATGAAGGGGCCTAGATGTGGGACTGATTTTAGTCTGGATCCGTTTCAGTCCTGTCTTTGTAATGGAAGAAGTGAGTGAAAGTTTTTGTTGTATTTAATGGAAAAATATTTCTTATTCTAGAGCTGTTATGGTTTGATTTTAAGATTTCATATATAAATAAATGAGTAAGATCATTTTGGAGATTCACAAATGCACACAGTCCAAGAAGCTGCCTGCTCTTCAGCAAAAATGTGTGCCGTGTTCAGATGTTTGCTCATCTCTACTTTGGTATCTGCCCTGACCTACCTTTGTATTGCTTTGGAAGAGGCACAAGTTAGAAAGTAGGCAAAACATTCTTCTGCCTTCTCTCTGGTACAGCTTTGGTTTTGCCCTGCACATCATGAGTGCCTAGAACTCTGTTCAGTGTTGGGAAAATGGGAAGAATTGGTTCTCTGTTCAGATTGATTCTGAAAGTTCGTTCTGTGTGTTCAATTGGGCATGTTCGTGACTGTCCAAAACCTGAGTGTGATTTCAACCCACGGCTTGAGTGGTGCTCACTGCTGGATTTTGAAGCCTGTACAAAGACAACAGAGTAGGCTGTCAATTCTAATTATGATTCACGGCATTCTAAGTGATTAATTCAGTGAAACATGGCATAATGACACTAGGCTAGACATATGTCAGCAGAAACAACATTTGTGAGAAACACAGGACAGCCCCAGCTTTACCCTGATTGTGGGGGTTGTTTTGAAGGGGGCCGAGGAGCTTTCCTACCTTCATTAGTTTCCTGGTCCTCTTTCCCCAGAATAGGAAGAAAATTAGATTCATCACTCTCTGCAGAGCAGTGAGTTTAATTTTAAAACAATGGTTTCTTGCACATAGCAAATCTGCTTGTAGCTGTCTTTACCTTCTTCTCCAGGCAGGTACAGGGCACTCCTTTGCTTCGAGCTGACTTTGAACAGGGATAAAGAGCTCGCTTTAATCTTGGTTCTTACCCCTGGAGGCAGTGCTGTTCATCTGAGGTCTGAATTGCACTCTAGACATTTCTAGGTCTTTCTGGGACAGGGAGTTCAGTCTGATCTCTTGAGTCTAAGGTTGCATCCAAAAAGTCCCATCCAGAACACACACATTCAGTTTTGCCCATGAAAAATGATCCAGAAATTGCAGGTTATTTGCTGCTTTACTCTGTATTAAGAGCTATAGAAACAATGTTTGTTCTCTTTCTACTCTCCTTTTGTTTCTCTCCTTTGAAATTCAGGTTTAAAATGTGACCTTGTTGTTGTTGTTGTTGTTAAAAAAAAAGGACTCTTATTCACCGTGCTTGCTTTGGTAAGTAAGAACTTTACAACGTTTGACAGTCACTTGTCCTGTGTAGAGCCCAAAGAGCAGAGCCTGTGCTGTGCAGCAGTTACCGTGTTCAGGGCACTCGTGGTAGGAAACACTGCCCTGAATCCTGAAGGATTCCTGCTTGCCTCTCTGATATGTAAGCTAAAGCCATGCTTTATTTCCTCCGGAGTTTTCTTTTAGTAGGTGTATTTTCCTAATTTGAGCAAAGAACATTTTTCCAATCTTTTTTATGATTGCTTCTTTGAAGATAACTTCCTGGGAATAGATCCAGTTGCAAAGAATGATTCACAGGGTCCTTGTCAATCACTAAAAACTGAAGTTGCTGATAGAAAAATGATGTGGTCAGAAGATGAAAGAGCTATTTCTTCATTTCCCTTGGGTCTCCTAGTCCTTTACTTTTCCTGCGCCCCTGGATCCTTGTATTCCTGCTTACATCTCAGGATTATAATTTCAGAATTATAATCTCAGGATTAATTTCAGAATTTGACCAAACTGTTACTTTTTTCAAATATAATCTTATTTAAACAAAAAACAAACTCTGGATAACATTTTCAAAAGCACATCAGTCACTCTAGGAGGCTAAAAGGAAGGATGTCAAAGGCTCAAGAGATGTCTGGGATACAACTCCCATTGACTTTCCGTGGTCAACAATAACATTTGTGCCTTCAAAACCACTGCCTTCGTCCCATTTTGTATAGTGCAAGGGGCAAAGACAAAAGCCCACTGGGACATGTTGTCTGCATATTCACCTACACAGTGTCCCCCATTCATGGACATGAGTATTTTCTCTATAAACTTCCAAAGGGACTCCAGGTGAACTTTTTGTTCAGCTACTCAGAATTTAGACGTTTCCAACTGATTTGGAAATCAATTAGGAATCAGAGATTCCTAATCTCTGATTTAGGAAATTACTTAGACTAAATTCAGTTTTGGAGTTTAACAAATTTTAAAGCCTACAAAAATAAAGTTTAATTCTACACCTTAGCCAGTCCTCAGAAGAATTTATGTTTTAACATTTAATATCAGGGAGAGCTTGTAGGCTCCAAGTTTGGTCGGATTTTGACATATACTAAGACTGTACAATTTAGCTTCGTGAAAGAAAAAATCACAGAGTTTAAACTCTGGTCTGTTAGGTTTGAGTAGGTTTTAAAGCAAAATGGTTGAACATCACAGATGAAAAGAAATCCACAGATTTCAAATACAGGTCTTCACTGATTTCAGACCTTACAGTACCTGGAAAGCAGCCCTTGTGTTTCCCACTGAGGTGCTGAGCGTTGTGACAGTAGATCCATCTCACCATCATCAACCAGGAAAAACAGAAAACTAAGTTTCAGTGCATGGCAGTGAATGTCGTAAGGGAAAGAAGGGATTGATTTATGAGGGAAAATTTTTGAATAAATAGAGCAGGAAGGATGAACTTCATGTAAACCAAAATGGAATCAGGCTGCTGACACCAAAAATAGAAAAGGTCACATGGAAATTTTTTAAGTTTGAAGGAAAGCTGGCAGGTGAGGAAGATTTCAGAATGCTACATCCTCTAGATATGAAGTTATAAAGCCCTGTATCCTTGAATAAAGGATAGAACAGAAGTTGATACAGCTGAAGAAGGATACGAGAACAGGTCCAAGCAAAGTCTTGTTTAAGAAGAGGATGTAAAAACAGACAAGCAGGCTGGCAGGAAACTTATGTGGATTTCAACATATATGCTACAGGTCTGAAAATAGCTGGATGAACCGGACCACTAGATGATAACTGAAGATATTAAAATAGCAAGTAGCAGACAGGAATTGGTGGCAGTGGTGAGACTGAAAAATTAAGGGTGTAACATAAGGGCTGTCCCAGCCATCACACAGCTCAGAGACTGGCTGTGACTGTGATGTGCCAAGGGAGACGAGAGCCAGCTGAGCAAAAGCATGGCAGTCACTGGAGAGTTCACTTATGTCCATGAGTAAATATCCTGAAAGGTTACAGTGCAGAGACTGCATTTTTTGGTGCCCTCCTAGACCAGCTGGTTTGCAATTCACAGGAGCAAGGGCAGCTCGTGATGTATGCTGAGCGGTGCAGGGGGGACCAGGGAAGGACCTGCAGGGTGGGAGGAGTAACAGCGTGCTTTAATTCAGGATCCTTGTTACAGCGCGAGTCAAAGCATGCTGTCCTCTCCGTGCCATTTCATTTCATTAAATTGAGAGCACTTTTAAAAATAAAATTAAAACTGCAATCTAAAAGGGTTAAATGTTTGCATGTGTCATGGAGATTGCTTACTGGCATCGTATTGTAGTCTCAAGGTCAAAGAATAATATCAATCCAAAAAGACTTTTAAACAGTCGCACAAAAAAACCCAACCGACTCTCCCCCCCAAAATCATCATATTTAAACAGTAAAGGAGAACATTAGAAACTTAAAGAGAGTAGTTGGTCCTTCAAAAAGTAGAAGTTGTGTTCAGGTGAGGAATATCTTGAGAGTATATAAGATTCAGCAAGTTAACTGTAAAGCTGGAATAAAACAGGCCAGATAATATTCTGAGGAATAATGAGCTACGCGGATAATAACTACTGATAAAAACTTTTTGAAACATATCAGAAGCAGGGAGCCTGCCAGGCTCTGCCAAATAGGTGATCACTGTTTAAAAGAAGCACTTGAGAAAGATACAGCCACAGCAAAGCTGCTAAATGAGTTATGGTATTGATACTCATCACAAAAAGCCTTGGGGAGAACCCACACAGCCTTTCTTCGGGAGTGAAGAGCTTGAGGCGCTGTATCCAATTGACGTGTCAGCAGAAGAGGTTTCAAACAAATCTATCCAACAAACAGGAACAAATCACCAGAACCAGATGTTCTGAAGGAACGCAGATTTGAAGCTCCTGAATTATGAGACGTGCTATTGAGCTGTGTCATCACTTATGTTCAACCAATACCAAAGTAAAGGAGCTAAAGCTGGCTGGTATCCTTCCATTTGTAAAGGGGTTTTAGTAAAGATTTGAACAACTTTTCCTTCTGTACCAGAAAAAAATGGTATACAAATATAAAAAATATTTAATTTAAAGATACTAGAAGAGATTAGAAGAGGCTTTAACACACCTTTTGCAGAAAAATCACGCCTCTCCAAGCCATTGAAGGTTTTGGCAGAACTCCATTTTAGAAAACCACTGATGGCTTATACAGCTTCAGTTGTCTTTGACAGTGCTCATCAACAGAAATTATTATCAATGCCATTGGAGGAAGGTTGCTCCACAAATAAAAAAGCTATTACAATCAGGGGACAAAGGTATGAGTAAATAGTTGGTCTTCACTACCTGTAGACTCTGTAGGGAGCTGTAAGAGGACAAAAGAAGGCTCTTGTGATACCACTTGAAAAGTAACTGTGCACTAAAAATGGCACTGAAAAGAGAAATCTTGGGCCCATTTTGGTTAGTTCCCTGCCTAAGACTGCTCAAAACCAGAAAATGCATATTGGGAAAGAAAGCAAGAGTGAAGTGGGAAAACAACATTATACTACTGCATTCTTGTTTTGTGCCAAAAAAAATCCGTATTGTTTACCGCCCCGGGAAGCCTTTTGTAAACATTTATGAAAGAACTAGGAGAGCCACAGGGATACAATATTGATAACCAGAGGCAGAGAAACACTTCTGTCCATGGAGAGATTGCACAGGTTAGGACTTTTAGACCTAGAAAAGAACAATTTATGGAGGACAGAGTAGAAATTCAGAGGGTGGTGAAAGGAGGGGATGACTGGAAACAGCAACTCGTGCATTTACACCTATGTCAAGAGTAAGGAATCACCAGATAAAATTCTCAGGCAGCAAATTTAAAACAAACAAGAGGAATATAAAGTGTGGAGTTTCATCCCACAGCTCATTGTCCAAGGGCACTTGAGATAGCAAAAGTCTAAATCGCTTCAAAAAGCATTTACAGTATCTTCCCATATTCACCCACTGTTCTGTTATTTTCCACAGTCATTTCCTTCTGGCCGTGGATTTACTGAGGCCATTGAATAACCCAATGTCCTTGTGCTTCCTGTGAGGGACCTCCACACACCACATCTCAGGTGTATGTTCTTCATTGCCTCCTGTCTTCCACGTGACACTTTCTCACCAGTGGCACTCTATGCAGCCTGTGAATCGGCAAGCGGGCTTGTCTGTTATCTTAGTGGAAGACGAAAAAAGGTCTCCGAAGTTACTGGCTGCATTTTCAAAAAGGAATTTGATGCTTCCGTTATAAGTTTGTCTTACAAATTCTTTGGAGCAACGGTTGCTTTCTTGTTGCTTTGTGCTTCTTTCATGTAGGGGGCCTCACCCTGAGAAATGAGAAGGCACCACCACCGTGAGCGCTGAGGGTTCAGGGGAGAGGTGCCTCTGCTCCCCCTGCTCCCCAGCAGGTCTGAGAGCCCGTCTCCAGCCCCCGGGTCAGAGCTGCTCCCGTGCCGCGGCCGTACGCGCCGGGACGCCAGGCGCTGCCGCAGGGGCAGAAATACATAGGGACAAATCTGAAGTCAGATGCTGTTGAGCGTTAGGCTTTGTAAATCTAACGTGAGCTTTTCTTCTTTTAACCAATCTAATCTGCCTCCAGGGGAGTACATTACTCTGCTTTACTTTTGGCCTTCTTTCGCTGGCTGACCTCCCCCTAATTAAGCCACCCCATTGGAGGCCCAGCATCTTACGGCTTCTGAGACGTGCACGGGCAGAAAGTCATGTGTCTTTTCTGCTTGATCTGACCTTAAAATGAGAAGCAAAGGATTAAAAACAAGCGAAGGACTCTCCTAAGAGCGAAGGGAGGGAATCCAGCTGCTGGCAGGCAGAGAGCAGCAGCAGCAGCGCAGGAGCGCGCTCCCCCTCGCCCTCGTCCCGGGCCCCCCAGGGAGCGCTCGGGGTGGTCCCCGGGGAGCTCGCAGGGACACCAGGGTCCCCCCGGCACCAGCTGGCCCTCGCTCCCCCAGGAGCCGGGATGTTGCCTGAATAACTGTTACATTACATAGTGGTGATTTTTATGACAGTGTCAAGAAATACTAGAGAAAACCATTTCAAATAATTGAATTAAGCCATGTGGCACTTGAAACTACAGCTGAAATTACAGGACACAAGGTTGGCACTTCTGCCAACGTGTGTTAGAGAGAAAGTATTTCTATCTACCTCCATACAAAGAAAAATCCAGATATGGACACAGTAATTCTGATTTAAATGTGTGTTCTTTGATTGAGTTGAGGAAGTGTTATTAAATCTACAAGTCAAAGTACCATTTTTAGTAGAAGATTTTGCTGGTACCGTGGTCCAGGTATGTCCATATTTGAGTGTGGATTGAGCCTGAATTTTTTGTCAAGCAGGCCTTTGGTACTGTACTTTTAATCAGTTCTTCCAGAAAAGACAAACACAGAAAATCCCTCATTTCACGTGGACGCGCCTGCTTCAATGAATGATGACTTTTTACCATTATTTTGTCTCTACACGTGTCTTTATTGCAATAATGGATTCTTGCAGAACCAAGTAAATTCTTGAATGGACTATGTATTTACAGTACATAAAACTTTTCTCCACTGAGAACTTTACCTACTGATTATCCCAGGCACAATCTTCAGTGCTTCTCTAAATACAACAGGCAAAGACAGAATACAGCTTTCACTTGAAATAGGACATCCAATGTTTCACACTGTTTCAAAACTATATTTCTTCTCCAGCAACAACGTGCTTTTGTGCCAAATCCTAAATAACCATAAATTTCTTTTTTATAAACCTTAATGAATACTTGGCCAAGATGCTGTAACTATTGGCTTCTACCTTTGAGCAGAAATGGAAAGAAAGCGTACACTGAGTAAAATGGAAAAAAGGTCCCCGCAAGCCCAATGGTGCATTTTGCATTTAATGTGAAGGAAGCCTTGTTTTTGCGGTGTTGCAGTTTTCAGTGTTTTTAATCTTAAAGTGGCCGATCAATTTAAGGTAAGTGGCAGGCATTTGGCCTAGTTCCCAGGCTCTGCTTTCCTGGAGCAAAGAAAGGATTCAGTCAGACACACAGACAAGGGGCATCATCGGTGGCTCTCGCATTCCAGGCATTTCAGCTCAGATTAAGTGGGAATGGTTGTGCTGTGCACCGGAATCTCCTAGGTGTTGCGATTTATCCCCTCTGGCTGCCGTTAGCCAGGTTGAGCTTCTCAGGTCAGAACGCCCATAAGAAAAATGTCTCGTAGAGCCTTGAAGGGAAACACACAGCGCAGGTCAAGACTCCTTATTAAAATGCAATTTCAGCAGCTTATTGCAAAATGTAACTCCCCAGACAACAGGTAATTTTGCAGCAGAGTTTTTTCCTAAAGCTTGCGGCAAGGCAAGAGCTGTTTTACATGCATTCCAGAGGAAAAAGCGAAGATAATCTTCTTAACAAGGACAAAACCTCAGCACTTTGTATGTCTGGAAATAACCAGCAGATAATTACGTGTTATTTTTAGCGTTTTTTTTTCCTTTTAGGTGCAATAAAGTATAGATTGCAGTGTCTAATAACAAATTCTAATTTGGCTTTATTACGTAATTGTGAAAATTTAATAGGTCCTTTTAAGAGCTTGTGTCTTCAAAAAGTAATTTTTTTTTAACTATAAATTATATGTTTTGATATAGTGACCCATTTCTCAGACACTCAGGGCCAGATTTTTGGAGGTATTAGGGTGACAAATTAGGTCAGGCTGCCTGGAATTGCGTGCGCGAAGGGCGCTGTGTGGGAGAGTTTGCACTGCCCGCGTTCGTAGGGGTTATCAGACGCACCACCGTTGGCACTATCGAGATCAGAGGGACGAGGGGGAGGATATGGCAGTTGTTGGCTGTTTTCTTACCCATAGCTTTATCGTTTAAAAAAAAATTATCCTCACCTACTCTTTTTTTTTCAGTAAGTTACGCCTTTAAAAATAAATTGATCACCAGATTGAAACACCCAGTATTTTCTGCCCGAAAGTGAACTAGTGGGTTTGGAAATTTTAGCAGAATCAGAGCGTAAAAAAATAGGGGGGTGCATTTATCTATTTTTTAGACATGAAGAGACTTCTCAGCTGTATACTCCAGCCAATTTATAAACACTTTCCTTGAAAATATCGGTCTTTCCACAGCTTGGGTTTTAATGACCCCTAATAAGACATTTGAGGAGATTCTGTCCCGAGAACGCTGTATTGAAGAATAAGGCTCCAGATGTGTCCGTGAGTGTGCATACGCCTGTCAGGGCTCTGCCTGAGCTGAGCTGACCCTGCCGGGCGCCCCGGGGGTCCCAGCCTCGCATCACGCTCGGGGAGATACCGGCACATTGCAGCCAGGTGCCAGCGCCCTTCTGGGGAGCATCATTGCATCCTTCATGCCTTGTTCCCCCAGTGCAGCCTTTAAACACATGCAAGGAGTAAACTCAATGGGTAAAGGTGATTGTTTAATCAAACAAGTTAAATTGCGAGGGGAATCTTGCAGTCTGCAGCCAGGAGGTAAGGAAGCGGTGGTGGGTGGGAGTCTGGGGGCTCAGAGAGCTGTCAGGAGCAGGGAGATGGGGGGCTGTGTCAGGAGCAGGGAGATGGGGGGCCGTGTCAGGAGCAGGTGATGGGGGGCCGTGTCAGGAGCAGGGAGATGGGGGGCCGTGTCAGGAGCAGGGAGATGGGGGGCCGTGTCAGGAGCAGGTGATGGGGGGCCACGTCAGGAGCAGGGAGATGGGGGGCCGTGTCCATCCAGGCACCAGGAGGCAGAGGAGGAGTTACCGCAGCCCCCGGGGGGGCAGGAAGCCCACCAGCTGTAGGCAACTGCAGCTGCTGCTATAAAAAGGCTTTGCCGTAGAGGGCAGGGAGTCACACCAGAAGGGAAGGAAATTCTGCTGGTGAACTTAGTTCAGTTTGGAAGGGAAGGAAGTGGGTTCCTGGTGGCTGGGCCCGGGGTCTCTGAAACGTGGAAGGCGTTGCGGGTATCTGTCGGGTGGCGTGAATTTGTCACTGGGTCAATGGCTCTTGCTTGCTGATAGCGTTGCCTGGCCAGCGTGTGTCTTAAGATTTCTTCTGTCTTCCTGTTCAGTAGAAAGTTGTTGAATACTGTAAAAGATAACACTGATCATACTGATTTTCATGTCTACAGCTGTGCAGACCCTCCCGCGAGGGAAGCTTGTTTCCTTACGGGAGGGTTCCTGTGGGCTCTGACAGAGGCCTGGCTGTGGGTGGAAGGGGTAAGGTGCTGCCTGGGTGAGTCTGGTGCCGCTCTCCCAGAACAAGGCTGCCCTTGATAGAGGGTTCAGCTGCAAAGGGAAGGAAGCATCTTCCTGACGATCCTTGAGGAAATGACTTAACCCTTAAGGGGAAGAGAGCAGAGGAAAAGGGTTGCTTTATATAGCCCCATACATACTCTCATGCATACAGAGATTTTTTTAAAAAAAACAGTGTTTTGACCAGACATTGATTTATTCCACATGTTGCTGTCCTCTCCCTCCTCCCAGCATTTGCATAAATTCTTCCATGAGGGGTAACTTCAGCTGAACATGTCCTAATAGTATAAAAAGATGTATTTTTTTCCCCAATAAAATATATCGGCATGTTATCAGAAACTCTAGGTGAGATTCTTCCATCTGTGTTTCTGGGGTGAAGGTGTACTTGCAGGCCAAGCAAATAGAGCAGCCACAGCAGAAGTTGTTCCCAGCAGTGGTGTGGCTGTGGAGCTGCTGGAAGAGCCGGGACAGACATGGCACACACCGCCCTTAGCCGGCCCCGGACACCGGCTTTTGCTTCCCTTTGGCCAGGCTGTGGAAAACAGAGAGGGTTTTATTAACCAAGATTGCGCTGCTCAGGAATGGTTTGTCGCTTGCCAAACTAATCACAGCAAAGTGTCGCAAGACTGGATGTGTCCTGGCTGCCTAATGCAGACTCCTGGGAGACAGGAGAAAAAAAGTAGCAGAAATGGAGTAGGACAAATAAGATCTAAATAGGAATTAGGGCCAGTTGTGCTGCAGGGTGCAAACGAAACAGCGAGTCCCATCCCCATTTGTGTTTGAGATGCTCTGACGCCAGTAGAGGAGAGTTTAATGGAGCTCGGCGCAAATGAGACGCTGGTGTTCGTCCCTCAGATTGCTTGGGCTGTGAGTGGTCGTGTCAGACACAGCTTTCCCAGAGAGAGCTAAAGGAGTCGGAGCTCCTTTCCCTTCTGCCACATATGACTCCACTTGTACAGGGCAATGGCAAACCCAGCTCCAGCCTGAGGGCGCGCAGGGACGTCCCAGTGTTACAGGCATCACGGACCGCTCCTGGCTGGTGGCCGTTATCCCAGGAGACAGAGTCAGCAGCTGACTGGCAGCTTTGGTTCCTTCCTTCTTCTAGCCCAGACCTTCAGATAGGGCCATTCCAAAGAGGTTTTTGAAGAAGGCCCCTCTGTCTGCTCACGGTTTTCCTGCACAGACTCTGCTATGGCCAAAGGACTCCGTGATGACCCCCTGTAGTACAAGAGTGTGACTAAGACGTCATGGGTAGGAAGACACAGCTCATCAGTGAAACTGCTGCACATCCCACATGAATACTCTTTATCTACCCCGGCTATAAAGTAAAATATGACTTAATCTATTTTTTTAATTTTATTGTTTTCATTCATTAGTTTAATTCTGGGCATACAAGGAAGTGTTCTAGTTAAACTTAGTCCTGTCCAAATGGCAAGAATGTGAGGAAAAATAATTTTGCCCTTAATTCACATCCTACTTTCATCCAAATCAACATTCAACCATGGACACCCTTGAGAACCTCTGTGTAATTGCACTTAATAAACGAGGTAGGAGGAGATGCCTAAACTCTCTTAAAATGGGTTATTTATGTTGTTGGCGTTTTTTTATTTACCCAGCCGGGCTGTGCTGAGGCATCAGGCTGTCTCTGCAGACTGCAGCTGAAGTTATAGGTCGGTGAATGATACAAACAAAACAAACATTAGATCAGGCAGATGCTTTAATGGTTTGGGTGACAGAATAGCAGAAGAATAGCGGCCAAAAGGCCTTCATTTAATCCCCAGTTAGGTCATCATTATTATTTATTTCTTACAAGAACATCATGATTAAAGAGGAGACTCATCATTCGGATTATACAGTTCAGTCACTCATTTGAAGAAAGCCAAGGAGTGGGATTGTTGATTTCTAATGGCTGAGCTAATCTCCCACGCTGTTGGCATGGCAGGCAGCATTCTTTCGACTTCAGCCAAAGTTTTCAACAGGGAAATCCTATGAAAGTTCTCTTTCTTCTGAGAGCTTGGTAGGAGCAAACTCTGCAGACACCTGGATGGCAATCATTAAATCAGAAGGTCACTTACGTCTTTACCAAGCTCCTGTATTATTTCAAATCAGTGTGTGGCACCCCCTCAAAGGTAAACAGGAATATGATATACTGTGTTTGAAATCTATACCCATGTACTTGTATAATAACCTAAAACAACGTTTTAACAATTGCATTCACTCTTACAAAGTCTCTGTGATTGGTCACCAATAATTATATCCACATTTCAACCTACGCTTTGGAACATAGGTACCTCTTACCGGCAGTTTTCCATTAAGTTTGTTTTAAGGCTATAAAGCCTGACATTTCTCCTGCTCCAGGTCACAATGCACACTTTCATAGGAATCTATAAAATGTAGGAATAAGATTTCTTTTAGAAACATATGTTGATTTTCTGAATATATAATGGTTAACTTTTTTAAAATAAAAAACAAAAAGTATCTATCAGAAGGAGCTTTGGGTGAATGGCAGGAAGTGCTTCAAATGCTCAGGTGCTTGAAAGTAAATCAAGTAGGCCAGTTAATTGTTAATTGACTTCCCCACCAAAAGGCTGGGAGAGTAACTGTGGAATTCAGATATTAGCTCTGCTTTACTGTAACCATACCACATATTGCATCAACTTTTCCAGGCAAAATTTAGAAGGCAAATTTTAAGACTTATGCACTTAGCCAATTCATTCAATGGAGAATTTCCAAGTAAATTTTTAATCTATAAAAAAGACAATGAATTTCCCTAGAGTATTCATAACATCTTCTGTAGACCCCACCTCTGTTTCTAGGTCCTCTATTCTTTTTTGATTTGTCTTTCTTTTTTTTGTTGTTTTTTTGTTTGTTTGTTTTTTACAGAGGAGTCTGTACAGTTTTCAGGACTTGTTTAATAGAAAATCGGGGGGGGAGAGCGTTTAAGAAGAGAAATAGAAAAATGAAGGAAGGAAAGAAAGAGAAAAAGAAAAAAAAGGAAAGGAAAGTACTGTGGCATGCAACTGTTAAGGCATCTGATAAGATGAGCCTCACTTTTTCAACAACTTTATTTAATGAGTCCGGTTCATCCTTTCTGTGGTTCAATTGACATCAGGTAGGAAATTCATCAAGGATTAAGTTACTGTTGAGCATCATAAAATGACTTTGCTAAAGTTCTTTTACAGAGCAGTTTAATAGTATTTCCTTGCAGTTTGTGCAGCAAACAGAATGTTATCTTATGCTCGCAGTTCTTGGAAGAAGGCAGCTCGCTTCTCATTTGTTCCCACACTTATCTGCCATAAATCACAGATGCAGCTGATGGCATCTGTGTATCTGTCTGAGTCAATGGGAGATGCCTGAGTTTAGAAATTAGACAGTTACTTCTTTCTTTCTTTCTTTCTTTTTTTTCCTTCCTTCACTTTGGCCCTCCTCTAATAATAGCAAAATTCAGAAAATATTGGCAAATATTTTTACGTTTTATGAATCACTTAATTTGTAAAAAATTTAAAAATAGGTTCTTCATAGTTTTTCCTACCCTAACATACTGTAGATTTGTACAATGTACTCAGTAGCCTGCTGGTGAACAAACTGAATCATAAATGAAAATTTCAGAATTGGTATGTGCTGGTTTTCCTGTAAGTGACATTTTGCTGATTTTTTGAGAATGGATCATCTGTTGTGCAGTGCTGGGATTTATCTGGCTGGATGATCTTGGTCAGACAGTCTTGAAAGGAAATGGAGAAAAAAAAACCCAAACCAAACAAGTGATGGGTTTGATAGATGAACAAAATCTCCTGTTCATGAATGCAGAAAGCTTTAGGACGGCCTGTGAGCTTAACGACTCCATGACACTGTCCATGAGAGCTTGGGTTAATCCATCTCTTGGTGTATTTAAATAAAGAATAGAAGTTTCAGTGAAAATTGCATTATAATCAAGCACAAGGTATTATATTCAGCAGAGGCTGAGTGACATTTAGTAGACTGTGATTCAGGTAGTGGGGGTAAAAAGACATGGCTTGTGCAATGTCAGAGGTCAAACACCATCCCTGTGCCCCTTCAGTCCTTAGAATCTGTGATTAAGATATGTTAGAGCCGGTTTTGCACTAGTGGAAACAGAGAACAGTCAGAATATAGGGCAGCGGTCCCAATCAGAGGAGTTGAGCTAAAAAATCAGGTTGTTGTAACCCTATTTTTACAAGATGTCATAGGATTAATGGTGAAGATGATACCTACTTACCTCTTGTTCAAAAGATCCAGCGTGTCTCCCTGAGTATTGTCTCGGCATTAACCAAGACAATAGAGAAGCCCCCACAGAACTACCAGCACCATGGCTTGGTGTCCCACATCCCAGTGATAGCCCAGCTTAACTGTAGACCTGGAACATCGCAACAGGTGTAAGTTAACCAAATTGGGAAGTCAGGTAAAATATTTTATGTGAATATCGGAGCAGAAAATTCTAGAATAGTACTATCACAAAAGCACGTAGACTCATAACCTGAGTACATTTCATCCTGGAGATGTTCCAGAGCAACCTAAACGATTCAGGCGGTACTACTCACCAGGGTGGGTAAGAATGGGGAACGTTAAGAAATTAAGTTGTGAAAAAGCTGAGACTTTAACAGTAATAACAATATACTTTTCAGAGTAGCAGTCATATCTAGAATCTTAAAAGCTGCTGCGTTACTGTCATTGTATTAGTGTGCATGCTAAAAAAATTGTCTAAGAAGTGTTTTGGAAGAAGACGCCTGCCCAGCCTCCTCACCATCCTACGGACGCTGCGAAGTGCAAGCAAACACAATATAACCTGACAGGAGTTGGGTGGGTTGTAAATCTGTAGATAAAAACAACCTGGGAGATGTAATTTGTGTGGATTTCAAAAAGTTTTGATAAGAAATTAATAAGGAAGTCAAATAATCGTGGATCATCAGGCAAAGGGCTTGTCTGGATTAAAAATCTGTTAAATGATAAAATCAAAGTAATAATGAACAGGTGCTCTTCAGAGTGATAAAAACTAGTGAGACCTGGCAGTTGCTGCTGTGGGCAGTGTGTTATTTGCTGCACTTACAATTCAGGCCATGACAGAAGTAAATTTTCATTTTGAAAAGTTGTTACATTCAAAATTAACCACCAGCTGGAGGAGCAGGAGATGTAATTGGCTATTCTGAGAGCCTGCTGGCTTTCAAAAGGGTTTGATAAGTCCTGAAAAAGGAAATAAAAAAATTTTGGTTTTCCAAGCCATTTTTTTCATTAGAACAAGACAAAAAAGGATAAGTGTTATGGGGAGTTGCAATTCCAGCTGTGATTTCCCACTGAATTTTTGTACCATGAAGATGATTGAATACCAGAGATCAAAACTTTTTTGGATAAACATATGAGAAGTCATACTTTAAAAACATCAAATGTCTGCTGATAAGCTCTGATTCTTTGCAAAGGAGGACATAGAATTACAATAAAAGGTATTTCTATCTTGTCAGCACCTGATGTTAGCGATGGTCATTTGGGTGTTAGGGTATTAAATGTAATACTTTCTTACCTCATTGTTACAAGCTGTAACAGAACTTGTCTGTTGTCGAAGATACAGAGCAAAAAAACCGGCAAAGATACACTCGGTTCTGGTAAGGTGTCCTTTGTGTTTCAGCTTACCGTTACCCTCCTCCAGTATAGCATGAACAGAGGGATCACATAGAGGATAAATGGTCTCAGGTACACACAGAGCTTATAAAGCTGAATATGATTTTAATTCTAAAGAAAACAAAAATTTGAAAGGCACCTGGCTGAAATACTGAGAATTCTCAGGGATTGCACGGGAACCCACAGCCCATCTCTGTCCCCAGCTGTGCAGCAGTACAGCAAAAAATGAAAAATGCAAAGGCAGTGCATTTCTGACAAAGAAAAGGAAATATTTCCTGCAGCAGTGTGCAGTCAGACTGGAATTCAGCACTGCAGGAGGTAGCTGCAAGTTGGGTTTTACAAAAGGATTATTCATTAGTTGTTTGTTCATTAACATTTGTAGCTATACAAGCCAACCCTGTGGTAAAAGCGTGCAAACTTCCTACCTCAGGGCATAGGGAATCAAGACTAAACCTCCCTTCATACATGGTTTTCAACAATGACAAGCAATGCCTAGTTGGGAAGATTCTTGAACTACTTATATTGGTGATAATCTGCAAATCCGATACTTTTCCACCTTCAAACCGGCTCTTGAGGCCAGAGCACCCGTGTAAGCTCTCGCAGTAGCAGTTCTTGGGGTTCCCCAAGCTGGACTCTATGAATCTGACCTGAGCCGTGGACACAGTCGGTTTAAACTCAGTCCTCAGGACAGCACCAAAGGGAAGGGAATGTCTCTGGGAATGGACATTACAGAGTGTGGAGGTAGGAAAGGAAGATCTAATAATCATCAAACAGTGCAATGCCTGCTTAATTTGTTATCAGCTGCTTTAACCTACAAAAGCTTCTAAAATCATCATAATGTATTTTTCTTCCTTTTCTCTCTTTGAACTGCCCAATCAGCTAATTGTTGTCCTCATTCCCATGGCAAAACACATCTCCTCTTTCCAACTTCCAAACCATCCACCTGTGCCTGGATGCACAAATCCAGTACCCGTTTCCATCAGTTATCACCTCCCTATTTCCCGTGCTTTGTTTTCTGTTCACATCCTCTTCATTCCCTGTACAAGCTCTCTTCAGGCTATTTTCTTCATAATCTTAAACATCACCATTAAATGACTTTTCCCGTTTTGTCTGTTCAGCGTGCCTCACACCTGGTGTGGGAAATTACACCTAAGGCCTAGTTATCTATACCACTTCTTGCACTCCATCGCCCTGTAATGACTCAGAAAAAGATATGCCTCTTGGTTTATTGCCTGGACAGGAAGATGCCCGGGTATCTTTTTGCCTTTTCATCAGTTCTACGTCAATAGGCCTACACTTCCTATCATGAATTTTATTGCATTTGTTCTGATACTGTTACTGGCAGTAATTCAAGGGGTGTTGTTCATGATCGGTATTCACCTGTTATATCCCTCTAGCTCCTCCTCATTTCCAGCCTTTAAGTCATGTTAAAATGCATGAAAAACATAACATTTTCTGGATTTTTTCTTCATTTAAACAATTCTGAGTGTTGAGCACAGGCCAAAGCACCCATATGTTAGCCCCTGGCTTCTAGAGATGCCTGTTCTAAGAAAGCCAACACCCCCACGCAGAAACAAGAAGTCTGTGGCTCAGAAAAGCAGCTGAGAAGAACCAAGTGGAAGTGGATCCCACTGGGCAGCCCCAGCCACTTCCCAGTCTTGGAGGGGTTCAAGGCTGACGAGTCACAAAGGGTTGATATCCATCTAGAGCCTTCTGTAATAACCAAACCGCTTTGCAGTTGTTCCGTGGAGTTCACTTCTTTGTGCCTTGTACATCTTAAGCTTTTCCTAGCGGGATCTGTGTTAACTGCCGGCACTCCATGCATGGTTGTGTCCCTGATAGCATCCAGAGATGGAAATGAACAGAGATTGGCTAGGTACCAAGCTGGCAGGGCAGAGTAGCTCATGCCCAAATGGAAGTTGTCTCTGGGGTCTGTATTCATTAAACGCCTTAGAGCTGACATGGGACTGTAAGTTAGAGGAAGAGCTGGATGTAAACAAAGCCAATATTGTTAACGGTTTGTGTTCCATGGATTCCACAAGTCTGCAAGTCCCTAATATCACAGCCGCACCAAAAAATGTGAAAATACTATATTGCTTGCTCATTCTGCCTGCCTCTAAGTGAAGATACAACAAATAATAGCAGAACCAGGGCAAAACCCCCTTTTCTTACTCCTGCTCAGTGGATACCCTTTGTCAAATGAATTTACTGTAACACTATATTCACAGGAATTCCTATGCATTGCTCTGGGACACATCATGCAATTTGGGTGAGTAGCTCAGATACAGCCCTATGGAACAAACCCTGGTGTTGAACATGGTTGCACTGGATCATCCTGGCGGTGTCTCCAGCAGCAGTGTGCTGTGGGCTGCACCACAACTTTAAGAGATAGAAGAAAGTAATCACAGTCTTCTCAATTTAAACAACAAAGTGCAGTAAAACCTAGTGCTGACGTGTTCTAACCAGGTGATTGGTAGCTGTCAGGAGCTCTGTCCCTTACACAAACCATGGCAGGCTTTGTCTGCAGGAGCAACCCTTCTGACCAGGTAGGCCTGTACATTTCTCAGGTCTGTTAAGTCATCAGCAAAGCCTCAAGGGGATATTGGCCATCCAAAGGAGTGAGAATCCTTTTGCAGGTTCTGCAGTCCAAGGGTGACGTGCCATCGGCATGAAAGTACCGTGAGGATCCATTCTCTGCAGTGAGAAAAGATCCAGAATGAACGGTCTCTGGGATCCCTGTGAAAATGATGGCAGAAGAAGGATGTGTTAGCGTGTCCCATCTTGCGTATTTGTTCCGGGTACTGACAGCAAGGCGAAGAGCTTGGCCAAGGGCACATTCAGCATTAGCAGATCCCAGGGGACTCTGGTACGGAGCCAAAACCAAGCTGTGCCATCTGAAAGACAGAAAAGGTCAGGATTTTGACATCTTATAATTTGGCTAGTTTTGAACAGATCTACATGGTTCCCACAAAAATCATTTTCTTGACTCCAAGACTATGCCGCTGCCAAATTTCAAAGCCTATTTGAAAACCATGGAGATATGGAAACTTTTCAAACTAATGATATTTTAATGTGGTTGAAAGCAGTAGACATCCTACAGATAAGGGGAGCTCACACTGCCCCGGTGTTGCAGTTCAGCTGTTTATAAAACAACATAGCAGAGATCCTTGGAGTACAGTTAGACTTCCTCTTCACAGGCAGTGTATATCTTTTATTCGGAACTGCTGTAATCCAGAACTAAATAACCTATTATTGCAGCCCTGTTATGTGTTACGACAGATGTATTCATGTCTAGCTGCAGCAGTTGAGGGGGCAGGTAAAAGGACAGAGACTCGTACTGTTTAAAGCTCAGGGATGAAACTGATTTCAGTCCAGAATACTTTGCTCTCAGACAGTTAATATCAAGCAAATCAGGCAATGCAGAGGGAATTTGCAGTGAAAAGGATCCCTTTCAGTCTATATTTCATGGTTCTCTTTAAGGAGGAGTCCCCTCCTTTCTTTTATTTTTAAATCAATGTCCTTTATAGCAGTCATTGTGCTCCCTCTCCCCCCCACTGGAACGACAGGATGGGTTTCAGTTTATCCCAGCGGGAGCTCAGCAGCCTGGAAGCCAAGTACTGGGATATCTTTGTAACTGCTCGGCAGTTCCAGTCAGGACACAAGTTCTCCAGCAGGTTAGAAAGATGGATTCAACAACTATGGGACCAAAACAAACCAACAAACGTTGCCCAAATTAATCCCTCTCGGTGTGAGCTATGTATTGTGCTTTGGTATGATAAAAGCAAGGATGGATCTGGTTCCCGATACCTGGCAGTTCTGCCTTGAGAGACTTCTGGCCTCATTTGCAGAGGTACCCCCAGCTCCCGCCAGCTCCTGTGGGACAAGAGAGCACCCGGCACTCCCAAAAGCTTGACCAGTGGTTAACTGTAAATTTCCTACAGTATAAGATGCCCTCTAAAATGCTTTCTAAGGCACTGATTTGAATCCTTTAAGATTTATCAAATCTGGAAATAACTTTTTTGGGAAAAAACCTGCAAGCTTGGTCATGTAGTTGCTGTGTTATGTGGAAAAAATGAAGAGAAAACCAAAATGGTATATTATTACTGAAGTCTCTAGTTCTCTTTCTGTACACAGATCATTTACTGGATCTAATGCACTACAAGTAAAACATTCATCATATCTAACGTAGCATATTGGACATTTGCTAATAACTACCAGAGTACTTTTGTGCTTTTCCAATTGCTTTTGCCACCACACCTTAAAAATGCTAAACTTTTCTTGGGGTAGCAATTCAGTTCTTCCCTTGGACAAGAGCAGATTTTGTCTTATTTGCTCAATATTTCCTCTTTATTCCTCTGTGCGCTGAAAGCATTGTTCAGTTACAGAAATGAATATGATTCCAGGAGCAGTGCTCAGTAGAAAACTACTAGTCCAGAGCCAGAAGAGGGAGCCCAGAGAGCAAAACATTATTTGTTTGCCACTAACTTGACAGCTGGATTGGTTTTTTTGTTGTGTTCCACAATAGGTCTGCATAGGGGCATAGTAATGGGGATAATGAGAATTTTCCTCCTCAAGTTTCAGTTATGAAAAATACCATCAAAGGGTAGAATGCATTGACCTTTGATCATCAGATTTGGAGAAGACACACAGATGCCAGAGTGCAAAGCTCAGCCTTTTATTGTGGATCTCAAACACTCTGCTCATCATACTCCCACTTTTATAGAAGTTGGCAGGGAATAAAAAACATTTCTACTTATAATCTTCATTTTCCCCAGTCTCACCTCCAAACCTTTATTATGGTTTCGGATTTTTTTCTCTCCTTCATTGTTCTTTTCCTTACTCTGGCCATTTAAAGCGACGGGGAAGGGTCCTCCCTGGTGCCATGTTTGCTCAGCTGCCCCTGTCCTGTTTCACATGGGTCACGGGGACCACAGTTCTCCTGCAGTCCCCAGCCACAGAGAGGAGTTCCTTCAGCTCCTCTGGACTCCAGCAGAGCCACGCACTGTGCCCTGAAGCTGTATTTGTGGCTCCAGAGCCACAGACTCCATATTATTTTGTGTGGTGGAAGCCAATGTTCCCTCTTAAGAAACAAGTATCTTTAGACTAGATGTGAAGGTCACTAAAATCAGTTTTTCCTGTGTCTTGGGACCATTAGGTCATCAATATCAATGAAGCGTGAAGAAGTAGAGGGAAAGAAGCAGCTGATGAAGTCTGTCCTGAATCCTTGATTCACAGAAGTGAGATATACTTTTGTAGATCGTGGCAGGAACCAAGATCAAAGCCTTTCTTCCCATTCATTTCTTTTCATGAACAAATGCTGCAGGTTTCCCAGAGAGATTGTAGAGTTTCCATCCTCGGAGATACTCAGAAGCCATCTGGACATGGCCCTGGGCAACTAGCTCTAGATGGTCCTGGTCAAGCAGGGGGTTTGGAACAGGTGACCTCCAAAGGTACCTTCCAACCTCAACCATTCTGTGATTCTGTGGATACAATAAGAACCAGTTACAATGTCTAGCAGTTTGTAGACACAATTTATGTGTAATTGAAACTGAAAGCCAACTACTGTTTTTCTCAACTTACAGTTTATGGTTTTTACTATCGTGAAAAAAATTGTTCAACCTTTGCTTCCTTTTTGTTTAGTTTTAACTTCTCTGCTTCTTAGTTTCCTTGGATATCAGATCTCAAAATGCCACAGGAACGATTCTCTGATGGTATTTCTGACCCAACTGAAAATGTAGAACATTGAGAAATCTCTTCGTTTTCCTGCATTGCAGGGGCATTTCTAGATCAAAGGGACCGAGGAGGAGTCTGGTCCAACTACAGGACAAGACTCACCTGGAAAAGAGCTTCTTTCCCAGGCGGATCACAGAATGTGACACCAACCTCAACAGTAATTCAGATGCTCAGAGAAATTGACCTCATGGTTTAATACAAAATGTTTGTGTTTCCTAAGCTGTGTCTTTTAAATTCCTACAATACATTGCAATATCATCAAATTTTGCAAGACTGTATGTTTCACTGAAAAAAGCCTGACTGAAGGAATTACTTTTATGAAGGTCTGGTTTCTCCACTGCTGACAAAAGGTCTGAGCTGTGGGGGCCTGCTGTTTAGAGGCTCTGCTTACTTAGATAAAGCCTGCTTCAATCAAAAATATCAACAAACCTAATCGACATAGGTTATTGGAATTCACACTTTTTATGGAAATAGGTACAAATCAAAAGAGGTTCTCTTATGTTAAATGGAACCAACTTTTGAGTTGTACTAATTCCAACTCTTACAGCACTCGGTGGATCTGCCTAAAATGTCCTCAGTACAGATTTTTGCCCATAGAGTGCCAGGATTCAGCAATCTTTTTTGGCACACTTTGAGGCTAAGGTTTTTTTCCTGTTTTCTAGCATTAATCTCCCACTCCTGGATAAAATGAACAAGCTCAAAAAGAATGGAGAGTCCTGGCATCCATTTCAAAATGTAGTTAGTGGAACTAGGAGCTGAAAGCGAGCCTTTGATAAGAAGCAAACCACGCTGATGTAAAAGAATGTTTAATATAATAGTATATTTCCTGTAATTCATAATCCCTACTTCCTTGAGTTTAAAGTATTCCTTTACCTTTTATAATTCTCATTCTCCCTTCTAGAGTTCATGAAAGAAGATACCTTGTATCATTATTTCCCTTTAATTAAAATCAGAAACAGCCCAGAATTGGGAGGTGGCTGAAAGGACAGGGAACAGAACACTATGGAAGGCTTTGGGCACAGGAACCCAGAGGCTACTCTAAATAACCTAATTTTAGGCATTAGAAAAAAAAAATCTATTTCTTTTTTAGAGTTATGATCAAGCATTTTTTTCAAGCTGTGTATTGTCAACTCTGAAAGACTTTCAGACTGGAGCCATTAGTAACATTTTGTTTGCATTGGGATAATCAGAAGTCTCCTAAATTTTTTTCATCTTTAAAAATTTCCCATGGTCCAACTTACCCTTAAAGCTCCAAAGCACAGTCTTATTACTGGTACCTCAGGCATCAGGGACTTCGGGTCCAGCATCTGATGGTAAAGTTCCAAAGCTGAACTGCTCAGGTTGGTCTCCTGTTTTAAACCCTGCCGTTGACCCACCCCTCCACCAGGGAGGGCATCCAGCTCACCTGCATTTGGCGATCCAAAAGTTAGGTGTTGAGTTCAGAAAGAGATAGATGCCCGTAGCACGAGTCATCCTGCCTCAGAATAGCCAGTTAAGAGCAGTATCAATAATTCTCTGGAAGCACCTGGCCTCCGGGAACTCTGGAGAGAAACCAGTTAGTTTGGTCAGAGAAGCTGCCCACGTTTTTGATAGCTAGAATTCAGGAAAAGGGTCCTCTCCGTAGTGTCTAACTATTCCCGTCTTTCAGAATAGCTCCATAAGCAGATGGCTCCCATCAGACAATAACCTGCAACTACAGGAATAACATGTTGAAGGTGTCTCTGCCTGATGACAATGGTTGTTGTGAGCGTGGCAGGGAACAACCAGCTCCTGAGCATGGAGCTGGAGTGTTGGCAGAACCACAGCAAATTCCTTGTTAATTTGGGTATCTGCTGTGCTAGAATACATCTGCGAGATCTGTTCTTACTCCCCTACATATCAAAATGCTTATTTATTTCAGAATAATAATTATTTATATTGCATTTTCAATCCAGGGACCTTAAAGCACTAATAGGGAAACTGAGGTTTGAGGAAGGTAAGCCTGCATTTTTCCTCCATTTCAGTTATTTTTATGCATTTCCAAAGCCTATTTCAATTAATTAGGACTGCTGAATATTTCTGAGGCAACAAGAAAGGTCTAGACTTTGACTTCAGTGGACTTCAACAGAGCTGTTTACCTCGTGGGAGCCTGGCTGTCCAGATCCATTTTTTTTCTCATATGTTTACCCATGGATTCAGCTTTTGCAGCAACCGTGATAGTGATCTGCAGTGATGTTGTTTCCAGTTGGAACACAGATATTAAGTTGCTCAACTTCTATATTCCAGATGCCTGAACTGGTGCGGACATACTGCAGGGGTCTTTTTTAGGTTTCTTTTGCTGCCAAGTAAAATGCTGAATTCACAGTAACCTTGTTCATTTCCTTTAAAATTATAATTTTACAGATTCGTTGCAATGAACAAACTTAGCAACAACTCACATAAATTCCAGCTTTTTCAAGAACGCTATGTGTTTTCCTTTCTGCTAAAGAATTGAACAATTAAATAAAAACCAATTTCCAAATACCCAAAGCCCAGTGCATGGGAAGACAAAGGCACTTCACTTCGATAACTTTGGTTGATCTTTTAGCACCGTGATGGGCATTCAGAATAACCGCTCTGGAGTTTCAATTTAAGTTTGTGTATTGGTTATTACCCTGAAGCAAAAGGCAGTTGTGTGCTTAATCTGATGTGTGCGGCACTGACAGCTTACTTTGCTGAGTCAAATTTCTCGTTGTGTAGCTGATAAGCGATAACCACAGTTACTGGTTTCATTCCTATGTATTTTCTGTGCTGAATCATTAAGGGTTGATACAATGTTACTGAACAATGAGGCTGTTGCAGCACTCTGAAATTCCTTCTTTTGGATGATGAGCACCAAAAATTTCATTGATGGATAATGCATGCATTTAGTCCATAATCTCTACCCTCAGATCTCTTTCTTTTGGTGCATGAGTAAGTCCCCAACCCATTATGGAGATATAAAATGTGACTTTGGAAGCAGGAGCCTCAAGTTAGACATCTAAATAATAGACCTGGTTTTTAAAATCTTTAGTGCCTCTGAGTTCCCAGCAGCTCCCCTGGAAGCTCCTGCAAGCTGCTGGATGGACTTTTGAAAACCAGGCGTCCCATTTGCATGCTTTTTTCCCCTTGAACTTTAAATAGTTTTTTTTAGAGGAGCTGTCACATCCAATACAAAAAGCTGTCACTTTTGATGCATCCTAGTGTCTGTGGATCTCCAGCCTCCCTTATTGTGGTGGTTCCTACTGAAAAAAAGATAAACATTTTAAACATCATAACTATAAATAAAAATTGCCTTATTAATTAACTGTTGGTTCAGTCCTAAAAAGTACTGAGCCACTTTAGGAGGTGCAAGAGCCTTAAACTTTCTTTGCGTTCAGCGGGGGGGAGTTCAGCTCCTCCTTGCAGGCTGAGCCTCCCCTGAGCACAGTTTTGTGGCAGGCTGAGCCCAAACCCTTCAAGAATGATCCCTTTTACTCTGGTGCCCCAACGCTGGGCCCCGTGTAAGGTGAAAGAGCCTTTGACATACACAAGTGCCCTTTCCCTTTCCCTCCATCACTCAGAAAGTGGCTTCCCATGTCATTATACTGTAGTTTCTAACACTTAGGCATAATTTGTGTTTGAGGGATAAGAACAGGCTCCATGTCCTGGAGAACATGTGTATATGCTAAAGAAGTGCTAAAACTGTAGCAAGAGATCTCTAGGACAATAAGGAAGGAGAGCATGGCTACATCAGTAAATACTCATATACAACAAGCCTAGTATACAGCAACATGGCAAAGGGGGGGCAGGAGGAGGCAAGGGGAGGAGGGCACAACAAAATGTCAGTGTCCTCGCTCCCTATTTTGCCTGTGCCAGAGGATGGGGACAGCCGCTGGCAGGAAGGGGGTGTAGCGGCGCTGCTGGTAGCCCTGCTGGGCAAGCTGGCCCCAAGTGCTGTAAGTCCCCCATGCCTCTGTCTCTCCCTCCCCTTCCCAGCCCCTCTCTAGAGTCCTGTCCTCCCTGTCCCTGAGCCCCGCCGCTCCCTCCCCTATGGAAGGCACAAGGTACTTGTAGATCAAGGTGGGAAAATCCATTTTGCCCTCCATTGCCTCTGCCTTGCACTAGGCTTTGTCTCCATTTTTCTGTCCATAACTTCATGCGGTGTCTTTACTGCGTTGAGCAGTTTTGCAGGGCTTCGCCGCGGTTTCATAGAGTACATTGAGGTTAGGTATGAACGATCATTGTCTGGCTCTCAAAACCCACTGTGTCTCTGCCTAAAACCCCAAATCTAATAGTTTTCACGTGTTTCCTAGTCTTCCCTGATTCAGGACTCTCAGTTTTTTTATGAACAATGCTGGAGGGGAGCATTGATCTTCTACTGCTTTCTCAGCTGAAGCACGGCCAAGAGAAGGGGGCAGGGGATGCACTCTGGTGATGCAAAGCCTGGCAAGAAAAACATCTGTCGTGTGATCCCAACCTATCACACTGGGTTTAGAACAGCAAAGAAAAGGATTCACATTTTCCTAAGGAGACTGAAGCTGAGAGAAGGAACCTTGATAGAAGCAATATTTGCTGTGGTGCCGTATGACTTTTTTTTTCCCTTTAGGCATGGTTTCAAGAGAAAAGGCAGTCCCAGTCCTATGCAACACATTTGTGTTTTAGCCACCGCATGCTCATGCAATAAAAAAGTGAAAATTGCAATAAGGTTCTTATCTTGCAGTAAAATCCTTTGAATAGTTAGTCTCTGATAAACGGTAGTTTACGCATGGGAAACTAACTATACAATAAATATAAGAAGGCTTTTAGCTTTCAGAGCAGCAGCCTGGGTTTCCCTGAATGGCAGGTGTTAGGGCAAAGCTGTTACTCACAACGGTTAAGAGCTTTCAAGGACTGTGGAAACAATATGTAAACATGGACTTGGAAAGAAACCAGTCTAACTTCTGCCTTCAGATAGACTTGGGAGAAGCCTGTTGTTCTTCATAAATTTTTAAAATTACTGTCTTAATGACTTTTGTACTACATTACTGTTGGACATTTCTGGAAATAACTGTATCCCCAAATGCAGAAAGCTGAATTACTGGGTTTGGTGGGCTTCAGTTTAGGCAGTAGGAGAGTGGGAGTTCTCGGGACTGTGATTATAAATCTGGACATTCAAATTCCTTGCAAGTTACATTTTGATGCATTAGTCTTTCCTGGAATCCAGCCATATATAAGAATAAACTGAAACATTCAGTCATAGAATTAGCATGGAGGGTTCAGTTCTGAACTGTGCCAAAGGGTAGATCTGGTTGATGTTTTCTCTTGTGGCACAAAACCAGATCAGGGACGTTTAATCAGTGAAGCAGAGACACTGAGAAAGATTTCAATAGGAGCTGCTCTTACACCACTAATGGACGGGCCGGATAAAGCAGCTGTACACACCCATCTCCTTTACTGGCTTCTGGGTTTTTTTTTCCCTTTAGCACTTAGAAAATATATGCAGTAAATTTTGACACATCAAAGCTTTTAGGAAATAAAAAAATAATGAAATAGCTCTGTTAGTTGGGTGTTAGAAGTGTCAGAAGAACGTCTAAGCCGATGCATAGTGAGGAACCCCGGGACGTCACTGGGTTCTGTCTCTCCATCCTAGCGGGAAGGTGCTGCGGGTCCTCTCCAGCCCCAAAACCCGGGAACGTGGGGCAGGGAGAGCAGGGAGAGGAGGAGGAGGAGGAGGAGGGAGCCGCACACACCCTGCTCTTGCCCCGACACGGAGCTCTGCAGCACTCCCGTGACTCCCAGCTGAGGAGGAGCCCAAGGACTCAGTGCACTTCTGCTCAGAACTTTGTCTTTTATTAAATCTGATTTCAATATCTTTACATTGTCACAAAACATGCAGTTATACAATTTAACCCTCAGGTAATTATTTTGCCTTTTAATATCATCTCTTTTTCATACCTGGTGAGGTTTTGTCAGCGATGTTAGGTCTTGTTCAGAGCCAAATACTTGAGCTGTGTGTGTACACGCATGTGCGCCTGTGTACACCCACGCTAGAAAGGTGATGCAATTTCCCATTAAAGTTTGGGGTGTTCTTAGCTAGGAAGAGATAAATACTGGTTTTACTTCACTGTCATAAATAATGGCAGGGCTCCCTTGTGTAGGACCGTTCCCAGTCTTCACCCTGCGGAAGAGGGCTAAGGGACTCACGGCAGCGGTGGCTGGGCTGGTGCCCGCGGTGTTTCCCATTTGCTCACGGCAGAGGCAAGGCGAGGAGACTGAACTTTGGGGGTTACTCCCTAGTTCTAGGCAACAGACAATTTATCTTGAAAAAGTAATAGCAGAGCAGGGAACCAATAGTACTATGCTTAAACTCTTCTCCTAGGCATACGTTGTTGTCACTGTCAGAGGCTGCGCCTCAGAGACATTTGTTCTGACCCAGGGCAGCTGTTCTGGTTTTATTTGGTTGGGGTTTTTTTCAATTGCTTTTGCCATTATCTGCTACCTGAAATCCCATGTTTACCTCCTCTGCTTGGTGTAGAAATTAGAAATGTGACGTCCTGACATCAGTGTTGGCTTTTAGCAACTACTGCACGTTGCTTGCAGCAGGCATGAAAACAAAACGTGACCAGAACTGACCAACCTGTAACAGGGGTCCTACAAGTAGGGAGTATCGGCAGACCTCCATCGGACATAATCTGCTGCATAATTATATTTGATAGAAGCTTTCTAGTATGTGTGAATAATAAACAGTTCGTGTATTTATTAATCTGGAATGTTCTTAAAATGAGTTAGTGCACGCTCAGCGTTAGTTTCCCAAGTCTTTTCCATACTGTGATATTACATTACATCTACTAAACAGATTAAACCGTATTGCAGCCTTAAGGGTTACATTATTCCTCTGGACAAGCAAGGGCATTTATGCGAGTAACATTGGTTGATTTTAATAAGAGTTATGTCTGTAAATCCCAGCGCAATGTGATCACGTTATACTCTACAGAATACTGGCAGAAGTGCTTTTATCCTGAAAACACACCTGCCCACTATTTGCAAGGTCTAATTTTCCTTTAAAACTGTAGACAGCAACATTTTATAGCCTCCATTATCTATATGACTTCAGCATATGTAGCATTTTGTGCCTGTATAGAAATATTGCAGTCTACGCAAATGTGCAGCACAATAAAATCACTAACAGTGATTCAGTAGCACTGTATTTCTAAGCCTATGCCGTGGGCAATATTAAAGATTGAGGTACTGAATGGGTACAGCCGGATGGGAGGTGAGCTCGGAATGACCTAGGCCATCCCCTTCCTCTGGAGCAGGATCAGGTCATTCCCAAAAGACGTTTGCCTCCCGTGGTTGCCTGGCCCCGTGCTGGAATACTGGCACCGCACTCTCTGCTTGGCTTTCGAGAGTGGGGTGTAATGCCTGACAGGCCTCTCCTGTAAATTAAGCCAATTGTTTCTTGCTATGGATCAATAAACAGCCCAGATCTGATAGACCCAGGTTTGCCCCCTCTGCTTGGTACGGAAGTTAGAAGTGTGATACCCCGGCATCAGTGTTGGCATTAATAACTAGTGCACGTTGCTTGCAGCGGGCAGGGGTTATTAAACTCAGTCGATGATACAGCATGGCCCTCAGTTATTTCTGCACAATAAAGCCCAACTTCCCCTTGCAGCTGGGGAAGGGTGGCCGTTCCTTACCCCCCCATCGCTTGCCCGATGTGACACAGTGCTGCTTTGGTGCTTCAGGGCAGCAGTTTCTTCCCAGCCCCCAGCAGTTCTACACTAGCCATTTCTTCTGCAGTCAAATGCTACATATTTTCAACTTAATTTTCATTACATTTCTTTTTACTAATTGACCCCACATTGTATGTGGTCCTATTTCTGTTTGATTTATTCACTAAATGTTCATTCCCTTACAGTGATACAGTACTTCGGGCGCGTTCCTATCTCGTACACTGGTTTTTCTAGCGCGCTATCACACATGCTGCAGCATTTTTCATTAAGCAGGAACAAATACGTGATTCCTCTCCACAATGTGACTGTACAGATGGCACGCTGGGGTTCTGGATGAACTGGCAATTTCCAGATCAAATGTACTTCATTCCCAAGCGCGGCACAAGGAGGGCTTACTGGCCCCCCAGCGGGTGAATGCCGCGTGGGCTCTGGGGTAAGGTGGGGTCTTTGTGCCTGACAGAAGGAAACCCACAACTGGAACACGTTTGGGAACTTGGCCCATGCATTATCTGCATTCAAAGGCTGCTCCCTTTCTGTGAAACACTAACAGAAGAAAAATGTATAAAATCCTGTATTAGTCAGTGGGACAAACAGGGAAGTCGATGTTTACTTGGGGCCAGCTCAGCTGAGGACAGTCCTGCGTTCTGTGGCCAATGTTCCTGCCCACAGCCCCACTCTGGAGTAAGTCAGATGGTGAGTCATTTTTTAAGACCCGAATGACACAAAAAGTTTAGGATTATGATGTGCAAATCAAACAGGGTTTTCTTTGAAAGCTTCCACGCACAACATCAGTTTTCACAGCTGAAGGTCTGCCTCTGCTTCTCTTCTACACTGCCCGGAAAACAGAGATTAAGAATGAGCATTCTACAGGGTGTGAGGGAAAAGGATAGGGCCGTGCACCGAATGTATGTGCACAGATGTACATACGCTTCCCTGAAGCTGCTGTAAAAGCCACTAAAACAAATAAAGAGAGCAGAAAGGAAAAGGGAAGAATCTTACCCATGACGAATATTGCTATAAAGAGGTGTACAATGCAATGCCAATGAGCAATGACTGCAAATTAGGGAAAGCACTTGGGAACAAATAAAACAGGGGCCCCTTCTGCGCTGTAACCCTCAATCCTTGGCTATTGCCAACTTCAGGGTGGACGATATTTCCGCACCTATGAGCCCCATTCCAAAAAACCTCTTCATCTTGATGCCAAGAGAGATGCCCCTGGGCTCATCACCCCAAGCTGAAGGGAAGGGTGACAGCAGGAGACCACGGATGGGAGATGGCACGGCTCCTCGGCAGTCCCACCGCGTGGTGCGTGCCGTGGGGTCCCGGGATGAGCAGTGCCCATCCCTGCAGCCCCCGCTGGCTGCCTCCCTCCGACACCCCTGTTAGAGATCTGGGTGACCCAGCAGCTTCCACAGTCCGGCTGCCAGTCCCGTGGCGTGAGACATGCCCCCAGGACCCCTCAGCCTTGGACACCGTCCGCAGGGTGCGTGCCTCTGTTTGCCTGCCCTGTGCTGGATCATAGCCTCACGGCTCCATCAATCTCCATGGAGAGAATCTCTACCGATCTGCAGTGGGATTTCCAGAAAATCTTGTCCCTTCTCACTCCTTTCGTTTCCCTGGCTCTGCCTGCAGGCAGTTTGGTGCAGAGACTGCCTCTCCGTGACGCTGCGTCGCGTGGAGAGCAAGAGGGGACCCTGGTCCCGGCCAAAGCTGTGAGGGAAGGGTGCGAACGCAGGTAGCGAGCTGGTTTCCTGACAGTAGGTCTACACTTTGCCCTTGATCTTCCACTGGGCAGTAACCCCCAAAGTCGGCATTCCAAAGAGAGCTGATGAAGTTTTCTGGCTCTCGCCGTAAGCGCGGGATAAGGGGCTGGGGCAGGTGGGTCCAGCCAGGTGCGTTCCTGGGGCGCTGAGAGACGGTGGGGCAAAGGGGCTGCCTGGGCTGAGGGCACGGCTCCCGGCCACTCCTGCCACCCCGAGTGCTGGAGCACTCACCCCCAAACAAACGTGGGAGGTACGGGTGTGTGAATGCCTCACACTGTGTTACCTCTCTTTGTGCTAAGAAACAACAGCCCCACGCTGTCGTTTATTACTGTTTATTACTGTGATAACAGAAAGATACAATTTGCAAAACATAAAATTATCTGCTATAAACAAAGGCTCTGATTGAAAGAAAAATAAACTAAGCAATCGTACTGTAATGGGCTTAGATACCTTAATCACTGCCCGTTATCGGTGCCTGCATGCATTTTATATGGCTTACACGGTATTGTCGCTCACTTGAATTATTAAAACATTATGCCAATGTTGATGAATTATTTTTCTGTAAATGAGATTCGGATTTTTTGGGGGGGTTCTTATTCAACTATCTAAGAAGGTACATATGGAAAATATGTTTTCACATTGGAATTAATTCTTAGTGTTCAGTTATATCACATTTCTCATTATGCCCATGCTTCATTAGAAGGAGCTTTAAAATATTTAGTATATATTTATAGTCCACTTTCACACACATACGACACAGCTAATGGTAGGTGGAAATAACTATTTCCCAAGTTCGGTATGAGATGTGATATCTGAAATATGTTTTCAGGAATGATTTTCTAGTCAGGATAAATACTGATTGTTTTGTTTATAGGACCTCTTTCGGCTTCCTAAAGGAAACTTCTAAAAAACCGTGACTTATGATAGCATTTTAAAACAAATTCTGCCTACTGCAGGTTCTAAAGAGTCACGTTCGCAATATTTGACTGATCTCTCTCTACTTCGTCAATAGTTGGTCTCTCATCAGTTCAGGTTGAGGATAAAAGCCCAGAAAAATCGGTTAAAAATCATATTAACTGAGGCTGAAGGTGTGGGTTAGCAACCGAAAACCAGCAATAACACCATCAGCAGCGCAAACTATTTTCCAAAAGCCTTGTGAAGTGAGTGCTGTGAGAAGGCAGTTCCCTGCTGTTCTGGGGAACCCGTGTAGCAAGGGGGAACCCCGAGTTCCCACAGCAGCCCGGCTGTGAACACGCCGAGCAAACCAGTGTCGCTACCCCTCGGAGGGTCTGGGTCCCTCCACCCCACCGCTGGGACTGCCCCCCACCCCCATCCACCCCACCGCTGGGACTGCCCCCCATCCCCAGCATCTCCCCACCGCTGGGACTGCCCCCCACCCCCATCCACCCCACCGCTGGGACTGCCCCCCACCCCCACCCACCCCACCCCCACACCCCCATCCACCCCACCGCTGGGACTGCCCCCCATCCCCATCCACCCCACCGCTGGGACTGCCCCCCATCCCCAGCATCTCCCCACCGCTGGGACTGCCCCCCACCCCCATCCACCCCACCGCTGGGACTGCCCCCCACCCCCATCCACCCCACCGCTGGGACTGCCCCCCACCCCCACCCACGCCACCCCCACACCCCCATCCACCCCACCGCTGGGACTGCCCCCCATCCCCATCCACCCCACCGCTGGGACTGCCCCCCACCCCCAGCATCTCCCCACCGCCCGCCCTGCACTCATTCTGCTAGTTGCTTCTCACCCACTCCCACACCGCTGCCTGACTCAGCACCGCCAGCACCTCGTTTCACGAGAAGTGTTTCTGTACGGTGTGGCACATAACTGGTTTTTGCTTTTCATGGAGTTTGGTTGCAATTTAATTCCAACCCAAATAATACAATAGAATTTGCCTTATTAAATGTGTTTCTCTCTTTCGCTGTGATTTTAAAAAATACTAGAATTAAAAATACTGGAATTGAAAAATATTGAAAAACAAATTTTCACAAAGAAAAAGCTGATGGAAAATCAGAAAACAGTGATGTAAAAAGAAATTTCTTTTCTTCCTCTTTCAATCCACACTCCCAAATTTGTGTTTTTCCAGAACAAAAAAAAAAAATACTTTAGAATTAAGTAAGTTTAGAATTAGCAACAAATGGTATTTGGAATTCATTTCATAACAATATTTAATAAGTTTCTTAAAACATTGATTTCTCAAAATAGCCGTAAATTTAAAAAAAAAATTAAGATGTTTTCAATTGTAAAAGAAATAAGGGATTTATTAACTTCTCTATGGGGAAACCTCCATCGTTGATAGAAAATCAATGTATCCTTACCTGTTCTGAATCAGAAGTGTCAAAAGTAGAATGTTGCTTTCATGAAAACAACAGATTAAACATTTTAAACAGTTGCTATGAAAAGAAAGAAAAACTTTATTTAGAGCATATTTTTGATGATTTATAACTATATTATGTATATTATTTGAAACGTCATCCTGACTTGGAACTTTAAAACAAATGCAGTGGATTTTATATTTTCAAAGAATTCAAAAAATTCAGGTAAGTAATTTTAGCCTCCACAACCAATTATTTCTAATATCATCCATTTCAGCTGATGTTTCTATTTAATCATGTTTGGAAATGTCTTCCTGAAATCACTTAACTTTTATATAAAGAAAATTGAGACAATTGGTTTGGGTCCTCGCAGAGGTTTGTGTAGCTTCTCTGGACTCTGCGCTTTGGAGACAAAGCAGTTTGATTACCTGATCTTCAGCTGGAGAGAATCATTTCTTTTAAAAAGTCCCTGAAAAACCACCTGAGGGTGATATAAAGCCACACGAGCTGTGGGGCACTTTTATGTTTGAAATTCATTCTGTTGGATAGCATTGCCATCTCCCGCAGCAATTTCTGATGACATCACCCCACAGATAAAACCCTCTAAAGAACAGAACCACCACATCTGCCCCCCTCAAAATACTGGGAGAATGTGGGGCGAAGGGGTGAGTTTGCCTCGACCCCTGTTTATTAGGAGAATGGTAAATCAGAACATCTGAGCACAGGGGTAGATGCCAGGGGACTGCAGAAACCTCCCTCCCGTCTGCATCCTGGACGTGAAGCTGCCCGTTTCCTGGGCAAAGGACCCGGTGCCCTCAGTCCCTGCTCGGGAGCAGAGCCTGGCTGGAGATCAGGGATCCGGAGATCTTCAGGGGGGGACAGCAACCAGGGCGTCACTTCTGCTGCCCCAAAAGGCAACCTTTTGCATGCAAAGTGAGGCAGCCAGTGCCCCTGGAACCTGAGCAGGGCTTTCTGTACCAAGCTTGTTAAAGCTGTCTAAATATTAGGTTAAAAAAGAAAGGCAGGAAAGGCAGGAAGACAGACAGAAGGAAAGAAAGAAGGAAAGAAGGAAAGAAGGAAGGAAAGAAAGAAAGAAAGAAAGAAAGAAAGAAAGAAAGAAAGAAAGAAAGACAGACAGGCATATAAGAAAGCCGTACGTTCTGTTACAAATCAGAAATGGAGGGTAGTGTGCGTACATACGAACCTTGCCATGAGATGTGCTTTTTCACATCTATTTTAGAAAAAAGATTTGATCTGTGTATTTGAGTCTTTGACACTTTTGCGTTTAAAGGTTATGGGGTTTGCCATTAACTTCAGCATCTTTTTCTGATAAATCATGGACTTCAGAAGCTGTTGAGGAGTTTCTGTGATTTAAGCTAAAGTATATTATGAGCATAAATTAAGTTCTTGCAAAGTATGCGTGGTCTTCTGCAAACACGTGCCACTGGCCTTTTCCTTGAAGGCACGAGCAGTACCAGCTCCCTCTTTTCTCCAGGGGAACTCAGAGGTCTCCCTTCCCTCCCTCCTCCCCCCAGGTGCTGCTTCTAAGCCTCTCAGAAGCAGGAAGGGCATGTGGAATTGCTGGGGTCAGTTTTGAAGCCAGGAGAACAAATTTCATTCAAGCTATAGGATTTCATATATGCTTGGTAGGACCGTGAGTCCAGGTAGAGTAATTCTATTACATGCTGCTTTCTGATATGAATTCTTTTCGTTTGTACAGTATTATATATATATTTTTACTTATTCTAAATTGGTGTATGATGACAAGTCCTCCACATACACTTTTTGAGTTATAAACCCACTTTAATTAAATTACGCTTCCCAGAGGGGATCTGGGTCCACTCCCTCCCGGTTAAACCACCAAAAGAGCTGGTTCTGGAGCTGGACCATAATCATCCCTGCGGTCCTGAAAAGCGTGTGCTGGAGGCACCAGCTGGGAGAACTGGGGATCGGGCACTCCAGATGTGTGTTTTCCCCCACGGAGACGGAGTAGATCAGCATCTGTTTTGTGATTTATTCACTTTTTTTCTGTGCTGAATTTCAATATTTGTAGGAATTGGCTCCGTAGGAAATGTTCTCCGCGGCGGGGAAGGGGCTGCGTGCCTGCCCGGCGCCCCCCGCCCCGCGCCCCCCCAGCTGCAGCCCGTCGGGGCAAAGACTTTGCTGGGGGGGCGGGGGGGGTTCCTCGGCAACGAACTTTCTTGATGCTTCCCGAAAGCATTCATGGGCGCTTACTTCCTGCCGCAGCCCTGCGCTCTCTGTGAAGGGAAAGCAGCAAAAAAAGCACGGGAGAATCCGCGTCTTTCTGGAGGAAAGAGAAAAAAAAAAAATATTATTTCCCAGGAAGGGAAAAAACCCCTCCGAACTCAAAACCTAAAATCCCCAAAGGGTTATTTCCCAGCGCCCGAGCCCCGGGAACGAGTCGGGCTCCTCAGTGCTGCCGCAGCCGCTGAGCCGCGTCCCTGCAGCGCCGAGCGGGGCGGCGGGGCCGGGGCCGGGCCCTGCCGGGACCCCCCGGGGCGACTCGCCCGGGGCCGTGCCTACCCGCGGCGCTCGCGGCGACCCTTGCGGTATGCGGCCGGCTCCGGCGGGGGCACGGGAGGGATTTCATTGAGTGTGAAGACAGAGAGCAGAGACAGAAAGCAGAAGGAGGCGGCTGCAGCCTTTGTAGTCGGGGAGGAATGCGGAAATGTTGAAGCACTATGTCAAACTTTTTTGAAACGGGGTCAAGTCACATTCAGCCAGCGTGGGAAAGCACGGGGAGAGAGAAAAAAAAAAAAAAAAAAAAAAAAAAGGTTGGGGAGAGGGGGAGAGAAAAAGAAAAAAAAAAAAAAAGGCAGCGAAGCCGCTGCTGCGGCTGCCGGGCTGGGCTGAGCGGAGGCCGAGGCAGCCGGCGCGGGGAGGCGGCGGCGGAGCGGCGGGCAGGCCGGTGCCCGAGCCCCGCACACGGGCTGCGGGCGGCCGGGGCCGCCGTCGCGGCGCTGCGGCTCCCCGGGGGCCGCCGGCTCCACATCGCCTTTTCCTTTTCCCCGGGAGGGTGGGGGCGGGAGGAGCGGGCCGGGGCGGGGGGGACGAGCTGCCTCCTGCGCCGAGGTGCAGCCCGGCGGCGGCGGCGGGAGGATGCGAGCCCGGCGCGGCCGGGCCGAGCGGCAGCAGCAGCGACTACCTGTGTGGCCCGGGCGGCCGGGACCTGCCGGAGACATCGCCATGTGAAGGGGCAGACCCCGGGCCGGCTCTCCACCCCGCCTGCTCAATGGGAGGTTTGTTTTAGGGAGGACTCACCCCCTCCCTCCCCGACACCCCCACCCGCCCCCCCCCCCCCCCCCTTTCCGCGTTACCCCTCCCGGGGCTGAGGATTATTTGGGGATCTGGTGGCGGCGGAGGCGGCCGTGGCGCACACCAGGTAACGCGGGGCGCCCATGTGCTCCGCGCACCCGGCCCGCCGGCGTGGCCCACACGCCCCCCCCCCCCCGGGGAGCCCACGCCGCGCAGCCCCCCCCCCCCCCCCCCCCCCGCCAACCCCGCGGACGGCACGGCCGGGGCCGGGGGCAGCTCGCCCCGCGGTGCCGCCGCACCCCCCTCGGGGCCGGCGTGGGGGCGCCCCCCGTGTCGGTGGCAGGGGAAGGGGTGGCGGGGGAGGGGGCTGCCCTCCCGGGGAGCCGCTGAGGGGGGGGGGGTCCCCCCAGCGTCCCCGCCGAGCAGCCGAGCCGGGCCCCCCTTCTCCGTCCCCTGAGAGGAAGCGGGGGGACGCGGTTCCTCGCGTGTCCCGCGCCGCCACCCTCCGCTGCCTGCGGGGCGCCCGCGGAGGGGAGCTCGGTGCCGAGGCGGGGGGGAGGTGGCGGTCGGGGGGCACCCCCGGTACCCCGCCGTGCCCGGGGAAGGCGAGCGGTAACTTTCCGCCCGGCGCCGCCGCCGCGCCGAAGCAGGCCCGCCGCCCCCGCGGCCACGCACACGCGCAGCGCCGCTGCCCGCCGCCGGGGGGCGCCCTCCGCGGCGACGCGGGGCCGTGCGGGGCGCGGTGCGGGATGCGGTGCGGAGTGCGGTGCGGGATGTAGGGAGCGGTGCGGGTTGCGGGCGTCCCGGCCGTGGGGCTGCGGGGCAGGCGTCCCCCCCGCGGCGGCGGGGACGAGGCGCGGCGCTCCACGCTCGGTGCGGGCGCGGAGGTGCGGGGGGCGCGGGGTTGCCGGCTGGAGGGGGCGGTGCGGTGGCAGCTCCGGCGGTCGGTGGGGCAGAGAGATGAGCGGAGGGCAGGGGCTCCCTTCAGCTTGCTCTGCTTTGCATCGGCAGCCGAGGTGCCGGATCGGCGTAAACGTGCAAAGTGCCGGTGGCTTTATGCGGGGGTTCACGCGAGGGGATCCCCCACTGCGCTGCCTGGGGCTCATCAGTCCTAGCACGGTGAAAATGCGGCGTAGAGAGGGTTACAGCCCCGGAGGCCACAATATCATTATACTAAAAAGGGGCAGGGGGAAAGGAGAGGATTGATGTGGAGCTTTGTGCGGGGAGAGGATTTGCCCATAGTCCTGCACGAAGTGTGGATGAAACTGGGTGCAGAAGGAAGCGCTTCTGCTCTCCAGCCTCAGGCACCGCACAGCACGGCGTGCTGTTCCTGAAGACCATCTTCCATCACGCTGCTCTGCAGGGAACTGCCCGCCACGCATCCAGCGGTGGCAGTATCCGCAGCCAAAACCCTCGCGTGTTCAGAAGTTTATGCTAAAGTGCACGTTTCTGAACCTACCCCTAGCACACAAGGCTCAGTAACATATTATTATCGTCATCTAAGTATGTACGTATTTCTCCTCCCCACAGGCGCTTTGAGGCAGGAACTTGTCTCTTGCGATGTGTTAGTGCAGGGCTTAGCGCAGGGGAGAGCAGATCAGGGCTGAAACCTCCAAGTGCGATGGTTTACAAATAAGTAACAGTAATAGGGCGTGGGACACGTTTGCAAGACTCCACCGTGTGCACTGAAGGAAGTCAGGAGCGTAGTGAGCTCTGCCACCCCACCACCCGTGTCTCGCAGGGCTGTCCTGGTCAGCCCGTGGCTCGGGACGGTCCCGCAGCACGTGGTTGCTCTCCAGCCCTGTGTTGGAGCCTTCTGTGCAGCCCCAGATAACTGCGTAGTGTCGTGTCAGGCACACAGGGACCTTGAGACACGCGTCGCCCTGGTGGTTCACGTCTTCCTTTGCACCACGTTTTTGCTTCGCATGTAGCTATCTACTGTATTAGCTTAATTGTCCCTGTTTTTAAACAATGCAAAGTAATGAAATAAACTAAACTCACTTTTCTTGCTTTGTTTGTCCTCCAGATCTAATTGACTTTACACAGACAATGCTCCCAAAGACTGTATGATAATTCCCTGTTACCGAAAGAGGAGGCACATTGGGGCCCGTACGGAAGAGGAACGGGAGCAGGAGGACGAGAGCTTCCTACTGCCCCTCTGGCAGAGGTTCCCAGCGCGTGGCGCAGCTGCAACCCCAGCAAAGGGCTGGTTTTCGGAAAGCAAGCGAGACGGAGAGCAGCCCCGAGGCACTTGGAGCCCGGGAGGAAGAGGAGCAGCGCCAGCATGGAAAAGGACAGCACAAACCTGGCCGACCAGCAGTATGAGTGTGTGGCTGAGATTGGGGAAGGAGCCTACGGGAAGGTCTTCAAAGCCCGAGACTTGAAGAACGGAGGTCGCTTTGTTGCCCTGAAGCGGGTGCGGGTGCAGACCAGCGAGGAGGGGATGCCACTGTCCACCATCCGAGAGGTGGCAGTTTTGAGGCACCTGGAGACGTTTGAGCACCCCAACGTGGTCAGGTGAGGAAGTGGGGCAGGCGGCCCCATGGGCTTGTAGAACGTGAATTGGGCAAGCGAGGGTCGGGGGACACAAACGGGGTGGGCAGCAGTTTGGGCCCGCGGCTGAAGCGAGCGCTAGGGCGGGTACACGAGGTGTGGTTTGAGGTCTCAGCAGGCCATGGCGCTCCTGCCAGACCTCGCCTCATCCCTGCGCGTCGCCTCCCACACACACAGACGCCCATCTCCAGAGGCAAAGGTGTGTGACTGCAGGGTGTGAGCGGGCGGGCAGGGAGCCACACCGGCGCTATTGCCTCGGGCGCAAGGGAGAATGAAAAAACCCAGCGTCTCCCGGGTTTTGTCTCAGGCGTTCCTTCTGCCAGCTGCAGCTGATTTAGCAGCTCTGTTCGTTATCGAAAAGGCACGGGTGACGAGAGCAGTAGTAGAATGTGCCTTCCACCCTTTCAGACGCTTTTGTAGAGAGTTGTAGATTATCCTGTTAAAGAGACGTGACCGCTTCCAGCTTTGCAGGAGACCTCTCGGCGAATGCTGTTTGACTGGTGCTAACGTCACCGCGTGCCGATGGTTGTGCGGCGGTACAGACGTCAGGCCTCGCTTGCAAAGTGGTGGCAGTGGCCCCGGGATGTCCTCTCTGTCCTGCCGGTGGCACAAACCCCACACAAATGACCCGTGTTCTTGATCAGGTTCTCTCAATGGCAAGGCTGGCCCTGCCGTGACCTCTGATGGTTTTCTGTAGCTGGAAACCTCCAGCGGCCTGTGAGCGTCTGTTCTTAATATTATGAACTTTACGAGGTAAACTTCACTTTGCGGAGACCCAGGCAGGCGGTGACCTGAAACTGGGCAGCAACTTGCCGATGGTGCTGTATTAACAAGAATATTTCCTGTTATTTGCGTTTCTGTGTGCACATATTGCATAGCAAAAGGGAAATATTTCATACTTCGCTAACACCCAGCCCCTCTCAGTCCTAGAGACACAGGTACGCTGGCGAGAGGTGACCTTCAAAGTGGCTCGTAGCTTTGATCCTCGTGGTTTAGGGTCCGAGATGAGGGGGTTTATAGTAGGTGCAAGAGGAAAGGTGAGACCGAGAATAATATTTAAAATGCAATGGGATGCGGGCTGCAGCTCACACTGTTCCATTGCTAATCAAGCAAGCCCACAATTTGGTTAATAACCATTCTTTTGCCTGGCACCCGGTAATGGCAGAGCCGTAGTCAATACGTGTCCAAAGGAAAGTCATCTTCGTGTGGGCAGCGTGTCACATTTGATCACCAAATCAAGTGGCTTGGTTTACAGAGGAGCGCACACAGTAGAGATAACTGAGAGTTCTCAAAATCTCTGAAATCCAGCCCAGTAGTTTATGATGGTGAATGAGGATTTAGTTGTCCAGGTTTAGACACTGACATATTTGAAAATTGTGACCCTTGTTTGGGAATAATTCAACATAACAATATTTATGAATTTTTCTGCCATTGACATCTTCCCATATGACGTAAAAGATCTTTTTTTTAAGAGCGTTCTAATCCTGAATCCAGTAAAATCATGGAAATAAAATTCTTGCTTTCCAAAGAGCTATTTGATGAACTGGCTGTGCTTGGGTTTAAGTGCAGCTCAGTCTCCACGTACCATTGCAGAAATACATTGAAGCTTAAAATATTTTTACAAGTTTGAGTGAAAATCCATTCAAGCAGCAATATGCGAATGTAGTTTCAATTCAAAACTCTCTGAAGGAGTGTCCCAGGCCCTCAGAGCGGTGCTGGGAGGCCGGGACCGTTTGCCATGAGCAGTGTTTCAGGCGCACGGGGTTGGTCTGGGACGTATCGAGATCCTCAGGACCTCGGCTACGCACCTTTTTCCACAAACAGGCAGGGGAATATAAGAAGCAATTTCAAACGTTATCTCCTCTGCAATGCGAGGGATGCTGTCTAAAAACTCACCTCTGTGGTGCATGTTTTTAGTCTGTTGAGCAGATGAAGCTAAAAGTGGCGCTTTGGAGTGACTGAAATCATCTCCTGATAGTGAAAGACTATTTGAAAATATTTAAATGCCCCAGTTCCGTTACAAAAATTCGGTAGAAGAGTTTGTGATTTATTGAAATTAAAGGTCTATTTTTGTCTTATGTAAATATACTCAGAAAAGGAAATACTGTAAAAGAAGATCTGCCATTTGAAGCAGCTGACTTAGCTGTGCTTAGTTATTGAAGGTGTTATGCTCGCAGAAGTGTCCATTGCCCGGGCACGCGTTCTGGAAACCGGTGTCATGGCCAGGCTACTAAATATAAATAATGTCAAGTGCATTGTCTACGTACTGCATTAAAGTGTACATCATTTCCAGAGCACTGGGATAACAACACAAATACTTGAAATATTTTTTTTTAATGTATTTATATATTTATTTTGGGGGATGTCTAGCTTTTTTCTGAGTATTACAGGCAACTGGCCTGAGAGAAGTAAGTGAGAACCGCAGGTGTGACGCTCAGTCTGTTACCTCTGGGTAACGGCATGTGCGACCCGTGGGTCAGAATTCAGCCGGGCATCCCCAGAGAGCCGGGGCTCAGCGCTCCAAGGCCGCTCTGCCCCCGTGACGAGGTGCTGCAGGTGAAGAGGAGTTGGGTGAGGAACAGACCTGGCACTTGCTGGGCAGAGGCAGAGCTCCGTGGTGCGGAACCAGCGTTGGTACCGCAGCCCAGGATTGTCACAGCGGCCAGGGCTTCTCTTCCCCCCAAATCCTAGAAACGCCTACAGCCACAGACTCGTTTCCAGTGCCTGGCGCTGGGGATGGAAAAGAACTTTCTCCATAAAGTAAAAATGTCTAAATAGCATAGAATAATTTTAAACAAAATATTTGTCGTATTGTTTTCCATGCTACTGCTGGCTCATTATGAGGCTTGGTTCCAGCTTCCTCCTGTCCTGCTCCGCGGGTTCCATATCCGTACAATGAAGGGATGCGTTTGTCACAGCGCTGTTGCTTTTACAGCACTAGATAATGAAGTTAGATAAGAAGTTAGATAACGGCAGGATAAAGCAAAGAGAACTGCAAGGTTAGAAGTGAAAGGAAGTCTAAGCTTCATGAGAGAAGTGACGGGAGTGGAAGTCTCCGGACTATTGACTGTAGCGGGAATAAGGCCTGGGGCAGGATCTAAAATTTTGTAGGACTGTCAAAAATAGTATTGAGAAAGGCGCGGGGAAGATACAGTTAAAGGGATGATTGCCGTGTGAGTAAATCCTCTCCTGCTCACGTTTCCCTTGTACAGAGATCCCCTTCGTCAGGACACCTAACTCTATTCATTTATCTTCACAAACAAAGTGAAAAACCTTCAAGAGTAAACCTTCCTGTGAAATGCTCTAACACGAGGTGTGTTGTAGGCTTGGAAATGTCCTTTCTCTCTGGTAGGATGATTAAGGTGCTCCCCTAGCTCACCTCTCAGATAAAAAGATGTAATGCTTTAGTAAAGCTTTACTGTATACAGTAGTTAAATCTGGCAAAAATCAGTCCAGCACTTATGCAGCTTAGTGCTGTTCTGTTTGGGAAAAATGAAATATATGTAGACAAAGGACAGACTTTGCCAGGAATAAATGACATATTAGATTCAGGAAATTCCTGTGTGTAAAGCTGGGAGTATTCCCTGCTGCAATATATCTGTAAAAATTCTTCTTGTGATTATAAGGCTAAATTCAGCAATATATTGTGTTCATTTTATCTCTCTCCTGCTGGTAATCAGCTGAATAATTTTTCCCTAATGTTAATCATCCATCAGACTGTGAATTTGCACCCTGGGAAGGTGATATACAAGACAGAATACTGTAATTCTTGCAGTGCTTGTTTTCTAACGGATATATATTTAATAGTTTTAGTAGTGTTAGACTTTAAGCAAATAGAGCAAACCTGCAAATCTCTATATTTTTGTTTCCTGGCTCATAATTTTGTTTAATATAACTTTTTTTTTAGTATTTTCATGGGTTAGTAAGTCTTCAATTTTAAAATAACCAAAATTATACTGAATTTAATCTATTAGAATATAATCTGGTCTGGGTTTTTATTTCAAAGATAAGTGTCGGAAATCTTGCCATTCAAGGTCACCATTACCATATAATAAGGAATTACAAATCTCGGTTCTCTCCTCCCCGTGAGCTTGTGGAATAGATGCCTCAGCGAATTGACGTGGATTTGGAGCGTGATCTGCCCAGCTGGAGGTGTCACCGCTCCTCTGCCTTTGTGGTGCACCGATACGCGGGGGGAAGCACAGGGGTTACGAGTATTTGCACGGTTCTGCCACGTTGAAGGTTCTAGGCTATTTTATATCCACCGAAATGCGAGTGACACCGTGAGCTGCCCTCTGTCCCCTGCAATACCCTCAGGTTGCTTTCCCCCTCTTGCACGGGTGGCCCATGCTCTCATCTCCCGCTGCGCCCCGAGTACGTTTGGAGCCCATTAACACATCCCCTTGGCTGGGGAATCTGGGGGGGGGGGCTGGGGCACACCCGGCTCCCCATCCCCTGTGCCCAGACCTCGAGACCCGCTCCTGACCCTGCTCAGAGGCCCCAGAGGTGCAGGACAGCTTGGTGCCCCAAATCCCGTCACGCTACGATAGGTGTCTTTAGAAGTGTGTGAAATTCCCAGTCCGTCCCGACGGAGCGATGAGGACGTGTCTGTGCCAGCCCATCCGTACCTCGCTGACCCTGTGCAGGGCAATGTGGACTTGTCGTTGTTTTGCCGCCTTCTGTTTGTCTAACTGGAGTGATACGGAGACGTACAGAGCGAAAAGCCTTTCAGAATGCGGCCGCTAATTTTGTTTCTGGTTCCAGCCTGTGGTGACGCTGACATTGGCCGCTGGCTTTATTACTGTGCTGCTAATAGGTTTAAAGGATGATCTTCTCAAAATCATTGAGATGTTCCATCCCGTCAAGTGAAACGTTTCTATTTTAGGGGGTGTTTGTCTCCAGTGAATTCTGCTTCCTTCCTTACTTCCTTTTTCTGCCAAGCTGATGTTAAACTTGCCGTGTGTGACCTCATTCCTGCAGCCCAGCAGTGCTGGTGGGGGGGGACAGTTCGGGCTTGTGGAGCCCCTCTCGTGGCACCTGGCAGGGCCCTGGAGAGAAGGAAGCGGTCACCTCTCCATCGCCAGGTAGAAGGGTTGTCCTGCACCCGGGAAGAGAAAAATGAGATGCGGGGATGGAGTGAAGCAGAAGAGACTGAGCTTGGAACTTGCCAAGGCTGAAGGGATTAATCTGGCAGATGGGTCTCAGCTGAGGTAGAAGAGGTGGATGAGTAATGGGAAGGAAAAATTGAACAAGCTTCAGAGTCAGCTGCAGTCTAACACAAACAGGATGGTCCTCAAGGCAGATGTGAAGATGGGAAGCGCCTTGGCAGGAGAGAGGCATTCCCAGGCTGGGGAGCGGTGGTGGTCGGGGGAAGGAGATGGCCCTGCACCGGCTGCCAGGAGGAGCACTGCAGAGGTCTTGGGGAGGGACTGCCCACCTGGAGACAGGGCTTCTCTGGGGGCAAGAGGGGAATGTGGCTGACACCGAAGAGGGTTTGGCAGTAGGTAGGATCTGGAAGAGTGTTAAGTTGGCAGAGGACATTGTGGAGTGACTGCACAGGAATGCTGGCCTGTCATCGGCCACCTACAGCCCTACCTACAGGGAAAAGAAGTGACATTCTTCCTGTCCATATGAATTGTTTATTCGCAATGGATGTGATGATTTAGTCTGAGAAGATGCTCTGCCAGAAACAGGACAAGATAAGAGCATGTCAGGAAGGGAGGGTTGAATATGGAATAGCCTTCTGGGCCTTAGGAAAGTCAGTTTCTGGAGTGCCTACAAGCTTGCCTCAAAAAGTATTTTATCTTAGTCTGAATCTAAGCTTTTTACAAAAAACACATTTCCAGTCTTTGTGCAGATAACTTAGTCGTTTTAGATTATGTCCAGTGCTCCCTTCTTTCTTTAAATCTGTGGGTGGCTGTGTCTGTGCTCTTCTTGGAGAGGTCTGGCCTTGCTGGGTCCTGCCCAGAATGGAAGCCCAGCTCATTGTGCCACAGCCGGCCTGGGGACAGCCCGTGACTGCCGGGCACAGCCTCACCGTCCCCTGCGTAATGGAGTGGGGCCTGGGATTCAAAACTGAGCCTGGAAAAGGGCAGGAGGGTGGATAGTTCACCCCAGCAGACGGGGCCAAGGTGGATCAACTGGGACCAGTTTGCTCCATGGTACCTGCTGCCGGCCGACATGGGGAGCAGAGCGGGGAGAAGGAGAGCACCCACCGTCCAGGGGCTGGAGGGACAATATACATGAGAATATGATTCACAGTTATTGATTCTTATTCATTTATTACATGAATGGAAGCTTGATTTCTAGAGAATTTTTCTCTTAAAAGTTAAAATAAATCATGCGTAATTAATAATATCCCAGTTCAGCAGTAACGTGAATTTGGCATCAAGAGTGGTTGTTTGTCCTTGTGGTAACTCTTAGTTGACTTAAATTGGTTCTGAAGTTTAAAAAATATTTCATAAAGTTTCATAACCCTAAATAAAAGAGAAGTTGCTGTTCATTCCAGAAGGTTGCAGCTGTACATAGAGCATTTGGTTTTTCCTCTCTGTATGAAATCTAGATGTTTTCCAGTTTTGCTGAACAAGTTGGTTCTTAGTGATCTAATAAATTATCAAGAGATAACCGTGCCCTTATACATACATAACTTAGCTGCGTTTTTGCATTCAAAAGAGAGGAAATTTCTCCTCCTATAGCAGTTCTTCATATATTTTTCTTATATTCTGAAAAATATTTTAAATTACACATACATGATTATTTAACAACTATCCCTTTACACTATAAAGTGTTTTTATTTTATAAACAAACCACTTTAGGATTTTCCAATGTGTGTTTTCTTCCATCGTGTACTTTGACATTTTCCATTTGGGAAACCTCCTTTGGGAAGCTTTTGATGAGATGATCATCAAAGAGTGGAAATGGGACTGTTGATTTCCAAACTGTTTCAAAATACCTCATTGCATCCAAACGATTGTATTGATTTGCCTATTTATTTATTTACCCTCAGCCCTTGGAAATGTGTCCCTTCCTTATGGGAAAGGAAATATTCTGCTAAATAATCCTTTTAAAATCAGGCCTTAGAATTCAAACACAGTTGTGATTTCTTTAGGCAGAACAAAGAACGTTTTATATGAGTACCAAGAACCTCTTCCATGTGATGCTTTAGATGTCTTTTTAGGGTTTTAGAAGCAGCTGGGTCTCTAGCCGGAGAAGCATCCCACATGGTTTTAGGAGCAGGTGATGATTTTCAGTACCTGGACACGGGGGCACTGGAAGGTGCCATTCTGCTGGTACCGGTGGGTTGCGCCGGGGTGGATTTCCCGTGACATACCCTGCAAACAATTTACAAACTTAGCAAAAAGTTCCATAAAACCCCTGACTGCTTATCAGTCTGGATTACTACTAACAGGTGACTGATCTCTTCTTAGTAAAAGAAAATAAAAAACTAACTCTCGTGTGAATTCATCTTTGCAGCGATTTCCCGTGTTTAGTGAGTGAAAGCTCAGTTCCAGTGCAGATGAATCACACCGCGTTCAAAGGAAACCTCTTGAGTTTGGACTTTTGCAGCATTAGTCAGTGCAGAATGTTACGTGTTCTCGATAGAAATAGAGAAAGGAAGTGAGAAATGGAATGGAAAAGCGTATGTGATTTTTCCTCTCTTTTATGTCGAGCTTTGGCTAATCTTTTAATATCTATTTGAAGTGTGACCACTCTGACAAATAACTGAAGGTGTCTGTTGCTGTTTAACGATGCCAGAGAATTCCCTTCTCCCTGGAATCAATTAATTATAAACTGGAAATTTCAGTACTTTGTTCACTGTTCCTTAAGTTAGCGTGTTCCTAGGAGCTTTTTGTCGCTGTAACTCCTAGCTGCACCGGTGCTTTTGTTTCTCTTCCCGTGGCGCCGGGGCTCTACTGGAAGGATAGAATTCTATCACTATTTTTTTTTTTTTCACATTTGATGTGGTACTTTGCATACAGCTGCAGAGTAGACAGTTACCTTTGAAAAGAACATTTGCCTGGTTTAATTTGATTAGAGCAAACCACCTCAGTCATTTCTGAGCGGGGACCGTTCTCATTTTCCCTGGGCGGTGGCAGTGGGGGCGTTGGGGCCGGGCTGGGGTGTCCGGGCGGCTCCGGTTGGGATTCCCGGCTCCTCCTCACAGGGCTCGGCCCGATCTCTCCTTCCCTATAAGAGGGGAGCCTTTGAATGTCACATTTAACTTTCACTCCTTACCACAAGGAATTGGACTCCTTGTGTTTCTACAAAAAACTAGAAACCTGTAGTGTGTAGAAATACATAATGATACATTTTTTTAAAACACTGTGATATTAAAAACAGATATAGCATATGAAAGTCTTTTATTTAAAACAAACTTAAACAACCCCAGCAACAGCATTTTGAATATAGTTAAATCCGACATATAAATAGAAACATGGTAGATTTCTCATAGATACATTGTATCGATGTTAAAATTGTATCAATTTTAGTAAGATTCCCACTTTCTGCCCTTCTCCTCGCTTTGACTTCTACCCCTCTCCTCATCATATAAATATATTGTGATGGTTTTTTTATGTTGCATACTAAAGATGAGATTAGAGTATTCAGATTTGCAGTATTGTGTATTATATATGATTTTTACTTTTCAGTTGCCCTCACTGGTGATCAAATTTTTTTCCTAGAAAAATTCTTGTGGGAGTCTAGAAAATCGATGTGTCTCATAATGAATGGCAGCCCTTCAGTAAATTACGGTGGGTGGTATTCTCCTGAAAAGACAGGTCTGATCTTCAGGTGCTCTGACTTGGGAGTGGTGGGTCATCATCTATACAGTATTTTAAGTGAAGATTTCAGTTAAAGGAAGATCTTCTGGTTATTCTTGTATTATGCTCTGGAAACCAATCTGCTCGGTTCACTGTTGGTCCATGTGGACACTCACTCCTGACGGGGGAATCTCACCCACACCTTCCAGCTGATCCTAGAACGCAGCTGCACATCAAGGGTTGAGTTTCTGCTGGTAAAGTTGAAGTTGATAGAGCTGCACCGATTCAAACAGCTCTGGTTGTTCAAATCATGAATTCCTGAACAAAAATGCCTGAGGACAGGCAGTCTGTGCAGAGATGTTCCATCAAGCGTGTGGGTTTGGGACTCTACCATTCCCATTTTAGGTGCTGCAACTATTGACCTCACCAAACTGGGTATAAAAAGGGTTCTTTCCTTAGGAGTTTTTTCACTGATGTGGACTCAGAGTTTCTGTTGACCCGTTTCACTCCTCCAAGCTACATTCCCTTTTAGCACCACAAATGATTCCTGTCTGCCTTAGTATGTACCCTCTGAAGTATGGGACGTCTATCTCTACAATGTCACTTGAGGCTGTGCTTATCTCCGGACACCAGGCTGTGTCACACACACGGTCACTTCAGTTCCATGTGCATCTCCCTTCCTCAAAAGAAAATGCTTCTGTAGCTGCAATTAGTTTATGTCTGACTTTCTATTCACTAGCACAGCACCAGAACATTTATTACTGATTTCCAGGTTTCTTTGGGACAGTGAAAGTTAATGACCTGTATTATTTTTCTCTACTAGGAAGTAGGTTACAAGGTGAATCTCATTTTGCTAATTTTATCTAACAGCATACTTTGTTTGCATTTGTGATCTTCACAACACTGAGATTGAGCAGCATCTGCACTTTTAATTAGTGTGCTGTTTATCCTTAGATCACCCTCTAGATTGTTAATGGAGATAGGCCTACCCACTGGTCTTTGTGGTTTCCTCGCAGACGTCTCCAATCAATTTGTTGCCTTAATGTTCATCTCTGCTTTTTATAAAATGCTGAGCAACGAGTTTTGTTCAAAGCAATAATATCCATATCTAGACAGCTTTGAAATGACTATAGTCTGAAAATCAGAATTAAATGTCTCATTAAACTTAAAAGAGTTGGCGTTCTTGAAGGGCCCGGACAAGTCAGTACTTCTGCAGAACTGAGCACCTGTATCTCCTCATGGCATGGACTCCTGTTCATCCCATTGCCTTCACGTCTGTAACATCATCCAAGAAAAGTCTTACCTGGCATTACTTGATTGTATGGTGTCTCTCTTCTTCAGAAATCAAGAAGGTTTTATTACTTTTTAATTTTATTTGGTCAAATTAAAACATCTTTGAGAGATGTCAGTTATTTCCAAAGGAGATCTTTATGCAGTAGTGAAAAAGTACCAAGAGAAAGGAGGCCGGAGCTGAGAGCCCTGGCGGTTCAACAGCAACAAGAGTCGGGGGATCACGGGAGAGTCAGGTAACCCTTTGACTGAAAATGAAAGGTATTTGTGGCTACAGAGAAACCCCAGATCGGTGAGTAACACTGGTGAGGGAGCCTTTTCAGAAGACATTTGAAGTATATTGGAGTGTCTCAAATCCATAGGATATTGTGATGTCTGTAAGAAAATACATTTCAAAGACTGCTTGGTTTCCAGTAACCCGAAGTTGTGAGTGGACAGGACCATTCTGCAGAAACAAAGCTTAAGTCGTAGAAAGCAAATTTAAATCTTCTGCCATCCTCTAGATCAGTGAAAGGATATTGAGCCTATAATTCTGGAAGAAGCTAGAGAGTCAACTGAGAAGTGGACAAATCAGCCAAGGTTTAAAGAGAAAATTTACAAACATTGTCAATGAAGTGGCTGTTCCCGGAGTGCAGGGAAGAGAGACCACTCTCTGCGCAGCCTGAAGTAAATTGCAGTAGCTGCTTTAAGAAGTTCTTATAGTGAAGACACACAGTCATAATGGCTGCAATAATTAAATCTCATATTTTTGGGGCAAGGGATGGTTCCCTAACTTGAGGTAGTAACAACAGGCTTTACAAAAAAAGAATTTAAGAAACAGGAGGTAATGAAAAATTCAACAGTCAACTGGTCTCATACAGGATTTGCCACTGAGTGGGCTAACTATCTCATTATTGATAAGATTTTGATGCTACACATAGTTTCATTGCCTCAGATTCCTTTCGATCAAATTATGTGATTGTACAATTGCAAGTAGTTGGAAAATTCTGGTGGCTAACTTATATTCCACTCTGAATTATCTGAGACATAAGTGCTTGGAAAGCAGTGGTACTATACCTTGATCTCTTGGAATATATATATATTTTTTTAAAGTGTTTTTTTTCCATAATCTCAAAATGTGTCAGCCCACATTGCTCGCTAATAACCTGCAAAATGAAAATCAATCAATAATGCCAACAGATTCTGCTCCGTGGGTTGTTATGTTGAGTGTCTGTGGAGCTCGTTCTTCTACAGCCTGATTTACAAAGCTTGAAAACAGCTTTTTTATTATGGAACCGCTAAGACAATGTAATTGTAGTAAAGCAAATAAGTTGCTGTATTAACATGTTTGGTGTGCATATTACGTGTGTGTGCATATGTGGAAAACAAAAACCATGAGAATTTCAAGGTTTGTCTGCATTTACACCAGGAAGTTCAGAATTATTATTTTGTGACATGGCTGAGGTTTGTCAGACGTGTAGGACTGCAATTAGTTTAAAGTATGTGCCTTAAAAATGTCTGAACAGTTTCCTTTTTTAAAGTTAAAAGAAAAAATTGAAAGGGAGTGAGGGCAAGCCAGGAACAAACCCATCCACAAAGCTAATTCTTTTAAAAAAGTTACATGACATTGAAAATTGGAACTTGGAACTGAAACACCATCTCACTCCTAAGTATAATAAAATAGTAAATTTTATTAAATGTATTCTGGAAAGAGTAAATGAAAGTTCTAAAGCCTAATGGGAGTGGCAAAGGGCCCAGGCAGTATCCCAAGGAGTAAACATCTGATGGCTTACCCCCGCCGGGGCACAGCCTGCTGCGGCGGCCGTCGGGCAGGGATGGCAGTAGGGAAAAGCAGCAGAACTGAGTTTGGAAACAGATGGCTTTTTCTTCCTCCTGTCTGCAGTACAGATATATTTTTTAAAGGTTTTAGGGAATATTTAGATGATGAGAGTATGTGTCTCCTTTTAATATTGACCCTTTTTAAAATTTTTCAAATCTTGTAAAATTTAAGATCACTTTGATCTTTCTTCTTTCAAGCATGAAATTGCCATCTTTAAATTGCATTATTCACTCCGTTCCAGAACTCATTCATCCCAGAGCACATCCTTTATACAAAAACATTGCAATATCATTTTGTTGGCTTTTAAATGGAGGCTCTTCTTAAAGACTGTTGAGTTCTTGAAACAATTTCACTAAAATTTTCTGAATGGACGTGATTATCATGGCATTTCCGATATATCCATCACTGTCATTTTCACAAGCCTGAAAAAGTGTTCTTGTGCTGTGGGAAATCCAAATCCATGTCACCTCTCTGCCTTCAGGAGCGAAGCGGCACAGACCGTGCTGCACAATGTATATATGGCTATATGGTCAACAACCATATTCCCCAGGGCTTGCCGACAGGGTGTTCATGGAAACCAAGACCACTGTGTCCTCTGGGGTTAGGGGAAAAAAGCTCTGTGTGTGTTTCTTCCAAATGGGCTTGAGACAGTTATTTCTCAGTCAAACGTTTTCATAATCCAGACACAGATTCTTATTTCGGAATATATAGGTGCCCGTTGAGATATCTGAAAACCAGGACATGCCTGCGTGAAGAGCAGGTGAGGGAAAGCACCAGAAAGTTTGGCTTTTTCTTCACAGAAAGTCACTTCAATTCTGTGATAACTCAGAGAGCGGCTGAATGGACCTTTGTAAAACATATGAACTAAGTCACTTCTAAGTGGAGACAGCTGGGGTCTATTTAATATCCTGTGTAAAATGGTAGAGGTCAGCTTCCTGCAATAACTTCGGGGTTTTATTTCACGACTGTCCTCCTGCTGCAGGGCCCTGGGGTGCCGGGGGGCTCCCCAGCTGGAACGTGCCGTAAGGAAGGCTCCGGGGCTGCAGCTCCCCGGGCCCTGCCTTCCCCGCAGGGTGGTGGGAAGCGTCCTCTGGTTCCCGGTGTCCCCATGAATGTCTGTCCTGGGGGGAGCTTTAATTAGTTAATGCGGCAGCTCATCCCAGAGTTGTCTTCCCATCTTATATTCTTAGGATGTAGACACTGGGATTCTAATTGAAAGTCATGGAAAAGTGGCACTTTGGGCAACAGGTCCCATAATTCTCAATATGCACGGGCGGCCCTAAATACCGAGGGTGTTTGTCATTTAGGACCTTGGCTCCTAAATCACTTCACTTATCTTGACAGTTTTATGATGTCTTTTTTTTCCCCTTGCAATTAATGCAGCCATATCTTTACTCTCTGAGACTGTACATTTCCTTCATGTGTTCTCTGTATCCATTCAGTTTAATTACTCTTGACTCCTTGAGTTTGGAATCTTATTGTAGAGAAAACTGCTATTCCAGCGTCTATGGGCCATGTGAGTGATAACTGTCTCTGCGGGCTGGTGCCGCCCTGGGCGTCCGCCCACAGCAGCTACAGTATAGCAGCTGATATGATTGGTAGTCTAGTGGCAGCTTAATTAAAAGCCTGTGGTGCAATAAGCATGAAAATTCATATAAAAATTGTATTTAAATAAAGATGTCCAGTATGACTTTTCACGGTGTGAACATTTGGCTTTTCCTTGACTATGTATTTAAACAGAAGATAAATGGAAGCCCTAAAGAAGAGCTAAGAGAGGTAATTGTTTCTGTTAGATGGAAAAGATATGGAAATTGGGAAAAACCAAATAGTATTGTGTCAGTGGAATAGACAAGGTGAGCACAGCCTGAAGAGGCTTTTGTAGGCTGTGCTGGTGCCGTGGGCCCCGTGTGGGGTGTAGTGGTGCCTGGTTAATCAGCTGCACAAGGGCTGGAGCCCATCAGCCGTGGTGTAAGTCTCTGTGCTCTTTCTCCGGACAGAGCTGAAGAGGGTGACTGTAAGGCTTGGGGGTGGTTGAGAGACAATAATGAGGACCAGCTCCTTCAGCCCTCAACCCCTCTTGACTTGTTCTTGAAATAAAAGTAATTATATGAGTAAAACCATTCATATATGGCTTAGAAATGATTAGAACAATTTCCACCTAGCCCAGTATGTTTCTGAAGCAAGAAAGAGCAGATGGCTTAGGGAGTGGTGTAAGAGTAGGACAGACCCAAAGCCGTCATTCCCAGCAAGTTAAGGCTCGGCAGCTGTGACAGTGACTTGCCCTGTGGTCCCGAGTGGTCTGCACCCACTGCTTGGTAAGTTCTCTGCCCACAGAGATGGGCCAGTCCTGCCTCCTCCCAGGCAGGTGCCCGCTGGCCCTGCAGGGACCCTGAGCCAGCCACAGCCGCGCGGCCCCCTCGGTGAGCGAGTGCCCCCTCGGTGAGTGCCACCTTGGTGAGCGAGTGCCCCCTCGGTGAGTGCCGGGACCCCCCCACCATGCCCTGCCGTCCCCGTGTCCTCCGCGGCTCGCCCCGGCCGGCACCGCAGAGCGCTCTCCTCTCGCAGAGCCTGGGTCCCTCTCCCTTGTTTCCATTCGCCTCCACATAAAAACGGGTTAGTGCTGCAGGAACCAGACCCTGGTTTGCAAGATTTATTATAGTTTGCTCGTTTCTTTCAGAAATGTGGAAGACATTGTTGCAAAACAACCAAACTACAGTTTCGTCACATATTTACATCTGACATACACCAGCATTTACAAAATGCTGAATTTATTTCAAAGCTATCCACCCATTAAAATGTAAACCCTAATCTCACGCTGCTAAAAGACGCCCCTAAAGAAATAGCTGCCTGTGCCCCAAAGTAATAAAACGGTCGAATAAAATTTATTGCCAGCTCAAAATGCTACTAACACCTCATTTTCGTTGCCAAACCCTGCAAATAATCTTTAATTTGTTTTCTTTTACATATGTGTGCAAGAGCTTAAAGGAAACGCTTAAAGAGCTGTACAGCCTGTAGCTCCTTCACCCCTGTGCGTTGATCTCTGGCTGCCTGGCTCACAGCGCCCTGCGAGAGCGCTGGGGAAGGAGGACACGTGTGTTAGACATCGGTCTGAAGAGCTGGAGGATGAAAGCACCTGAGAATCTTGCAGAAATAGACGTTTTTATTTTTCTTTGCATGTGCTATGAATCAATTAAAAAAAAAAAAAAAAAAAAGGTTAGTAAGAGAAATGGCATGCCAGCCAGGGAACTCGTACAGCCACGTGTGGGTGGCTGTGAATGGGAGAGGGCGGCCGTGAAGTCCACATTTTTAAAAACTTGTAAGGTGCGACATCTTAAATTGTGATGAAACGTGTCAGGAATTTGCATGAGAATGGAAACGGGGATCCCTTTTTACCTACGGAGTGTTTAAGAGCAGTTGCCCCCTGGCTAAATTTATTAAGCCAGAAAAAACTTGTCAATTTCTATTGAAGATTTATTAGTCTCATTTGTTTCTGTTCGGCACAACATGAATATTAAACTCTGTGCTGCAAGTTTGTCACAGGTGAAACTCCCTTTCAAATTAAGGGGAATTCTGGGCCTGAGCCAAAGCCAGTTAAATACATGTAGTGGCTTCATGAGCCGTCGGTGAAGGCTCTTGTGCGCAGAGCTTTTGAGGGCTGAGCCCGGGCTGGGGCGAGTGAAGAGGGCAGAGGCATTTTCAGTGTTTGCTTTGGGTTTATTTTACATCTCTCTCATTTTCTTTTAAGTTCCTCATGACAAGAAGTATTTGTAAATATCTTCAAAAATTGATTGAACATAATCTGGAATCCCACCAAGTAAAATCTCTCAATGACAGTCTGCCTGGGACAGACTCCTGGGAAAGATGTACGGTCGTACTCCAGAATTAACTTGGGGTCCTAAGGGTGATTAGAAAGCTGGGGAGGAGAGGCTCTCAGTGCTGAGATCAGGACACTGGGGTGGGAGGGGAGCTTTTGCAGGGCTCGGGGCTGCAGACCTGTCACTGCGTGGGTAGGAGCAGGCGGTGCAGGACCGACACGGGTCCGGTGGGGTTTGCACCGCTCTCTCCTGGCAATGGCTGGCTGGGAGTATAGAGGAGAAAAATGACCTTTTTTTGGCTTGTTGTTCCATGTGCACAGACAATGCATTACCTTTTTCTGTTTTCTGCTCTGCTTTCACTTCTGGAAGACGCCGGGCACATGAGGAGATGCAGCTGGGGGTGGTGGGTGCTTCCTTGGAGCCCCGGGGGTCACCTGGGAGCGTGAGCTCTGGGGCGGCTCGGGGCTCCTGGGTCCCACGGGATCGAGATCCACCGCAGCTGTGTTCTGCCCACGACTAACTCCAGCATTGCATTGTTGCACTGACAGATCTAAAAACATTCCTAAAACACGGCTCAAAGCTTGTGTTACGTCAAGGGACCTCTGCGATAGCAATAAACGCAGCCTCCGTAATTAGTCTGCACCTGATTTCCCAGAGCGGTGCTGGTTTCAGTCTGGTACCAGGGCTTTTCTTTGCTATGATGTCATCTAGAGAACCAAGAACATTGTATTGAAGAAATGATACGTAATAATAAACCCAAATATAAAGGAAGGGGCAGGGCAGTGAACCTGCAGTGTTTTACTGTTTCACTCCTAAGCATACTAATTGCTGCCCGTTGGATACATGGATATACAGCGTGTTACATTAAAAAGCCTACAGATTTCCTTAAAAATTCCTTGAATGCATTAGAACACCACAACTCAAAGGACTAAAAAGAATGAATTTGGTTTTTAAATCTAACATATAGACTATTTATTTACTTTGTGCATATCAGTACTGTCAACTTTAGCCAATTTAGCCTTTTATTTTTCTTTAGGCTTTTTTTTCTTCTGTTTTCCTGCTCTTTTGCTTTTGCAGTGGAGTGTTGTTGAACCGTGGAAGTTCTCCCTTTCTAAAAGTCAGCTCTTGATCCTTCTTGGAGAATCACAGACCATTTGGTCCCATCTCTACCTATGGAACATCGTAGAAATGTATTTTCTTACAAGGCTTTAATGTGTCGGTGTCTCACGAGTCCCTACAACGATACTTTTTCTGAGGGTCTTCACCAAAGCTGTTGTTACTGCCAGGAAAAGAAACCCAGCAAGACATTTGCGCCTAGAGCTCTCTCCCCTGCTCATCACCGTCACCATCCTGGCTTTGGGCTTCTTTCGGCTGCTGCGGGCACTGGCCCCTCTCCCCGGGCAGCGGCAGCACCACCAGGGCTGAGGGGTATTTGCTCCATCTAACAGGCCCCTTTGCAACTCGTTCAATGGCTCCCACCACCGGGTTTGTCCTTCACACGTGCTGTCGGTCAGGCTGTGGTTCCTTGTATTCCCGAGGGCTTAGTGCACGCGGGAAGGTTAATTGGGGTCCAAACTGAACCCGAGTTTTGCGTAGGGCACCGTCCCCCAGCAGGATTATGGCTGCAGAGTAACCCTGAGGTCATTCGGGAGCAGCAGTCCCTGAGCTGGTGGGGAGCACCAGAAAGATAGAGCTCTCCTGTCATCTGCTGCAGTACCTGCCTCTTGGTTCTTAGGTTTCCCCATGCACCTCTACAAAGCAAGAGCTTGGAATCAAATTTGCACTGGAATTACTTACCACTTCAAAAATCCTGAATTAAATACCCGGGGAACTGCTGTGATATTGCAAGGATTTAAAAAACTCTAGGAGATGGTACAGAGGATCGAAATGGACATTTGGTTTTTTGCCGTGAATACATTTTATATGGAGCGGAGGGTTATTATTTCCTTTGTTATTTCTGACATGTTGGCATCACCGCCAAGCCTGGAGCGTAGGTAGATTAGATTATTAAAGCTACTAAAGAATGAATGGGAATTTGTTCTGTTGTAAAATCTTCTGAAGATGAGTTGGTTTTTTTTAAATCCAGGAAAGAGACGATCGGCTTAGATTTAGATCCTGTCGGTTTGGCACAAGCGTGAATTCAGAATGCAAACTGCAATGTGGTGCCTGTAGCAATCAGTGTGACTGTGAGCTACACGTGAATAGCGACTGGATTTTGCTGTGTCCCATCTCGCACAGGTACAGCTGGGAGTCCGGAGCAACTTCTGCGCTCCTTTCATTTGGATTAAACAAAACCAATATTCAGACATAGGTTTTATTTACATGTTGAGCAATTTAGGGAATGTCAAAAGGAATGCAGGTTTCCCTGAGGAAGGGGGTCTACAGAAGATCTAAAATGTTTAATAAAAGGCGCACAGGCACTGCCGGTGAGTCGGAGCATCGTTGATGTGTTCTCTGAGCTGGCAGCGCATGGAGTCTCGGCGCTGTCTGACAGCCGTGTACGTGACTCCCAGGGGCAGCGTGCGTTTGCTCGCCGGGGATCACGAGGGCACTATGAATAGGTCACACAGAGCTATTGCTGATCCTAAACAATCTGTCAGCGACTGTTTCTGCTTTGGGGTGACTCGGCCTGTCCCTCGCAGAGGAGCTGACGGTCTGTCTGCTGCGGCCGCGCACGGGGTGAGTGTGGGCTCCAGCAGGATGGGGTTTCCTCGGGAATGGCCAGTCGGGATTTAAAATCGATTGCGATTGAGGCTGCTAATGGACTGGTGAGGATAATTCAGAAATATTCCCAAATATTTAAAAAACTGGTGAACTGTAGGACGAGTCCTGAAAGTGAAGTTCTGCAAGGCAGGTTATTTTTTGAATTTCTGAGCCTCGCCAGATCCGTTTCTGGTCCTTTCCTCTTAAACTCAATCTCCCTTCGCAAAGAAGGGGGACAAGAGATGTCCGTGTGAGGGCTAAAAAAGACAGCATGCTGCTATAAACAGAGAGAGGTGCAGAGAACCTCGTCAGGCGTGTTTTTTCTTGAAGTAAAGCTCTTTAACAGCTGCATCTTTTAGTGCCTTGGATGGTGACCGAGTAAATGTACTCAGCCTTTTCATCTTTGGGGCACAAATCTTGGCTTCTGTTGAGAACGACAATCCTCTTTGGTGGTTTCACCGGCGCAGACGTTTGTGGGCATCATGAAACCATCGTGGGGCTGTCGCGGGTCGGGGCTGTCGTGGGTCGGGGCTGCAGCCCCTTCTGCACCCTGAAAGCCTGCCCAGTCAGCCCACGCTATTGGAATTCAGCCAGTGCTATTTACTTCTCTTTCAAGAGCATCTATTCCTCTGTTGGTTTCTGTCTCTCTTCCTCACACACGCTTAAAGAACAAAACCATCTTTTATACAGCTAAGCATTTTAAATAATTTTTCCAAGTCAGAAAGGGAGAGAGACTGGAAAAAATGACAGCACAGAGCCCAGCTTGTGGATGAACGATCGCCTTGTCATCCTAATGGCCCCCTTCCTTCCCTTCAACCTGGCTGGAGAGTGGGCTCTAAGCAGGAACGCTCGTCCAGCTCTGGAGCAGGTCTCCAGGAGAGGACTTTCCGCTGCCTTGCTCTCATCCTGCAACCGCTCCTGCGCGGTAGCTCTTGCTGCTCTGTGCTCAGCAGATAACGAGTGAGTGACTGCAGAGTTGGAAACATCTATCTGCATAACATCTGCCTCTCCCAGATAAATTCATTTATTTTATCTGATGTTACGTTCTGCCCGTCTCTGCTATTTGCCTGAAAGAGGTTTCCTCTGCAGACAAGAAGAGGTCCTGCTGCTCTTTCCTGGAAGGGCAGCGAAGCAGGAAAAATGTTCACAAACTCCAGGAAACCAGCAGAAACGGAGAGAACAAGGGTTTGAGACGTGAAGTTGCCATGAGCGGTGTAGAGATGCCCAAGCGTATGTGAATGAATGGGGTTTGACCCTGGGCCTGTGGCTGCTGCTGGAGGAGCCCCCGGGGGGCAGTTCCCCGCACTGCGGGCAGTGCTCTGCTCTCATGCTGAGCCCTTCCAGCTCCGAGGTGGGCAGCTGAGCGTGATCCAGGCGTCTCTGCGTTATGGTGGTCTGCTCTGGGGGCACATCCCAAGTATTGATGGAAGTTGGTGCAGCTGCAGCTGGCGGGACAAGCACGTTGGGAAGCTCCTGAAGACCCCATACGCTTTTGGAAATGGAACTTAGGTCTTGCATTACTTCATGGTTTTACAAACATTATCTCAGAAAAAGATGCACTTAAAATATGAGATACTTTGAATTTAATGGCCTGCTCATCTGCATGTGCTCTTCTTTTCATCTAAAAGTACTTCACTAAATCTCCTTCAAGTGAGAAAAACCTACGTTTGAAATCCTGGCTTCCAGCGGCATGGAGGAGGAGGTGATTGCTGATTAAGATGAGACAAAGCAGCATCTCCTGAGCAAAGGGAAGGAGCTCTGTTGTACGTTTCAGAGTGTGAAGCTCTGTTTCCTGTTTTGCTACGTGGGACATGGTTGTCCTAATGCACATGTTCCACTCCCCTTACCTAGCTATTGTCTTCTCCATCTGAAACACCACCTTTGTGGTGTTACAATTCCCTGGGTATATGTGATTCCAAGTGGAAACTGGTTTCTGTTAGCAGAGTCTTCTTCCTCTTCAAAAGCAAGAAAGGAGAAGGTAGATAATATTAAAAGTCTGGGGAAACTGTTTTTTTCAAGGAATACATAGTTTAAAAAGTTGGGGTAAATGAAGGGCTTGCTTCTGAGTGGCTTCCAGGGAACAGAAGTGTCCAAGGCTGCTGCTGAAATTTGGACTCAAGGGATGTCTGATGGTCTTTCTGCAACGCTTTCGGTGTGAGAGGCTGAAAATTTCCATGCCCTTGAAAATGATGGACTCACGGGATTAGCCTGAGCAAAAGACAGGGAAAGCAGAAGCTATTCAGTCCCTCTCCCACATATTTGTCAATAAACCTCGGTCATGACCTGTAACAGTCTTGGTATCCCACTCTTGTGGTGTTTGCATAAACGCTGTCAGTCACACATAAATTCTGTGCTGGTTTTCTGTCCTGTGGATAAATACCATTCAGGGTTAGGTTGGGACCACCAAACTCTTTCCATCTGAGTCTTTGTCCAGACTTAGGAAACCTTAGAGCTGCAGCATATTCCTGTGCCACCACCTACCACGCCACAGTTGTCTCAAACATTTCTCCGACTCATAACCAATGGCTCCGGTTCCCTTTGTCATGCATAGGCTTGGAAGTAACTCTTCCTGGGGAGACACTGATCCCAAGAAAATGAAAGTAAATCCCTGTTGTCGAAAAACTTCAGAGGGCAAGGACTATGTTTGTGCTCAGTGCTGTGAGTGACCAGCAAAGTCAAGGGATAAGTGTTCATGTTGGATTGGTCCCATGGAATAAAAATCACAATAAGCCATTCGATGCACTGGCAGCAAGTATCTAATGGTTTGGTCTTCCCTCTGACTGTGGTCTGGCTGAGTTTCCAGAGGTTCTAACTCCTCTGTTTGACAATAGCCAGGAGAACTGATGTCCTACAGGTTTTCAGGCCTTACAGTCAGACCTGGGTTTTGGTGTTTCTTGCAGGTGGCTTGTGCTGATGGGTTTGATCTCCGTCGTTATCTCAGTTTTCTCAGGAAAAAAATTATTATTCCACTTGAAAGTTGATAACTTTACAGCAATTCTCAGAGCACCTCAAAAGCCAGTCTTGTTACATTTAAGGACTTTCTGGTTAGTACCAGTCAGCAGATGCGATAGTTTTCAATGGAATTGGCATAACTGTCTTTTCTTATAAAAGCCTTGAGCATTGAGACTGTGTATTGTAAAATGAAGATGCCTGAGGCTGCATTTGTCACACTACAAGTCGGAAGAAGCTATGGAGACCTCAAGACGCACCATCTAGTTTTCTGTGTTCAAAAACACCCAAGTATTTCTGTAGGAGGGCAGGTACTGTGCTAGGGTATAGTGAGATCCACGAGGCACTAAACACATGAAATAAAGCAGAGACACAGATTTGTATCTGATACGCTATTTTTACTTTAGCACAATTAACTTGAGCAAATGTCTGCATTAGGAGGCAGGTTCCCCGCAAGTGCTGAGCGCTGCTCCAGAGGGGACCGAGGCACGGGGCGGTGTGCGACTCCCGGCCAAACATCTTCTTCAATACTTGCAGGATTTCCCATAGCGGATCTTGCTTTAATCAAATAATTCAATCGTTTCTTTTCTAAGTACAATAGAAGGGCAGGGCTTGTGTTTGCAAAGTGTTCGGTGTGGAAACCCTGTATTAACGGAGGCACGTCTGCCCCGCTCCCGACAGCGCCGCAGAGTAGCTCTGTAAGTAAAAGGGCTGTTGCTGTCGCGGGTTCCAGGCAAAGCAAACCCCTCGCCTACAGCAGATCGTGAGGAAATGGCCTGAGAGACGTGCGCTGCCGTCAGGAGAGGTGTTCCTGGCTACAGACCACAGCTTTATGGGTGATTTTGTCACAGTGGATGTAAAAGAATAGAGTTTATAAAGAAGTGGTTTTATCCCCATGAAACTAGGGAATAAAGAGGCAGTGTCTCTCGCAGTCTGTCTCCGCAATGACTGGCACCGGCAATCCCACGTGTTGTCTTTTTGTAACACTGCGGATGTGTGTAAGATGTACTTTGAATTATTATCTTTCTGTATTTTCTGTGAGTAAACACATCGTGCTTCACGCAGCCCGGTGCAGGATCTGGAGTTCTTGTTACGAACAGTAAAGCGTGTAGAGTTTCACATGAAGGGTGTATAAAAAGGAAAGATAATATTATTACTCAGTGATAATGTTATTACTCAGGAATAGGTGACTGGAACTGCGCTTCTCTGAGTTCCTTATTTTGCTGTGCCAGAACCAAAATAAGCCACATACAGAAGAATTAAAGAGAGAATCAGCAGTTCCCTCCCCAGGAGCTGGAAATTGCATGTTGCTTCTATATTCTGTACAGTGAAATCTTTTTTTTCCTTTTTTTCTTGAATTATAATTCTGTTATAGTTGAAAAGATGATTTTGCCAGTGTATTAAATGCCTGGCAAAAAAAGGTGTTTTAGAACATTTTTAGGTAAATGTAGGTTAACACAAAGGAATCATACAGTTGGAAATATTTTCCAGTGTTTATGTTCAGATGTTCAGACCTGTCTGGCTCCTCGCTATTTGCATGTGTTGGGGTTACAGGCAGTCCGGCTACATTCCACATTGATTTATATAAATATATTGCAGATTATTAACCTCCAGCCAAATACCAGCAAATTTCACTTTTGAGGGAGGTTTGTGAGTTCTCGCAGAACTGATTTCCCGTGTGCAGGGCATCTGTCTCCCGCGTGCGCCCCGTGAAGGGAGTCACAGAGAGAACTATATTTGTCTTTAGGAGAAACGCGCCGAGGCATTTGCTGTTACAGTCACTGTGTTACCACGATAATTTAATTGATATTTGTTCATATGATGTTTACAGATTAAGTACAGATGAGTGTCCTGTAGTGGCAGGGTGACAGTTTCTCCATAATCTCTATAACTACGGTTCCCAAATCGTTACTCACGGAAAGGCTTCTTGAAGCTAGAAGGGATGTGCCTGCCTCCATTTCCACAACGTGGTGGCTAATTAGCAATTTGTAAGTGTCTGACCAAGGATTATTTGGGGAAGGCTGTTAAAATGGCACCACGGCCTTAACGTGTTAAATCTGTATCACCTCGAGTGAAACATACTCCTCTCCTAAACCTGGGTTACGGGCTTCACAGACCGTTGTGCCAGTTCTTATCTGCCCTTCGCTTGTGAAATGCTTTGAGATTTAAGGCAAGAAGTAAAAACTCAGAACAAAGTGTTTTCCTGGTCTGTTTGTCAGGTGTCTCTTTGGAAAGCAGTGACCCCAAGGCTTTGTGCCTGGTCTGCTGCCCACGGGTCCTGCAGAGAGAGCCTTCAGTCCAAGGACAAGGAACGCTATTTCTCAGTGCCGCTGTCGGGGATCCCGCCCTGGGCACACAGTGATTCTAAGGAAGAGGGTGGAAGATACATGGAATAAAGGAACTGCTGTGTTGTTGACCAACATAAGCTATATTATCAGCGCTGCTTGGTTTTGTTATTGATGACAGGTTCTTCAGTTTAGCTGAATAGACTGTTCTCAATAGCTGTATTCATACAGTTTTTAAATCTACTGTCACCTAATAAAAGTAGCAATTGCTTTTCTGCCTCGCTTCAGAGAGAAAAGCAGTCTGATCTCTACAGTTTAAACCTAAATAAATAACCACGTTAGTAAAGTATGTGAGCAGGGAACAGCATCCTTCCATTGTGGTTTTGTAGAGGTGGGACTCGAGGAAGGACAGTGACAGTCTCCGGTACGAGCAGGGGGCGAAGCACTGAGGGATGGGCAGGCGTTTGGGAAGAAGGTAAAGCTGGTGTGAAGTGGTGGATGAAGTGGAGAAGATGAGAGAAATCCTAATTAAAAAAAACAATAGCAACTAGAGTAATCGGACAGGAATGTGACATTATGAAGAGCTTTGCAAATTACTTTGAATTTGATGTTGTGCAACAAGGGGAAATGATAAGGACATTTCAGTGAAAGAATGCCAGAAAGCGGTGGGAGAGGAAAGCTTTCTCTGCAGCGCTATCTTGTGCACAAAGCTTTTTCCCGGAGTGCATCCTGACTCCCAAGGTATTCCTTGTGTCCAGGAACTTGCAGGAGTAATCAGCAAAAAAATTTCTGTTTCTGCCAAAGGAGATTTAGTTACAAAGGCGTGCAATGGTGAACATGGGGGTTCTGTGGGAAGAAACTGAAGGTGCACGCAAACACCCGGGATATTTTTTCTCAAAAATGCTTCTCACAATTATTTTTTTTAAATGACTATAAGTGCTGCAGCACAGAATGTGGATAAATATCAAACCATTTTCTGTATTAACTCTAGTTGCTTGGTCCAAAAAATACTTTCTTTCCTTGTAATTATTTTACATTGAACAGCTGATGAATTCTTAACACTTAATCCTATTTCAGAATCCGCCCATGAAGGAGAGATATGATATTATTGATGTACCAGTAGTTATCTGATGAAGCAAGAGCTCAAAGTTCGCTCTACCTTTGAGAGCTCCTTTTTCCACCCTGTGTACTGTAAGAGATGTAACTAGAGGTGCAGGAGGTGTCAGGTGTGTGTGTCTGTGCTGGTTCCTGTGCACTTACCTCCTCTCCTCTCTCCCTCCCCAGACTGTTTGATGTGTGCACCGTGTCCCGGACCGACAGAGAGACCAAGTTAACGTTAGTGTTTGAACACGTGGATCAAGACTTGACGACTTACTTGGACAAAGTTCCGGAGCCTGGAGTGCCTACTGAAACTATAAAGGTATTTAAGGAGAAAGATTTTGGATATTATTTCAGAAAATATTAGATAGAAAGGGCAAAGAGATAAATCACAAAGACAAACTGTTTTGATTCCATGGGATTTTGTTATATCGAGTAATGCCCGGCTTGGGAAATGAATCACAGCACAGAGACCTGTGTTCAGCAAGAGGTGCAATTCTTTGTGGAAATGTTGCACTTGTTGGGTTTTTTTTCCTCTTGTAGATTTATAAATCCTCTGAATCTCTACTGTTTTACCAAAAGTAGCATTCCAAATCATTAAGAATGACCTTCGCTTGCAGCTGTAGGCAGATGATTCCATTATTGTTTAGTCAAGGACTACTTGAGCCTTCCCTAGAAGGTGTCTGGTGGAGTGCTGGGTAAAACAAATCCTGTGCTCCCATCCCCTTCCCTTGGCCTTTTGTTTCCCCAAGAGACTCCTTTGTTTCACGTCCCTCCTGCCAGGAAGGTTTCTGTAAGTTCCAAGAGCAGGAGGTGTTCCCCGTGGGCTGTGGTGAGCTCTACAGAGGGTGGCTCGAGGAGGAGGGTAGCCATGGCCAGGTGTAGGAGCTGGAAAGGCTCTCGGTGACTGGAAATACGGTCTTGACGTTTTCCCATCGTGTCATCTCCTGTTCTGCGTCAGTAAGGGACAGCCCTCGTCCCAAGGACGTGCTTGCATTATTGCTACTGAAATACGTGTACCTGGGGATGCCACAGCCGGGGGCTGCCCTGAGGAACGTGGCTTGAGCTGCTTGGCCCAGCGTCTGTGCCTGGCAGAGGGATTGACGTTCCTGCATTTTGACTGGGGCTGTTTAACATTTCTTTTGATTTTTCTTTTTTCATGAGGAGAAATAATTTATGCTTTCAGAGATGGATTATCTTGCATTTGTGTAAGCACTTTCTGGAAGTGTGTTGTCTTAGTCTGGCAAAAGTCCTGAGGGAGGAAAAGAGAACATGAAACCTATCTGAAATTTAGTTGTTTTAATATATTTTTTTTGTCAACAGCTTCAAACTTAGGAGTTGTTTGATCTTTCAGTATAAAATTAGACATAAAACCGATAAAGATCTTCAAACTTGTACCAAAGTCACAAATGTATAACATCGGTCAATTCCAGCAACCGTAGTTTTTAGCAACCTTAGTGGATAAAATAAAATTTAAAAAAAAAGGGATACAACTTTGATCCAGTCCCAGCAGAAGGCTGGAATGTACCTCTTGCATTTGAAGGACTCGTTTACGATAATGCTCTTAGGGTTCTACTGCCTTCCAGGACCTCGGTACTACCTGAGGGAGCTGTAGTTCAGTGTAACCAACACTGTGACAATAACATGCAGACACATTATCTAACTGAATACATGGAAATGGATGGGAAGGGAATGACCAAGCCTCTGAAATCTCAGTGTGAAATATCTCTCAAGCTGTTTCATTTAAAGCTAATGGAACAGGTGAGCATTGGACTAAAACGTTTGTGATTTTCTAAAAGCCTGTTTAAATTTGCAGTCCCAGATGGCGCGTGAGCACAGATTTCATGGGGGTTACCTGCTGGTGGAGGGAATTGTTGGGTTTGCTCTTGATAAGCACTAAGCTGCACACGTAGTTTACTAGTTCTACCCACCTGATATGTCTGATAATTTGGCACAATAAAAGAGAAAAATTTAGCCACACAGAAACCAGGAGGAGCAATTCTGGTCTTTCATGTACAGTGCGGGTCCCACTGCAGCCAGTGAAATTGCCAAGTGTAAAATTCAGCTTGTGGTACGTACAGCCCTTTTTAAATGGGTGAGGAAAAATGTAAAATGGCTGTTTACTTGGTCGTCGCTGTTGATTTCAACATTTGCCCAGTAACTGATGTGTTATTTCTTGAATTCTGTTTGGCATGGGAAAAAAGAGAGATTCGGTTAACTGAAGTTGCAACCCGTTGCTTCACTATTTATGTGAAAACACCCAGGTTATGGAGGTACCTTTGCTGATAGTCAGGGCTGATCCCATGAGGAAGGGTCTCAAGGCTCATTCCTAATGCATGTCGAATATTCCTAATGCACATGGATACCTTTCTACTGACACAGCCTTTGTGGGTACTCCTGGCAGGAACCGAAGCAGAGCACAGTTCTCCCGGCTGCAGGGAAATATTGCCATTTTGCAGCAACGGAGCATTTAACCCGCAGCACAGACGTTGTGAAATGACTAATCTGGCTTTTTATAGTTTGGCTTTTGAGGTTAATGTGGATTTGTGCTTCATTTCTTCTCCAGAGTCGTGGACAATTTGTGTAGAGTATCTCCCCTCCCCGCTAGCGCAGCCCAGAGCCCTGCCGGCACCGTGAGCCCAAGTTCTGCCTGTGGCAGCAGCGCCGAGGTGCCAAACGGGCCCCGTAAGCTCTGGAGAGCTTGGGCTTGAAGGGTCTAATATACCCCTTTGGCACCACGGTGTAAACTCAACTGTTGTTAGCGGAACTGGAATGACATAAAATTACTATGAGAGAAGTATCAGCCTCAAAAGATCTTTTCTGTGTGAATTAGCTACCATCATTATGTGATAGCCATTTGGGGGAGGGAGACTCAGCTTTTGCTGGTTTGGGGCGTTCCGGGGCTTTTAGTTACCAACTCTCAAGGAATATAAGTGACACCAGTACCATTTTAAGAACTTCCTGTATGTTTTAGCAGACAGCAGCCAGACTGTAGCAGTTCAGAGAAACCAACCGTGCCGATCATTGAAACACAACTAGAGCTTTTGTCTCAGCGCTGCTCAGCAACACCTTTTTCACGTCTAAAGCCCAGCGGCAGGAGTCACCCCAGTGGGTACTTTAGGAACACATCCACAGGTGCCCGTAAAATAGAAGAGAGACAGTTTGCCTTTGAGGCACTGCCTGGCAGTGGGAATATTCTCCGGGATGCACGGCAGACATGCTCGCTTCTCTCTGTTGTCACCGGGAGGATGAATGCTGCAGTCCATTTCTGTGGCTATAGCTCTGGCTACTGGGTTCTGGGTTATTCTGGACAGAGATATTGTTAATCTTTTCTGCTGAAGCACTTCCATTATTTTTTAATGGAATATACTTTGGCCTAGAGGGATGGAGAACATGACTCCAATTTCTCATGGACATGGCATTCACCTTTGAAAGAGAACTATGTTCAAGCCCTTAATCTAATTAATATGTGTCTGTAACTACTGGGTAATAGTCCTACTCACCCTTGCTGGCTTCCTCTGTCAGACCTGATTAATACACGTTCCATACGGGATGAATCAGAACCAGCAATGAAACATCATCCTTCTTTCCTCCGTACCCATCATCTCCTCCCATCTTTTCTTCTTGGGATGCTCTTTAACTTCAGGGCAGTGTGTGTGGAAATGGGAGGTTGGGAGGTCGGTTTCCGTAGGACACTGCTGTGAGTCGGGCACACGCCGCTGGTGATGTTCATGGCATCAGCAGTTGAGCGTCTGAGAGACCTGGCTCGTTGGGAACTTCTGTCGGCTGACATGAGGGTAGTGGAAATGGGAATGACCCATCTCTGCCACAGAAAGAGGTTTTTTTAAAAAATACTTAAGAGGCCACTAAGGCATTTTGATGTGTTAGTGCTTGGGGCTGAAGCGTGTTTACGCTGGGTGGTCACGCTGTGATGAGATGTTGTGAGGCTGGCATGGCTTTTTTGATCTTAAAGTATTTCGATATGGATATGGTCGTTAGAGCACTAATTACATTTTTAATATGGAAATCACATGCCTGCAAAAAAGTTGCTGTTTGTTGATTTAAGCTATTGCAATGTATATAACAATATTTAGCTTTGAATGAATGCGTGCATGTGGTGGCTTAGTACATGAAGCTGTAAATTAAGTGGTTTAGGAGCGGCTCTTCAGCATTCCCTCCAGTCACCTTGTTCTGCCGGGCCAAGGAGCCTTTGAGAATGGGAGGGGACAACAAACTGTTGCCTGGTGCATTTCCTGTAACTTACAATAGCTGCTGTCAAACCAGGCAAACCCCTCACCTCTTGGCAAAACTCTTAGCAAATTAATATGAAGACGCTGCTTCTCAGAAAGCAAACCAGCGCTCGGTGTCGTGAGGTGAGTCACCAGCCATCTGCCACGGCTGTACCTGCGCAGCCCGTCACGTGTGAGAAGCGGAGCTGGTGTCACACAATCACGCAGTTCTGAAAACAGCACAAGATATTCCAGGAAAACGGATTCGCCGGTACTGAGAGTCTGCAGAGCGTGGCCACATTTAACAACATCAAAGTTAGAAGCCACTAAAAAAGGAGCCTACTCAAATTAATAAGAAAGATGCTAAGAGAAGAGCTGTTACTAACATTTTCCTGTCAGTGCCCTTGTGGTAAAGAAAGAAGCAAAACTTGGTGTGGAGTTTAGAGTCCCCAAATAACGGATCAGATCCCCAGCCGATACCAAGAGGTGTAGGTCCATCACCTTCAGTGAAGGGACGCCCCTTTACAGCTGCTCAGGATCTCATTCTTTGTGGAGTGTCTGGCAGTAAATTTTGTTCTGAATCCGTGTTATGAAATAAGAAAGAGTTGCCGCTATAAATAAATGACAAACCAAAGGACTGAACTGACACGTTATTGTGGGATGAATCTTTTCCCATTTCCTCTGTTACCCTGCTCCCAGGGGAGGCGGAAGGGCAGCAGGAGGGAGAGCAGGTGCCCTGCACGAGTGGCAGCTCCGGAGGAGCTAAAGCTTAGGAAAAGGGTATTCTCCAGAGGGAGGGGGTTCCCTCTGTTGCAGGTGGTGTCATTTCTCTCCCGGGCTGTGCTGCCTGTGGGGACACGGCCACCTCTCCGTGGCGCGGTGGTGCAGGTACGGTCTGACCCAGGGGCGGGAGGAGTGGTGGCTCCGGGGAAGGGACCGCAAACACGGGGTGCCACTAAATGCAGTGCTGTATCTGTGCAGTTATTCCTTTAGCTCAGGCCTTCTTGCAGTCAGTGTGCAGCCACTGATTTTAATTATGGTGGCATTAAATGTCTCCAAATCCCTACTGTTTCCAAACCCAAATGCAAGCGTGTTCAAACTGATGTTAACGAGGAGTTGGTTTTTCGCGGTGCTGTGGCCCAGGACTGCCCAGGCCTCCATTGCCTGCAAACTGAGAGCTCATAAAAATGTGAGGCACTCCAATCATTTTAAATCACTCTGTCCTGACTAGAGTGATTTAAAATCATTGGAGCGCTTCACATTTTTTCAGTTGTTCCAGCTTGGAAGGCAGTCAAGCAACGTTGTAGCATAATGCATGAAAGCAACCTGCGCGAAATAATAATTTTAGTCTTTCAAAACAATGACACTGAATTAGAAATGTCACTGGGAAAAGATGTCTGTGAGGGACTCTCTGAATAGACATCTCAACCTACTTTTCTTTTATGCCCCAGACTCCCAAGGCAGCAGGACAGCCCAGTAGGGCCCTAAGGACACAGCCTGTTTGAAGTCAGAGGGAAGCTATTGTTTTCAATAGATGGAGGGCCAGAAATCATCTCTATTCAGAAAGTCAAAGAGTATTAAGAAACTGAAGAGATTCTGAATTGTGGGCAGGGATGGAGATTGAGCCTTTGGTAGAAGAGAATTTATGATCAAGTCATTGCAAAATTGCAGTATTACAAACACTGGAAGTGAAATGTTGCGATCGGCTCATTTAATTTCTGTTAATTCTGCAGAGCTGGAGCTTGGTGTGATGCAAACAAAAGCTTATGGATCCTGCTGCTCTGGGTTCCCTTGAGGCGCCCTCGGGTTATTCGTGACCCCGGGGTTTGCTGTTGGAACATCAGTGTGGCAGCAATTGCCCTGTGAAGTGCTCGATGGCGCCGCAGGGAAGAAAGGGAGCAGGTGGAAGGAACCCTGCCCAGGCGGGGGTGACAGTGGGGCTGGGCTGTGGGGCAGGACGTCGCAGACGGGGCTGCAGGGTTCCGCAGCCCGTGGCAGCGCCTCGGGAAGGGGGGGATTGTGGAGGTGCTTCCCTTGTCTCATGGTGGTGGTGCAGAGTCGGAACTGGCTCCGCACGTAAATCCTGCCTCAGTGATCCGCAGAAGCATCACTCATGTTTTCAGAGCCTTTCTCTTCACCAGAGAAGAGATGCCAGAGTTAAAGCAATTAACAGAGAGCTGTTGCAGCTCCTGGTGCACGTAAAGCAGTGGCAGAACAATAGACTGACATGTTTGGATTTACCCATGTTCTAAATTTTGCCTTCAAGCCATATGTTCCTTCTGACAAGTAATTTGAAGGCCAGACTGCAGCAGATGTGAGATAAAGAGGAGAGGTTCTAAGAGCCATTGTTGATGTTCGTGGGCGCAGATAGGAATCACTTTCTTAATAGCAGTCTCTGCACTGGGAGGAAATCAGGCCCTGTGCCCCCGCACACCCACAACGCCATAGGTCACCCCACAACAGGCGCACAGAGATGGGGAAGAGGAGACGGAATGAGACAAACTATGACAAGGTAGATATTTGGGAAACCTGGCCAAGGTATTTTTTCTTGTGAACTCCAGACTCTCGGGGTTGAACTCAGCTGAGCGGGGACACTGCGGCAGGATACCTTTCCCATCGCAGCCAACCCAAGTGATTGCAGCTCAGATTCTCTATACTGGAAAATTCACAACGTGTCCATATTTATTCACAGCAAATACACAGCTGTAGTGTGAAATAATTCAAATGTTGGCCACAGACGGCTCATAGCTAATAGAAGATAATATAGTCATCAAGTAAGTTATTTTTTTATAAAACTGTTTCCTCTGTCCCACCCCAAGAGAAGTTTAATACTCTTGCACTAGCTGTATGCGCTGCTTTCATGCCAGTAAATAGGCAGGTTATTGTATCCCACAGTAAAAATTAATTTGAGGCGTGTTACTTTAGTGGCACGCTGACTTAATCAAGTTATGTTGTGTTTGCTTCTTTTTCTCTCTAACAGATGTATTTAGCTTATACCAGAGAACAAAGTTCCGTACAAATGGATAGGGATGGAATTATTTTGTATTGCATGTTTTCATATGTAAAACTTAAAATATAGGCACATAAACACACATACATATATACATGTAATTATTGTAAAAGTCCTCTAACATATTTGCAGAAAAAATATTGCTATTTGAGCAAGTGGGAGGAAAGGAAAGGGAAACTTGATGGTGATCACTGCACTGTCTGTGAAGTTCATGATCTCAAAATAGCTGTAGGCCAGAAGAGGCCAGAACTGGCGACTCAGACGCTTAGAGACGAGCCAGAGGCACAGGAATAGAGAACGTAGCACCAGATCTCCTGTGCCAGGGAGCGGTGTGGTGTATGTTGTGTGTATATGTATTCACGTGAGGGCATACCACACATACACGTGTATGTACACACACATGTATATCTGCTGATTGCCAGAGTCCATCCCCGAGCAGGCACAGCTCCTCCCGGCCTCCGGCCACCAGGGACAAAACTGCAGAGAAGCACCAGCCGGTGACACCAGCCAGTGACACCAGCCTGTGGCTCCAGCCCGTGGCACCTGCCAAACCTCCGACACTCAGAGAGCTTCCAGTGGTTTCAACTCAATGTTCTCTGCTTGTCCTAATCCCATTTTTTCTAGCCCTTTCTTCCTCCTGCCCTTCCCTTCCCCCTTCATGCTTTCACCTGGCTTTCACTCTGTATTTACGCTGGGCAGCACTCTTCTCTTCCCTTCTTTCTCTCCCTCCAGAAATTTTCTCTCCATCACTTTTCTTTCCATTTTGCTTATCCCCTCCTGACTCTACCCCCATAAAATAGCAGTATCATGGAACTGTCACACTGTTTCTCCACCTGGGGTCTGTCTTGTCCATTTTATTTGTGAGCTTTTAATGGAAGAGGCTGTATGAAACCCCTTGACTGTATAGTGCCCACCATAATAGATCTTCCTTTTTGGCTGGCCTTTACACAATATCTTGTTAAACGTGAGTCATGATAATCAGATCCTACAACAGCATTATTTGTCTAAAATAGTGCTTCTCTGCTCTGCTGTTTCCCCACCACAGCCACTTCACACATTCACACAACTGCTTCCTTTATGTATCAGTGCTCTGTAATCAGCGTATGGTTCACGTTACAGGTTTCTCAGGTTTCAAAGTGAAATAAAATGAGCTTTCTTCCATTTTGAGAATATCCTTCTTTTTAAGAAGTCCAAACAAAGACGCAATTATTAGTAAGTTCGCAAGCAGCTGCCAGAAGGCAGAAAATTTAGAATGGAAACAGAAGTGAAATAACAGAAATACTGCTTGATGTTTGCTCTTGGTGCCACAGCAAGGGAAAATATTTAGAAATTAAGATGATTAATTTATTTGTAGTTTTAATCAAGCAGACGTGGTTTTGTAATATTTGCCAGCGTCGGTACTGCAGAGCACAACGGTGGGTCAGATCCTGCGGTGGTGTAACTGCTGGCGTCCCAGGGTTCCTGCGGGGTACGAGTGGGGCAATGCTCTCAGCATCAGTTACCAACAGCCTTTCATTGGGTTCCACGCAAAGCCTGAACAGTTTGCAATAAGGAAAGAGCTCCTAGATCAAATCTGTCCTTAGTTTTGGGGTCGGAAGCCTTATCCAAAGACTCAGAAGCATCAATATTTTAGGTTCTTCCTACCTCTCTGTTACTGATGTAGTTGTACCGTGCTTATGTCAGTATCCATAAAACATTTAAACTCATGCTAGGTATGTACCTGAGCCTTCAGCTTCAGACCTTGAAGGAGAAACCCCAAAGGGAGCAGAGGCTCTGCTCCAGCACAGCACATCAGCTTCTGCTGAATTTTATGCAAACAGATTGGTCCAGCTTTAGAAGCAGTGGGGTTTAAAGAGTGTGAAGTAGAGGAGCTGAGAGGAGAACGCGTTGTTATTCTGTGCTACTGACCCAATGAATTCCAAGGTTAGCAAAGGAGAATTGAAACCGTTGTTTCCGTAGTCTCAGATTAGTCATGAACATGCATGTTGCTTGTGTTTCAGTGCTTTGTCAGAGCGAGGAAGTAGTGTCCCCTCAAAACTTCTGTGTAAGCACTGTCTGTGCCTTGGGAACCAGACTCCTGACTGTTCATGAAGTGTGTGGGCGTTGGTGCTCGTGGTGAGCTGGCTCGGGGGTGGAACAGGGCTCTGGGGGATCACAGGTTCAACGGACTGGTTTCTTTATTTCTTTTTTCATTAATATTATAACTGTTCTGGCTACAGAATTTATCCCATTTGTCTTTGAAAATCATGACCCTTGAGAATACCCATGTAAAAGAAGAAGCTGGTTTTTACCCTTGTAGAAGGCAGCGCATTATATCTTTATTAATGTTGAACGGTATCTTATACCATAAAAAGCCTATTGAAATTAGTGGCTTAATTGCAAGGAAGGTTACTGCTCAGCAGTTTTCACTGTTGCTAAATATGTGACTTCACGAACAGTGCCATAAAAAATCTAAGTATTTCTAAAAGTCCCACTTCTTTGGTCTATGCGATAGGAAGCATCGCACTGTAACTTTAAAATGCCAAAAATAATCAAGAAGACATGTTAGCCATCTCTTAAGACTGTTTCATTTCCAAGCCAATAAATTCAGCTGCTGAATTTTTGTCCTTTGTTTCAGGATGTGACAGCTCTGTTGCATAACTGCAATTAAGGAATCTCAAAAGGCTCCAAAATGCTATAATATTCTGTGGATGCAAACGCGGAGTCCTTTCTCCTTTAGTTTTACAGCAGGGAAGGGGCACTGGAATGGCAGCACGTTGCCTTTTTTTAACAACTAGTTTATGAATCATTCTAAAATATTCTTTCATTTGGAATTAACTTCAGATATTCCTGTTCTGACAAGCAGAGTAAATATTTTAGCAAGGACTTTTTAGAGACAAATTTTGACAGTAACATACTCCTCCCTTAGTGCTACAAACGAAATACTTGCTCTCCAAACCCAGAGTCGGTGTTTTAATGGAAATGGTTTCAAGAGAATACGTCGGATGTTACAAACGTAAAATGCATTTAATGAAAGAGTATACAGATGTCTTTCATGTATTTTAAATAAAAATGTCTAATTTGAGACTCCAGAAAGTCGACAGCGATCTCTGAGCCATATGCTTGTTATTACAATAGCATGCTGTGTGGAACTGTCATTCGGTGAGAAACAACACAGACCGAAAAGACGTGTAAAAACATGAAGTTAAAGGAGGAGAGACCATCTTACAAAGCATTTTTATTATGTTTTTGTCTTGATTGGAATAGATCCCTTTCTTGCTTTTTGTTTGCTCGCATAATTCCTGCCGGTGTCTATAGGGCTTATTGAAGACATAGGGAAAGGAGAGCAGAGGCCAAGCTGCGTGGGCTATCGTGAACCAAAACTGCAGAGAGATGCATACTTGACAGAGAGTTGAAAATAAAAATAAACCACAGTTTCTTTGCTTGGTTTCTGGAGCAGAAAGTCGCAAAACAAGCAGAAAACTTTTGGTTCTTGATGAAATGGTTAGTCTGGCTTCCTTACCTCAACTGATCTGAGCATTTCAGACTTTAACCTTCACTCCAATGAAGAGAATTCAGAACTAATTCAGCTTAAGCTTATGTCTGTGAAACTGGGGCCTTGGAAAATATTTCAGAAGCTTTAGCCTTATGTTTGCATTTTGTTCCTTTGCAAATGTGGTGGAGGTAACCTTGATTTGCTAGTTAGTGGAGTCACGCTTTATTGTGGTGGAAAACTAAGAACAGTCCTTCAGTGAAAATAACAAAGACCTACCCCGTGGTGATTGATGAGAACGTTGTACAAGTGAAATGAGCTGGAAAGTCATCATCTTGTCTTTTCCTTTGCCACAGGAAGAGCATAACAGAGAGATTTCTTTTTTTCTGGTCCTGATAAGGAATCTAACGAAGCATAAGGAGAGGTTACACAGCATGGAAATGTGTGACACCCAGCTGCTCACTGGCTTGCAAAGCTGCAGTAAATAATACAGTTGCTATTTAATAAACAAAAGAAAACAGCAGTCCTTTGATAGTGATCCCCAGCCTCTCTCATTTGCCCTTCTGAAAATATGGTTTGTTTCTACTTAATTGACTGACATTTTGGAATAACATAGAGTTTGATATTGTATTGTATGATTAGTAATGGGTTTTTTTGTTGATAGGGAAAACAAAAGCCTTCTTTTTCTAGGGCCCGAGTCAGCGGAGCACAGACGTATATGCTCCAGGTCCTCTGCATCGCGGCTTCTTTTACTCTCGTAGGTTTTCCATCAATGCTTACAGTGAAGATACACAAAAAGACATGTAGTTTTGTTTCCCAAATATGCTTATATGATCAATAGCATACTTTTTTTGCTTGTCACAAGTTACCCTTTTGAGAAGCAATGATGGGTTTGTCACAAGCTACGTTTGTCACGTGCGTCATTTGTGACACTACTTTCAAAAGATACTTCTTCATGGAAGCAGTTTGTTCTGTTGGTTGGCTCTTTTTACAAGTTAATGTCTAATATATCTTTGACTTTTTATTAAAAATCTCTTAGAGTTTGTTTTGTTTAGCATTCGGGGAGGTGGGGGAAGGGAGAGCATATTGTGCCTGTGAAACACTGGGGGAAATCTTCTCCCCTCCCAGGAAGACCTTTGAATCCGATGTTGCACCTTGTGATGCACCCCCAAGCCTCACCCTCACCCACAAAGCAGAGCTGATTCTTGTCTGTTGTGCCAACATTAAGAAATAAGTTGGCTCATCACTCATGGTGTCACTAGGAGTTGAAGATGCCTCCTTTTTTAAGAACCAGTCAAGTGTTCAAAAGAAAACAAGGTGAGGTTGACACTAAGTTACGCTAGTGTTAAATCAGTGTCATTTTGCTCCTAAGTAGAGGGGCTATGGCCCACGGCGCTTCAGAGAAACTCGGCAGACGTGTGGGACCATGCCCCACCACTGCAGCCACATCTCAGGCACATCACTGCCCATTACGATTTGTTATATCCGAAACCCAGAGGTGAGCTGCTGAGGGGTGCTGATGGCTGGCGTCTTCTCCTGACCCACCTTGCTCGGTTGTCACCAGGCCTGTGGGATGCAGCGACCCCAAGGGATGGAGCCAGGCCACAGGGTCTGAGGGTGAGTGGGGTGGGAGGAGAAATGGCTGAGAGGGATGGGTCGCAGTGACAGCATAAAGAGAAGGGTCAGAACTGGGGATGGGGCGGGAAAGGGAAACAGGGTGAATGAAGGGAGGAAAGAAAGAAGTAAAGGAAAAGGTAGGAAATCAGAAAAGAAATCAGAAAGTGCTAGACCATGTAAGTGGGCAGCCACTCCCCTAGGCTGGTGCTATCAGCAAACTTCCCATCCTTTCGGTGAAAACAAAAGACTTTGTGCGCTTGCTTGACTCCTCTTGCAAAATCTGTTCTCTCTGCCTTGTCTGCAGGATGCAGTGCTTGCCTGTTCCCCTTGTAAAGCTGTTGGTTCAAGAGCTATTGATTTTTTAATTCAACATAATAGAATTGCAACTGAATTGCTACTGAAAGTATGGAGAACAACTCGATCTGCTCCATGCTTCCAAGAAACAAATCTCTTTTTCCCTACTTTTGATTTGGGTGTACTGAGGCATCAGTGAGATTCTGGTCCTGAAGCCAGTTCATGCAATACTGTAGCAGCATCACAAAGCTGTACATACAGTGTCTGGATTGGGGCTCCTGGCCAAGCTTGTTCCAGTAGGCCACTGTCCCCTCTCGGCTCTTCCCTGAAGTCAATTTCTACCTATAGCTTCCATCCAAAAAATCTTCCTTCTTGTGTATATCCTTGGTTTTCTTGAAGGTTGTTATGCCTTTATAACTGAAAGCAAACTGTAGATCTTTGGAGTACTTAACAAACATTAACCAGTACTTTGGAACACTCCTGAATAGTTAACCATTATCCCTGAGTGTATAATACGGAGCAAGAGAGGCAGCAAAGTTAAAGGAACTCCTGTCACTAGAACTCAGGCAGCAATTGACCCCAGTGATGGGCAGCACTGACCAGCATCACCACACTTTTGCCATGCAAGTACATTACAACCAAAAAAAGTTGCTGAAAAGTGGCTTTTAAAAAGTGCACAACTAGGCTTTATTTATTATGTGTTCCCTGGAGAGATGGGAGGGATTGTCTTCTGACTCTCCTCTGTGTTCACATCTTAATAGAAATTGTTAACTATTTATTAAAAAAAGGTCTGGCTCTAGAGAACAGCTGTATTTTGATGTCTGGTGTCGTGCTGACACTTTTGTCTCAGGGAAGGTTGGCTACATCTCTCTGAAGGTCCTGCTGGTTCCAATGAGTGTGGGAGGAGAGTGCAAATATTAAAAAGCAGTGGGACCAGCTCAGGTCTTTGAAAATTGATGGACAGAGTCCCAGTGACTTCTCCAGGCTTTGGTTGTGCCTAGTACGAGGCCATCTTCTTCCTCAGCCTGCAAGTGCCATTCGTGACTATGCTGAATCTTTGTGATGGAAGCAATCAAAATTAATTAGGTCCATGGTCCAAACCCTACAGTAACCCCAATTTCTAATTCACAGAACTGACTCTGCTATCCTGCCCGCCGCTTTGACAGTGCCTTGAGCTCCTATGCACCTGCTATGTTACAAAACATATTTCCTTATATATCAGGAAATGGAGCAGGCCTGTGTTATAAGTTTAAACGAGTTTTCTATTAAACAAAAATTGCTGGGCTGAGTTTATAACTTCGAAGGAGCCATAGGAATTAGGTGCCCAAGTTCTATTGACTTTAAATGAAGTTTGGGGTTCTAATCTGTAGGATCCTATTGACTGGTTTTTTCTCTGTTTTAAAAAAGCATAACTTATTTTCTTGTTGCCACGCAGGTGCTTCGCAAAATCCATGCATTTTTAGTGGATCCTGTTTAAAAAAAAACAACTGAGAGAGAAATTAAAGGAGCAGTCGTCTTGAGCCTTTTGTGTCGAGCCAAGGATTTGACAGTTTTCAAAAAAGTCTTGGCTGAAACGTTCAAAGCTGCCTTGGGTGTAGGAGATCTGGCCATCCAGATCCCCTGGGATACTTCTGAAGTCTCATCCTTTGTTGTTATGTATCAACGTATAAACAAATCTCAGCCTTCTTGATGGCCCACTGCAGACAAAACCAGTGAGAGTTTCTGCAGAAATGTCGGTAATGTTGCCACAGTGTTGATAGACCATTAGGAAGAGCAGTCTATCATAAATCTCTATGTATTTACGTAATTTGAATGCTCCTCTGGAACAGAATCCATGTGGTCTAAGCTGTTTGCCCATGATTCTGAGCATGGTGAGGTGTTAGTCTTTGTTCTGGGGTTAGTCCTTCTTGTGCTCAGGTGACGATGTGGGACAGTCATCTCCCAGGGCCTCCCAAGTTATCTCTAATGTTAGCTTAAGTCAGCAGTCCCCAGAAGATAACTTCACAGATTTACTTGTCTAGGAGACTTTACCTCCTGAGTCCGAAGCTGTTTGTAAAGCGTTTTTCTTGATGTATGTGCACGGCATTGTTTGGGGTTTCTAATCACTGACCAGCTGGCTTGTTAGTGAATAGAGCTGCGGGCCCCTTGCCACGTTTCATGTGAGGTCTTGGCTGGGTGGCCGAGCAGGCAGCCTGCAGCCAGTGTCAAAGCAATTCAAGAGGTATTGGCACAGCAGTGTCCCCATTAATTTCTGCTTGTCACATGCTGTCATGCAAGTTACACCAGAGAGGAAATGGCCGTTAAAAAAAGGAGTATGCTTGTGGCACCGGGTCCCCTCCAGACGTTATCCTGAGGTTAAAGGAGTGGAGACGATGAGCTGCTCTCCACAGACAGCTGTGGGGAAGGGGACGCCAAGGCCCTGGCCCCACAGCAGCAAGTCTTTCCTGTCAGTGAGGAGTGTCGGCTGTCAACATATGCCATATTTTTAACCCTTCGTGGAGTCTGAGTAAATGAAAAAGGGCTGTTATGAGCATGGGTGTCATGAAGGTGCTGGTAAATAGCTGTAGAGCCGACTCAGACGCCTTCTCCTCTAGGGAAGGGGTTTGCTTGTTGGTACTGTTCCTCGCAAGGACCGGTGTGAGCAGCACTGCAGGAGAATCAACTCATCAGGGGTTGATAATTTACTGTAGTTTGTAGATTCTGGCAGGGAGTGAGACAGTGCTCTCTGTGAACTCATCTCAGACGCATACGGAACTAGTTAAAAGGGAATCTCATCCAGCTTTGTGGATTTGCTGGGTGGACTAATTTATCTGATTACATCAGGAGAGCTTCTACAAGGATTGCAACAAGTGATGATGCACTTAGGATGTCCCAAAATGCAGCTTGGGAATGCAGAAGCAATGTCTATGAAGAGGAAATGGCAATGATGTCCCACGACCAGAAAAGGAAATACATGCTATTAGAGGCAATCACAACTCTTTTTTAAAAGCTGAGAGCACTAAGCTGTACCAAGAGGTGATGGATACAGGGGAGTGTGCTCACTGCTCTGCAACAGATTGGCTTAGTCAAGTGAAAGTCTGGGGTTTGCCCCAGGAGGAAGAGGCTCCCAGCATCAGTCATAGGAAGGATGACTTGCCTTGTTGAGAAACATGACTAGTAAAGAAAGTGGAATTATATGAAAAGGGCACTCCAGAATTCGAACGGCAGCTCTGCCCCAGCTCTCCAGCTTGACCTGGTGTGACGCTTAGATACCAACTTTTGGCTGGTGTCAGTCCCCAGACATGTGCCAGCAGGGGCTTCGGAGCCCATGCGTACAAGTCACAGATGCTGTTTGTGTGGGACTTACCAACCGGGTGAGCCAGTACAGGGTTTGGGGGATTTTGTGGTTCATTTTAGTCGTCGTCTCTTTTTCAGACGGTCTGAGGAATAAAAGAACAGAGTGGGTAACAACTGTCAAACCAGGATGACTGTCTCCAATACAGTTTTATGAAAAGCTTGTAATAAAAGACAGGAAGTTTCCCAGAAAGTATTTGGGGCTGTACAAAACTGTGATGATATCATCCAGAGACACAGGAGAAAAATCGGTTTGTTTGCTGATCCCGGCTCAGATCTGTAAGTTCTGCTAAGAGCTGCACCTTCTGATGGTTTCTCTACTGGGCACAAGGAGTGGAAAGGCTTGAGTGGTCAAAAAGATTGTTAATCAAAAGTTACATTTACCTGCTGTAAAAATTTCACAGCCAGGACAGGTCTTGGTAATAGTGCCATATTTGCCAATTTCTGACAAATTGTTAAACCAAAATTCCCCTCTGTTCTCATTTGATTTGCATGTATTTGCTCTTAAAAATACCAGTAGCCAGATAGAAAATTTTATGTGTTTCATTTGCATGTCTGGTAATTCCACTTTGATAGGAATTTTTGGTACACTGAATCACTGAAAGTAAGCAAGTAGGACAATAATTATCTAGGTTTCCTTTCAGTCATGCAAATTCTTCTCATCAAATATGAAAAATAGCAGCTGATAAAGTAAAAGTGGAAAGATCTATGTTACAAACTGACTTGGCAGGTGTTGAGCTGTAAAATGAGAAATTGATGTGGAGAGACTTACAGACACTTGAATTACCATTGATCTGCCCGAAATGAGATGCATCCATGTGTGTGCCTATACATGTGTATGTACATGTGTGTCCCACAGGTGTTCAGTATGTGTTTCATGTACTGAATTTGGTCTCAACTGCTGAGATCAGTATGAAAATCTGGCAGTAGTAAGATACCGGTAAAACAGACATGTACTAAGGTTGAAACTCTTTAAGACCTCTGAAATGTTAATCCAGGTCTCTATTTTAAGGAGGGCAGACAGAAGGCTACTCAGAACAGTTCCTTGAACACAATTGGGTGCATCTATTTGTCTTAATCTCGTCTTCATTATGTCGCCTGTGCTGCTGGAGAGCACTGGTGTTTGGGGGTGCTTGGAGCACCCCAGAATACGCTTGGCCAGGGATCTCCTGCGGCAGGACAGGTTTGCTGGTTCCTGTCTCGCTCAGGAGGGACAGTGGGTAGGTTTAAGTCACGGGACTGGACCATGTTAAACCTGCTGTGGTGGCTATGAACTGAGTTCAGTCTGCAAACGAGAGCATGACAATAAAAGGAAATAGTGCCTGGGTATTTTGAAAGCTATTATATGCATACATAAAATTCAATCATAAACGTGTGTCAACGCAGTAGTGTTGTTAAGCCTCAAACATTTTCGGAGACTACCATGGACCTTTAGTATTCAGCTAAAATTTTGCATTTTTCCTGAATCTTGTGCACAGTTGCGGTACTTTTGCTTGAGACTAACATATAATGCTCCTGATATACAGGCAGGTCTGTGCATAATAGTGACAGTTGTAAGTTTTACTAGATTGACTATTAACTGATTCACTGATTATTGTATTCCATAGTAGTTTATATAGGTCTTTCTAATCTTGGTTACCTTACTACTTCTAATAGCAACCCAAATAGTCTTCCAAACAGTATTTTAGAGACTCCAGTCCTTCAGGTATTGTATCTTTTAAATCGTTATACAAACAGTTCTTGCCATTTAGAAATAAAAACAAACAAATAAACAAACCAAAACAACCCAACTATACTCATTTCAGTGTTTGTATTTTTGCAGTGGACTAGTATGGCTAACATTGCCTTCAGTGGGATTATTCAGCACAATAACATACATGCATACTTATGGGAATGTGCATGCCTGCAGGGTTCTTCATCCTAACAGTTGGATAATCCATAATCACTTGGCTGACCTGTGCTTTCTTTTGTACTAAAGTACTTTGAAATAGATCAGAGACTGTTTATCAGAATATATTTTAAAATATCTGTTAATCTACTCTGAGTGTATTAAAATATCTTTTGATATGGTTAAAATAATTTTACAACTCAAAAATAATTATGCAAATATTTTACTTCATATTTAAAAATATATATGTGTTAATTTTCAACAAAATGTTTACCTTTCAGGGAGCAGCATACAAAACACCAACAACGATTAGACCAATTCCTTGCATGAGCTATGCAGATATTAATTCCCTTCTCCTAATAATACACTAAATGAATTTTCTGTATTTTTCTCTCTGCACAACATTTTATTCTATGAACAGAAAATGAACATTTTATCCTGCACAGTGAGGCTGATTAATAAGACTAAGTGAACGGGTCATTTGAATTTATTGTTCTCTTATCAAAACAGTGAACATATTTAAATCGAACATGCTGTGAAGTTCACATTCTCCTGGTGCGCTCTAGCTAATTGACAGAAATATCACAGCAGCCTTCTCTTCTGAGAGACGACCCTTACCCCATGAATACTTCCATGGAAAGCAATGGGACTGCTCTGAGATAAACTGTTACCCAGTGTAAGGAGAAGTCAGAGCTCTATATCCCGGGCTGGACTGTGGATGACTCCTGAGAGGCTGCGGTGTGGCTGGGTGAAGGCAGAGCGCAGCCTCCTCCTCCCCTTTCTGAATGCCCTGCAGAGAGACTCATCAGAATAGCTTTCTCCTGAGAGCAGGAGGAAAAGGGCAAAGGGGCAAGGGTCTGTCTTCCTCGTGCTGTGCTTCGGCTGCTGCACCAGGCAGCTGCGTGAAGAAGAGTATCTTGCAGCTCCATCCGCTGCGGCAAACTACCTCTCTGTCCCCACCATGGCAGTCATGGCATTCTAGAGAGGCTGCTGTGGTGGGTTCCCAGCACAGCGCCAGGACAAGACTTAAAAAAGAAAATCACTGCATTTAATAGGGAGTCACTGCATTATTACTAATGCCTTTGGGATTCAGTGTAACAACATTAATCATGTCTTTTGCTATTCATGTATCTGTACTGTGTCATTCCTCAGGAATGCCATTGTTTTTTTGGCATTAATTAATGTTGACTATTTGTTACAAAGTATAACCATAGAAGTGCTTTAATTATTCTGCTTCAAAAATAAGTCCCAGAGGATGTGAAAACTCTTTAAACTTTCATTCCACCATGTTTAAAAAACACCCTGTAAAATGAAAGCAATTTGATGGTTGTGGGTTCAGTATAATCCTGTAGGATACAAAGGAAGCCTCATCCTGCTCCTCTTCTGCTCAGAGAAGTTTGTGCTGTTGCAGCAAGCCCTTTCGTCAAACTGGCTTGGCTGATTCATTACACCCTGCTGTCTAAAACTCGCCCCTTTTGTTTACACTTGCCGTTGTCTCTTATGCAAACACTCCTTCAGGAAGTGTTCAGGACAAGTATCCCAACACCTGCCATCCAAAATAGGGATGTTCCATTCTGCTCAGCAAGAAGAGAACAATGAGATACGAACAGGTAGAGACTCTGAGTGAAGGATCCAGGTTGTTGTGCAGGTGCATGAGATACTCCACGGAGAAGGAGGAGAAATGTTAGGAGATTCCAAAGGGTTGTTGTGTTTTACCAAATGTTAGCACAGAAATTGAGCAGGAAGAGGAACATAGCATGTTAAAAAAAAAAAAAAGCCCTAAAAATCCTGTGCATTAGTATAAATTTAGGGTCTGTTGCAGTTGATGAGGATCTGTACTGTGTTGCTTTTATTTGGTGATACGACCGAGTATATTTGTGGGCTTCCAGACTTAGTTTCTCTGGCATTAGGTATCCTCTATCACCATGACCAAGGGCAATCTGGTTAAAGGTTTTTCTTTCTTCACATGCTAGTCAGTGGAGAAAATGTGAGCTTCATGTAATGAGCAGCTGTTCCTATGTGTATGTTACCTCTGGAGTTCTCTGAAGACATTATTCTTGGTGTTTTCCTTCAGGTTGGATCGTGCTGTGTCCCCCTTTAAAAACACAACCTCTAGCATCTATTTCTTTACCACGGTGGTGGGTTAGCCTGGCCCAACAGCCAAACTCCCACCCAGCCCCTCACTCACTTCCCTGCCTCAACAGGATGGCTGCAGAAAATGAAGAAGGAACAAGAAAGCTCATGAGCTGAGATAAGACTGGGATTGCTTATCAATTAGCATCAAAGGAGAAAATGAGCTTGCCAATAGATAGATATTTAATTGCTAATTCAGGTAGTGGGGGAAAAAAAAGAAAGGCAAATGTTCAAAGAACACCTTCCCCTGCCCTTTTTCCAGGCTCCACATCACTCCTGACTCTCCCCACCTGAGCAGCAGAAGGGGTGTGAGGGGTTGTGGTCAGTCCATAGCGTCTCCTCTCTGCTGCTCCTTCGTCCTCACGCTTTCTGCCTGCTCCAGCGTAGGTCCTCTCCACAGGCTGCAGTTCCCTTGGGATATATCCTCGTGCTCCAACGCAGGTCCTCCATGGGCTGCAGTGTGCAAATCTGCTCCATGATGGAGTACCTGCTCTTTTTCCTCCTCCTCCTCCCCTCACCTTGGAGTTCCCTGTGCTGTTTCTCACTCCTTTTGTTCCCTCCTCCTCTTTCCCTCCAGCTTTTTCTGCTCTTTCTTAAACATGTTTTCACAGAGGCACCACCATCTTGGCTGACAGGCCCGGCCGTGCCCTGCAGTGGGTGCATTGTAGCCGGCTGGAACCGGCTGGAACCGGCTGGAACTGAACCGGGCTGTGTCTGGCACAGGGCAGGCCCTGGACTCCCCTGACAGAGGCCCTGCAGCCCGGCTGCCAGCACTGGGGCACCAACACCCAGAACAACTCCCTGTGTTCTCTTTCCTTTGAGTAGATTCTGGAATTATTTGGTTGACAGCCGCGCCATCCTCTTTCGGATTGGGCGGGCAGAGCACTGCAGAGAGTCCGGCTGCTCTCACACGGCAAGGGAGTTCCTGCGGGCAAGGGACAGCAATTTTAGCTGGAGGTCAAGATGGTGGGTGACTCTGAAAGGGTCGGAGTGGTAGTTTGAAAACCAATGGCTTGGAAGGGATTTATGGATCAGAAGCTGGAGGAGGGTTAAGAGGGTCAGTGAAGCATAGACTCAAGAGGGGAGAGGACAAAGAGGAGACAAAAGTCTGTAGGAAATCGTGGCTTTCTGCCCCGGCTGCCCCTGAGGCGGGAAGTGTGAGCCCTGAAGGCCACCCCTGGCAGAGGCGGCAGCAGCAGCTCCTCAGCCCGAGCCTGTCCCCATCCTCCTGGCTCCAGAGACAGAATATGCGGGACATACTTCTGTGTATTGTTGAGACTCATGACATAATATGGCACTGCTTGAAAAGTTCATCGTAGTTTGGTCCTGACACTCAGTGCTGATAACTTCAGCAAATACTGGACTGAGCAAGGCCATCACGGATACCATATATGGTGGAACATGCAAAAGATGCAGCATTTCCATAACAAATTTTGCTCCTGTTTCCATTATGAGGCTTCTACAAAATTAAAGCTACATATTTGCGTCTAAGGAAAGTGTATTTGTTCATTGCATCCCAAAATAGCTCAGTTTTCAACTGAGTTATGGATAAATATTTTAGATCTGTCCGTAGAACACATTGCAAATGTAGCCTGAAAAGGGAAAACATTGTAAAGCCATGATTATTTGAAAGTAATCCCGGTGGAATAATGTATAGCACTTCAGCCCAAACAACAACCATCGTGGGTTTTGTGATATTAGAAGCATGGCAGAAACCTCTACTCTGAAACAACCGGCGCTGTTCTGTGTCTAAGTTTGTAAACATGCAATATCCAAAGAACATCTGATAGACATCAGTAGAGGTTTGATCATGACTCATTAGAGCTTATTCCTCAAACCTGCTAAGGCATGAGTCTACTTGATTGTCAAATACAATTGATCGTTTTGCAATTATCTTTTGAAATATGATTTTAACTGCAGTTCAAAGTACGGTATGCCGAGCTACCACAGAAAATGTCTCGGGGAAAAGCAGACATGGAACATGAGGCGCATGAAGACTCTCTTGCAGCTATTTCTAGATCTTGGTAATTGAGATAATACTGGGTATCATCACTAATAAAAGTGAATGAAATTTCCATCAGATGAGTGGAATTATCCTGGTTTAATTGGCTAGTGATCTGGCTTGTGCGTGTTGATGGCCTTTATCTCATTTGCTAGCACAGGTTAGTGTCTGCTGCTATTAGTTACGCTGTCAAAGAGACAGCCCAGTCTGAGCCTCTCGTTTCTTACAAGCGGCTGACTAAGAGTATGAAGACATTTTCCGAAAGTGAGGCCTAATGGCTTTTGACGAGGCTTATGTACAGAACAAAATTCATCATTTGTTATGGATAGAAAAGAAATTCAAAAGCTCTCTTTTGTTTGCTTTGATATTGAAAATGTATTTGTGCAAACAAGTACCTACTTCTGAGCTGCACAATTTGGTATTCTGTATTTAAAGTGCATAATAATAAGCCGATGTCATGTGATTTTGGTTTCTGCTCTTTTTCTAACTCGCTGAGAATTTAAAAGCAGGACAATAATGAGTCACAAATAACAAATGGTCTTTTTACAACAAAGTGGCCTATTTTACAACATGAATCTTTGCACTATTCTTCCAAGAGAATTTTGGACTGAAATATGTTCATATGTGTAATACTAAGTAATAAGGGATAGCAAAAGAACATAATCAACAGCCCAAAATTAATACTTGATAATAGCCTGTATGGACTAACTCTGAAATTCCTGGAAGAGGAAATATAGCACTTTTTTCCCCAGTTTTCCTTCTGCTTTCTAATACCTTTTAAATTTACACACTTTCCTGGTACACTTTTCTGCTGCACACCTGACTTACTGTGTGAAGAGAATTTCAGTAAATGGTACTCGTCTTTTGAGTCCCATGGGTGGAAGGAAAGATATAGCAGTTTCCATTTTCAATTATTTTCTTTTTTGACCTGTGCCTGGAAGAAGACTCTGAATTTAGAAACTGAAGACATTGCTTGTAACTTGCAACTAGCAGAGCCGATTGCATTTGCTGAGCTTGAGGAAGAAAGTTGAAACAAAACCAGCATCAGTTGTAGGAAAAAAATATTCTTGATATGTTTGGTAACGGCAGGAATGAGTTTACATACTTGACAAATGAGTAGGATACAGAAATGTCACCAAAAAGGGACTCTCCAGGGTCTACTGACTAATCCTTAAGTTCTTTAAATTATTTTCTTATTTTATCTGATATTATGTCTACAGGGAATAAAAAAAATTAGGCCTAAATTCAGTGAAACCATTAAGTACATACTTAAGATAACCTCACATTTAAATGTTCTTGGCATGTTCTTTACCATCTGCAAGACTGGTCCGAAGGCTGTTGGGATTTGATGGAAGTTCTAACAGCACACAGTGGTCAGAGATGACATGTATTAATTCTGCTGATGTCTGGAACCTGCAGAGCTGTAGTCCTGGCTCTTCCACGTATTTCTGAACTGCAAAGGGAAATGATATAAATACAAGAGGATTCTATATACTTTGTATATTTGTTTTAAAGGTGAAAACCCTGTTATACTAGTTATATATACTAGCATCAGCTAACAGGCAATGAGGTTCTCAGTTTATCACCGTCCTTCATAGGTGATAATAATTAAATGCTGTCGCAGCATCCATAGTTCCATGGTAATATCTCCATCATCAGAGTCTTCAGAGAAAAGCTGATTACTTTATGAGCAGCCCACTGTTACTGCTGCTTGGCAAAGAGAGTTATAGACTATATATAGAAATGGCTGTGTTTTATCAGAGGTCAGATTAGAGCTTCCAGCCTTAGTATCTATACATTTTACACACTTTCTGTAGAGATGATCAGGGAACATTACATTAAAATAATAATTTTGTATTAAATTATATAGCAATGTCTATTAAGTGTATCTTTAAAAAGCATTCAGCTAAAGCAATATTATCAAGTTGAATGTTTTGAGCTATTTTTAAACACATTTTCAGATATCGTTCCTTTTAATAGTGTGCCTTGAATATTTACTTGAAACATGCCCGAGTCCATAGAGCGGAACAGAAGGAACCACCTTCAATTTATCCTCCTTCCCTTTTCTCCTATTTCACACCATCCACCTCTCCAGGACCATTTTGGTTGCTAGTGATAGGATTGGCAGACACCCTACTGCATGGCTTATGGGAAGGGCATATGTCACCACCCAGCACAGAGCTGCAGTTTCCTGAACTCGAGTCAAGTGCACACAGAAAATATCCCTTTATCCCTTTGGTTTCTTACTTGTTGCAGCACCTTCTGGTAACTCCCCTTTTTACAAATATAATTTTCAAGTTGACAGTATCCTTCTAATTTGGAATTCAGGGGATTTCTAGTATTTAGGTTTGAGTCGGTTGGTTCATTCCTTTCACTTTACTAAGATTAATGTGAAAACATGAGTACAGATGAAAAAGTTTTTTCAGCTGTGGAAATGCCAGAGAAGATTGCATCACTATAACAAAACAGAGAGCAAAATGAGAACTGTTGCTTATGATTATTACACTGATTTAGTGATAAACTTTGGTCTAAAGGTAGTTTGTGTCCTATTCAGTAAATTCTATACAAGTTTTGCCAAGTAAACTTTTTCCCTCTATAACATTAAATCCTGGTGAATTTGTCATTTAAGCAGCTTTTCTGATTGAAACAGATCCTTATGCCTGTTGAAGTAAAGGATAAAATTTCACTTCACTTGGGCAGGACAAAGCATAAACTTGTGAGATGCAAACTGGTGTGTGATTTAAAGTTAAGAGCAAAAAGCCTCTACGTATTTTTCTTACTTGGACAGCAATCTTTTGAAGTTGTCCTGGGATTTACAGACATGCTTTTGCTATTTCTTTTAAGTATGTTGACCAGTCTTTATACTTCTATCAATGAACTTCAAGTAATTCAACTGGAAACAATACATTAACGTGATAAGGACACCTGTTCAAGTCAGCTGGTTCTAGCAATAGCCTGTCCATTTTATATTAATAGTTGTTTTTATCTCCTGTGCACATATTTAAATCAGTATTTATTAATTTAGTTTTGCAGATTATGACAGGGAATTTACTTGTTTGCCACCTTGTCTTGATAATTGCGTATTGATTTCTTCCCTGTAATTAGGATATGATGCTTCAGCTGTTTCGGGGACTGGATTTTCTGCATTCACATCGTGTGGTGCATCGGGACCTGAAACCCCAAAATATCCTTGTAACCAGCAGCGGGCAGATAAAGTTGGCTGATTTTGGCCTTGCACGAATCTACAGTTTTCAGATGGCTCTTACCTCGGTGGTAAGTTTCTGGAGGCTTATATTTTTCTTTTAATGCAACAGTGTGCTTTACTCTCCATGTTCCTAGCTTTTTATCCCATATTATAACGCTGCTTCTAAAATCAACTCGGCAATTGAAGTTACTTGTGTCTCTGAAAACAATTGCTTTCCAGCCAGGATTTAAGTTGATGTCGTTACTTTGTACAAATAATCAATTCCTGATTACTGGTTCTAACCTAAATCATGACTGATTACTGAGGCGTAGGTGTGTGCTAGCTTTCTGCAACTCTGTCCGTCTGTTGTGGTACTGACTGCTTTTGCATGTTAAGCCAGACAGGTAGGGTGGAAGTTTTTGAAGTCCCCAGGTATCTTGCCCCAAAAAATACACAGATACTTGTGAAAATGCTACACTGTTACGCCTCTGATTCTCCATCTCTGTGAATGTGGGTTTGGTGCTTGCTCCCATATGTTACAGAGTGATTCCAAGCAGGGCTGTGCTGGAGGCAGCTCAAGTGGGCCCGGCAGCCAAAATCACAGCTATTTCCCAGGCCAGCTGTTAAAGACCACCCCCAGTATCTGTAGGCCCCCTGCCACTGTTGCCCCTCTCCCAGCAGGTCTCCTGGTTGTTCTTGGCTCAGACATGAGCTCTCTCCCAGAAGGTCTGGCCCTCTCTTGCATTAGTGCTGGTGGAAAAGCCCTGCCAGCTCCTCTGCTTTTTGACACCATTTCCACGCTTGCTGGCCCTGCCCCCAGAACCAGCTGCTGTTCGCTTGGCACAGCGTCTCTGAGTGTACTGAGGAGTGACCGTGCTGCAGGCATCTTGGGTGTCATTTGATTTTGTTGCCTGCTCATGACTTTTTTTGTTTCCATTTTCTGTTCTGAGTATCAAAACTGCCATGGTGGTATCACTTACGCTAAAGACAGGGAAGGGAGAACTGCTGAGAAAAGAAACTGAAAGGAATCCACTTTGCATTTTACATTGTATTGTAGAAATTAGCCTGGCTCATGTTGATACAAAGCAATCCATTGTTCTTATTAGTTGCTCTAAGAGTCTACCCATCGTTGTGCCATGTAACTATGACATCCTGGGTTCCAGCTTCAGTGGGAATAAAGGCAGGAAACAACAGAAAATTATATCATCATCTTGCTAAACGTAGGAAAGTATCCTCATCATGTAAGGCATATGTAAACTTGTGTTTTGGGGCTGGTTTTTTTTTCATTGCCTGTAGAATGTAGCCTAATCCAGAACTGAAAGAATCTCTCTGCTGAGGTCAGTGAGGATTGATCATGTTGTAACTCAAAACAGAGCTTTGAAGAAAAGGAGATGAAGGTTGTTCCTGAATTGCTGTAATTTTTCACTTCCTAGTTATCACTCAGTAACAGCTTCAATGAGTGTTTCTATTGATCCATAAAATTATTTAAGCTGTTGTAAGGCTTCCAGCAGGGCATTTTTTAAAAGTTGTGCATAAAATGAGGAAAAAATATCTACAGAACTGATCAGGAGTTTGTTCTTTATCATGTAGCCTGCATAGGAAGGAAAGTCAAAAGACCCAGAAATAGAGTGCATCTACTGAGGCAAAAACATAACCTTGCCAGGATTGCTGTGCAAGGGATGTGCATAGGCTCAAGTATCCAGTAGTTACGTGCGAGAAGTTGTGTTCCAAAAGCCATGAGCTGGAACCCTTAGCGCTGCTGTGAACAGGAGCTGTGCAGACTAAGGGATTGTCCACACGCAAGGTTGTACTGTGTTTGCACAAGCATTCAATTGTCATTGCAGCTTTGCTAAAGAGTATTAAAATAATTGAATTACTCAGTGACCGATGACAAATAAAGTATATGGGCATAGACGTGAATAATGGCTTTCACACCTAGAACTGGGTGTATCCTTTTTTTTTATTTAAAAAAACAGCTACGGCCATGGCTTTTTTAAGTTAAAAGTTTATTGGTTTTAAAACACTTAGTGTTTAACACCTTCAAAATCAACTTTTGTCTGGGTATGTAGAAACCTATAGGGGACTGTTGCTTACAATGTGATAATGTGGTATGCTTTGAAATGTCATTGCTCCTACAGACCGAATGCTAATTAGAAATGTTTAGTAAATGTGTATTAGCTGACACAGGACATCAGTTTTCCTTTCTGCATGTAACTTTTACCTTTGCCTAGCTGGTGTGTATTCTTATCTTTTTTCCCTCCATTAAAACTCAGTATAGGAAGCAAAACTTTAAAAAAAAACAACTTCTCTTTTTTGAACATAAAGATATTCTTGACTTTACCATTTCCAAACTAGCCTAAGTTGCAGTTCTTCACCCAGCAGTGGGTAAACTGTCACTGACTTTGTTTTGAAGTGTTTGCAGGAAAAAATGTTGCATTGTAATAGACAGGGTATATCTACACATACATGAATTAATGAAAGTCGTAGTTTGCAAGGATTTGCTTCGGAGTTATATTGAAAAGTGGTAGTGCAGCCAGCCCAGTGACAAAAGGCACATTGCATGGGCTATTGTTGTGATCAATACAAGGGCTCTGCAGCATTTCTTTCAGCAGAGAGGCTTACTGCAAGATAAACTACAAGAACCATCTTTTGAAGTATCGGATCATTCCCAAGGTGCATCCTCATTCATTGCCCACAAAGGAACTCTTCAGATGGGACAAAAAGAGCTTGCCATGAAAGTAATCCGGTAAAAACTGATCCAACCCAAGTATCTGGGTGCTGCAAGTGGCAACTTCAAAGCAGGCTCTCTCTGGTAGCCAGTGACTTCCCCAATGCTAAAGAATCCTTCCGGCAGACCCGTCGTCTGGGCACATTGCTGTCCTTTAAAGAAACCTCTGATATTTCTGTCAATGAATGAATAAAAGATTCAGCCTAACGCTAGGCAAGCTTGCAGGGGGCAGGGTGGAGATCCCTCCTCCCAGCTGTGGTCAGGCTGAGAACTGATACGGGTCTGAAATAACAGCAGGAGAAAGAAGGAGGTCGGGCAGGGGTGTCTCGGACGGTGGGTAATGGGCACGCTTCTGGTTTCGTACAAAGTTAGGCTCTTGTTCAAGTGTTGGTCTTGGCCCTTGGGGAAATGTTGAATAGGCTTTGTGATAACAGAGAAGCTCCACAGGGCAGAGGAGGTGGATTGATGTAGCTGTGTAATTTTAGAGTTTGAGAGCAAAAGCTAATGAACTGTCACTTTTTTTCTTGGTGCAGAAAAATGGGCACACGGTTGTAACTTTCTCTGAGCAAAGGAGCAAGAGGCTGTTTGGAAAATCTATAGTTACATTATGAAAAAGAAATAAGCCGTTTAGCTATTTTTGCTGACTTCGGACTGCCTTAAAGAAAGGAAATGAAGCTGAACCATGGCACGTGAGAGTGCTGCGTGAGATAAGCGCACACGGTTGTGATCACAGCATCTAGGTGGAGCTGAGGCCATCCAGCTTTTAGACCTGACCTGCATCAGGAGCTGAGGGAATCTGGCAAAATGTTAGTGTTTGTAACACACTCACTCATAATACTTTCTTTGAAAACGTGTGTGCTTTACCTTAGATGGCAGCACTACTGATGGGATATTTTTTCCATGAAGTGCAAACAAAATTGTTTTATGTCTTCCTTCTTAAAAAAACCCACTTGTTTTCAGATTTACTGAACATCAGAAGGGAAAACATATCACTTTCTCTGCTGATGCTCTAAGTTGTTGGATACTAGACTTGGGTAAATTGAAGAAAAGACCCAAAAAAATCCCGCAGTTACTGTCAGTGAATAATTTTAGATTACACTAGCATTTTATTTGAGTGTTTCTTCAGGATAAAAACTTTCCATCCGTTTCTGGCAATCACTTCAGCACAAATGGTTTACATGCCACATCATGCAGGAACTTGGATTTCATTTTGTTGGTATAGTAGCAAGGGAGCATAAAATAATTTTCACTAACTGGGCTTACTTTGTAAAAATAAATATATAAATTAGTTACAGAAACAAAAACAACAACAACAAAAAGATAGAAAGCTCTCATCCAGAGGAACGAGTGTGTTCCTGTTCTCTGCCCACTGTTGCATTGTGATTTTCTAATAAATGCCACCTGTTAGTAAATAACGTGAATGTAAACTGAGCTAATATGATAGCTGAGAGCACAGTCAAAGAACTTTCTTTTGCTTTGCCTTAGTTTTGGGGTTTTTTCCCTTTTATTTTTGGCCACCTCTTCCTGATACCGTGCTTCCCAAATTCCACATATTTATTTGTATGAAATACACCCTGCAGAGCCCATTCCCGTGTTGGGTGTGTTCCAGCAGACCCGGAGTCTGTGGCAGCACAGGTTTCGCCTGAGGTGCAGTGGGTACCCCTGCCTGGGGTACAGCAATCTGTGGAGAGCTCCAGTTAACATCAAACACAGGAGCAGACCGGTGGAAATTCATCAGGCACCTGCCTCTGGTGAATCAAAGTCCAAATCTGGGCTGTGTTAAAGAGTGCCCTAGTGGAACCAGTACAGTGACACTAGATTTTATCTCATCCATTATTCGGTAAGAGCATAAATCTTCCACCCTCTGGCAGGTGGAAGCGACGTTGGTTTGGTATGCACTGAGCCTTCGCTGGTGTGAGGGAGCACATCCACCACCTTAGAGCTGAGCCCCCATCTCCAGTCCCTTCTTCAGGGTGCATTTCTCCAGTCACCCACATGTCCCTGAAAAGGAAAATGAGTCACAGACAGACACCCAGAGGATCAAAATATGTGTTGTTGAGCTTGTAGTGATGCTGCTGAAAGGTTGTGGCTATTTAGGAATGCAGTATGATTACACTGGTTGGCTTTTTTAAGGAAAATCTGTCTTCCCTACTAGCACAGAGCCCTGCATAAAAAGTCCATGTATCTGGCTTTGTGAAGGAACAAGTGAATTTCTCTGATATTTTAACATCTGGATAGCTGAAGGAATCTTTATTGAATCCTCCCAAACACCCTATAGGAAAGTTATTTCCATCGCATAAAATGAGTCATTTATCTCCAGAGCCATCTTAAGAACAAAAATGATTATCGGCACATTGACAGTAAAGTCTGCAGCTGACTAAAACCATTTCAACATATATTTACGTTGACTTCATTCGGGTCAGGTGTTCACTAAGAGGGCTCAGATTTATATGAAAGTAACTGTGAAAAAACAGATTGCTCAATGTTAGAATATTATCAAAGGGCAATACAGAAATACATGTGGACAAAGTTAGTAAATTAGAATAGAAGTTTCTTTTATTCATTTGCATTATTACCATATAAGATCATTTTCAAAACTGACTTAATTCTTGTTGCCCATCGTAAGAAGCTTTAAAGTCTTAAAGATTTGTCTGGAAGAGCAGTACTAGCTGCTCTCATGGAGAGACAGAGGATTTATGGCAAGGTTGTTATTTTTAGAAATACATCCCAGAGATAGTATTCTGGGGGAGCCGTTTCACAGCATAAGTAGATGTAACATTTCTCCTGCTGCTGAAAGGATGGTCCTGCTTTTGACCACATGCTCCCATCACTTCCCTTGCGTTGGCATTAGTGGTCGTGCCCTTGCAGTCCCTTGCCCTTGCAGGTTGTTCATTTTCAGGTGGATTAGCAGATGCAAATCGCTGTGTGGCCACACGAGTGGAAGCACTGACACACAGGAGAGGGTGAGCAGAAGGATGGGGTCATCCTCTCTGTAGACACCACAGTCTCAGATCTTTTGGAGTCAGTTATGAAACCACATCTGAAGTCTTCAGCTGAGGACTCCAATAACTGAACTAACTCAAAGGCAGAAATGTTTTTCAAAACCTCAAAACTCATGCTGACTTAGAGCATTCTGAAGCTGTTAGATGAACCAGTCACTGGTTCATTTAAGGCTCTGACTTTAACAAAACTTCTAAGGGTATCTCTATCGGTTTGAAGTGTTTTTTACCCCCTCAGTGCCAAGGCCTGGGTTCAGGGCTCTGTGCTGTTCCTCCGCAGCTGATGCCACAGCTCACCCTCAAGACCTGTGAGGAATGCAGAGAATGCAGCCCTCTGCTCTGATTCAGACCCAGGTTTATCACAAACCGTAAAAAGCCTATCTTTTAATCTTTCAAAGAAAGTAAATTATTTCACAGTAAACAAGCAAATTGGCTCCACATGAGAATATTTTCTATGCCAGAAAACTCCTTTTCAGAGCTGCAAACATTATAATATATATCATGTGATGACAGAGTTTGTCCGCACTGAGCTGAGCATGGTTTGCAGCCCTGCGGCTGCACCAGTGCAACCTTGCAGAATAAATCTACCTGGTGCTGGTGGAAAAAGGGGAAAAAGGTACAACTTTAAACACAGTTCATATCAGAACTAAGGAAGTTTCTGCTGGGCTGGGCCAAAGGTTCACTGTGCACACGTCAAAGGATAACGTCCAACAGAGGATGCTTGGGAAGGAGATTCACAAGCAGCTTTCAGCAATCAGAAATTCAGCGATTTCCAGTTCTGGAGATTGTATCTGGATCACTGTCTATAATAATTACTGAAGGACCCATCCTCCAGAAATTAATCTACTTCATTTTTGAACCATTCATACTTTGGGCTGCAGTTAACTTCTACACTGTAAAAAAAGCTCTTTATTTTGTCTTAAATCTGACACCTGATAATTTTACTTAGCTTCCTCTTAATTCTGCTGTTGTGAGGCATTCCCTTTTCACCTCCCAGTGAAATTTGGTGTTATTTTGCAGCAGTACAGTTTCATTGGTGAAAGAATAATTTACTCAGTGCAAATGGATCTTCACGTGTTGATGTGAAGATAAAATGAAACCTTTCCTTTCCTTTCCTTTCCTTTCCTTTCCTTTCCTTTCCTTTCCTTTCCTTTCCTTTCCTTTCCTTTCCTTTCCTTTCCTTTCCTTTCCTTTCCTTTCCTTTCCTTTCCTTTCCTTTCCTTTCCTTTCCTTTCCTTTCCTTTCCTTTCCTTTCCTTTCCTTTCCTTTCCTTTCCTTTCCTTTCCTTTCCTTTCCTTTCCTTTCCTTTCCTTTCCTTTTCCTTTCCTTTTCCTTCCCTTCCCTTCCCTTCCCTTCCCTTCCCTTCCCTTCCCTTCCCTTCCCTTCCCTTCCCTTCCCTTCCCTTCCCTTCCCTTCCCTTCCCTTCCCTTCCCTTCCCTTCCCTTCCCTTCCCTTCCCTTCCCTTCCCTTCCCTATCTTTTCCGTTCCTTTTCCCTTCTTCTCTTCTCTTCTCTTCTCTTCTCTTCTCTTCTCTTCTCTTCTCTTCTCTTCTCTTCTCTTCTCTTCTCTTCTCTTTTCTCTTCATTTTCCTTCTCTTTCACTTAAGAAGATACAGTTGATATTGTTAATAATGGTACAGTACTGATTTACAGTTTTCACACAAACATCTACATCTAGGATGTAGAAGAACTGAATCTATGAGGAACAGACTGTGCTTAATCTGCTAAATAAATTGGGGGGGGGGAAGGTTGTAAAAGGGGGAAAGAAAGGCAGAAAATTACAACTCTGTACTATAAAAGAGCATCCTGCTATTGTGTGACCATACTTCTGTTTTCTGATATAAAAATATGTGGTGCATTTCCCCCACCCAGTGATTTACATCTTCTTTGTACTATTTTTCTGTTGATTTAAGTGGGTCTGTTTTTACATCTACTCCCAGAGATAATTGAGTGGGTTGGATTGTAAAAGCAATTTGATTGTTTGACAAGGTCTCTCCCTGTGTATTTACAAAACTGTTCCCACATAATTTCAAACCATCCTGAAACACTAAAATAGGGCCTCAGGTTATGCTCTTATCAGAGCACACAGGGTAAGCAGGCATGGGCCTGTTTGGTACTTGAATGTGGGACAGGCAAAGGAAGAGGAGCAGAGAAAACAGCATACTCTCCGTGGAGCTCGTGCTGTTCCAGAGTGAAGGCAGGTGTCTGTACACTGCTGACGGAAATGCTCTTAGGGCTTAATGTATAATAAAAATGAGTTGCTGACATGTTTTTGCAGTGGCAGGGAAGTATCCATCAATTTTCTCTGTGCACTGGCCAAAGTTCTGCTCTAGAAGGTATTTTTAACCGAAAATTCCCTTCTACAGGTACACCCAAGAAAATTTCTCTTAGCCTTACAGTATTTAGTGCTTGTTCAGTGTTGCTGGCGTGGAATTCTAGAGCTCAAAAGCAGAAAAGACGTGAACTCATCCAGTCCTTTTATGAATCAGGCAGGATTGTTCTCTGTTATGTCATTTCTAATGTTTTGCCCATGTTAACTTTAAATGTGCCAAGAAATAGGGATTCCATCGCTTCCCATGGGAGCCTGTTCCAAAACCTCTACATAATCACTCTCAGAAAGTTTCCTTGATGTCCAGCCTTCAATTTCCCATTCTTAATTTAACTCCATTATATTCTCTGTTATTATATGCTGAATGATAGCAGATGGCCAAGGCCTTGTAGTTGGCTCCCTGCATTAGAGAAATCACTTACATATTGCTGTATACATTTGTCCCGGCAAAGCATGAAAAGATAATTCATTTGATAAACAGTGGAAGTGTGATAGTCCTAGATTATCCAGATTTCAGTAAATTATAGGGCACCAATGAATCAAACTAGATTTCTCTAGACTTCCCATCTTCTAGAATTAAGTGGATAAATCTGGAGGAAAATTTGTTATGCTAAAACAATCATTGAGCTACAAGGTGAATTCCTCGCTTTTGGGGATCTTACAGATAGCTTGGTACGAAGCTGCAGAGATCACAAGGCAGGCTATGAATCGCTGGTTAGATGCATGAAAAGAGCAAATGGAAATTTAGACTGTTATGTGGAAGATATTTTAGTAGGAATAAGAAAATACTGATGTCACAACACAAATTAGTTGATCAGACCTCATCTAGAATACTGTGAGCTGTTCAGTTTCTCTGTGGCTGAGAGATGATTTTGGGCAGGAACAGGCATGGGGAAGGACAGATTTCTGTCTAACAATCAGGGAAGGGGGGGACATTATTTTCTGTGAGGCAAGAAGAAAGTGACTTAATTTAACAAAATCAATCATGAGAGTAGATACAATTGATATCTAAAAACATCAGGAAGGAGCCAGAGAGGGAGAACATGAGTTAAAAAAACAATGGTGGCACAAGAACTAGTTAGTTTAAAGTGGGCTTAAATAACTTTAGACAGGAAGTTAGAAAACAACTTGTGTTTTTCTGAAGCCAGACTACAGTAGGACCAGTGCAGGCAAGAAATATAACTGATTTTGAGAGAGTTTGATGAATGTCTGTGGTGCAGTTGGCAAATTTTGATGACTGAGGCAGTCCATTCCAGTTCCATATCTCCGAATTTGCCCCTTCAAGATTTCATGTGCATTATGTAGTCAACTTTATCAAAGAGACGCACTTCACGAGCTCCACCCTGAATGGAAACAGCTTTCAGCAGGTCAGATGGATTGGCATAAATGTCAGAGCAAAATCATTTTCCAAAGAAGTAAATGGTGAGCTACTTGGCTTTATTAAAATGAGATGCAGCAAATAGTGGGGATGGTCTCATAAACAAAGGGGACTACAGTTAAAATAAAGGCTAGCATGAGAGCACAAAGAATTAAAATGAGATATAAAACAGAGAGACACTCCACTAAAGGAGTGAAAAGACACCCTGGAAGTTTCCCAAATAGGGATGAAAGATGATCTGAAGGCAAAAATGGAATCTTTGTTGGGACAGCAAGTTGAAAAAGTCCAGATGGAGTGGGAAGTCTGGTTGCAATGTTCCCCATCTGGAAATGGGATGAAGCTGGCAAGTCACATCAGTGAACGACAACCAACCTGACTGCTGCAAACCTGATCAGAAGGCTTCCATGAAACAGGAGATGCCAGAAAAGCTTGGATAAACTTGGAACTGGTGAACAGAATTAATCTGCAACAAGGACTTGAGCTGAAAAATCAGCACATGAGAGAAAGCAGAAACATAGGCTACTGTGGAAGTGAAGTGAACACCTGGATGTAAAAATCAACCTGTCAGGAGACTATCTGTTCATCTTTTTTTTTACTTAGTGTGCATCCTTCAGACTTATGTTTTCGCAGCTCAAATAGTAGAAACGCCTACTGAAAATCCCAGGGAAGCTGATTTCAGAATTGTACTCTCTGTGAATGATGAGAAAAAGGAGTAGACAGCAGCACTTGTGGTAGCCTTTTATAGGTAGCCCAGCTCCGATGGTGCTTCAGAATTTATACTTAGCTTCAGCTGTTCCTATATGCTACAAGGCCATGATATACATGTCAAGGACGGTGATCGGTCTGAGTGGGCTTGGATACTACTACGAGCTAGAGAGAAGGACACCTGAGGACACTTGCATTCTTACAACAGACAGACACCTGACAAGACGCATTAGCAGTGAGTGGGATTTGCAATCAAAGCAAAGCAGAGAAGCCAAAGGCACTTGGGGGATCTGTAAGGTTTGCCAGAGAAATTGAACACTTTCTTATTGAAAGATAATACAGCTACCACAGAATGTGCTTGTCTGAAACTCTAGGAGAACAGTTCTATGTTTAAAGGCAATGGAAAATGAGATTCTGATCTGATAAATTGCATTTGTAGGTAAGTAGAAAAATACTATATTTGGTTTATAAAACAAGAAAAATCAACTTCAGTGCCAACATTAAGAAATAATTCAGGTAAATATAAGTGTCATGAAAGATGGCTGCAGAGTGCCTTTCAAAAATACAAAACCAGCCAGGACATATTAGTATATATCAAAACCTCCAAGTACAGTCCAGGAAATTCCTCCAGACTGAAAGTCAGACCTTGGAGGTACAAGCAGTGGTTTGAGTCTTTGTTTAGGTCAGATAGATGATAGTCAGATAGCAGTAGTCAAAATTAGTCTAATAAAATGTATAACTGGCTCTATGAAATGTGCAGAAAGGTCATATATTAGTTACTGAATGAGACATGCTAAAAAACTTAGGCAGGAAATATGAAAATAAACTTTCAAATTGTTCTGAAATGCACACAGAAGTTGTCCATTGCAACTGGGAAAACTGAATTTGAAAATGGAGAATGTAGAATTCAAGTGCAAATCAGAACAGCTAAAGTAGCAGATAAGCTAATGATTGCTTTGAATTTACCCTGTAATGAGTGCAAGGCAAAGCTATTCTACAGACAGTCTATGAAAATACCCTTTAAACTTGTGGTCAAACTGGAAGAACTGATTTGTGGGCAATTGGTTTGCAGTGGGCAAGTTGTTCTGCTCTCCAGGGCAACTGTCATAATGACACAGGAACTTGTACTAGCCTTCCAGTAAAGAAGAAGAAAAAAAGAATGACCGCGTACTATTTGAAGACATTCGGGCTTTTAAAGTTCAGATTGATTTGAAACAGGATCAGAGTTTTGATCGTTTGCTGAGCCTGAGTGACAAAGAGCAGATGATAAAAAGAAAAAAAAAACAACCACAAAAACAAAACAACTAGCATTACAAAACATGAGCAATGAAGCAAGTAAGCACAGATACAGGAGAAAAGTTGGATGCAAAAAAAAGGAGGGAAGGCAACCACCTGCAAGTTCATGCTGATTATGTTCTGAGGTCACGTTGTAGATTTATGAGAGGAATAACAAGAGCAGGGACTTTCTGCTTAGAAAGCAGGAGATATTTTTTTGATTTAACAAAGATATAAGTTGTACCATGTGGGCCTCATGCAAGATTGTAACCATGGAAACCTGCCGTGTAAACAGCTCGTTCATTGTTGTCCGGCAGGAAAGAAGAAATAACTTTTGAAGAAATACGTAGAGACAGAGATGTGCCTTCGTCTAGTTCTTGGGCTTTCCCCTTAACTATGATTCAGAAGAAAATGACAGCACCGTATTTTGTATCGCTACTAACACCCAAAATCAATACCTTCAACTTAAAAGAATTACTGTTTATTACAATGAATAAATAGCACGCTTAGTGCTGTAGTACTTGTTTTTCACTGTGACTGTTAGCAGTAGATAATGTCAAGTGGGTCCAAAGGACGGGGGAAAGTACACCGTCCAAAAAACTTTGAAGGCAATTGAGAGCAAGAGAAGAGGTCTTTGGCTGGGACAAGTTGAGTAGCTAGACCTGGTGTAGTTCTTTCTCCTGTTCTGCACAGATTCCAGATTCATCTGCTGTACTTAAGGTAAATGACCTGCTTTTGGAAGAAACGTTTTTGACAGCCTTATTCCTAGCACAAATGATCTGAAAATATATATATTCTGTTCTGCAGAACAGAAGAAAGATCCCTGGTGGATGGTGAGTTGATTCCAAAACACGTCTTTTACCTTGTGCACAAAATCCATGAAGGGAGGCGTTTCCACTAAAGACGAGAAACTTGAAGCTGTACAGAACTGCCAGCTCCACGTCCACCCACCTGTATGGAGCACTGTGCTACTAGTATAAAAAGTTTATTTATGCATTGACCAACATTGCAGAATTGTTTTAGGTGAAAAGCGGTATAAGTAAGCAAAAGAGTAAGACTTTCTAATTTTCAGTGTTGGAAATGGTTCTTACGAGTTGTTCTCTCTTCACCTATCCCTTTTCGAAACCCTTTCAAAACCCTTTTTGGTTCATACTCGGCACACACTCTAGAGCTTAGAGCTCCAGGGCAATGTTGGCGCAGAAACACTACAGACTTAGATGATGATCTCAGTATATGGAAAGAACTTATGCCACTCAACAAAAACCAAGCATTTAGAAGTGCTCAAATCTCAACAGGATCTTCACTGTAGTTTGTATGGGAGAAAGTTTGCGGATAGGACAGATTGAGTGCCTTGGTGAAGTTCTGATTGCAAGCGCAGCCCTAAGTGGAACCATGAGGAATATGTTGGCAAAGAAACATGCATCCTCAAAAGACTTCCATTTTCTCCTTTCATGTAGTTTACAGAAGGACAAATGTTTATGGCTTATTGACTAAGACAGTCAGAATGATCTCCTGTTCAGTTAAAAGCTTCCCAGATGAGAACATTGTGATATGTGAATCGAAGAGTTGTTTGACAGGTGGAATTTGGTATCATCTTTGGGTAACACAATGATGGTAGCAGATGGTAACAGGTCTGGAAGTTAAAAATCAGATACAGAATCAACTAGGAAACAAGGAGTGGGGAGAAACAGCAGGTGATAACTACAGGTACCAGGATGAATTTCTCCTGACGTAGAAATACTGCAAGTGGGATTTATCTGACCAAGTGCAGGCATCTAAGCTAGTCCACTGAGTAAGTAGCCTAGTAGTAATCAAAGGAGGTTTCCTAATCAGTGTAATCAGTAAAGTGAAGAGTGAGTTACCTCAAAAGAAGACAGGTCAGATGAATCAGACTCTAAAAGTACCTACTTCTTTCCACTGACTGTCAAGTTCAGAAGTGAATATCTACAAGGTATTTAGACCTGAAGTCAGATGAGATGAGTCCAGCCCAAGTCAATCCTGATGCCATTGCCGTTTGGGCCCTGGTGAGTCATAAAGAACACCAAGATATGAGGAGAGCTGGGACAGCTCCTGGTGAAATGAAGTCTGATTGAAGCATAAAAGCAATGGCATGTTTGGGATAAACCTGTAAAAGCAATTAAGCACTTTCTGGAATACATAGTTGAAATAATAAGAACCACCACCCAAAACACATGACATGGAAGGCCAGTTAGCAATATAAGCTATGTGGGTGAGCAGGTTTGACTGGCATCTGAATGGAAATGCAGAAGTGGCAGTGGTGGTTGAGAAGCTGTCTGTGAGAGTGAGAGAAGCCATGGGCAGCAGTGCACAAATACACACACATCACACACAGACTTCAGTAGGAACATGTGCAGAAAAGTGTTGAGAGAGCTGAGCTTCTGGGTGGAGTATTTGGAATAAGTCCTAAAGGAAAACTATATCTTCCTGTTTGATTTGTTTGGGGAAACAGGATTTTCTGCACCTTCTTTATGAAGCAAAACAAAGAAATACATGACTTCCATCATCACTTCATGTCTTCTTGCCCCTCCTCACCTGTCCTGTAAAAAATTAATATGCGAGTCCCCTATTTTTATTAAATCTTCAGGCAGAAGACTCTATAAACTAACACAACCTGAGGATATTGTGTCTGTGAAAAACATGGAATGTTTTCCTTCTAGGTATATATTGTTATATTCATAGCAGAAAGATTTTGGGTGTAAGAAAATGTTAGGCCTAAGTCTGTGAAATTCTTATTACCCCTAAAAGTAAGGTATGGGCTTGAAAATGAAAGCTGTCAGGAACTGCCATCATTGGGAGTACTGTAAATCAGTTGAGACTTTCTAGAGTGGGATGAAAATCTCATAATACCACTTATGGCAGTAGTTTTCAGAGAATAATTAAGTAATATTCTTAATCCACTTGGAGTATCAGTGGTATTGAGATAGATGTGAACTAAGTGCTAGTTGGTACTAGCACGTGTCTACTGAGTAGCTGTTTAGTTCACTCGGGCATAAAGCCTGGCACTTCTGAGGTGATGATGAACAAAAATTTTAGCTCTTTTACAGGGTTCACTACAAAGTATGGAAAACAAGTAGTTTTTTCACAAAATGTTAAGACCATACATGGAAACCCAGTTATTTCTGGGTTTTTTGAAGTGCTCTGTGTTGAAGAGTGTGACGGAGTTCTTCAAGTGCAAGAAAGGAGTATGGTGTGGATTTCACATTAGAGCATAGAGTCATAGACTCATTGAAGGTTTTGACATTCCAGTGGAAAAAACAGATAGGAGAACCTTTGAATATTTTTTAATTGGGAGGGGGGTACTTTTTCAGGTGTTCTCTTGGAATCAAAGTATAATCAAACTCTCTTTTCCTGACTATTCTGTATTTTAAAACAGCTTCAGCGTGAGTACTTGAGTAAATTTCTTCTAATATTCACTAAGAGTAATATATATTTCTTATGTTCATATTTTGATCACTTCAAAGAATACGCTTCCATCACTGGTACTGTAGTTTCAATGTCAGTACATCTTAGAAAAAAAGATTTAGCTGCTGCTTTTTAACCCCACTTTATTTGGATATACATTTTTCACATGATTCTTACATGTTGTGCTTCATGTTGCATTTGCAAGGACAGAACCAATCAAGTCATTCTTAAAATGCAGAATACGATGGCTGGAGAATTTGAAGATGTTGGTGTGCAGTTTAGTATGCTGGGCTGATCTGGGGGCCCTGTTACATTAGGAAAAAACATATCTCAAAACGTGCTCGGTATAACATCTAAACAGAGAGAATCAGAGGTGGATGTGCATCTTCTTAATGTAATGGTATTTTCTTTAATTTTGTTTATATATTTATATATTTATATTCTGGCTCCACAAAATAAAAACCAGCTTGGAAACATAGCTTAAAAATAGGAGGGCCTTATTGGTTTACATTTTCTTATGGCTATTGCAGTAGGTCATAATAGCCACATACTTCAGCTGGTATAATTCAGCATGACTTGGTCTAACTAAGCCAATTTGTAAGGCAAATAAGAGGGTCTGTCTTTAAATCAACAGTGAATATTTTGCCTTTGGTTTATTTTTATTTTATATTTAAATTTGGTACTTAATTGTCTTTTTGTTTCTCTTTCGCTGTCTGATGCTCAGACACTATTACTTTGAAATGAATGGGACTCTCTAAGTTACTAAAGACACAGCTGGCAGTGTGTAGAGTCAGTGCTACTAAGCTATGGGTAGATTTAAGTGATTTGTGACACTAAAGACATCCTGCACCTTATGTAATTTAAACACCAGAAGAATTAAATAAGGAGGGGCCTGTGCACGGTATCGGTTCTTGTGGGAAAATATGCTTCAGTGACTTACTGGCACTAGTTTTGGAATGTGGCATTTAAAAGTACCTTTTTACAGTGGGAAAGAATTTGGTCAAGAATAAACAGTCTGACCTTGTTAAATGGACCAAGGTCCGTGCATAACCTAGTTCCAGAAAACTGGTTTTCACCAGTCTATAAAAAAAAAAAAGAAGATAATCAGTTTATAAAAAATGCAACTGGATTTTCTTGAGAAAAATTATGTATATGGAACAGAGTGAAAAAAAAAAAGCTATTCAACTATGGACTTCTCTAGTTTGTGGGAAATTGGCTTTGAGCGTTAAACATGGTTTGAACCATAATTTCAGAGAACATTAAAAGCAGACAGTGTCATACAGTGTGCCCAGATGAACTCAAGTCATATATCGGGTAAGTGAATAGTTTTCAACAGAAATCAAGGCCGTTTGTATTACCATCAATATCTGAAAGAGTTTGTAGTAAAACTGAATTTATAGTATGAGCTAAGTTTTGAGCATGAGGCTTGGTATCTCCAGACATAACCACTTGACTGGAAAGGATCCTTTGATACAAACAAAGAAGAAAAAACTGTGGAGCAAGCAAATTACTCCATTTTGATTTTAGCTTCAAATTTTGCTGATGGTGAACTGGCACACCATTATCGAATCTCCGTGGTACGAAACCCTAGCTTCAGTGCAGTCGATGGAAAACATCCCTTTAACTTCACTGTGGCCAGGATCTCATTTCAGGCTTTCATATTCTGTTTGAGAAATAGAGACACTTTCTCTGAACAAATATTCCCACTGCTTTGGAGGAGTGGAGTTTACAGAGAGCAGCAGTGACCTTCGGCAGTGGTATTGATATAAATGCCTATCAAGTTCACAGGCAATGGCCACAGAATTCTCACAGGTACTTTGTCGAATGCAACCTTTTTTTTTTTCCCTAGTGTTAACACAACCGTATCAAAACAACATACTATTCACAACCTCTTGCAGGTGATCCATTTTTTAATGCAGGAGTGAAAGAAAAATCTTACAATTGTTCAAGAATGTGAAGCAGCATTGAAATACATTGTTTAATAATACTTTTGAGTACAACATTTAAAAACTATACTTGCCAGTGGAGATACACTAACACAGCAATTATTGCTGCATAAAAATGAAAATGTACCCATAACTGCAGTTATCAGCAAAACTGCTGAAATAGTAGCATTTCCATGTTATAAAATTACATTTGAAGTAGGCAGTAATAGACGCAACTGCATAAAAAGCAGCATTACATAGAACAAGTGAAGCAAAGAAAAAAAGCTATGTTTGTATAAGGTAAGTTCAGATTAAAAATTAGAAAGTGTGTACATTGGGTTTTGACAAGTTTGGATAAAGAATCTATATTAAGCCAGAAAAGAAGAAAGCCTCTCTCAATGTAAACACCGTTTTCAGATTTTCATAGTCAATGTAAACATCTTCTGAACTTAGCCTGGGTTTCCTGAATCCTGTCTCGCTCTACTTTGTGTTTACAACATCAGCTATATATTTACCCTGCCGAGATTTCTTGAGGCCCGGGAGGGGGTGGAGTCGCACCCCGCGGCGAGCAGCTCTGTGCACAGGCTGTGCGCAGTCACACCGGCACGCTCGCCCTCCGCAGAGTGGGACTCCTCAGTGCTAATGCGGAGTGTAGCACAGATTTATCCCTTTCTGTGCTCGTGGGCATTGCCACTGACTCACAGAAAAGCAAGAACAAAGACTACAGCTGTTCTTAGAATTTACAAGCGATGATACTTTTTTCCCCGAACTTTGATTTTTATTTCTTTTTCACTTGGTGTGTGCATGTTCTCACTTCCCTTCTGTTCTGAGTGATGTTTGTCATCCAGATCTGCCTGATAACTCCAGCCCTCACCTTTTTAAAGAAGGTTTATGATCAAGAATAGATTCACCAGGAAGGGATTAAGAAGCTACTATTTACTCTTCTCTGCCTCATGAGTGTGCAGGATGGTGAGCAAATACCAGGTTGTCTGAGAGGGGAACTGCTGTGCTTATGCAGAATTGACTTCTCCTGCAGCTGATGCACTGGAAGGGTAATCTGACCCTCACGCTAGTAGCAAGTGAAGTGCATAAATTCTTCAAAAACTCTTAGATTCATACTGAACTGAGGAATCTGTTAGACTGACTAGAAATAAAGATGTTCATGATAAGTGGATGCTAATTCTTCTTTATATTGAGTATTCAGTATCACTGTGTGTATTGTGTCACGCTTCCTCCTGGGTACTCCACTAGTAAGTTTTCCTTGTTATTTTTCACACCAAGGGATGAAAAAAAGATTTTTTTTTTCAATAAGAGAACTGTGAACATCTTCCCATATCATAGGCATGTACAGTCAAAAATACATCAAAGACCTGAAGCTTTTTAAGCCATATTAAAAATCAAAGAGATTTTTTTTTCCTCTATACCTTCAGTAACATCTCAAGCAGTGGTAGGCTACAGTACACAGCTAGTATGGAAAAATGGAAGGCATTTTGTACTTTATCCTGAAGAACAGCTGATGGTGAAGGGAACCTGTATTTTGTATTTATTATGCATTGAAATAGGCTCTCTGTTCATTTGCTGCTTTCTATGAAACTGAAGTAAGATTTTAATATAGTTGATATCCTGGTCTTAGTTTTCCTTTCCAGTGTTGCTAGTCAAATCATCGTGGCAGAGAAGCTTCCACCTTGTACCTTGAGAAGATGTTCACATTAGATTTACATTAGATTAATAACTTGAATAACTCAATAGACAGTAGCTGTAATTAAGCCCAGAAGTTTGAAAAGACAGCATCAGTATTGAACAGGAAATCATATCTGTTGGATCTAACATTTTCTTCTGAGGATTCCCTGCATGTCCTTTAGGCTCTGGAACTCATTGGGAAGTATGAGCACAAACCTCTCAATAATTCCTGGAGGGGTGCATGCTAAAATGGAGAAGAGAAACCCTTTAATCCTTATTGAACATTCATTTGAGGGCTGAAATGTCCTGCTCTGAGCACTGCTTTGGGTCATTCCAAGAATTAACGTGTCTGTAGAAGCATCTTGTTCAACAGAGATCTTCCTGCACACTTCCACCACAATCCTCAAGAAGTGGCCCATTGCGTGGCATGTATGTGTATACGTGTGGCATTGGGATGGTATCTACGCTGTAAGGATTCCGGATTTGGTCAGTGGAACTGAGGATGATGGGCTGTAAAACGAGGGAAGCCATAGGACCACCCTGTCAGGCTAAGCTCATTCGCAGAAACTATGGGTTTATGTTCTGATGTCGGGACAGAGCTTTGCTACAGTTAAGCCTATGCTGTCATAATTCCCTCAGTAGAAACGATTCCCTTTGAGGCTCCCTCATCAGGGAACAGAACATCATTGTGTTAAGAGCTGTACAAATTTGAATCAAATTTGAATCAAGATCTAGTTTTCTTTCATAGCCTTTTCTGAAGAGATTTTATCATATTATATATTTCTGGCCAAGCATTAATTTTTTTCACTATGATAAATTCCTAGTTAATATATTAATTCTTCCTATTATTCAACATAATTATTTTAATTGAGGATTTTAACAATATCTCCTATTCTTCAGAGGAAAGATTTCTTTATGTGAGTGTATTACTTTCCTTTGATATTTGTAAGCATCTGTGTGTAGTTGTGCATATTGCTCTTCATTCTCAGGGTTTTGTCCTCTCAGGAATGTAATTTAAATTTATTTTAATTAAATTACTGAGTTTTTACATTAGTAGTCAAGCTTATTTGGTCAGGAAGTAAAAACAGGGAAGAAGTTCGGATTTGTAGGAGGAGCTTGATCTCTGTTACATCTTTAATGACTTGTCATAAGTATACTGTAATATTTTTTGAAATTGCAGTGTTCTGGCTAGAATACAGCCCATCCTACTTCTTTCTTTGAATTCTGCTTACCACAGTTCCAAACATCTTTGTTTCCTGCAAATATTGTATATTGATGGCATATCCCTAGCAGTCTGTATATAGAGGGAGTTAGGAGAAAAGAGAGCAAAAAGAAAGTGAGGAGGCATAAAAGGACAGGGACAGTCATTGCATTGACAGGGAAAATGAGGCCGTACTAAATACAATGACAAGGATTTTTTTGTTGGGTTTTGCTTGGTTGGCTGTTTTTTAATTTCTTGTTGCTTTAGGCCAAGGAGTGTTTGAATTCACTTTTATTTCCAGTTGCTGGTTTGCCTTCTGGACAGAAGATGCTACTTTTTTATATGCAAGCAGTTTAATTTGCCACATAGCTGAAATTTTTTCCTAGTGAATATGTGAAATATTATACCCTGAATTTGCAATTAATATGACAAATGACATAGTTTTTGTTCTATTCCCAGCTAAAGGTGCTTCACAGGGGGAATCATCCCAACTCAATTAAGTGCTATTTTAAAACTAAGTAAAAGACATTCCAGAAACTTCTTAAGTCATGCCTTCATCTAAAACATCCTGACTTGTTACATTATCTTTGTGCCCACGTGGCCACCACAGAAAATCTCTTGTGCTACTTTCCATTCCCATGGTGGGTTGGTGCATGAACTAATCAAAACCACTAACTTCTACAGTGATCACTTGCAGACTTACCATGGCAGTATACCCATTTAATAACAGAAAAAGGAGTGAAGTGCAGTAACATTTCCTCAGTTCCCATAGAAACCATCGCATCGTATATAGGATACTTGACTGCTTTTGGACCCCCACCCTTTGATACGCCAAGTGGCTTTCTGTGAGTCCTTAATGTCTTCATCGCCTATGAAACTGCAATCAAAATCAAGCAACAAGAACTTAAATGCTGTGACTTGAAGACAGGCAATTTCTATCTCAGTTTCATCTGCTCAAATTACAACCTACTACAACTGGATTCCTTTGAACGGTCCACAGCAGCAAAGAGGTGAAATTCCCACCCAGAAATCAGGGCCCCAGTTCAGTCAGCTGGAACCAACTCGTATGGGGGGACCTTACAGCATCACAAATGCACTTCTTGAGTTGTGGGGAGCACACTTTTGCATCACGTTTGCCAGTTCAGCGTTGGTCTAACCTCAGCTGAAAAAAATGGTACCATTTTCCAGGAAAGCAGAACTGACAAAGCGCTGCCTGTACACCTAAGCCTGCACAGCCAAATCCCAGCTGACGCAGTATTTTGAGTCATATGCTGACCTTAGTATGAAAGGGAACTTCAATTAGATGGCTATTGTGTTTTCAAATATAGAAGAATGGCTTTGTGTTAAATGGGTTACCCCACTGATTAAGACAAGGAAGCAGATGCTGCAAGGGCATATAGAAGGAAAGAATTTATTTTCTCCTGTTTTATTATAATTCAGAATCTATTCCATGTACCAGAGCAATTAATACATAAAGTAAAAGCCCACAAACATATTAGGACCATGAGAATTTCCTAACAGACAGAGGTACTGGTACCTATGTATAAAGAAACTCCCAGCACCTTCCGTGCCCCAAAAAGCAAATGGAAAGGATGGGGGAGGGAGGAGAATCATGAAGGGAAGTCTTTTTATTTTCTTCTTTTCACGTGAAGGTTTATAATTAAAGGGGAAAGTAAATTAATTACATGAATATTAAAAGGTTACTCTTCTATTCTAACATTTGGTCACAAGTTGTCTAATGAAAAGGAATGCAGGCTGGAGGGCTGCCATGCCTTTGCTTCTTTCTGCAGAGGGCCACAGGCTGAAGCAGTGATTGTGCGTGACAGATTCTGGGAACAATGAGCCTGCGCACAGATCATCCAGATGGAGCATGCTTTTCTAAATTACACCAACAACAGGGTGGCCCACAGGCAAACAAAATAGTTAAACAATACATAATAAAGTTTTTATTTGGTATTTCCTGTGAGCCTCTGCCAGTTGCCAGGGAGTGTACTGTATTTTTCTTTTGCTATATTAATTGTTGACCACAACTGGCAAAGACCCAAACTAGCAGGGACAGATAAGGGGGGGAAAATGGCATCTGGACACTAAAGCCTCAAGTGTACTGGGAAAAAAAAGCACAAAAAATTACAGCATATATCTGGAATTTTCCAACTAACGATGTGCGGATGTGGTAGCGCTAGGGAAAAAGAGCCAAACTGAGCCTGCTTTGTTCACTAAGAGAGGCCCCCCTGTAACATTCCTTTTAGCTGTGCATATTTTGGCTTCAGTTGTGCAGTTTTAACTATATACTGTGTATGGAGCGGTTCAGTTGTTGCTGCATGAATCTAATGATTTTGTTACAAGAAATAAAATTATGTCAATGCACGTGCATTTTTCTCCTTGTAAGATGTTTAAACAGAGGCTGTGTTTTAAATGTTAAATTATAGGTGTTAAGTTTTCAGAGGAAAGAGGGAAAAAATGTCATTAAGTATAACCCATCCCAGCAACAGCTGCAAGGAGGAGACCCTCAGCAGCAGTGAATGCTGCCTTTTTAAACTCATCAATGAAATCAGTCCTTACAGTTATCTGCTTTAGGGAAAAGCCCTCAATACAGCATTAACACTTGGATAAAAACAGGAGGCTGCATAAACATGCTCATTTGATACTGTTTTTCTATTTTCTTTGTCTTTATAAACAGTTAAGGTATTGGCATCTTTTTAAGGAAGTTTTATACTCCTGAGGTACTATGTGCAATTTAGTAAGTGATTTTGCTACTACTAGTACACAGTAAAGAAGAGAAGAAACAAGAACAGGTTGCTGTTATTTTCTTCTGCAGGTAAAGTAGCTTTGCAGATATTAGGCAGCCTCTCCAAAGAAGGAGAAAATTGGTATGAAGGTACCAGTATGCGTAAAGAGAACCAAGTGCACTAGGCAGTGACAGGGTTTGCACCTACAGCAGGTCTGTAGTTCAATTGATGAGGAAGAATTTATTGTTATGAGCTTAAATTGTCATATATTTCTGTGGGATTTTGGATGTACTTGGACCATCTTCGAGTGAGTAGTGGCCCTTGTTGCCACAGGCTTGTTTTCACTTCCCAACTCACGTGCTCTTTCTGGCGTTAAGCACTTCGGGTTTCTCTGTGTGTGTGTGTTTTTGGTTTTAGGGCAGATTTTTTTTTTTTTGTGATCACGTTTAACTGCAAAATATGGAAGTCATCTATTCCATTATGTCTTTGTACATGTGCAGTTTTCTTCTGTAGTAAAAGAGAAGTATATAAAAAATGGAATTTCTTCACTTGGCGTTAGATTCATACGCACACTGACAATCAGCAGGGCTGAACCTATGGGTCATTCACAGAGATTTCTTCAGCCTAAGCTAGCAGAATATCTGGCTGTGGTGGATGGCTGTCATAAGTAGCTGACTAAACCAGGAGGCAGGATGCATTACCAGTGGGTTTTTCCCCGATTCCCGTTCATCTTCCAACACACGCCTATTCCTTCCTCCCAAACCTGTATTCCCACCTCTCCTCCAGCCCAGTCTCCTCTCTCTACTAAATCTAGCTCCCGCCCCAAATCACCTGTGAAGTCTGCCCTCCCACTGGACTCCAGACATGCCTCTCACCAACTGTCTGATCCCAGTGTCACATGCCTTACTGGTCATTTTTCCTTCTTCCCTCCATAGTCATAGTCTTCTTTCTCAGTCAGTGTCAGTTACCCCAGCTCTCCATACACACTCCCTTCAGCCCAACAAGGGGGTGTCTTAATCTGTTCTCTCAATCCAGCTTTCGTATTCTCTTCCCCTAGTGTGTCCAGCTATTTTCATCTCTGTGGCCAGGTCTGACAGGTTCCTCTTCAAACACAAAACCTTCCGAAAGTACAGTAATTATACACTAGTATAAATCCTTACTGAGCAAGTGCTGGTTTTCAGATTTATGACATGGCCAAATTTGGAGCCAATGTTTTACAAGGATGGCAAGAGGCACCTCCTTGACATAGAGGTCAAGTTCCACAGCCCTTGTCCCAAAACATGAAGGCACCAGAGCTTCTCGAGAAGAAGGTCCCCAGAATTGAAGATGGGCAAACATGTATTTTTCCCTAGCCTCACCCATGGAAACCCCTGAATGGCTTCAACTGAAATACTCCAACAAAGCTGAGTGTATTCCAGAGAGATCCAGCATGGAAAATGTTATTGTAATCAATGAGATTTTGGTGAAGTTAAAAACTGCTGAAAACAGAGTCTTATACAGGTAGCTTCAGCGACAGGACATGCTAGAAGCTTGAATGTATTATATACATGCTGCTTATGATGATTGTCCCTTACCAGAAGGTATCTGCAGACTTCTGAGAGAGTCTCAAAGGACTCTGTTTCCCTCAGCAAAAGCCAAGGTGCAAAATAACTCAGCTTTTACTAATATACGTGCCGTTTCCTATGCGTGGATCCCGTCTTCATACCCTTACAACCAACCATTGCATATCCTACCACATGTGGAAACTGATTCTGATTCACGTTAAAGACCCTCTAAACATTTCCAGTCCCTAATGGCATCTATAAATGTAATTTATTCACAATTAGAGACATCAGTTGGGAGCAAGCTGTCAAAGTGGTGTAAAAACATGAGATGAAGCAAAGGATCAGATCTACGATAGAGACGAGAGTGGCTGGCTACTCATCACTGAGAGCCCCGTGGAAGTCAGCGAAGGTCAAGAGCAGGTCCTGCTTAGCAACATAAACCTACTGATACCAAAATTCCTTTCCAAGTCACAGATTTGTCTCTTTCCGTCATGATAATGAAAAATCATATATTTGAAATATAGTGAGCTACTATTCATCATAAAATATGTAAAACTTCACTGGAAGTCAGATTAATTAGGATAGGCTTCATTTTCCATAAGTGCACTGGTTCCTTCTCTAGTCAAGGACAAGGCAAGCCTTTTAAACTTTGAAATAGATCACTTATTATGGGAGCAGTAAGCAGTCTACTTTGTACTTGCCTGAGATGTAATTGATTAAAATTACATTTGTGCCTCGCGTGTGAGCTACAACACATGGCATTCTTGTGTACAGCATTTCCCGGTCAACTGTCGTTCATCCCAGGTGCTAGAGAGAGGAGCAGCAGGATGGTTAAGAGAGGTCACCTGCGGTACTCTACCTTAGTTTTCAACCTGAAGATTACACCCCAGAATTGTTTTAAGAAATACCGTTGAGTATCCATGTAATTAATTTCAAAGCATGTTGACTAACACTTCAGTTATTCAGAAGAAGCACTAGAGGCCTCTTTTATTGTTGCTGATAACACCTTTACTGTAACAGAAAAGATTTAAAATCCATTCTGTTTTTTTCATGAGTTGTGCTGTTCACTTCTGTTTTCTTCCTGCTGGATAATCCTAATGGGTTATTTTAGTCTTGTTCCTACTTCATTTCAAACAAGTTTCATTTTCAGATTTTCTTGCAGTAGCCCAAAACAAAACAAAGTTTATCTAGTGTTTAAAGATGCTTTGTAAATAAAAAAGCTTAAGAAGGAGTCATTTAGACCCACATTTTGTAAAAGCTTCATATTACAAAAACTGACTTGGTCTAAATTCAGCCTGAGAGTATCCTTCTCAAAACAATCATACTGTTAGCTCTTGAAAACACTTGGTTTCTGATCCCACAATCATTAATGATTTTAAACAGCAGTAACATAACCTCATGATATTAACAAAAAAGAAAAATATTCTAAACTAAATACGTTCTTTGTTTGCTATCATAAAAAATTCCTTTTCCTTGCAGACTGCCACTTTCCCAGAAAAAATAAATAGTATTTATTAGATGGAATTGTATACTCTCTAGAAAACATAGGTTATTTCTAATGTCTTGTTTCTAAAACTACTTTTTAAGTACTAACACTTAAAAAGAAGGATAGGTCTAAATATAAATGATTCCACTGTCTGAAGATGTCTGCCTCTAACCACCCAGAGCTTCCACTGAAATTAGTAGGAATTACATGCATGTTTGGAGTTAGGTCAGAGCTTTTTATGAGATGTCCAGTTGGCGTTTTTAACACAGCCTGATAACATTAGCCTTTTCATGCATTACTTTTTTTGCCTCAGAAGAATAGATGAGGTCCTATAAGCTTGTTCTGTTCCTTCTCTACCTTTAGGTTTAGACCCTTAGACCGTGCAGCAGCTTTGGGGACTGTTGTTCTGTGTCAGTCCCAGAGCTGGTGGCACTTGGGCTTTGTTTCTCTGCAGAAGCTCTAGCTTCTAGCACTGCTTCTCTCTTCTCTCCTCCTCAGCATCCAGGGAGCCACGCACTGAAGGATTTCCTGACCGCATGGGGATGTTATTTACAGGACTTCCTCTGAAAGTTCACGAAGGGGCAGTAGGATGTTGCTGTCCCTTGCGGGGAATATGTAGGGAGATTTTTGCATGGAATGATTGCTTCTGAGAACAGATCTTTGTGGGGAAAAGGCATGGACAAGCATGATGATGATGAGGAGGAAACACGTATAGACTATCAAACTGATTATTCCAAGGTCAACTGGTAGTAAGGTTGATGTTATCACCAGAGCTTTTGGCTCCCTCTCTGAGACCATTAGAATATTTGCACTAGTTCTTGAGTATTAGTTCCCGTTTGATTGATTCTTTCTTTACAAGGACGGATTACATACTGCAATAAACATTTTAGAAGGCCTTTTTAGTATGTCCATTTTTATCATTTTTACAAGGACTCTTCCTGAACAGTTAGGAGCCAGGAGTGATTCATGGAGCAGCAAAAGGGATGTGACACAGGAGGAGACCTCCTGAATATTGTATTTTTCATTCTCAGGAAAGAGAGAGGCAAAACCTTTTAAAGTAGTAGATCTCCATTCCACACCGGGCGCTCCCTTGCGATGTTATGTCCATTGCGCCAGCAGCAGTTCAGTCTGTCTGCAATTTTAAGTATCGTTCCTCTCCCAAAGAGACCCCAGGAGAAGATATTGCTATGACCAGCAAACGACATTGGCCAGAGAAAACTAAAACATATCTCTGTAAATCGAGTGTTTCCTTCTCTTCTGGAGACTCGGTATGCTCAGTGTTTCACAACCCGTGTGCCTGTAAACTGATGTTCATTGCCTGAAGCTGAGAAGATTCACTTTGTAACAGGCAGGACAGCTAAACCCAGTTCTGAACCATTAAAAATGCATCTCGGTGCCACAGCTCCAACGGCAGATGCAGAGTATATTAGTCCACGCTCCCTTAACCACACTGAAATCGGAGTCTGTCAGACAGATGCCTGGAAGTGGATTTGTACTCTCAGAGAAAGCGTTTCCTCTCTCAGGCCCCTGTGCACACAGTGTGCAAGGGGTTAACAAGGGAGCTACTTTGAAAACAGAGGCAGAAGGTCACTGGCGGCAACAGCAAAGACTCCTACAGCCTGCCATGGAGAGCCTTTCACCCGGCATTTCCCACCCGGGGGATTGTAAACATTGGCTCGCAGCCATGGAGTCCCACAGAACCTCTCTTTGCTTTTAGCGTATACATTTCTATGCCTTAATGGGAACCGAAGCACGGCAAGTTGTTCCTGCATGTCCAGAAGGAGTGAGGGAGCTTCTGTTCAAGTTTCAATCTTCAGAGAGGAGGGAAAGGGCCATTACTCACGCTGGAATTTGAAAACATAGAGATATGCTTGTTTAGTGGTACTTCACATGTAACATAGCTGCTGTTCTCAGGCAAACTTTCTCAACTCACAGGAATGTGTAGAATGCTGTCACTTAATCAGAATCCAGAAGAGCTCTTTTATCTGCCATTTGTTAGTAACTAGCAATATTGTTCTTATCTCATTGTCCTTTAGCCTGATGCAGTGCCCTCAGACATGAGAAATCCTAACATGAAAGCACTCATTACCTTGAACATTCCTGTTTGTATTGTCTTAAGCTATTATCTCTTTTGCTTAAATAAGATGCTTTGTATCAATTTAGAGGGAGAGGAGTCTGTTCTTCCATGTCATATTCACAAACAGAACATTTTATATTTTTCTAAGTCTATAACCACTCTGGACTAGAGTCTTCAGTGATCTAGACGAATGCAGATCTTTGTCATCCAACTAATGCAATGTTATCTGTAATTAATCTACGTTGGAATCTGGCTTCTTGAAAATAACAGAAATTAATCACGCAAGCTTTAAAGTTAAAATTGGGAAATAAAGCCTAGCAAGATCTAGTATTGGACCATCTGTAACATTCTGGATTTCTGCTAAATCTTCAGATACTTCATATCAGTTTAGAAAATCCTGTAGCATTTATAAGGGGAGGAAATTTTCTTTTGGGTTCTTTATAAATCTTGGGCTTTGTTTTGTATTGTGAATCCTAAGTTTTGGCTAGTGAGTAGTGTATCAAATAGCAAGGGAGGAGATGTTGCTGCCTTCTCCACAGAATAAAATAGTGTCATCTTCTAGAGTTTTTATGAGTCCCATCCATTACAATCAAAGAAGTGGAATACAATCTGCCTAGATCCAAAGTAGAATCCAGCCTGGTTAATGTAATTAATGCCTGCTTTTATTTTTATCCAGTGATGGTCTAATGTAAAATGCATACACATTCCAGAGAGCAGTGTCCAGAAACTCGGCTCCTCGCCCCTTCCAGCTGATTGTTCTTAAGCACTCGCTACTTTCAGACACAGTCTTGCCCCGTGACTCATATACTCCTGGCAGAATAGCGACTTGGCTTCGGCAAAGGCAAGGAAAGAGCTGTCACCCAAAAAATCCCTAGCCTAGTGGTCAAAGTATTTGCTTGGATGTAGGAGATGCCAGTTAAGTCTCCTTCAGGCTGAGTTTCCACTTTGAGATTAACATAACAACTTCTGTACAAGATGTTAATGTGGATGCAAATACATATCGCTTCCACCACCACTCTTAGTTCCAGGTTTCACCAGGTAGGACTCCATGCGAACTTCTGTTGAGAACACCCAGGAATCTGTCTGCCTAAACATGCTTCAGTGCAGTAGAGCTTCAGTTGAAACCTGGATGCTTGTTTCTCCATCGCAGGCCTTTCTAATGTGTGTGACCATCTACACTTAAGACCCACAGATACTTCCAGACTAAGATGAGGAATTTCACAAGTAGAGATACCTACAAAGCTCATAGCCCTGGAAAGACAGTAGATTGTGCCTGGCATTTTATCAGTCTTAAGCTCACGAAGCTACTTAAATGTGAGATTCAGACAGCCTGAGGACTCCCCTTAGTCTTTTTGTCCTTTCTCTCCAGTCTTTGGTTTTTCCATGAAATTACATGTCTACAGCAGGTCCTTGTCCTGCTGGTATTTACTTCAAAACTCAGCTCATTTCTAATGATCTGTGGTATGTTTAAGTATGTATAAACACATACAGCTATTCATATATTGCATCTGTATATAGATAGAAGTTGATATTCTTCTTTTTTTCTGGAAACCTGTATATGCCCAACATTGGGCCCAAGTTCCATGGGAGAGAGATGTGTGGTGGCTTTCATGGTTTTGCTTTATTTAGTTTTTTTCTGTTCAAAACCAGAGTCTAACACAGCACCCCAGGAAGTGGGGAGACTTTTTTCTATTAACTAGACTCTGGTTTTCTAGTAGCAGTGGAAAGCTGCTCTTCATTATGAAGCCAAACCATAAGTGGTGAGGCTCATATTCTCTAGTCTGATGAACTCAGGAAGAGACCAGGCAGTAACAGGGGCAGCTTGTGGGGATCTGGGCATGGTGCCGACCATGGTTTGGTCCTTGGCACAAGTTGGCGTGTTCTCCTTCTCCTAGGGACTGGGCATAAGCGATGTGAGAAGAGCCAGATGCCACCCAGTGGGATTATATAGGGTGCTAGATGAGTTGGTTTTGTGGCAACACAAAGACATAGAGCACGGCAAAGCAACTGGGACAAGGCCCGAGATCTGGTACTAGAAATTATGATGGTTCCCTCAGCCAGCAGGTGACTAAGCACGTGGAAAAGTGCCAAATTGCTGCAGCCAGATCCAGAACAAGACCTGTATCCCACAGCACAGTCGCAGGCTGCCACCTTTGGAATGCTTTGTTTCTTTTGGTATCGCGGAAGGAATTCTCTTCGTCCTTAGAGCAGATGTTTGACTTGGTCAGCATAAGAAGCCAATGGTGTTTATTTCTTTCTGCCTTTGTATTTTTTTCAGCTCTGAGATAGATTATTAGAATTTGCTGTTTCAGTCTACAAAGTTGATTATTGCGTCTTGAAGCATGACTGAAGAATGACTACTTTTTTTAAAACCTGTCACTCTCAGTGTTGTCAAATGTAAATATATTGCAGTATCAGCACAAGCCCCATTGCATGCCAGGCTGACCACTTCTGTAAAACACTGAGCTGTCCCATATTCCATGGAAGGCTGCTCTGCAGCTCAGAGATTAGGGCATTCAGTTTAACGCACAACAAGTCCTGGCGAGTCTTTCTTTGACTTTCTTGGGCTCTGGATCAGGTATGACAGTGGTGCTGATATTATTTTTGCTTCTTTCTTTTCATATAAAGATAAAACGCTTTTCAAGTGAAGTTTCAGGTAGTCTCTCAGAAATGTTCTCTGTAGATGTCAGCAGAGAATTCTGTGAAATTCTGCTTAATGGAAATATATTTCCTTGTATTAGTTTTGAGGTAAGTTCTGAATTATCACTAATGGTTGAAAATATTACCTCATCTTAAGAGCCAGTTTTCCTTTCTAGTAGCTGTTGCACACAGCTGCTTAGTGCACAGAGACTTTTGAGGTAAAAACCACTGAACGTAGGTAAAGTATCTTCCGCCAGTGTTTATATACACACACATGATGTGCAAACACACACACACACACGCACTCCTACTGACAACGGATGTACTGAGAAATATTCTTCAGCAGCACCATCACACTGGGTTATGTGGTTCTTCCTAGAAGTAAAAAAAGCAAAATTCTGATTAGTTTTATCTGTATAAACCATCAAAGAAATTAATGGCTTCTTTATTTGTCATTATCTTACAGTAGATGCTAAATCTTGCTTTCTTCAAAGCACAAATGTTTTAGCATAAAAAGAGGAGATCACATTCTAAAAAAACAACTTGATAGTGGGTGGTACATGTGATCGGGATTTGTGTCTTCTATAAATAGATAATATTTTGCTTGATGATTCAACTAATGAAATAATAACAACCCTTCCACTTTTCACAAAGCAGTTAATCAAGCTCATGCCTAAAACGGAGACAAATATGAATAAAGAGATAAAATTGCTATTACCATGTACACTTCATGAGACCCACAGCACTTGAAGGGATGTCATTTACATATATATTAAACCTTTTGTCAAGAAATGCAGTGCTTTCTAAAAGCCACCGGGATAGTTTGGTACACTTTTACTTCAAACGGGAAGCTGTTTTAATGTTTCTATAACCAGACAAAATACAATTATCTTTCTCTGAGAAAGAACCCATCTCTCCAGCCGTACCTATCTCTGCGATGGAACGGAAAACAGCTACGTAATAGCAAGAGAGCCACTACTCAAAACAGAGATTAAACAAATATCATTATTCAGGCTGATATTATCCCTGGAAACTATGGTACATTGTATAATGTAGTGATTATTACTTTCTCCATCACAGAAATAATAATGGGTCTTCAGAGATAGATTAAAGAGAGTCCTAGGCTTGCTTTAGAAATGCATAATGCTTAGCGAATGGCTTAAAGAGGGTGGTAGGAAAATACAGACAGACCCAAGCACATAAAGCAGACACACTCCTCTTCTAAATCAGGGATGAAAATCATGTCACAGTCACTGTCCAGAGGTTAAGCAGCCCCCACTCCTCTCCTGGCCTTGTTACACCTTGGGACAGGCGGGATTTGGAAGGGATCTCTCCCCATGCTGACGGTTGCTGGGCGAGCGCTGCGGGGTGCAATGGGGCATCGTCCCTCTCTCCTCTCCTCATCTCTTCCTCTCTCCTCCTCATCTCTTCTTTCTCCCCTCCTCATCTCTTCTCTCTCCCCTCCTCATCTCTTCTTTCTCCCCTCCTCATCTCTTCTCTCTCCCCTCCTCATCTCTTCTCTCTCCCCTCCTCATCTCTTCTCTCTTCCCTCCTCATCTCTTCTCTCTCCCCTCCTCATCTCTTCTCTCCCTGCTCTGCTCAGTCCTCGTTGCCAGGCACTATTCCAAACTGCAGGTAATGAAACAAGATTAGACAAATTCTTTCTTTTCCTAAGGAATTTTTAATATTACATTGACTTCATTTTAAGTAGTGTTAGCTTTCAGACCAGTGAACCATTTTTAAGCATATTCATTTAAGAAATTACGTTTCTTCTTTTCAGCCTGTGGAGATTCGTGGCAGTGTTTCTAGGAGGCAAGAGGGAGGTGTGTTGGGGAGAGAGTCTCTCCGCAGTGAGATTGAAGCCAGGCTTCCATCAATAAGCAGCCCTGGATCCTTAGCCACCTGTAATTCTGTCCTCTCCAGCTAGTCTGGGGCAAATGTGTCAGGCGTAGTCATACAGCTGGGGAGAAATTGTCTACAAAGTTTGAAGAAAATTGTGCGAGTCATTTTAGAGTTGCAGAGGTGAAGAAGCAGCCATGCAGTAGCAGCTCCATAGTGAAGCTGGAAAGATTCCACTTTAAATCCTCCTGAACAGTTTGAAGCGATAGATTTTTTGTGAATTTGGGAGACCATGAAGCAGCTGAAGAGCTTTATTCTACATACGGCACTATATATTTTATAGCTATATTCCCTCATTTTTACTCAAAAAGAAAGGACAAAAAAAAAGAAAAATAGTCAAAAATATACCCCAAAGATAATGTGAAATCCTCATTAGTGAGAACTGAACAAAATAACTTAGTTTAAGAACCATGTCAGGGAACTTAAAAAAAATAAATTTGCAAATAATCTTTCATGAGGCTGAAATGCTTTAAGCAATGAAATGAGCCAGTGTCTAATGGCAAGTATAATGAACAAAATCAGCACCAAAAAGAGTACAGTAGAAACCACAATTACAAAAGCAAAAGATTTGGAAGAAGAATTTTATTTGGATTCAAAGATACTTCGTATGAATTTAAGCATCCTGTTAATTGCTTTTGTGGCATGATTTCTATGAAAGCTAATATTTTAAAAGGTTTTATAGGCCTCTTCAAAGTCCCCTCAGAACTAATTAGAGTGGGATTAATCTCATCCAGCTTTCGATGTCTGAAAGGAAGATGTCTACATGCAGGCCGGTGGGTTAGATTCTCCTCATACGCAGTTGCAGTGTGTGTTGGTGTGACCTGAGGATAAAGTAAGGCCAGCTGTGGGGTGGATGGGGAGTGGGCTGTACCCCACCGCCCCACTGCCCTCCTGAGCCCCCTCGGAACCAGCAGAGGTGAAGGAAGCACAGCAAAACTCCTTCTCCCTGGAGGGAGAGGGAGAGCCGGGACCACAGCGTGACGCACTGGCTGGCGGGTTAAAGAATGCCAGGAAACATTCGTGGGTACCGGAGCCCAACTGTCTCTGCTGTTAAATTATTAGAATGGTTCCTGGCACGGTTTTGAGATCTGCCAACCAGCCCCTCCCCAGACAGTTCCTAGGCACAGTTAGGCATGAACCAAAGGCCATTCCCAATGAGCAGTTTGCATGCGGTCACCTTGTTTGGGAGGCTGAGAAGTTGATGATATGGACACAGCACACTCTGTGCTGTTGGTCTCGGTGCCAGAGGAACGTTTCCTGTCCCATTTAATTTCCTCGCGCAGACATAGCCGCTGTGTTACAGTCTGGTCCCCGCTTTGTTCCTGGAGCTGTGCAACTGGGCACTGGTCTGTACTTAAAGTCTGTGGCAAACCCACATGTAGTCTTTTGTGTCTCTGTTACTCAACCCCATCCCTAAACCTCTGTTTGTCTTTGTCCTTTTTGAGCTGTATGTTATTCAGACAGCAACTATATTTGGAAGGGGCTGTGTAGATCCATTTAAATTAAGCAGTTATGCAAAAGCGAAAATCTGCTCTGTAAAGTAAATGGAAATTAAATGAGATTGACACAGTGCTTAGATCTTGTGTTAGCATTGCTAGTGAGCGGGTACTTACCACTAATTTGATTTTTCATCAGAAACAGATACCATGAAGTGCAGGATTGAAACTCCTGGGGCTAGATTGTCCCAGATGGTAACATCTGTCAGGTGTAATAAGGCAGAAAGCTTTATTTCAAAAGAACGTTCTCTTTCTTCTTCTGACTCTAAATGCAGCTCTCCCCTTGCTTCTCACTGAGCACATTTCCTTCTTCAGGGAGTCAGACACAGCCTTGGTAGACTTGCAGATTTTCTTTTCCTTTCTGATGCCTCCCAGATACACATTTATTTTCTCCTGAAGTGCTGCCTAAATCTTTTGACATTTGAACTGTCAGAAGCAGTGATCTGCAGCTACTGATACCATCCTTATCTGATATCATCCCGTCTGATCTGGGCAGTGGAAACATAAAATGTGCACTGAAGAAGGAGCATAGTTACTCCTTTAGGTGCATACTCTTTCCAGTGTATGAATTATTCTAAATGTTTTCCTATGTAGCTTAATCTATTAAATACAAATGTCATAGGGTGTCCTCAGGACAGGCAGAGTGGGCTGAGAAGCTAAAGGGAGAAAAGGAGCACCCTGATTCATTTGGAGGCAGTTGGAAGAGGAGGGGACAGGGTGTGAAACCCAGGAGAGTTTGGGGGTGCAAGGGAGCAGATGAGGGACGTGAGGGGAGGCAGAGCACATGGGATGCGGGGGGCAGCAGTCCGTGCAGCAGGGGGTCAGGCACGTTTGGTGTTGGTGTCAGGGGGCTCTTGGCGTGTGGCAGAAAGGCAGGGGCAGGGGAGAGGAGCCAGGAGGTCAGGGCCAGTGGGCTGGTGTGAGAGAGGAGCTAAAGAGGCCAGGCAGGGTGAGGGGAAGCGAGGAGGAGGCAAGGGAGGGAAGTTTATTAGACAGGAGGAGTCAAATGCAACATGGCCAGTAAAGCCTACAACCTCCAAAGTATTTAGGAGTCTTGTGCTGAATTTAGGATCTCCGTCAGCATGAGTGCAAACCCCTTCTCCTGCAGCGCGGTCACCGTGTGCCACATGACATGTGTGGCAGATTTTTAGGACAGGCAAAATTTAAGTGAAATGTACCGGTGCAGATGCTTGCTTTTTCCATCCTAAAGATGGGACTTCATCAAGCAGTTCTTTATTTCTCACAGGGAGAGCCTGTCTCACTGCTGTGTGGCTTGCCTAAGCAAAGCATTTTTGCATTCTAAGTCAGAACCCTGCTAAAGAGGAAGCGATGATCTAGTTGTTCAGCCTCACCATATCCTGTGTTCAGAATAATTTTCATTTCTACTTATCTGCAAATGTGAATGGAATGTCCACAAATATTTTCTTGGTTTCTATGGTAAGAGAAAGAGAGTGTGAAACTCTGTGTCAAAACCACTGCATCATCTGCATCATCCTGTGCTTTTCAGGAGATGACCCTGACCGCTAGAGGAGTCATCTGTGGCATTACTTGTGTGCAAACTGACATTTAGTACATTTTGATCCCTTTCAGACTCACATTTTGAAACACAAACTTCCATATTACAAAGCACAAGGTTACTTGGTCACTTTTATAATTACACAGTAATGACAGCGTATATCAAAAGAGCTCAACACAGATTACTTCTTTTCTGACTCTAAAGCAATCCAGCATTTGCTGGAACTTAGCTGTAAGACTTTGCAAATAACGTGCTTTAAAGGTTTAAGTTTCCAGATTACTCAGAAGTAGAATCTCCCTGTCCCTGTGTAGGGGTGCATGGAGTGTAGCAGGGTGCAGATGCCTGGGGAGCTGTGCTGGGTCGTGGTGACGTGGGACAGCAGCTGAGGTGCCACACGCTTCCGCAGCCTTCCCGCGAGCACCCGGCACTGGCCAGAGCTGCCACGCTCCCCTCAGGAAGGGGGCAGCTGTCCTTTGCCCCATGGCCCTGGAAAAGGGACGTCAGTTTGGGACATACATTGCCAGAAGCGTTCAGGCTGTCTCCCAGCCGTGCGTCCCCCAGTCCTTGGCCCCTGGGAGTGCAGGGCCGTGGTGTGGCAGGGCCAGTGGGACTGGGGACAATGAGGCACCATTCCCCCCGCGGGAGAAGAGCCGTATGGATCCCATAGCAGGAGTTGTGAGGTTTGGGGGGATTGCTTCAGATCAGGGACCATCCAGCCACTGACAAACAATAATGCATTGGAATTGGTATATCTAATTTCTCAAAGCAATGTTTCTTCAATAAGCTCTTCCACAAATGTCCTGAGAGAATAAAAGTGCAGGTCAGTTTGAGAAGTATATCTGCACCAGGAAAAACGTGTCAATGTTTAGGAGATATTCCATCTGATTGAGACAGAGCAGCTCCAGTAAAGTCTCTGACCTTTGTCTTCTTTCCCTGGAGCCAATCTTTGAAGAAATTTCTCTGGTTTTTATAGAGAGAAATATTTTGGAAATACTGCTGTAAGGTAGCAAATCAGGAACAAGACAGATGTAGTTAAATAATGCCCAGCTTCCACACAGGAATGTGTTTCTGTGGACAGGTATCTGGAAGTCTAGCTTGCCAGTGCAGTACTTTGCACTGTGTTATTGAGCTGTTTCAAAGACAAATTTTATGAATAGAGATCAAAGTGTTTAAGAGGACTGTTAGCAAATATGACCACTTGTGCAAATATCCGTGAACTTCCTTTCAATAGCCATTCAGTAGTTCCAAAGGCTGTCAGGGCATGTAATGATTGTAATAAATGTTGTATTTGCTTTTGTTTCAGCTGGCTTTGACCAGCAAATTCAGCTGATTACTTCCATTGTTGTTTTTGCTTAGAAGACAATTATATTGTTATCATTAAAAAAACCCACTCTTCTTACACATTTCTTTGTACAGGTCTTGAAATTCAGAACTCACTATCCTAGTTAATATAATTTAAAAAGAAATATTTTCATTCTTATCTTTGCACTTGTTTCTTTTCAGTGTTTTGCTTTGTTCCATGCTCCTCCTGAATGCTGCATCTCCCGCCTTTGTGTTTGTTGGAGAAACAAACCCATAATTGTTGAGACCCTCCCTGCCCCCAGATTAATAGTCAGAGGTTTAAATTATAGCACACACTGAGACAATATTGGTATGTAGCTGATGGTCATGTATTGTCACGGCTGGATTATAACTGCATTCAGGAGTGGGACACTCCTGTGGCTCCGAGATTACATTCTAGCCATGTAATAGCTCACACAGGGCTCTGGAGAAGCTCCTTGTGTTCTTCTGTAAATATACTGAAGATACAGTCAGCCTCATCTGTATTTAGTCTACTTGTGGGAAACAAAAGGATAAATATAAACTGTCCCATCTCTGCTGTGGGTCCGATGGGCTGGACTCATCAAAGTACACCAATGGAGCAGTGCCAGTAAAATTCCCACTGGGTCCCTACAACGTGTTGTGACATGACCACCAGGACAAGAACAGCCTAAAAGCAGATGTTTTATGGGACACATGTCCCTGGGAAAGAGTGTATCATTTGGAAATAAATTATGAGAGAAGTTAGTGCTGGTCCAACCAGCAGCACATGAGCAGAGATGGTCACACAGCTCTAAAGGCCAGGAGTCTGACGGGCATCCCTGTGCTGTGCTGCTTCATTGAAAACCAACAGTTGATGGTACCTCTGTGTGCGAGGAAACCACAGGGGACAGCCTTTGGTGAGGGACGGCTTTGGGGAGGGTTTGACTTAATCTGTATCCAACTGATAAAAAAATAAGTTATAATTTCTTCAGTTCAACATGAAGAGACAACTTTTGAGACAGGTCAGACGTTCACCCAGGTCGGCCCATACACTTCAGCTAACCCCATTTCTTTCACAAAAAATAGTATATAAGCTCTTAAGGGCTCAGGACAGATAAGCTGGTTTGTCCTGTGGGTAAACCCACAGTATTGCCTCGCATATTCCTTTCCAGTTTGGCTCTGGTGACTACACCTGAGGGATCCGCACAAGCTGTTTAAGAAAAGCAGGCCTTGTTCAATAGAGTAATGTTTGCTCTATGGAGAGTTGACATGTCCCCTGGAGAGGTATGGGGTCTGGAATTGCAAAAGCAGTTGTTGTGGTGGTATGCTGTGACACTGTGGTACCACACCGATGCTCTACGCTGACACCGTGTTTCTGTTGTACCCTGGACCACACTGTTCCTGACAAGCAGTGGTCCCACTTCCCTCCTCATCACCACTGCAGCTCTCCACACCGACACTTTCCACCAAGGACCCTCTTCTATGCACTGACCAAACCAGTTTGCCCTAATCCGTGAGATTTTACAATTTGGATTATATTAAATGGGAGCTGTATAGGCAACACTTAGGAGGTTGTAACTGTGTCGCTAATCATGCTGTCTCTTATGTTCCCTTTTGTTTTACAGGTTGTTACTCTGTGGTATAGAGCTCCTGAAGTTCTGCTTCAGTCCAGCTATGCAACACCAGTTGATCTTTGGAGCGTTGGCTGCATATTTGCAGAAATGTTCCGTCGAAAGTAAGAAATACAGTTTTATTTTCTTCATGTTTTTCATTTGAAATTGGAAAAAATGTGCAGTAATGTCTGGTACAATACACTGGGTCACATTTATATTGGAAAGACCTGATAGGATTATTTATCTGCAGCATAAAATGTAAAAAACATTGCAAATTCGTACTTGTTGCCACCTCACAGTATTTCTTTTCTGATGGGAGCGTGCCTCGGCTCTCGGTACAGCCTGTGCGAGCATCATTGTATTGGTGCTACACCTGAGCCCGAGCATAGGTGGGAGTGGGCTGGAGAGGCTGCTGACCAGTTCGGGTGAGGCTGCGCTCCGGAGAGAGTTGTCCCTGGGGATGCAGGGCGTGGTGCTCAGCCGGTGACTCTGGAGAGGGTTGTCCCTGGGATGCAGGGCACAGTGCTCAGCCGGTGACTCTGGAGAGGGTTGTCCCTGGGATGCAGGGCACAGTGCTCTGCAGGTGACTCTGGAGAGGGTTGTCCCTGGGATGCAGGGCACAGTGCTCTGCAGGTGACTTTTGCCAGGAGCTTGTGTGTTGGAGCATCAAGTGTTTGCTGTAGCCCCTCTTGGCAGATTTGAGATCTCAGGAGTCACTGCAGAGTTGATTTCTAGAGGCAGGAAACAGAGGTAGGATTTTTTCAAGAATAAGCTATTTAGCCTGAGTGTAGGGTAACAGAGATAGTTAAATGAAGTCCAAAACAAAAACCACATAAAGGACTTTTTTTGACTGTTCAATTAAATTGGCTATCAGAACTGTCTTGCTACAAAATGTTCCAGCTGGATGCAGGTGAGTTGTGAATTCAAGGGGAACATTATGTACTGGTCTTTCCCCATGGAAGGACACTGATATGGAGGTTGTACCGTGTAGGGTGTGGACAGGAACAAACCCCCAAGAATCTTAAGAAGGTAAATCTGTCTCAATATTAATGCAATCACATGTATTTTGGTTGAGTTTACTGCAAAAATGTATGTTCTCATCACCTGGGTGATCTCCCAGATGTAGAAACTGGATAGCGTTTTGTAACATTACCGTGAAATCAAAGAATATACATGAAGAAAATGTGAAAGAAAATGGTAAATGGCCAAAACCCCCCCAAATTAATATAATTTCTAAAGAGAAGCCATACTGCAAGGGCCCTGAGGAACAACTATTTCATTTATATGATGTGAAGTTCAAAATACTAACTGAAGTCTTGCAAAATAACTCTGGGATTCTACTACTTATTAATGTTAGTATATGGAAAAATCATTTTTCTTGGGCTTCTTGCCTGGTCAAATGGCCTGGGTAGAATTATTATACTCCACCCTCTCTGTCTCTGACTCAGAAATGAGGTCAGAAAACAAGAGAAAAAAAGAATGTGGATTTTAGGAGTATCAATTAAACCCTCCATTGCAAACTTTTAAAGATTTAGTCTTATCCCATGTACTGCCAGGTTCACAATAGCATTAAGCCATTGATATTTTTTCTGATTTAAATAGCAGAGTCAACAACTTCATTTTAGCATTTGCAGTAAAAGTGACACAAGACAAACAACTGAACACACAACTTTATTACATGCTCAGAACTCTCTTTTTTTCTCATTTAATTTGCAGTATTCTGACAGATGAGAAATACTGCCATATACAAACACCACCAATTTAATTTTATTTTTCCTTTTATGATGTATGAGCCTCACCGACTCTCCAAATCCAACACAGTAAATTAAATTAGGGACAGTTAAATTTTCTACTTGTTTACAAATGCAAATATTACATTAATATTACAAAATCAGATATTTTTGTTTTTAAATTGAATTGAGATCTGACTACAAGCAGAGTTTGATAAAACCAGGACTTCTATTATTCTTGCCAAACGCAGGGTCAGTCTGACATTCTCAGTCCTAAATTTGGGAGGCTGTCAAAAACTGCAGAGGTGAGGAATGTGCCAAGTCTGTATGTCCTGTGTTGTTCCACGGGAAGCGCTAAGGCTTTCGCATCCTTCAGCCCTTGGTTTGGAAGCTCAATGTACAGCCCCATCGCCATAACGGCACAGTGAGCAGCACCGAGTGCTGGCTCCAGGGACCGCTCTATCAGGGTAGTGTTGCAATACTCTCGGTATGATAGATGTCGTCTTTCTGATTCTCCTCACGGATTGCAAAAGAAAACCCATGTTACCGTGACCTTGCTAGCAATAAACTGTAAAATTTTGCAAACTCCATGGATTATTTCCAAAAGATTGAATAAATGCAACAGCTATTTCTGCTGGAAAATGGTAGTGCCCTTGGGTAATCGCCCATCTGAGTTTCCGCTGGTGTCGATGGGATAAGCGTACGAGAGCACAGCTAAAGCTTAGAAGTAGATGTTGGTTTGACATTAAGACAGTCTTCCCCTTTTACTGTCTTCATGGGTACTTGTTGCCTTCTTTCCCTACTCTCTTTTGCTTTCTATTTGAAAGATTTTAAAGTTGTGTTATTTTTAAGAAATGTACTGAGACTCCTCTCGGCTTTTTTGTATCTTGGAGACTTCACTGGAATGGGTTTGAAATAAAACACTACACAGCATCACAAAGTATATCAGAATCCTGATTATGCCAAGAAGATGTTTGAGAGTTTGAGTTTGGTAGAATATTGGTTTGGAAGCTGTTACACAGTCAGGGTGCTGTAGGTTTGGACAAGTACAGGAGCGAGGTTAGTGCTGAAGAGATGGTCAGTCCCTGTTACAGACTGCTGTCTCTCTAAGAGAAGGGCACCTCAATTAATTTACATTGCCCTTAATCCAAAACAGTTTAAGACAAATGCAAACAAAGTATTTTTTTAAGAAATAGATCCAAAATACACAAAAGTGTATAAAGGAATTAATAAACACAAAAAAAAAATAAATATACGTCTGTCTAGATATACCTAGACTAAATTTGAACCTTTTTGTCATCTTGGCTGATTCAGCTAAAGAAATGACACTTCTCAGCTGAGGACTATAGTCCTCCTGCAATCTGAGGTTTGTATAAAGTCATGGCTATACTTAAAACATGCACATTTTAATTAGGGTGCAGATCTGTAGGCTTCTTCATAGGTGAATGCACAAAGGTTGTATCCTGAAACCCCTGGCACAGGTTCCCAAGGATCCTACTCTACTCACAGATCAGCAATCAATTGCTGAGTAGTCAGGTGTATGTTACGTACACAGAAGCTGTTCTGATTTGTGCATCTTTTCCTGTCCATGTGCACTGCTGATGAGAGCACCTCCTGAAAAATTCCTTAGATGGTAGTTTCAGTTTTTAAATTTCCTGCCCAGTGAAGTAGGTTGCAGTGAGTTCTAGACATATTGGGATGGACTGGGCTTATCTAATGAAAGTGTAAATGTGTTTGTCACAGTGACTGTTTTCTTTGTGATTAGAAGCTATCGTCCACTGATAATAATAACCAGTAAGGAAAACTGTAAGGTAGGCTGGGTCTTGCTGCTCTATCGCAGAATCCTTCAGAGATACAGCTGGCAGGACTGACGGGGGCCCGATGGCATGGGGGCATCCTGTAGCACAGCAAGGACATTAGCACTTTTTTTTATGTTTAGGTAAAAATAAGGATTACTTATAAAAAGGGTTTCACTCTGAGGCTGAGCATTTTCCTGGCTAGAAGGAAAGGGCCTTGTGCCTCCTACTCAGTAAACAACTCATTACAGAGAAAGGCATCCATGGGAGTAGCATCCACTTCTCTGTGGATACATGAAACTCTTCCAGCTGGCTCCAGGGCTGCGGGCGGCTCCAAAGCAGGAAGCCATGGCCAGTTTTTTAGGGGCAGAAAGGAATGTCTCTTTTCTTGCTTGGATTAGCTACTACTTAATCAAGGTGAATTAGTGTGAGAGGGGACGGCTGGAATCTGAATCTGGGTGAAATGATCTATAAAAGAAAGCAGGGATCACCGGTCTTGCACTCTCTTCTGAGTAGGCAGCCTTGAGAAAAATTGTGGAAATGCTTCAATGCTTAGTTCTTAGTGCATCTATACATGCCCAGTCTTCAAAACCACACTCCTATATGATTTCAGTCCTGCACAGGATAGGGTGCATGTGGGACTAACGAGTCAGTACCTACATAATAATTCCAGCTAGGCAAGTATAACTGTAATATTGCACAAGCAACTGAGTTTGTCTTTCTTCATAGTATAGAGCTAAAAATCATCAGAAGAGACAATCAGTTTTTGTAGCCTATGTTATATTCATAGCCCAATCAAACTGACAAAGTCATACATTTGATAGTGGCCAGTGCTGTGGCTGCATGTGCAAACCTCACAAACACTACAGGTACCAACTCAAACCCAAAACTTGAAAGTCAGTCCTGTCCCAAAACCCTTTCCACCTCCCAAAAGTAAAACAGTATTGTATCAGTGCCCCAAGCTCCATCCAGCCGAGAAGGAAATTAATTCCGTGCACATTGGCTTCTTACTGAGACTGTTCATGCACCAGCACCATGGTGTTTTAATCAGCCTGCTGTTGGTAAGATCATCAGTCCCAGAATTTCATCAGCTGCAAGATTGGCACAAATAGCATGAGGTTATTATTTATTCATTTTTAAATATTAAGTCATGTTTTTAGCAGTTTTCTCATTTTTCAGCTTACTCTGCCAGCTCCTACTATATGTGAGACGGTTATTGCATTACCAGCCATGCTTGAAAACTGTGCAGCAGATAAGACATCTTTGACTCTACTGGAATACCTATGATGGGACAAGTTCCCTGGTGGGCACAAACAATGCACATAGGGAAACAAGCTGTAGGATTATAACTCATTTTTCAATGGTATAAATTTGTCCAATTAGAGGAGATACATCATTGTGTGTAGAAAAGCAATGAGCCCACGACTTTGTTGGTCTCGTAATGTATACAGACGCGATAAAATCAAAGCTTAGAGCCTCATCTGGTGATCAGGCTGTGATGTGAGCACTGTATTTGGGACCTACAGGCTGCCTTTAAATATAAAACATTTAACGGGTTTAAAAAAACAGCAATACACCCATATTCATTCTTAGATATAATGTCTTACAGTATAGAGTAATCGTAACGCATCTTTCACACTAAAATATAGTAAATCTTGATTCCCCTTTCCAAACAAGCCATAGGTTATTAGTAGAGTTTTAAATCAGCCGTCGAATCCATTGCCTGTACTTTTTCTGAAAAAACTCCAGAACCAGGAAGTAGGGTAGGTCCATGGGAGGAGACGGGCACCCACCCATCATGGGTGGGTGGCATCCACACCCCTGGATCCCATCTCTGCTTGTGAGCGAGGGAAGAGCAGTCGTCTCTGCAGCCTGAGTTTTGGTTAATGCTTTGTGGGATAAATATGGTCAAGTGGTTGCAGAAGAAAACAGCCATTGTAGCAGGAACACATGTTTTTATGCTGTCTGCAGAACCTGAAGCTCGATAGGAAAGTTTGAACTTCTATCACTAAGTGTAAAGAATAACTCTTCTTAGCTGGATCATGTGGTAAAATCTTGGCTTCACTGAAATCATTGTTGAAATTAACCCTGACTTCAAAGGGGGTTGTAACCTCTCAAAACAATTCAGTGCAACGGGGTGGCCCAAGGAGCGGTGGAGCTGATCTCTGTCAGTGTGTGTGGTACAGCACATGGTTGGGGTGGTCACTGGGAAAGATGCTTCTGCAAACCAACAAGGAGAAGAGGGTGTTGCATAGCGTTGTCCCAGGTTCCGTTCCTTGCACCTCTCTCAGTGACCCTGTACAAGCTTTCGGTTGTCTTCTCCATGAAATAGTCCTCAACAGGTAACTCCCCGGCCTGGGAGGCTTTCATGCAAAACTAGGGTTGCAATGTATGTGGGAGACAGGAAGAGCTGCCGGTTGAAGAGCTGAGGCTGGAATCTGCACTGTCTCTCTTCTGGTCTTCAACGGACTCTGTAGCACCAGCAAAAGAGTGTTCAAGCTAGATTTGTAAAAATTTAAGCCTCTCTGCTAGTACGATTGTTGTTACCTGCCTGCAAAAATATCACACACACATACAAAAAAAAGGTAGTTTCAAAGGAAATCAGGCCATGAGTGTGCAAGCTACCGTTTATGTGTCCTTATCCAGAGAAGGAGGTCCATACTCCCATTTATTACCAGTGGGCAGCTGCGTGATAACTTGTAACAGAGCCTGCAGGCTCTCCGGTGCTTTGAATAGGACAACCAGCTTTTCCCTTGGGAGAGATCTGCAGTCCAGTTCATCCTTGAGTCTCTGCTTCTGACTCACATCAGCTTCATCACACGCTCATTTGGTCTGAATTAGCTATTCTATAGGTGCTAATCTCTCACAGATGTAGTCTGTTAAGGTTGCACTTTGAAAAAATTAGATATACATCGGCAACGTTACGTTCAACAGCAGAATCACAGGTTCTCAACTGCCTGAGCATGTTCTTCATCTGCAGAACGAAGCAGAGACAACAGTGGGCTTTGGGGACAGTGATTCATAGAAATTCTGCTATTGCAGAGAATTGCTTGGAAATCTGAAGTACTGTGTCTTCTGCTCCAGACAGTATGTATTCCTGCCGTAGCCCGGGTGCATCAGGGCAGGCACAGGTGTGACAGGAGATACTTTGGTTTGGACAGGACCAGAAGAGAGAGACCACATGCTCATATAACACACCATAAAGAAAGCTGTGGCTCAAACTGAAATCAATGGATAAGCTTAATGTGATTTCTGTAGGGTAGGAAATCATGGGAAAATCATCATGATTTCTGTATGGAAGGATTATATTCCTTGTCTTTTGAAAACTGCCATGTAAAGAGTTGTTAGGCATACTTCTATGACATGGCTTTGTCTCATTTCACAGGCGTTTTATTTCTTTGTCAGTTATTTTCCAGTGCTTCAGCATATCTGATCATTTCGTCCCCACTATTGTAAGTGGGCACTGTAGCTATGCAGCCGTAGGAATATTTTGCTTTTCGTACTAGATCCTGTATTTCTCTATATGGTAAAGTTTCTACCTTTTTTTCAGCTCTTAGCTTAACCCTCCCTTTTTGTGCTTTGTTCTCTTATTTTCACCACATTTCTGAAATGTCTTTCAAAAGCGGAGAGAGAAGAGACTGTAAGATATTTTCAAGGCTTCTTTATGTTGGAAAGACAACAGAAATAGAGGGAGCAGAAGGGGAACTCGTGAAAGAAAAAATAATGTGCAACTGGATATTGAGAGGGAAGGTATCATAAAACCAAGAGAGCAGAGACATCTAGGCAAAAAGCAACTGCGCAAATACAGCCATGAATGTTGCTTATAAGTTGAGTTTTCCCTATAAACTGGCAAACATCTTAAACGTGGTTTGAGAGCGAGCTGTTCTCTTTATCATGCAGCAATTTTAAACACAGACTTTGCAATCATATTATCTGGTGTTTTCCAGTGAACCTTAAACCAACATATCTAGTGGGGCAAGAGCTCGAAAGTGTAATCATTCACTTGTCTGCTTGCTCACAGTTAGGTTTTGGTAACAGGAAAATTAAAACAACAACTTTTTATTTTTTTCCTTTTCTGTTTTGTCTTTGTTTTAACAAGCAGAGGTGGATGTTGCAGCTTAGAACTATAAAAGCTACACAGCTTGATTTGCAACCTTTGAACCAAGGTACTGTACAGTTCTGGCCTGAGTTTGTTTTTGCCATTTTTGGAAATTTTCTTGTTTTCTTACAAGAATGATTTAAGTTGCAAGTGCCATAAAAGTTCACCACAGTCCAGACCAACTGTACTGGGAGAAGGTTCGTTCCTTGGAAAGATCTTGTCAGCATTCAAAATTCTGTGCTTTGCAGTTTTCCTCCTTTATTCTTCTGCCATTCATGTGCATATGGGTGTGTGGGAGGCTGATGGTTTTTCCAAACCAGACCTAATAAAATAGGATTTTTTCTTCCTCCCCGGATAGGTGGCCAGCCTATTACAAAGATTTTTTTCAAACATTTTTTAGGTTGAATGGACCCAAGCCGCAGTTTAGCTTAGCGACCTTAGTGATCTGATGGAACAACAATAACATTTTGCTTCAAACTTAACTAACAAAGGAAGGCAGAAGGCTGCACTTGTTCAGGTTATTCCATTTTCAGATAAGCAGGATTGTTTCCTGTTTAATCTGACCTCAGAAGCAGGACTCCCATTGGCTTGGGACAGAGGACAAACGCACATTAATGGAGAGAAGGGCCAACAGTCAGAATAACACCACTAATTATTTAGTATGAAATAGATGTGAGTTTCCAAGGTAGCATCATCCCATTAAAAGAAAAATACCGTGTTGTTTTTCAGCTCACACGTTCCCTCAAGCCTTTTCTAGCTGATACCTTTCTAAGTGTCTACAGTTGGGCTGATTGATAGCCGTTAGTCAAATCCAGTAACTGTATGGGTCTGTGGTTGGAGATGAGTGTTAAGTGAGCACCAGGCCATTCACTTGTGGTTTTCCTTCTAGTTTCCAGCTGCGCCAGACTTTCAGTCAGAGGAATAGATCTCTTGGTAAGGGAAACCGTTGATAAACCATAGAAACCAAAAACTGTCACTACTCACGACAAAAAAACAGAAGGGAACCTTCAGGCAGGGATGAGAAGACCCACAGAAGTGGTGTTAGCTGACCGAGCTTAATTTGACTGTTAAATTCAGGTGTAGGGTCACGTCAGGCCAGGCAGTGGCCAGGGACCGGGGCCGGGTGGCTCCGGGGAGGCAGCGGTGGCCGCACACAGTTCAAGCCCAGTGGGAGGTCAGGAGGGAGCTGCCCTCCTGGAAAGCTTCCCATAGCTTCTTCATGTGCAGGTGGCACAGCACTGGTCTGAAATCCCCCTGCACACATCATCCTAAAAAAATATACATTCCTTAGAGGGGCTATTCCAGTCTGTGACAGTCTGAATTAGCCTGGCCAGAGGTCAGAGGAAAAGACTTTGTGGCCAGGAGAAAGACCGCAACCTTCAGTCATGATGTAGATACTTGCAAGTCTTTGCTATTAACACCGTAGCATTTGTAGTGGGTATCTGTAAATGCGACTGGCAGAGAAGCGCCTGGCTCCCTGGCGCCAAGCTGTGCTGGGCAGGGCTGTGGCCTGTCCATGTGAAGGTGCACCACCTGTGTCTGCTGGAGGCTCTCGGAGTTCACTCCTTCCATAAGCCAGAGCAGCCTGAGGGCTGCTTTGATGGTATCCCCGGCTGTAGATGGCTCTCAGCGGTCACTTCACCGGCCGGAGAACAGGGGAGAGGCAGCACGGTGTCACCCGGAGAGGCATGGCCAGCTGTACGCTGCCCAAAGGCTTTCCTTTTCAAAGGGTCTCCTGGCTCTTTCCCACAGCTTCTCTCCTCGGAACTTGGCTGAGGGAGGCTTTACTTTTTGCCTAGAATTTGGCCGGGGGAAGCTCTGTGTACTTTTGTTTGACTCGTAATAGAACTAAACATTGTTTTATTTACTTTTCTCTTTCATAAGAAAATGGCTACAAAAAGGTATTTAAACTCCAAGTGGGTGTATGGGATCCTTTCCTGGACGCTGGTACACTCCGGAGAGGGCGGAGAAAGACTGGATTTTAGCTGTGGCTCGTGTTGCTGAGCTCCGAAGAGTGGGGTTTTTTTCCAAATTGAATGTCTAGTCACAAATTTTCATCTGGGCAGCTTTAGTGAGTTTTCTGTATTTGATTGTCCAGAAAAAAAATCAAATAATTAGCTCCCATTAAAAAAATTTGCTCCCATACTGGTCATAAAACCAGTATGTAGTAGTTCAGGAGTATATAGGACAAATCAGTCTCACATTTGTGTCTTTTCTTTTCAACAGCTTTGCACTAGCAGTTCTCCATATGTAAGCGATCAGCAAAGCTGTTAGATGTTCTTTACATCTTAGAAAAAAATTACAAATCTGCATGAGAGACGTAGAAAGTGCACCTAAAGGCACAAGGCAACAGCAGGGGGTTAAAAACAGCTAAGGGCAGCAGAGCAAAACACAACAGCTTTCTGAAACGTTGTAGTGCTTTGTACCAAGTAAGTAATTGGCTGGGAGAGGAGAGCTCAAAATGTCAGAGAAAGCAAGAGGAAGTTTGATATTTAGATTTCTGGAAAAGCATTTCTCCAAAAGAATCGCGGTGCCCAGAGGCAGCTCCCCACTGCCTTTGTGGAAACGCTTGGCCGTGCCGCAGGGCTCAGACCCCCCGGCTGGTCCAGGCTCTGTGCTTCGGACCTCGCTGCAGGTGGCAAAGACCTAGACAGAGCCCTAACTCGGGGAGGAAGGGAGGTGGCCACGGCCTCCCCTGCCTGTGCACGCTGACTGCCATGAGGCAGCACACCCGGTCCCCACTCCAGCTTCGCCGTCAGTCCCCAGGGTTCTGGTGCTGGCCACGTACTGAGAAATCAAGAAGAGGCACGGCAGGATACGGCTCGCACAGGTTCCCATCACTGCATCCTTTGAAACCACAGCTCGCCTTGTGATATGAGTACACGTGTTGTTGCCTTGCTTCTAATTTCTGTTTGCACACTGCCTGTGGCGCTGCCATCACATTCTCTTGCGTGGTCCGCTTGACCTGCCAACGCGCTGGCCCTGCTGAGGTGAGACAGTGTGGGACACAGCCACCATGGCACGCTGACTCTGCTGGAGACGGAGCCAGGAGCTGACAAGCCGAGGGCTCTCGGTGTCGACATGTGCCATGCCTGGCTGCCCTCAGGCTGGCCGCATGCTTCGTTCTGCAGACTTTGAGGAAACGTCGGTCTGGCTACGCGTGGTCAAACCGTATGACTTCTTCCAGAGACTCAGGTCTGAGGTGCTCGGCTTCCCTTTCATCGGGGCACTGAGCACTTGCCATCCGGGAGCAGCTCTAAGGCAATCTCTGATGCAGGATTTCTTCTTTTACTTAAGTATCCTCCATACTCATAGCTTCTCTCCTAACATATCCAGCTTTGTCAGTAATAAGTGCTTTTACAATGCAGACATTTGTCAAATATGAAATTCATCCAAGGGATTACTTCATTTCCACTCATTTATTCTACTGAGCTGGAATAAATTGGCAAGAAGATCCAGTTACTATTGATTTTGACTGAGTTTGAATCAGTTACCTAAAGATAAATGACTCAATCAGCTATATCATCCAGAATTTGACCAACTATAGTGTATTATCAGCTCGTTTTTATTAGGTTATGCCCATGAAACAGGTTTCATTATTATGTCAGCACAGCATACACAGTGTTCTATACAACTGAATAATTTTTTAAGTGCTGTTTCTATCCAATTAATTGGAGTGCAAGCTTTCGGCATCTAAAGAAGTACACCTAGCAAGAGATTTTTCAGTGATGTTCCTCCCCGTAGCTGTTCGGTTAGGCCTGTTTGGCAGCCACGAGTCATGCTCCGTCGCTCTAGGAATGAAGATACTCGGTTACAGCGAGATGTCACAACACCGTTAGCAGTGAGAGCACACACAGACAGTCAGACTGTGCCCTGTCTAGGTGTCCTGCCCTCTGAGGCACGGAAACAGGCTCTCTTCCTTCTCTCTGGCCTCACAATCAGTTTTCCTTTGCTGTAAAGTAGTTACAAAAGGAGAGGTAAGTGTTGCTCATCTCCTACATCTTTTAAGAGTTTGAGGTGAGGGCACTTTGGTGGAAAGTGAGAGCAGAGTTTAAAGAGGGCCCAGACTTTTTGGTAAACTTCCTAAACTGTATGAAAAGCAAGGCCTAAAATGGCTTACCCTGGAAGGAAGCCCTTACTTGGTTATTCACTTATCCAGAAGAGGATTCTGTTTTATTAATTGTGAGCAAATCAGATTTTTTCTCAGAAATGACAGCCAACTCCATCTGGATCTTGGGGGACCCCGTGTACTGGACATGAAGGTGGTGAACAACCTGGTGATTTGGGGACTGAGAAGTTCCAGCTGCGGGGTGGCTGGAGGAGCTCCAGGTGCTCAGTGCTTCAGAGAGTGAGGAAACACTCATGCTGTAGAGACAGAGGTGGGTGCTATGCCCATTTAAATAGAGCTGTGCCACGGACAGCACAGAAGCAGGACTACGGCTCAGTAATGAAAAAGCAGAGAAAACAGCATAAAAGTTGTCCCAAAATTAATTTAGGAAGCTTTGAAACACAGGGATCTACGGCATAAAGTGTGTTAACGCTGCAGTTGCATAGGGGAGGGTGGCATCTGAGCAGTGTCGTCACCTGGAAGTCCTTTTTCAGTGGGTTGGTTTTTTCTCTTTAATATAAGAAATTAACTTACTCTTCCTTTTGGTCAGGATTCAAGTAGGAATCCATGTGAAATCAGTAATAGCTGTGCAGGATAAGTAACCAGAGAGCTCTCGACAGGTGAACTCAGGTTACTGTGCATTCTTATGGGCCAGTAAATGGAAATCTTGCAGCTTGCCCAGCCTGAGTTACAGAGTGTATCGCATGGGACAAAGTATTGCTTAGGGAAAAGTTATATCTAGTTTAACTGGCCTTTGAAACCTGTATCAGTTTTCCTTGCATGGTTGCTATACATAATTTCTACCTTAAATGCTTATCTCAAGTTTTTCTGCAGGTGTTTATTAATTCACTGTAAGCCAGCACAGCTGCTAAAAATTAAAGTATTTTCTACACACCATCCTTCTAATCCACTTTCATGTCTTTTGACACTCAGACTCAGCAGCTGGAGAAAAAGTTTGAAGTTGAAATTTCACCTCTGCTCACATAACAGTTTAGTGCTTAGTACTGAAATGTTTTCCCTGCCTTTCTTGTCTGAAGGGCTGTAATCCCCTTTCAGAGGTTTTTTTCTGATCAAGAGTGTTTTATTACAGCTGAAGGTGATGAGACATATTAGTTGCGGGGGGGCGGCAGTTCTGATGTTTCAGGTTTATCTGAAAATTTAGAGAGGCTTTGGTGCAACAGGTGCCGTTCTCACGTAGCAGGGGGCAGCAGAAGGGATCACTCGGTACCAACAGGAGCAGCTCAGTCCCCACGGAGAAAAAACCCAAGGATTCTTTCTCTTCACTTGTAATGTTTTCTCAGTGGAAAAGAAAATAATCCCTTTTTCTTGGATTTTATTCAGTATTGAGAATTTTATGTTCTAGATTGTGTAGAATCTTTTGAATTCTATGTTTCCCTTCAAATATGGAAATTTCTATCTATTGGAGCTCTCTTGTCGGGTGTCTCGGAGAGCGCCCTGCGCAGCCTCTGTTACCTCATTGTCATTCTGTCACTGCGCTGCTGCAGATAACAGAAAGGACTTTATCTTTCACATTTTTTTCTGATGTTTTTATGGTTGGATATTTGCTTTTCTGCTTCTGCTTTACTTTTCCCAGCTCTAGAATATTTTTTTTAAAAAAGACTAGTCATTTAGATGTACCATTTTACATGTAACTCATAATGATGGAACTAAAGCATCATTTGTAACACTGTCCTTTCTCATGATTTTCTATTACATATTTAGAGTATAAGCTCTTTTATCTATAGGGTATACTTTAGCCTGTGAAGCTCCTTGCTTAGCATTATTGAGAAAAAAAACCCAGAACCTAGAAAACCTGGGAACACATACTTGGATGTTAATTTGCTAAGTATCTTTGGGCAGATTGAATGAACCAGTGTGTGTACTGTACGTGTTCCTTTCACAGTAACTTGCTTCTCCTTTGATATAGGAGAATCGGGGGTAAGAGGTAGTTTCCTTCAAGCAATAATTACGGGTGCATAGACTTGCAGCTGATAGAAGACTGACAACATTGTTACATATTTGGTTAAAAAGAGTTTGTTCCAAGAGAAATCAACCTAACAGCACAAAATCTTTTAGTTTAAAGCTTTACTGGGAAAGCAATCTGATTGGAAATCTATTCAGTTTGTGGAATATGAATTGGATGTTAATTAGAGCGCCTCAGACTTGAAAACCAGTTATCCCCTTGATTAAAACTAGCTCCAGCATTAGAGGCCCTCTCAGAGCAAAGTCCATTTTCAAAGGGTTTTCAGACCAGTCAATATGGTAAATGTCAACTGATGAGCTTTCTCAGGTCATCCCGACATTGCAAGAAAAGTTGTGGAACGATAAAAAATGTATTCTGTGTCTCTGGAAACTGTGATTTGAACAGCTTTTCACAATGGAATTTCATACAGGGTGAAGGACTAGATACTTCACGTAGAAGATTGCTTTCATTTCATTTGCATAATTGATAAAGACTAGGAACAGACTTAAACTCCTACTGCTAATCTTGAAGGTAGGTCATTTGCTGTGAAACAGATGTTTTAAAACCACTTCTTTGAAGTGCAGCATTAAAGAGCACGTCCACAGCCTGACTAGGATGTGGCATTTTGGAGCGCTGTCTGCTTGATTTTTAAGCAAGGAGTAAATGATGAGCTAAATGAAAGGCATGGTAAAAAGCAGCTCTGGCATGCTCTGGAAGGAGAATTTAGATCTTTTCAAGAAAAGTCTGGGCAGATTTGTTCACAGGCACAAAGACCTGAAGGTAAGGATTCTCCCAAGCTCGCACAGACACAGGTGCTGCCTGCGCACAGCGTCCTCGCGCTTGTCTGTGCTGTCGTGTGTGCGAGTGAACTGGAGAGCAGGGAACCTGTCCACCCACACAGGACAGCCTCATCTAATCCAGAGTTCAGTGACCGCCTTCACATGGAGTTGCACAAGAAGAGTGAAGAAGCTTGGCAGTCTTGGAGAGGGCAAGTTTAGAAAGAAATAGATTCATGAGAGAGAAGAGAATACAGAAAACTAAAGAAGGGACCATGGGAAGAGCATAACCGTATTGTGTTTGTCGTACCAGCAGTTCTTACGGGATGCTACAGAAGTGCAGAAGCCTGCAGTTCAGTTATAGAATTAAACTTCAAACTTCTGACAGACAAGATAGATGTAATGTAGCTGTGTGCAGCGATGTGTGTTTAACACACAAAGGGTTCGATCCTGTTGCTGGTAGAACTGCGGGTACAAACAAGAGGAATGCTGCTTTTTCCACTCTGAGCAGAGACCATACATTTTTTTCCTTTCCCGTTTTCCAAGGTCAGTTGTGTATGTATTTCCAGAACTTGCTTCAAATGTTGGGACAGTTTTCAAAACGCCACTGCTGTATCATGCTCCCTGAGCTGAGATAACAACTCTAAAGCCCTGGTGAAATAAACCTACAAATCTTCTGCAGAAGCAAATGTCCACAGATAAGAGAACTGTGACGTGCGTGCTGAGGGAGTAAGTGAAGGACCTTCAACCTATCAAGGCTCTTCCATTTCAAAAAGCAGTGTTAAATGATGAAAGCTGAAGCAGTTCTGCCCAGGAACAAATGAGATCTGCCCACATTGCTGCATATTCTGGTCAAAGATAATATCTGCACTTACCTTTTGGGTTTTATATATATGCGTGTGTGTGTATCCTTCTGACGAAGCGTCTTTTTTTCCTTATAAGAGGTTGTGAAACTAGATCTCACTTGGCTTGATCCTGGGGGCATTGATATCTGTGGTGAAGCTCCCTTTTCTGTCTGGTGGGGGACGAGGCCCATCCTTCTGCTCCAAGGCCACCCGGGACCTTGAAACACTGCGCTTGCCTGAAAGGTGTCAAGCAAACGTTAAGCAGCCAGAAAAAGATCTTCCTTTGCCCAGTCCCTAAGGGAGCTTTGAAGATGCTTCTATTTTCTCTCATTTATGGTCTTTCTCTTGCTTTTTGCTGTATTTTTCATTAACAATTGAATCTACACAGTAGGCTGGCCCTGCTTTGGTTGTAAAGCTGTACCCAGTGCCTCTGTACAAAGAAGTAAAAGTAAAAAAATTGGGCTGCTAAAGACTAAAATGAGAAATTCAAGGTGGCTGATCTGTTTTCTGTCAGATTTTAGCTGAAGAGTATTTCCTCGGTCATAATGTTTATCTGTGTCATCTTTCTTCTTATACGTAGGAGAAGTTTCTTAAAAGTTTTGAGCAATTTGTGATCAAGTTTAATAAGCTCTACATGAAGTAACTTCTTCCTATGCTGTGCCTGGCACCCATCCACACAAAGATATTATTAAAGGGAAAGGAGAGGGAGAAGTACAAAAAATGGTATGTTGAAAATGAGAACTCTGAATTGCACAACAGCCGAGGCAGAGGCTTGTGACACTTGTGGAAGTGGGTAACTGTCTGGAACGTGCGATGGTGCCGGCTGTGGCCTGTGTTCAGGCAAAAGCTGTGCACCATATTTGTTTTACCTATCAGAAGGGCCGGTGATCTTCATCTTTAAACAGTGATGCATATTTTTTCCTTTTTTCTTGCCTTAGTTTCTCTTTTCATGCCTAAAGTACAGACTTGTCCAGGGGATCTGTCAAAGAGAAACAGAGGTGGGAACACAAGTGGGGAATCGGCTCAGAAATAATCCCTCTGAATAAAGGCTTCCACAGGACAAACCAGATCATGTTATTTCTAGTCATCTCATAATTCTAGTTTTAAGTCTTATTTGTTTTTAGTTCTAAAGATAAAAATATTTTCTTCATAACAAGTAAGAATCTGACAAAATTATTTGCCAGCTATTCACATTTTTTAATATGAAAAGAAAAAAGAAAAAAAACATAATTTAAATATATCTCTGAGTCACAGACTATGTAGCTTGGCAGGTTTCCCATGGCACAATGCAGGATTCCTTGGCAAATGTTTCTTGGCTTTAGCTGTTTTAGTTTCTTCACCATCACCTTGTTGCTCTTGTACACACAGACATACAAACTCCTTTAGACTTTACTACAACCTTACCAACTTCTAAAATTCCTTATACCGCTTCCATGAGCTGCTGCTATATTCTCTCCCTTTACATTTTTCTCTCCATCGTGTCAAATTATCATGGACTTTCTCTTCCAACATCTCCCCCATCTTGTCTAACGCCTTCAGATCAGCAGCTGCCTGTTCTGAAATCGCTGCTTTTCCTCCCAGCATCTCTTTGCCATCCCTTCAACCAGACTGCCTAAGCCTTACGTGCCCAAACCCACACTGCTGTTTTCATTTTAGGGAGTTATTGTATGACTTCCCTGAGTACACGTGCATTGCCAATATACAGACGTTTCACTGAGAATATTGTATATATTCAAGTTAGTAATCAAGAGATTATCCTTATTGTTTTTCTGCGATAACAAGGAAGGGAAGGGGATTCCCAGCTGCTGGTGTCACCACAGTGAGCAAATGGACTAGCAGAACGAATCCAGGTAGTTATTTTGGAAATTATTTCCTACATATCTGGAAAGGTACAGGGCAGTTGTATTGGCACCTCTAGAATTGTTGTGACAGCTCTCTAGTATGTTTTGGTTAAAAGGAGAATTTCTTTACTTTTTTCCCCCTCTTCAATACTGTTTCTCTTCACATGACCTTTCTTGCATGTGTCCATTTTACCTGTAGTTTAATAACTCAGTGTCAGAAATTGAAAGATATTTTCCAATCCAAGAATGCCATTAATTGGTTCAAAAAGCCACTGTCAGGAAACCTGCAGAAATCTTTTCCTGTGCCTCAATGCATGAGGTTTTATTAGACCATTCTTTTCCTTGTGTCTGCACTGCAGTATAGACTAGAGCAGTGCTTATAAATATCTTTAATTCCAATCTTTATGAAAATTCTAGCATTTCTTATGAAAAGTTACGGACCCTCTTTGGTTTGTAAAGCAAAGGCTGAAAGTAAAGGCTAGAAGTAATGTGGCCAGTTTACAGTTAAACCTCATTTATCTCCTGGGTGTCATTGCATTGTCATTGTATACAATACTTTTAGAATTGCTTTGGCACCTCCATGGAGTTGCACCAGGGAAACTTTTTCATGGATACTTGCTTAGGAAATGTTTATATCTCGGTTTTTACTGAGTAGCACAGACACGAAACACTGTGTCTATAAAATAAAGTACTCAAGTACTTTCAGACACCAATATCCAGTTCAGATATATAGAATATTCAGTGACGGTGAAACTCAGCATGAAACAACAACGTGAGCTGAGTATATTCCTTTGGGAAGAGGAGAGCCTACAGTTGATGAATGGTGAAATCAAATTTGTTCAGCTACATATAAGCACAAGAGCCTTTTGTCCAGAAGATGAGTGGTGCAAGTCCTTCTAAACTGTAAGCAGATGGTAACCTTTTCAGGATTTGTGAGGTTTTACATTGCAACCTTATGTCGTGATCTTATCTAGGCTGGAAGGGACCTCTGGAGATCATCTGGTCCAATCCCCCCTGCTCAAGCACGTGCTTATTGACTCAGTAGGAGTTCATTTTAGTGGGACAGAGTAGTAACACGGTGCCTCCAATTCATCTTCGTGTCTGTAGGCTAAGGGCATTTTCGTCCTACATTAGACATGAAAAGGAGTTTCCTCCATTCAGTGGGCACCATTCCAGAGGCAGTGGATAACAATCCAAGGCCTGGAGAAGGAGCTGTCGAACAAGATGGACACCTGTAGATTCCCTGTAACATTTCCTTCCTCGCCTCACCCTAAAAAAATCAAAGAACCAACAACCAACAAAATAGGAAATTATGGGGACATAACAGCATCCAAGTCTTCTTGAGAAAATAGGGAAATTAAATGTCTTAGGTGTCTTTTCATTCCATCTTCTTCCCTATTCGGGTGTGTGTTTTGTCACAGCAATGGTGTTGGAGCACTCAGAGCATGGATTTTGTAGCAAGTGAAGCCAGGGAAGGTTGAGAGCATCAAGGAACCACACAAAAGGCAAGTGATGCCATGGATAGCCTCCACTGGAATATCCCTCTTTCCTGGGACACATGTATACACAGGAGTTCTTTGAAGCAGAGGACAGACTCACATCTTCTGCCACAGGAGATAAATCCAGCTCCATGCCTTTCCCAAGGGAAAAAGAAGGAACTCTGCAAAATCACACTCTCAGAGTTTAACCAGTCTTACACAGATTATCATCACAGAGAGGAGAACATATCCCCAAGTAAGGACTTCTGGATTCGGCTTGCATAAATAAACCTCAGGGAGTGAGTGGGTGAGTGAGTCAAGTGAAAGATACCAGGAACAAAGGTGAAATTTTACATTTCTGTGCCTGCCGAGTATGCTCCCAGTGCAATGGTACTGGGAGAGCTGATGGCCCCCTTTAAGAACGGAATTAAAAAAACAATCGGCTTGAGGTGAAAGTTTGCATGTGTACTGGACTTGCAGTGCTGGCAAGTCATTACTCAAGAGTAACTAGTGCCAAAATGTGAGACAAGATCTTCATACGGCTGCTGGTGAAGTGGATCTACTTCCCCAATCATCCGTCCAGTATTCCAATTGAACCTCCAGCCAAAATTCAGGAGGCAAATTTCATTCCATTAGTGGTGCCTCGCCGGGAGTTGGCATTCTGCTGTAGTTGTGATGGTGGGATGGATAGGAGGCTGAAAGATGAATTAATAACACTTCATTATGATGAAATATCAAAGTATGTTGGAAGGTCACCTTGTGTTGTATATTATATATTCAAAAGAATTTAAATTCTTGCTTCAGCCCTTCAGCAGCGATGGGAAAAACCTCCCTTAAAAATCCCAAGAATCGTACTTGTTTTGGCATGACACTGCCTAAGGTGATTTGCGAACAAGGCTGACTTTGCCAAGCTTTCACAGTAACGCAAGGTTCAGCATAAACATTAAATCAGCTTTCCATTTGCATGGATAGGATTATTTGATCGTGTAGATTTTGTTAGTTTAAAGGGCCCCAATATTCTAATGCTGGAGCCAAGATGAAATACTCAAAGTAACAGTATGTTAATAATTTTAAGCAGTCATTCAAAAAAATATCTGAGGTTGTCATATTGTCTGAGTTTGGAAGACAGGGAGTGTGTCTGCTGCCACAAACACTACTGGGATTAGAGCTACCCACCACTTTGAAAATCAGGCTGGAAGCGTACAGCAGAAGTAAATGCTCCTCTCTGAGTGAAGTTAAGCTTTGTTTTTTTGTTGAAGCCAGTATTGCTGAAAAGCTTAAAAAAAGACAGAAACCTCTAAGTATGGGTTGAAATAGTCTTGTTAAAGAGGCTGCAGTTAGTAAATATTGTGTATGTCTGGAAAGCAGCACAGACCATTATTTATGATTTATTCAGAGTCAAAATAAATAAAGCCCTTTATGGACAAGTAACAGGCTACCGCGTTTTACCCCATCGGTTTCAGTCTGATGTCCTATGGTTTCAAATCAGATGTGATGAAATTGGTCTCTCGATGTCCCTGCACAAAGCAGTTTGCAGTGTGAGGTGATACAGCATGACCTGAATGAGACAAAATGCGTGTTTAGTTCATCAAAGACGGTCGGCATGTCTTCCAGGTGTTGCTCTGCGCTTGTCTTGGTGGCACAGATTTCTGCAGAGATTCTTATGTCTAACTGAGAAAGTCACAGTGCTCTGGGTCTCTGTATCTGGTGTGGACATGTCACAGGCAGTGACATGGAGATCCAGTGTCCATGTGAGAGTGTCAAGATGTAAAGTGCGATTTTGCAGAACCACCTCGTGTTTAGCAAAAAGACACCCATATCTTGCCCCTGACTCTGCATGTGGGCAATGCGAGGGGAAGGACTGTTGCTGAGCGCTCCTTGTTCTCCCAGCACAGACGGGAGAGGTCTTCTTCTATGAAGAGCAACAGTGAAATGATGTCTTTGGCTATCGCTGCTGTTGAGGACCTGCATCAGACAGAAGAAAAGGAGTGCACAGAGAGGGGCCGGAGAACTGACGTTTCTCCATAACCAAAGGCTGCCAGTGAAAACATGGGAACGCGCATCGTTTGTCAGGTCGCCAGGGCTCGGCTGAGCAGTTCTGGAAATGGTAACGTGTAACCACACTCCGAGAGCTGTGCTGCAGAAGAGAGGGGCAGCCTGGCTGCCGGCTGAGCCAAGTTACTGTTGGAGTTCGCAGTGCCGATGAATTGCGGGAGTAATCCACCATTTGTTGAACCAAAATGGTACACAACATCTGGGGCCTGGTCTTCACAGATGCCCTCATTCTTGGCCGGATCCTTAATCATCCCTCAGTAACCTGTTGGAATGTCCTGGGAGTTTAGACCTAAAATTGCGCTGTTGATCGCACCCTACTGAATTCAGCACAGAGATGGCAATGCAGACACACAAAGCTGAATTTCAGGTTTTACGTGGGCACGGTGGGGTGGTAGTATTTTATAAATGATGAGTGAAAATATTTTAAGTCGCACTTTGAAAAGTACCACTCTCTGAAAGTTGCTGTTTTTTTCTGAAAGCCTTTGGACATTCAGCCTATTAATTTGTTTCTTTCCTAAACATATCTTTATGCAGCAGAAGTATTCCTCTCCTTCAAGGTAAATTCTGTACCGTCTCACACCCCATTCTTTACAGACCTTCATAAATCCATTGTCATTTATTTGACCCCTTAAATTTAGGAGCACATTTCCGATATACAATATACAAGAAATTTAATTTTGAATGTATATCCATAATAATTAATCTCTAATTTTATTATGTTTTAATGAATTGCATGGCGTTCACTCCAGTTTTGTCTCTCTAAACAGCTATTTAAGTATGTTCTTTGTAATGAAAACTATTTCATTAATATGATTCATAGGATAGTATTAGTTGAGGAAGTTATTTCATTCATGTTAAAGGATGCAATTAAATTTTCAGAAGTACCATATTCAAAAATATGCCTTATATATCCCCTTTTTTACCACGTTTAGTAGAAACCTGAAAGGTTCTCTCACAGACTGGAGAAAACATGGAGACAGAAGAAGTGAGGTCTCAAAAAAAAAACCATTTTCACCCTGTGTTGGCAGCTGTCAATGACAAATATAAATTCACATTGATTAAAGCAAGTCACATTCTGAAAATATTTCCTTATTCTTTCAGACCACTCTTCCGTGGAAATTCAGATGTTGACCAGCTAGGAAAAATCTTTGAGTAAGTAATAACTAGTTGCATTATGTCAATATGTGTTTAACGTTGAAACACTGTGCGGTTGCTCTGCCATGTTTTTATGCAATAATGTGACTAGAACAAAGTATTCCTAGAACATATTTCCTATTGCTACCGTATGCAACGTGATATTTCTGTGTATTCTGTATCAGAGTGGGAGGAGGGAGCAGCATGGAATATAGTTCTGCAGAACTAACTGCCATCGTCAAGAAGTTATGGGAGACTTCTGGTTGGGGCTTTATAAATCTCTTAAACATCTTGTGCATGTACCATTCGAGTTTATTCCTAAACAGTTACATCCAAGAGATTCTCTTCACATAAACAAATGCAGAGGTTTTGTTTTTCAGTAATTTCTTTGTGTATTTCAGAAAACATTAGAATACTTTAAAATTGTTATTAAACTGAAATCTCTAAGGTGATTACCAACAGCTTCTTTGCAGAAAAGAATTCTGTACATACGAAAATATTTTAGCTTTCGAAATCTAACATAGCCTGTTAAAATGATTAACAGTTGGTATTTTGGGCAGGAAGGTAACTGTGAGAACAGAAGGAATATCAGCATTTTAACATGTGCTTTTTCAGAGATGAACTAATTGGCTTAATTTTAAAACCATTTTACAGTTCTAGGAGTTTGTGCTTTTCTCCGTCCGATATATCAAATTTGTTGAGGAGGTGGGAGGCTCTAAGCTCTCTGAGGTGGAATAATTCTCTTCCAAAATACGTTCTTAGTTAAAAACCAAAAAATCAAGTTATTGACATTACTGATAGGATAATTAAGTAGGATTATATCACTTTTTCTTGTAAAAGCTCTTCAGAGCAAGGAATGTTTCTGAATTTATAAGCAGCATGTAAATTTAAGATCTGCTGTATGTAGTTAAGAAATCAGAGCCACACGGGGAGATTGAATGCCCTTTTGCGGCTGCACCTCTGTCTTCCCTTTTCCTATGGGGAGGCTGCAGGGGTCCGGGGATCTGGATGAAATAAGAAAGAGATAGGCCAACAGAGAGACAGAGGAGGCTGAAAGTTCATTCTCTTGAAGATATTCCAAAGAGAAGATAGTAAAAATTTCTAGGGAGAAGAGCTTAAACAGAGGAAATAATGAATTTCTCTGTTTAACCATTTTTCCAGTTCTCAAATCACAACAGATAGGTTTCTAAGCATTTTCATTATTTAATATGAGGTTCCTAAATTGCAGGTCTTGGTTTCACACAGTTGACTTCCCTTTCCTGCATGCCATACCAGTGTATGTGACTCACTGGCGTGGTTAATTTGTCATGCGCTGAGCAGCTCTTCCTGCCCAGTCCAGAAAAATCAGTCCTTGCAGTTTACTTTTTCTTCTTCTGCCCAAGCTATTCCTTTAGTCCTACAATATTCTGCTTTAATTAATGAAGACAGCTTTGATACATACAACGTTTTGTAATTTAAAAAAGAAAAAAAAAACATAGCTGTGATTATTTTTTTAAGGATTTTTATTTGTTTATGACATTTAAGTGGAAAAATCAAAATTAACTGGGCTGGGATTAAATGCGTGGCTGCTAGCGGCAGCCTGCAACAGGGATCTTCCATCCCTAGGGGACGAGATTACCTGTGCGGAAAAGAATTCATCAAGAAGAGAAAATGCTGTGCTAATTTTAGAAGAAATTCCTTATTACACATCAACTTAAAGAGAAAGTTTGGATTTTCTTATTTTGTGCAGTTCTCCTTAAATGGTTCAAAAGTTTCTTTCTCGGATCTGGGAGGGGGGGGTATGCTAAATGGTATTTATTTTGTGTTTTCACAGCTGGAGAACCCCCTACAGTTAGGCATAGCTCTTCTGGTAGGAGGGTTGTTTCTTTCGATAGTAGTGACTCATTCTCCAGACTAATTTGGACAGAAAGTAGTTTCAGGATTTTAATGCAATCTGCACCAATACGTGCTTTCAGCTCATGGGGCTGTGGTCTGCCTTTGCTGTACATGTGAGTTCTGACTGGCCTCAGGTAAAATTCCACCACACTTCAGGGTAAATCCCTCAGAGGTGGCCCAAAACAACTTACTGCTTTTCCAGGACACCGTCAGCACATGGGATGTCCTCATAGATTTCAGGCTAAACTCTGGGGTGGTTTGAGCAGACTTGTCTGCCATTGATCAGTGGGAGTGGAAAGTACTCGGCGTTTCTCAAGACCAGGCCTGAACCTTTGGTAGGAGGTGAAACTCATCCAAGATACTCCCAAACTTAGTCACTGAAAAGGTAGTGCTACCAGACCAGAATAAGGGCATCTACTCAGACATTTGTTATTAAGAGTTTTGAGTACTACATGAGCGTATAGCTAAAAAAGCCTCTCCTTTCCGCTCTGGTCTCATCCACCCTACCTGTCTGACCGGCTGCCTCCTCGTTCCTCTGTGTTAGCTTTGCCCGTGCCTCTGCTTATTCTGTTCATGCTCTCTCATGCAAACATTAAAAAAGCTGGGACTAACAAAACACATGTGAATGGCAGCTTAAACATCATTATTATTTAAAATATTTAACTCCCCCGTCTTCCTGCGGTGCTGTTTGTATTTTATTTAATAAGGGTCCAGACACTCAAACAGCTAATCATATGGCTTTAAGCACCGTGGCCGAGGGAGCTGCCCCATACACCCACAGGACCTGTGCTGATAAAAGTCAAATTCAGTTTTTCATACAGATTTGACTTATCATTTCCCAAGAGCTGTGATATCTTCAGATGTAGTAAAATTAAATTCTCCTGAGATTTTAATTGCTTTGCCCTTCTATCCGTGCTGTTGTTTTAAGGACTTTTGGTGGCATTTTAGGTGGGCCAAATTACAATCTAAAATCCACGCAGTAGACGTGGAGTAATCCCACCGAGTTCTCCGAGGTAACCTCTGATTCCTGTGGCGGAGTTTGGCCTCACCCAGCCGCGCTGCCAGCCTCCGCGAGAGAAGGTCAATGCCGCTCCCTGGTGGCGGTGGGCTTACTGCAGACCCAAGCATTCAGCGGAGTTTTTTCATGTTCCTTCTTCTCTTACCCTGTCAGTATTTTCAGTAAAAAGTTCGATTTTACAGGCTATAAAAATTGATTTTCCCTGAAACCTGACAAGCAATGTATGGTTTTTTCCAGAACTTCCATCGGAAGCTGGTGTTTCAACCCCACAAATATTAGCATCAGACTAAAACACAAAATGTATGAGACGTGGTCCAACATTGGAGGTTTAACTATTATTTCACTTATTTGGGCTTTAAACTTCAGCATGATTATTTAATAGGTATACATTTCTTCTATAATTTAAAGAATAAAGAAATTAATTCTAAAAAAAAATTAAAATATTCTATTAAAGGGTAAAGAAAAACCAAAATACAATTGCAAATAGAAACATAAAGGCACTCAAGTCCTATGTCACTGCTGAATTGAGACTTTGAAACCTGTATTGTGAAGCAAATAAATTGTTTAAATTTGGGCAACAATTACTGCACGTAGCTTTGAAGCATTATGAGACATCCCTTTTATTGCTTTACCCTCATCTTGACCCACACTCTTCTCCCAGTCCCTATTCTTGTGAATAAAGATCCTTGCATGCAATTCCCCTTTGAAACTTGCTGCTTTTAATCATCCTGGAGCGACATATGTTGCACCATCCAGTCAAGAGCTGAGCAACTTTCTTCCAAAGCACTCGGCCCTTTTTCAACAAAAGGCCTCAGAAAATGGAGACCTAGGCCAGAGAACTGTGCTGGCCACAGAATGATTTCTGCCAAGCACACCGAGGACCTACAGTCGTCAGCCTCTATTCACAGAGATCAGGGCACTATTATACAATTAATCTCATTTAAACTAAAAGACTTAGTCATAAAGTAGACTGCCACTCGCTATAATCAATATAAAGGGGAGACAGCATAAATTTTAGACCTAACATTATGTTTTTCTTTTCACAGTGTAATTGGACTCCCAGAAGAAGAGGACTGGCCTAATGACGTTGCCCTTCCAAGAAATGCTTTCACTTCCAGACCCGCACAACCTGTTGAAAAATTTGTACCAGATATTGATGAACTGGGCAAGGACTTGCTTCTTGTGAGTTTCTATTCGTTGTTCTCCGAGCCGCGTGACTGTGAGTTTCCACTGTGCATGCAACCTGCTGAGACACGTTTATGCTTCCATGTAATGGAGTTGTTAAAGTAGGTAGACAAATCCATTTAGATCTGTGAAACATCAGCACAAAGACACCCCCTTTGGCTCAAGAGGTGTCAGAGAACAGGCAGAGACTAGGAAACTGTCAGGGAAGCACCTGTTTGACCTGTCTTAGACTTTATGCTTAGATCCTCATTACTGAGCACTGCTGTGCCACTGGGTCAGACGGTCTTATAGCACAAGCCTGACGTGAGTACAAATACTGATCTACCATTTTTCATGGAATAGTGGACCCAGGATAAAACAGAAAATAGGCTGCAGAGGCAGATTACATCTGCGTGCCTTCTACTGAATGCTGAAGACCTGAGGTCTGGAATTCGCCAATCGTTGCCTCTTACAACTGGTAACACTGAATTCAACTAAATTATTCCCATCATTTTTATAGATGTGTTATAAATCCCAGCCCTGAAGTTCAGCCTTGGAATGGAATGTAGGGAATGGCTTGCCTCAGTTTGCCTTTTGCTGTGCTTGTTGAAATCCAGCTAAATTTGTTCTCTGGAAGCCTTTCAAAGGCCTTGCTTCACACAGGCTCGGTAGAGGGGGCTTAGCGCTGCCCTTGAAAGACTTGCTACATCCCTCTAGGAGCTGCTGTCTCTGGCCAGAGTTATTTCTAGAGAAGAGCAGATGGTCCTCCATTGTCCTTGCGACTGCAGCTCCCAGCTGTGGTCAGCTGGACTACGTCTGGTCACCTGAAATGACAGCAGGAAACACATCTGTTGTGCTTGACAATGGAACCTAGAGGAGGGACAAGAATTAGATTCTGGGAACAACAAGGAATAAAGTATGGCAGAGAGCTCAGTGAGTGAGAGGCGTGATAGGAGGGAAGGAGAAGACAAATATCTATGCCGAGAAGGTGAGGTGGGAAGGGAAGCTGTTCCTGTTAGGCAAAAAGATGAGAACTGGGAGCCACGGGTGAAAGGGGAGAGTAGTACTGGAAATCACTGAGTTAATGTCAGAAGTTAAAAGGTAGAAATTCTGATACAAGAAAAGAAAGTAGGAGTAGGAAGTAGTTAGAGAAGGAAAATAGGAAGAATACTATTTGGAGGAGAATGAAGGAGGAAAAGAAGGTATAAAACACAAGGCTATGGGAGAGATTTCAGTGCTGGCTGGACAACGGCTGGGATAAGTCTCTGGAAAGAAGGCAAGCAAAGTACAACTAGGAAGAAGAGGGAGGAACTGAACACAAAACTAGCATATGAAGGCTATAAAGTGAAAGACCCAACACCTATAGAAATGCTGAGAAACGTTCATTCATAAGGAATGAACACATACCTTATGTTGCTGACCATGCTGGTATAACCACAACAGACCAGTGCATTGGACACTGAGGGGATTCAAAAGCTATTCATGAGTAGTTGCTCCCGGCAGTCCGTGAGACAGATGTCCTGTGCTCCTGAATTCCAGAAAACCTGAATTGGGATTTCCTAAATTATGAATACTTGAATTCTCTGACTTGTTATTTTCTATTAGCTTTGGGGATGCCACATTCGTATCCTATGACCCCACTGCTTGTTTAATATGGATGGTCATCCTATCGTGCAACACCTGCTGAAACCCTGTTGTGTCTCATACTGGTCATAAATTGAAGGAGACATGAATTAATGTATATATGCAGTGCTAGCACTGTTAACTGTACATTTTAGTTAAAAACAACTTCTTTTCATACTTTCAGAAATGCTTAGCATTCAATCCAGCCAAGAGAATATCTGCCTATGTTGCGCTCTCTCACCCATATTTCCATGATCTGGAGAAGTGCAAGGAGAACCTGGACTCTCACATGTCATCCAGCCAAAACCCCAGTGAGGTGAACGCATCGTAATGCTGACTGAAGACGAACCGCAAATGAACACGACGTGTAGCTGACAAGGCCACTGTCCCGTACGAGCCCCATAGCTGTTCTAGCGAAGATCGTTATTTGGAGGTTTTACGCACTTATCTTTTATTTTGGGATTGTGATGTGCTTATCCAAGGAAATCAATCTAGTTTACTTTCATCAGAGCAACGCAAGGGCTGGGGCTCTGACCTGCTCCCATTGCAGCTTTATGTTTGTTTTGGGTTTGTTTTGTTTTGTTTATCTACCTGGGAAAATGCCAGATGAAGAGAAGCTGCTGACCGGTTTTACTGCCATTTTATCCTTTTAATATTGAATGCTGCCAGTGTGGACTAGGACGGCCGAGTCACTGCCAAAACCTGATGCAATCTCTCTAGCTGCTGAAGCATGATTTGGTACTTTATTATTATTATTATTATGTGATCTCTTACAGTGATATTTAAAGAATGGCATTGAAATATCAGATCTCTGCGACCTGCAGGTAACTGATACGTGCATTAATACATCCAGCTACTGTTCATTCATAGCATATGTGCAGGTGCTTCCCCACTTGAAAACTTGGATGGATTATTTTATCATTTCATTGCTCTATAAAAATAACAGTGATGATGGTGATCATAATAAATCTCTCAACTTTTAGGTTTTTTTCATACACAAGCGAATTACTATCTAGTACGTTTGTGTGCATGTTGCAAAACACAAGTGTTTTAAAAAATTTGTAGAGTCCTCTTCTTAAAGACTCTTTCAATTTCCAAATGGTCGGTTTGTGTTGAAATCCAGGCACATTCTAGCCCATCATCTAACCCATCTTTCCCTCTGGAAACAGCTGCACGCACATTTTCTTTATCTCATTCCAGATTTTCTGATATGCAGCTCAAAGACATGAGCAGAGCCAATGCAAATCAATACAGATTTTTGCCTTCAACCTGTTCGTATTATCAGCCAAAAAGGAAAATAGAAAAACTATTTCCAGTTCAGAAGCAGATACTCCTATACCTGTAATAAGCACAGATAGGTATTTGTGCTGAACTGTACGCTGCATACTGCGCTGCCTTACCTGCAACACCCCCGTGCATCACCAGAGCACGAACATCACTGTCACAGAACCCCTCAGATGTCATTTATTGAGCAGGCTTGTTTTCTATGCAGAAATGCATGAGCTTCTCTCCTAAACCACCATGTGGGTATCTCAGCACATGCTTCTCCACTAGGGTTAATGTGCCGTTACTGAATGTCAAAATAACTAAGCAATTCACATACCTTTATAGCACAGTTATTTTAAATATTACATTAAAATTTTATATTTAGTATTTTTACCTTAACTAAAATATATTTTCAGTGTTTTTAAAAGAAGCTTTTATTTTTTTAATACTGTACCAGGAAAAAAGAAATATTTTAAATCCATAAAAGCTGTTCCCTAGCATGACTTTAGTGCATTTACCTGGATATAACTTGGAGGAAAATATTGGTCCAACGAGTTAGCCCTTACCATAAATCTGTAAATGGACACTATTGTGGTGTGAGCGACGTTGAGGGAGGCAACTGGCCTTGCTCACTCCTGCCACAGTCCCTCAGGCTCCTCTCGTCCTCGCCTCTCTTCCCCTTGTCTAGCCGGTGAGCCAGCATTGTATCCTCGCTCACGGCACGCCTGGCAGAAGCAGGTCCTTAGCCATGATGTGAGCAATACGATTTTTCCAGCCATGGCCTGGGAGCCACAGCCGCCTCCCCGGCAGGTCTCCCGGCCCCGCCGCAGACTGGCTGCTGTGGCGAGCGTCACCGTTACCCGCCTGTCGCACACCCGCACTGGCTGGGACACGGCCCGTGGCTGGGACAGCCGGTGGGTCTTATCTGTCTCTTGGGTAAAGCTTTCATTACTGTTGGACACGTAACTGTGCCACCTGTGGTTGTAAGCCAGCCAGATTGTAAAAGGCCCGCCTGTAAAAGGGTGATGCTGTGCAGAGCCTGCCCGCCTGAGCAGGCACGCTGCAGGGCAGGCAGGCGGTGCCCGCACACCGCCACACTGCACACGCGGAGCACAGGAACTGTGGAGGCTCTACCAGCCGGGGGCTGAAGGCCAGGGAGCGGTCACGGCAGCTTCACCCTCTTCTCCCGGCCTCACCTCGGCCGGTCTCCGCTCCTGCATTCACAGGGGCTGCAAACTCAGTGCCCCGGTGCTGTCCCAGCCTTGCTCCTCCCTGGTCCATGGACCCGAGTGTGAAGAGGTTTGAACATTCAGAGAAAAGGATGGGCCCGAGTGCAATTTTTGCTAGCCATTTTTAAACACTAAACAGAACAACAAACAGAGCCAAAATTCAGGACAATCTCACGACAGCAACAAATAGAAAAGTTTTCAACACAGTTTTTTTTAAAAACATTAGAAACATTTTTAAAAACATTTTACCCAGTGCCACAGTACTGTACGTGCTTTATCAGGGCGTTCAGCTGGTGTGGCTTTCCAGCGGCTGTCAGGGAGCTCTCCCAGGGCTCTCCAACAACCAACACGGGGTGGAAACGTAGGGGAGGAGAGGGTATTGTCAAGTTAGGCTCAAAACTCTCCGACAGAGATATGCATCTGTTCCATGTTAGAAGAGCTTGTTGTACTAAGCTTAGCGAAGCGAAAGCTAGAAGAGAATATGTAGGCTCATTATTAGGGTAGAACAAAAAGGAGAGAAGAGAACACTTAAAGCCACAGGTTAGTGTTGGCCCGAAAGCTGATGAGAATATGGAAATCGCAACTAACTACTAAGCTAAATACTGTAGCAGGATTTCCCAACCTGCAGTAGCAGAAGAGCTCAGAGAGCTGCAGAGAAAAGCAGGGGCTGGCTTGTGGAGTCAGAGCTTCTGCCACACGGTGCTGGACCTTGTCTAATATAGGATCAGGGCAGAAATGGGGGTATTCAGGAGAAAAGCTTGAAAAGGGCTGCATTAACAGTCTTCTTCTGGAACAGCCTTCCAGTGGGAATGGCAGGAACAAAAAAGAAATCTAAGTTCTGTCTTGGCGAAAAGATTAATCTAATGGGGTCCTTGTGGTAGCAAGGGCCTAGGTTCAAAGGACCAATGACTTTTCAAATGACTTGCTTGCCAAAATCTCTTTAGGAAGAAATCCCATTTTAGGTGCCATGGGCTTACTCTTACTCCAGTCTTCCCTGCTCAACCATGGGGCTTCCCTTACCCTGGCAAACTGAGGAAGCCTGTTCTCTGGCGGGGCAAAGCACCGGCACTGCCTGAAATCATGCCAGGAATAATGCTTGTAATTAGACAGGTACAGACGACTGTGGGACTGTGCTCGAGCCCGTGCCCTTGCTCTTTTTATTTTACTGCCATAGCTCTAGTAATTGAGGACCTTCACTCATTACTGCCATATGTGTAGGATGTAGGAATTGTATATGTGACAAAGAAAGTGCTCCTTGACACACATGTGTGCGGTGAAACTCTTCGTACACCCTTTAAATAGGACTTCAAAGTGCAATTCTTCTTAGCAATCCCTATACCTGTATGTGTTCTATAGGAGCAGTTCAACAGCAGCTAAAAACCACTGAAAAACAGAAACTGTATTCAAAATAAGTATAGATGTTTAGCTCCTGGAGCACCCACAACTAGACACTGTGCTCTTCTCAGCAGAGAACAGGCTGTTCTGTGCAATGGAAGGAGCAATTGCTATCTCCCACCAGCCTTTTTCTTGTCACCCTTCATAAATTTGCAGGAAAAACAGACCCAAAATAGCCAAGGAAAGAAATCACCAAGGCCAGCTAGTGAAGTGCTACGTGCTGACCCACAGCAATGCTTCTGCAGCAGCCCTTTTCTCCCTTCACCCCGTCTCCACACTCGCCCCAACTCTCCAGTTCTTCTTCTTCAGCTCCCTTGTGGAAACAGGTTTCAGTGATGCTCACAGGTGCTATTTCCAACAAGATTCTTCCAAATTTTCCATAGCTACAGTGTCAGTTTCCCCTGCATCCCTATTACCCCGTGTTGCTTCTTTTAGTCCAGCAGCCCATAACCTATGATTAAAAAGAAAAACTTTTTGTGCACCTCCTCGCTCACCCTTAGTTTTGCATACACCTCTGTTGCCTTCTGTGTGCCAAGTAAAACTCTGGAGATAGGGTTTGTGCATATTTCTGTGCAGGCTGTGCCCACTCTCCAGGTTCCTTTCAGCCTATTAGTTCACATGGTATATGTTAGAGTACCTTTCTCTGTTGTTTCTGTCCTAAAACACACCAAAAAATGAGGACATCGTGTTTGCAAAGTATTGAAATTTGGTGCTATGTGTACAGAGCCTTTACTTTATGCAGAGCCAATTTTAGGTGAAAGGAAGGAGTAAGTTGCAGCATTTGAGCATCTTCTGCATGGGGGACGGTGTCCAGCATCGTAACTCTCACGTGGCTTTTACATGCGATGGTTGTTTTGGTGAATAAGAAGAAAATACTGTGCCGTGCTGCTTTTCACAGGTTCACTCACTGTCTTTGGGAAGCGTGTTTTATTAGAGATTTAATTGTCTCTGCCGTTAGCTATCAGGCCAACTTTAATATGGAAAACAGAGAGAAAAGGTGCTGGTTTGGTCTTTTAGCCAACAAACTTGGAGCACTTATCTGACTCACAACTGAAAACACATCAGTTGTCAAATATGTATATGAATCATAAACCACACAGTTTGGTTTAAAAGGCCACGTAAATTAATTATGTTCCGTGTATAAAACACAGCTGAATAATAAGGAAGTTTATTCTAAGAACTCTGTTTTATAGAACCACTTGCTAGTATTTTTCCTATACATTAGTTTCAGGAGTAGATGGATTTTTATATACAATGTGAATTAGAAGATAGTAGGCTGTTAGAGGGATTTTGTTGTGTTATGCTTGAAGCTTGAATTGATCACCCCCTTAGGAACCTAATATATTTATTGCTACAAAACTGCTTCTTAGCATCAAGATCTTTTTTGATGTTAACGGGATTTCACTCTTAATGTGTAAATTACTTTCTTGAGAGTAGTGTATTAGAAAAAACATTTTTCCAAACTGCAGTTGTGCAGGAAAACTTAAGAAATAGATTTTTACTTTCACAGAGAATAATATTATATACTGAAATCTTTAGTAACTGACTGCTAATAAGCTATCACTTTTACTTCCTTTTGGTTACTAGGTATTGGACTATACAGACTGCTTTCCATGAAGAAAAAATTCAGAAACAATCTCTAGAAAAGTAAATGAAATTTCATATGTTTAACCTTCTGAGTTTCACATGTGCAAGTACAGTTCAGGTGTGCAAAAGCACAACTACAATTTCAACAGTCTAACAGGCTGTGCAACTCAAATAGGAGTTTTATTTGTGAGCTATTTATTTTATTATACCTCTTTGTTTTGCAAATTGTTAGATAATGGTTATAATGTAATTCTAGTTTCTGGACGAGACTCTGTAACCATCAAATCCCAGTAATTTACGTAAAACAATAAGAACCTTTATCATCAATTTAAATTAACTAGGCCATTAAAATAAGAAAGATGCGGACGTGTGAACTGACAAGGATACTTTTGCCAAATGTTATTTCTTCTCTTCAGTCTGAAGCTCGGCAAGCGTCACATACTGATATGCAATATGTGCACAGTATAAGAACCATGGAAAACACTTAGGAGTAGTGTGCACAGATAATATGAAAAATGGCTCATTAGGTTCTTGCAGAAACCAGATAAAAATCGTTCTTTTAGCCGTAACAGTCATAATTTTGAAACTGATATATTTTTCCATTAAAAAATATTCCTGAAAAATTACATATATGTTTTTAATTCAGACGGTGATAGGCACCCAAGCAGGACTGAGTCAAATAGGAACTTGTTCCCAGTATGGATTCTGCAAGGCCAATAGGTACCGTCGGTTCTTTCTGTGTTCAGCGGAAGCTGGAATCAGCCAGCACCTTGCTCTGTGGAGCCTCCTGCTCTCTGGGCAAAAAAGCCCAAGGCTGCTGTGAGTAAGGTTGGTGGAAAACTTGCTTTGACTTAAATGAAGTCCTTTGAGAGCTTCTGCAATATCCCGATTTCCAGCCGTCATTGAAAGACTGGGCAGCCCAGCAAAGACGAACCAAAACTCCCTAGCCGTAGGGCATTGCTGCCTTCAGATTAAAAGTTTTAGCTGTGTTAGAATATCCTGGTGGGCTTCATCCAGCCCAGTGCCAGTGAGACTTTTGCGTGGCTGGGGAAAGTTAGAAGAAATTCTACTGTGGGTACTTTGATACTGGGTGATCGTGGTAGAGTTTTTTGTTTCCAAAAACCAGATCAGACAAAAGATATTGCCTTCTTTTTAAAAAAGCAAACAACTGACACTTAGTAAAGATTAAAAAGGAGATTTTAAGGAAGTATTGGGAAAACGTTGTTGGGATAAGGGAAAAGGAGTGTATTTATAACATGAAAAATGTAAATACAAACAATGTGTATTAAATATGCATTGAAACTGATACTTCCTCACTGACCTTGCAAAGTTGATAGGTTTCTATGGGAGAAAAGAATCCAAGTATGGACTTGTTCTAACTACCATTTTAATGTTCTTTTGCACTAAAGCAACCTGTACAATTTGACTGAAAGGAGGAAAAACAGGTAACGTTTAACTTGTGATTTACTTTGGTGATGGATATGCTGTAAAGCTCTCAAGCTTGCTCCCCGTATCTGAGCGAGCTAATCCTCACTATTTAGCTATCTGCACCTTAAACGCATCCACATGCCAGAAAAAAACACCTTTTCTAGTGTTTACATGGACATTTGCTCCCATTGACGTGCTGAGGTTAAACCCAGCCGGAGCACTGTGATGGAAAATGAATTTTTACAGACTGCCAGCTTCCTTCATGCAATTACCCCTAAAGAGTTTGTAATTACCATTCTACTTTATGCAGCCTTTCCTCTTATTCCCCGTTTCATACCTGTCTCATGTTATGCAAATCCTCAGCCTTTATTAAAAAAAAAAAAAAACAAACAGTTCTTGAATGTTAGGATCAGTTTGGAGCAAGCCAGATGAGGGAGGAAAATTGTGAAGTGCTGCAAAGATAGGAAAAATGGGCAGAGATTGGGAGAGTTCAGGACAATTTTGGCAAGTGCATTTGACTAGTGGAAAAGTTATGTACGAGTGCAGGGGGAAGACTTTTTTCTCCACATGCTTTGTTTCCTCCTGTCATTCACTTTCGTAAGCGTAAGATGCTAAAGCAAGACTCTTGCACGGGACGTTAGTTCCAGATACTTATTACGCCAACTCAAGCCGTGAGTTCTAGTGCAGTTTTTCAGCATAGCAACAGCTCTATTTTTTAAATCAGATGTTGCAGAAGCGAGACTTTTTTTCTGTGTAGATATATGAAAAAAAAAGTCTTATGAGAGCCTGAGAGCATATTAATCTGGGCACACGGGCACTGCCTGTAGTGCAGCTGAGACATGGGGAATGCACAGCTCTAAGGCAGGAGAGTCACCGACAGTGCCCACCAGTGTGCGATGGTGTGCACTGTGAGCTGACCCCTGCCGCTAATGGAGAACCCTTCGCCAATTCAGCGTGGGGTGGGTTTGAGCACTTGGATTTTGGTAAGATTATCCACACGCAAGTTTTGTTGGATGAGTCCAGGTGGTTCACCATCTCACGGGAGCAAGTCGTAGAGTCTAGAGGTCCGTCTGACACCCCATGTAATACTGCAGAACCAGCTGCCACGGGAAAAACGCCTTTTGGTATGTTGTACAGCAGGAACGGCGCTTTCTGAGCTGCTGCGCCAACCTGAGACCTACCATTCACTGTTACTATGCCACCTCCAAAAATACAGAATATAAGGCCTGTGTAGCGTTTTGCTGTGTCCAGTCCATGTGTGTAGGCGGCTGGGTGAATGCTGGCCCAGAGTGGCTAATTTAATCCCTCCTTTAGGCGTGAGGCAGTGGGCACTGCGGTGTCAGGAGAGCAGAGGCTGGAGGGACTGCAAAGACTCATCCATCCTTCCCTTCTTCTCCGGGGATGTCTGGCAACCCAGTGTTTTTCCAATGTTGTTTTGGTTTGATTTGTTTTATTTCACCTCCACCACCACCATTCTCCTTCCTACTGTGCGTAACAAGTCGGATAGAACAGCATTCCCCGGGTTTACCAGCAGAGCCGGCCAGCACTGTCTAGAAATGGCGATCGCTCTCTGGTGGCCAGTATTAAGTGAATCAGTTGTCTCTGTTTAGATTCCAACAAATAGTAGTCAATATCCATGACACCTTCCTTGCGTTCAGCGCTGATAAATAACCTCCCTGTCACTCTCCACAGTGCCCAGAATCTCTTTTCCTGGAGACTGAAACCCCCTCCCACAAGCGGTGGGGTCACAGCAGTGTGGGCAGAAGCTGCTCACGTCCTGGCGGTGCTTTTCAGTGAGGAACAAGGGCCGGTTCCAACAGAGACAGGGCCTGAAAGAGTCTCGAGGACTCGGCCGGGCACCTTTCCCAGGCAAGGCGGTCACTTCTGCTGAAGCAAGAAACAGTTTAAAATACTTAAGATAGAGGGAATGTAAAGATGACATTTATTTTTCTGAAAGAATCTGTGTTATACTCAAAGGTCTATGATTTTGGCACTGAAACCAAGCCCAGAGGAACCCATTTATTCTTTCCTTTCAATCTTTAATTTCTTTGTAAATTCTTTTCAAGCATTCAGATTAATGTATTTATGGTCCCTTTTATTCCAATTCTTTTAAGTGGTCTCTATCTGCCATTGAATCTCATATGGGCTTTATTTTTAATGTAATATTTAGCTGCATTACTTTGAACAGCCTTAAAAGTATAATGTCTTTGAATGCTCTAGTTAAAGAGAAATTATACTCTCGAAACGATGTCTCGGGAGTTGAACTGTGTACTTGGGAAATTATGTTTATATTATAACCCCGAGAGCATCCCAGGGTGCTTTCGCCTGCGTGTCTGTCTCCTGCGTTCTGTGTGGCAGAGTGTATTTGTGTGTCCTCACTGTCCTGATGCCCTGGGGTCTGAAGGGCCAGGTCTGCAAAGGGGTGAGCGCTGTGTCCCCCCCGGCAGCCCCACCGCGCCGAGCGGGGCCGCCCTCGGTACGGCCCCCACAAAGGTCTCTGCAGAGAAAGGCTTTCCCGTGCCACTGCCCGTAGCTGTGAGGACACGGTGGGGACACGTGGTTAATGCCAGCACCAGGACACGGGCAAACGGGGTCAGCGTTTATTGAAGATGTGGGCGCATTTATCTGTAGGTTATTTGACATTCACCTAAATTATTGCTATTATAGTTCAGTATATTATTTCTTATGAAAACACACTAGGCCTGTGAAAGGGTAGTTGCCAAAAAACGTGTCGAGTCGCTGCTTTATTGTTTGTTTGCATTTAGTATACATTTGGGTTGTTGAAGTGAAGGTAGTTCCGTCGAGAGGCAGAAAGCAAGATCAGTACAAACCAATTATAAATAAGCTTCATACTGTACATTGAGTTGTGCAACTAGAGTAGTAGGTGTGTTCAGATGTAGGATTTTTTACGCTTTAGGGTATTTTTATTTGTTTTAATATGCAAAGAAATAAGCAGATTACTTTGAAATGCTATTGTAGAGCTAATTTTACAGGTGGCGGGGGAATGTTGTCCGAAGATCTAAAACTAGAACACCTTCCCAGGCTGCCTTTGGCTTTGCTGTGTTTGTAGCCGGCTCCGCAGGGACCTCGGCACTTCGGCGCCGGCTTTGTGCGGCGTCTTGTGACTGAAGAAAGTTGCTTGCAGTGATAAAGTTACCCGTCTGGGCTTTAACTGAGACTCTTGGCTAAACAAAAGCATAAAGGCAGCAAATTTAGGTATTTTTTGGTGCATGGACAATTGCATTAAATAGGATTGGGGTTTCAAAGTATTTGAAATCATTCAGCATCATTTACTCTTGTTGTAACGCCACTGACTACAGTTAAATTAAACCAAGGATTTGACCTTGTGAGTCTACAAATTCCAGCTCAGGTCTATATATAGTTAAGCTTGGTAAATCAGCAAGAATACTATATAAATGGTAATGTCTGATAAAAATCTTAACTCTAGTAACATTGTTTCTCTCAAAATTTCTATTCATTACTTTTTTTATACAAAAGTTCAGAAGTGCACTTCTTAGTGGCGTTGGCGTTGGGATAGGTGGAGAAAAGCAGATGCTGGTGCAGAAATGTATCGGGAGTGAGACTCGGTTCCCGCTGCTCCTGCCGCACGCTCAGACCCACGGAGCCCAACGGGAGCCAGGGCTGAGGGTAAGCTTGTTCCCAGCTCTCACGGGACACTGGTTTCAGAGTCTGCACCGTGAGTCACGTTCTCAAAAGGCATTATTAAAACTTGGGTTTTCAGGTCTATAGAATACTATGAACAGTGAGGACAGCTTCTGAGACACCTCCAGAGTAACTTCATTAATCCATATTACGTCCGACCAATATCCACTAGCAAATCGAAATCTGTCTGGGAACCTTTCTTTCTCAGTATGATCTTACAAAAAATAACATGAAAAACATTCAGAAAGTTAAAACAGCCTCTAATGCTGTTTGGCCTTCTTTTTCCCTTTTTCCCCCTCTTTTGTAACAAAATATCATTTGCTCTGGAGGTGTCTGGGATTCGCTAATTCCAGGAAAACATGCAAAGCAGTTTCAAGTGTGTTTTTTTTCATTCACCTTAGGGCATACACTCAGCTGGCGGAAATCAGCCTAGTCCTGTCGGCTTCTCCAGCGTTGTGCGGCTGCGTGCCGCGGCGGGGGTTTGGCATCCCGAGGGGCTGCCGGGGCGGGCGGCGGGGTCTGCGCTGCCGGGTACCACCGGGCCCGGCTCACAGGGCGCCAGTTCACTGTATCACTTCATACTTGAAAGTCACCACGTTCTTCTAATCAGGGTACAAACATGAAAAGGTGCGTGTGTTACTGTTTCTTTTAAAGGTGCATCATTTGTTTTCATTCTGTGTGCTTCATAGTTACTGCTCAGTGTTCTTCACCTTCTTTGCGTTCAGCATTAAAGTCACCCCTGTGTGAGACGCAGCATCACCTACAGAGGTACAGGAAAACCTAACAGGGATTTCTTGAGTTGTTGCTCAAAGATACTGGTTTACCTTTCAGTTGTCAGCGTGACATCAAGGGGCTACAACGTGCCAGCTGTGGCAAGTAAAGGTATTGCACCATCGCTGTAGGCGAGACCCGGCAGCCTCTCTCCTCTCCTTGCCCGGCTGCCCACTGCCATATACGCATTGCAAAGAAACCCCTTTCTGCTGTAGAGAACAGAACGGCCGGGAGATAACGCAGACCCTCTGGGAGCGTGACAGCCCCCGGGCCGGGGCACCGAGCCCACCGGCGCCTGCACTTGCCGTGTCACGTACCCGTGGGCTTTTGCAGGTCCCTAAGGACGGCTGACCGCAAAAATAACCACGTGTCAATAGAGCCGCGTTAAACCAAGGCGCACGGAAGGTTATCAATATTGTATTGTATCAGAATTACAGTCCTTTGGAACTGAACGTTTTGCTGCTGGCAGTGCAAGAAAAGCAAAGTTGTGTATTTATTGTTGGGTGCTGACGGTTCACTATGAAAATCAATGTAATAAAAATTTTCACGCTGTCAAGTTCTTTTTAGTTGTTCCCAAATTATTGGAAAGTAAAAAGGCAAAAAATTAGTTTCGTATTTAAAACTGCTTTCCTGAGGTTTACTTCACCTTTCTAGCTATATTTTTCTTTTATCTAAAAATGTAAAATGAATACAAATGCAGTAAGTATTGTATATTAAATACAGAAAAATAGCAACATTGTTCTCTATTTTTTATGTTTGCAAGCGTTTTCCTCAACACGCTGGGTATTCTAGAAAATCACCGTACGGACACACAGCCAGGCACAGGAACCTCAGCCAGGCACACCCTTCCAGGCACCTTACCACATACCTTTAGTTTCATAAAAATCTAACCTCATTTGTCCTGATTTCTCTTCTCTGAACTACTTTATTCCTTACCTAGGATGAATTCAATTTAAAAAAAAAAATGTGAGCGATCGCTTGTCTTTCAAAGGCATCGCGCTGTTGCAATTGCTGTGAGCGCTGCGGGTTCAGCACGAGCCTGTCTTTCCCGAAATCTTCCTTGTTTCGGTGTAGGGAAATCGTGCTTTGATTCAGCTGTAACAGTATGGTCACGCGTGAAATGCAGGGATTTCCCCAAATGTTGCTTGATCCCACTGCTGCACTAACGTGTGTGGAATCTGTGTATTCCTAAGGATCCTGCTGCCTTCATCTTCCCTCTGTGGAGCAGCTGAGCACACTTTATCGATTGCTGGTTTTTCTTCATTGGCTATAAATCAGTAACATTTCTGGGCATGTAGAAATGGCAAAAGGGCGTGTTTCGAGTCAAACACAAAATGACACAACATCAGGCTCTAAAACCAGATGCATATTTTCTGTCTTCACTCTGAACCAACCAAAAAATCCCCATCAAAACAACTCAAATAAAGCTTTAGCTTATTGAGAAGATCATGAAGCGCCCCCCAGAGCAGGATACAAGTAGTTCCTACTAACGGGGCCTCCAAGGAGGCACAGACACAGCAATATAAAAACCGTTAGCTCAAACAGGCTTCAGACAGCGACGCGGCAAAGCTTAGCCAGAGCCCAAAGCCGACGGGTTTCATAACCGAGACCCAGCACGTTGTGCTGCCCCCAGGAGCCGCAGGGAGCCACGAAAGCCCTTCACAAACCCAGTTACATCCACTGCGGGTGTGACAGCGCTGAACACGAACCGCGGCCACCGTCACCTTGTGTGACGCTGCAGGTCAGTCTTTTAAGCACATTCCAGGTCCGGCCAGGGACAGGCACAACATCAACGGCAGCGAGGCCCGAGGCTGGGCAGAACAGCCGGTGTCACCGCTCCCCGTGTCAGCCACAGCGAAGGCATCAGGGGAAGGGGACACTCGTGGGAATATTGAACGGATTAAACAAGAGCTACCACCCAGATGGGGATACCATCCGGCCTTGGACAAGAGACCACAGGAGAAAACCCAACAGCATGTGGACAATTATGGAACAAAGTCTTCACGCGGGAATTTTCTTCCCAGCCCTCACGTGTGAGAAGGTGACCCACCCCATGCACGAAGTTCATAAAACTCAATGATGGAAGAGAAAAATATAGTTAAAAAAAAAAAAACCTGCTAAACAAAATATTAAGGATCTTGTAGAAATAAGCACAGATGTTACTTTCATTAGTCACATAGATGTTCTCATCCTCTTCGACTCAAAATTATCCAGTGACACTAATGTCACATGCCTGTTAGCACCATAGAAACAAATGTTCATTTAAAAAGATTTAAACGCGTTGTCTGTGTCTGTCGTTTCCCTGCCGTTCAGTGACACGCGGCACCCGAGGAGCGCAGCATCCGCAGCCTGCCTCGCCTGACACCCACCGCCCGGGCTGCCTGCTTCCCCCCCCGACAAACGAGGTGACCCCTCAGCCTCCCGACACACGCAGCCCGCCCTTCCTCTAAGTGCCCTCATCCATTTTCAGACGCCGTCGGGAGGAGACAAAACCCCCACCGCGAAACCCTGTCCCCTCCCGGGGTGTTTATCCCAGACGGGCCCCGCGACCCTTCACGGCCTATTTCTCCCCGAGAACCACGCTCCCCTTCCCCGCCCACCCCTCCCTCACCAAGGGCCGGCCCCTCACCGCCGCGGCGCCGCGATAAAGCCCGCTCCGCCCCTACCCCTTCCCGGCGCTGAGGCGGGGCGCTAAGGGCCCGCCAGGGGGCGCTGCGCGGCCGCCGCCATCGCCGCAGATCGGCGGCTGCGCGGGGCCGGGGGCGGCTTCCCGGGCGAGGGGAAAGGCTGGGCCGAGGCGGCGGCGAGGGGCGCAGGGTGTCGGCGGCGCCATGGGGAAGCGGGACAACCGGGTGGTGAGTAACGCGGGCGGCGCGGCGGCCGGCGCTGGGATCCGCCACAGCCGCGGCGGCGCCGGAAGGCGCCGCCGCGGCTGTGGCGGATCCCAGCGCCGGCCCCGGCCGGGGAAGCTGTGGGTACGGGGCGCTGCCTCAGCCCGGGCCGCCGCCCCGCAGCGGGGGAGAAGGGGGGGGGGGGCCGCCGGGCCCGCGCCGAGGCGGGCGGGAGGCAATGGAGGAGCGGGGGCGCCGGCCGGCCCCGGGGTCCAGACAACAAAGGCGGGCCCGGGCCCGAGGGGAGCGCGGCCTGGGCGGCCCCGAGGGAAGCGCGGCCCGGCCTGTCCCCGGGCCCGGGCCCGGTGCCTGCGGCTCCCCCGCCGAGGGCCCTGTCCGAGCCGGCGGCTGGCCGGTCGGGGAAGGGAAGGCGGTCGCGACGCCGGCCTGGTCCTTGGTGGGGGAATAAAACGCTCCCGGTGGGGGTTGCAGCGCTCGCGGACCCTCCCTCGGCCGCGTTTGGTGGAGCCGGGCCTGCAGCCGGCGGGGGCCGCGTGGAACAGGACAAGGGGTAACGGCTTTAAACTGGAAAAGGGTAGATTTAGATGAGATATTAGGAAGAAATTCTTCGCTGTGAAGGTGGTGAGAGCCTGGCCCAGGTTGCCCAGAGAAGCTGTGGCTGCCCCATCCCTGGAGGGGTTCAAGGCCAGGCTGGATGGGGCTTGGAGCAACCTGGTCCGGTGGGAGGTGTCCCTGCCCAGGGCAGGGGGGTTGGAACTCAATGATCTTTACGGTCCCTTCCAACTCTAACCATTCTATGATTCTGTAACGCAGCCCCAGTGGCCACGGGCCACAGTGCGCTGGTGACCCCCGACTGCAGAGCCTGGTCTGCACTGCCGGCACCTCCATCCCTCCTCGTGCTGCCTTCAGACTTTTTCATATCACTTAGCCATTCAGCGTATGCTCAAGTTTCATCTAGACATTGGAAATTCAAAACTAATGATGTTCATGGTTAAAAACAGGTCGCAAGACTTTTTTTTTTTTTCCCCCTTTTCTTGGTCCTTTTCTAGTATATGCTATGAGTTTGTACTCAGATCCATTCCAGGAAATCTCTTTGCTTGCCTTGATGGAGTGATACGTAATAGACGCGATGGATGCACGCAAATGGGTCGCTCGGTGTCTTGGGTTACTTTATTACAGCACCAAAATGATGGAGTCCACTGAGAAAGTTGACAGTGTTAGACTGCAAGACCCAGCCTCTGCTTGGAATGTATTGCCCTTTTGGGTGTACTTTGGGTATAATTATTATTAATTTTCTTTTAATGGGACAGTTGCGATGCACATACCAATGCCCGCAAATCTTTGTTCCTCTACAAGGTTCGTTCTGCCCCAATGGCTGCTACTAAAGACAAGTTATAACACGGGACCCTTTGCTTCTCTTCTATGATCGTAGAGTTTTCCACCTGTTACTTCTTTCCCGTGTCCCTTCTTAAGCACACCATCGTTTTGACTGTTGGGAGATGGAAAATAAATTTGTTTCTGTCACATCTCCAGGGTGCTTGCAAGGCAGTAATAGTTGGTATTGCCTGCCCAGAGAGCCTTCGCTGACTGAAGGTGCCTTATGCTTTCCATGAGCATGAAAGCTGTACAACAAATACCTTCTAATAACTGCTTGAGCAAACTGCCAAAGGAAGAAAATGAACGTGCAGACAAGCACTTCCTTTACTGAGAGTGCGTTTCTGTGCTCGCTCTGGCTACTGACACGCAGTTTGGCAAAGGAGTGTAAATACTTCTAAGAAATGTTTATTGGTGAAGTAATTCTTCATAAATAAGCCTGCTTGAAATTACAAGAAGATTTTTTAAGACGTAAATTTCCAAGACGTGGAATATAGAGCAGTCTTCAGTCACATTATGTTCTTGCTGCCAGAGCGTTGCAGAAAGCCCCTGCGGGGAGGACGGTTTCTGGTTCTCTGGGGGCAGTTTGAGGAAGTAGAAAAACAACGTTTGACAGTTGTAGCCTCTTCTGCGGGCAAAGAGGGAGTTGTGTTGGGGGTGGTGGGATGTTCAGTTCGGGTTAGCTCAGGGAAGAAAGTAGCTAATTTAAGAGCAGCAAGAAACCTTCTTTTTAGGAATAATAATTATGTAAGAAGCTAGAGCTTTCAGATGTAAATTCTTGAATGGTAACCAAAAAGGGTTGACTCACTTTGCTCACTGGAGTAAGCCAAGTCATGAATTACATTTCTGTTGTCTTCTCTAGTGGCTCTAGTACATTTAAATTATTTTTTTTTTAGTGAAAACTGTTCAAATACTGCCTTCTTGCATTGCTAAAGGAGCTCCTTTTTCACTTGAAGCTGAATTCAAATGCTAAATTCTTACTCATTTGTAGATCTGTAATATAATAAAATGCTGGAGTTAGTAAGGGGAATATGTATCTGTAGGTGCTGTGTCTGCTTGAGTCCATACACCCACCTGGCTGCAGAAGATGCCAGGCTGAGGTTAAACGAGTTTAAATTGGCACACCTCAGCATTCACTTGCCCGCATTAGTTACCCTTTTTGTGTCAATTAAATCAATAAAACGAAGCCCCAACAAATGGCAGCAAACGTCATCCTTGCGGTTGCAAAATCAATTTGAGTCAAAACATGGTCTACTTGAAAGAGTCCTCTGATGGACCACCTTCAGTGTGGTCCAGCCCATGGACCAGGAGCTGAATGCGCTTCCCACTGACCCACAGTCCCTCCTCCAGGGCTAAGTGTAGCCCAGGAGGCCAGCAGCCTGCTCACAGCCCAGCCCAGATGCCCATTGCTGTGGCCACTGCTCCTGCAGTGGGGCAGCAGCGATGGCCACTTGCTGTGATGGTGGTTTCTGAACCCTTACTTTATGGCCTGGTAAAAAGCAGCGACAGACTTGTAAGAACTACTGGTATGATCAGATCTTTACTTTGAATCTGCAAAATGTACTCTTAAAAAAAAAAAAAAAAAAAAAACAACACCTATCTCAGATTGGGCAACCGAAGCTACACACTCTTTGACTATCTGATTTTTTTTTTTTCCCCCCCCTCATCTCCAAACTGTGGACAGTAAGAATAGTGTGTGTCATGTTTTGCAAAAGTAACTTGTGAAGTGTTGGGATGACGTAGTGATAAAAGCCCGTGAGGTAAGGGGGTACATGTACCTCCCTTTCGCATGAGCAAAATATTATTGGCATAAAAAAACCTGAAGAATTGTTTGCTGGATTAGAGGTTTTCAATGAATTGCAGAGGTGGATTATGGATTCTAAGTCTTAAATTTGACTTTTATAACCTATTACCCTCTTAGAGTGAATACGAAGAGGGTGCGTGGGTTTGAAAGATGGAATACTTAAATTGGGGGTTTGGGGTTTTGTATTTTTTTCCTCCTTAAAACAGCCCTAAGTCACAGAATTTTCATACGTGCCTATTTGTAGCAGAGCACCACTGCTTGCGTGTTTTGGTGTTGCAGCAAGAAACTTTATGCAGAGTTTGAATCTGCTATCATCAGTTTTGAGCAGAACTTTAAAGGCATAAGATCAGTTGTCCCAGAGATCTTAGAAAATTGCATTTTCTATATCCCAAGGAGAAATATTTCGGTAGTAGTTGTACCGTGCTCAGTTTGCAAAATCATTGCTCAGAGAGGGGAGTTACTGTAAGGAATGCGGTCTCTTTGTGGGTGAGTTCTTTCTGTCACAGTATAACTCAAGTTGAAAGCACTTACCTGAGTTGTTCTGCCAGACCAAATCACCTTGGTTCAGTTAAATATTTTATATTCGTAGAAACAAGTCAGAATAATTTTTCAGTGAGTGAGAAAATGTTTCTGTGAAGAACAAAAGGAACGGATTTTGGTATCATAGCGCAGCTGATGAATTTTATATTTGTTTTTCTTGTCTTATATTCAAGGCTTATATGAATCCCATAGCTATGGCCAGAGCACGAGGTCCTGCCCAAAACTCGGGACCGACCATACAAGACTACTTGAACAGGCCGAGGCCAACGTGGTGAGTAGCAATGCCGTCTCCCTTCCCACCGCTGAGTGACAGGTTTGTTCCCTCTTACTGAGGTGACCCTGTTACCTACCTCCTCCCCGGAACACCCAGTGATACAGTTCGAAAGATTCCTTGTCTCTGACCAGGATGTTCTTTTCTAAGTATGTATTCAATCTCCTCTTTAAAACAGTAGTGTTTCATTTTTAAAATAAATATTTCTCATTTGTCTTTAAATATTTTGGCAACTTTCTCAGAAGAGGAAAATGTTGGTCGTTTTACTCCTTTTGCAAATCCTAGTACCTAAACCCTGTAGCTTTATTTAATTTTTAAACAAAGTAATCTCTAGAAAAACATTTTGCTGATATATTCTTAGAACACAGTTTACCCTACCCAAGAAGATCATCACTTTGAGATGTTATCAACAACTTACTTTATGTTCAGTCCGTTTTGCCTCCTCTCATAAGACATTAGAGAGCTGTTTACCTAATTGCAAAGTTAGCTTTAGATCTGTCAGAGGGATTTAGCTGCCAGACTGAAGTTATTAGGGTTAGGTTACCATATGCATAACATCTAAGATGCTTTCGTTCTTCTTTCTGTTGGAAGTTCAGCCAAAGCTAAACTTCAAAAAACCCTACAAAAAGTTAGACACTGAAGAAGATATTTCTAATTGTGAAAATTGTGATTTATCATTCTTTTTATGTAGGGAAGAAGTGAAAGAACAACTAGAAAAGAAAAAGAAAGGATCCAGGGCTCTGGCTGAGTTTGAAGAAAAGATGAATGAGGTTGGTAATGTTGTTAGTATGTTAATATTTGATGATTCTTATCTTATGTGGTACTTTTCATTATCGTTAACAGCACTGAGAACCCGTAATATTTCACTTCATTCAAGCTTCTAATGAGTAAATGCTTTGTTTGGTTTGTACTGGATGTTAATGTTACCCCTTCACCAATGACGAGCTACTCTCAATCCAGGGAAACACTATGTAAAAATTTTTGAAAATTGCTGCTGACTAAAACTTGAACTTTTCATAAATGTAAATATAGTTATAGAAATGCATATATTTATATCAATAAAAGAAACTCATGCATTTTCCAGGATGATAAACTAAAGTCTGTTGTGCTAATCTTCACTTGTTTAAGGTCACACAATCTAAGTATGTTGGGGAGAGGTGTGTTACTGGAAACAGATGTCTTTGGCAAGGAATGTACATGTCATGCTGATACGGGAGAAGGCTCAAAGAATGGCCTTCAATATACTGATAGGACTAAGCACTTCTTTCTCATCCTGTACTGATTACAGTCCGTGCTGGTTCCCTGCTATAGATGCAGCCGTTCTGATGCTTGTGTGCAGTACCCACTGGAGATCAGCGTGGTGTAAGGGAGTTTTACACATAACTCCTGTTGTATACACATGAAGAAATTAGTATACGATGAATTTCACTGTTCCTTGCTGGGTTCTGGTATCTTGGGATAAGATATCTTCAGGCAGTAGTTGTCTTCATGGTGTGTGAGTCTCTGGGTGAAGTAGATAGTGCTACTCCTCTGTTACTGGGGGGGCACACTTCCTCTGCTCTTGCTGTGCCTTTTCCCTAAGAAGTTACACCAGTTTTTGGAGGGTCATGGGGGACCGTTCTGAGAGGATCAGTCGTTCTGTGCCCTCTGAGTTGTAACTTGGTGAATTCTGTTCAGTATTTTATCATACTCCTTTCCTGCTTTTATCTTTGCTTTATTATGAAATAGTTAAAACTGGCATGGACAGAAGATAATAACCTTTTGGGATGGCAGAAGGGTAGGAAGGGATGCAGGGAATCAAGAAATGGCCACGAGTTCTTCCTGAAGCCCCTAAGAACAAATCTGTGGTTGAAAAGATTGCAAGTCTCTGAGGTGCTGTCTCTCCTGTTTTACTGACAGCTGTTGTGCTGTTTTGTTTAAGAGACAACAGTAGCACAGTCTTAAAATAATTTCAAGAGAATGCCTGCCTAGTAAAGGGCAGGCTGTTGTTGGAGCCCCCTCAGGTAGCTCTGGGCACATCAGAGTACGCAGCCCCCTGCAGCACTGCGTAGCTGCTGCCTGGGGCCCTGGGAGCCCATCACGCACAGCGCTGTGACACACAGCGCTGTGACACGGCCCCTCTGCCGCGTCTGGGCAGCGCTGTGCGGCTGGCTGGCAGTACGGGGATCCCTGCACCCTACTGCACGGCACTAATGCCTGACGTTTCCGTCCCGTCAGTGTGGTTGCTTTGCCAACACCCTGCTAATAGGGAAAGGGAGGGTCAGAGCAGTAGTAAAGAGGGGAGCACGCGATGTGTCTGCCACGGGAAGCAGTAGCAGCACAAGCTGAAGCCAGCAGCCCTTTGGTCTGATGGGAGCAGTTTGGGTGCTTCAGAGCTTTAGGGGGGATTTCAGGTAGACCTAGAAAGCTTGTGAGGGATTGAAAAGGAGGAATGAGAGGAGACTTTTATCCCTGCGGTGTGCTTGGCCCAACAAAAATAAGAGCGTTTCTGCAAAGATGTGTATAATAATTTAACACTCTGATCATTGTTGACACCGACAAGGCCCCGAGCAGACACCAGAGATGCCCATATGTCAAAGAAGGGCCAAGAGAATTTGTCTTGAAATTTTGCTTCAGGTAATTTTAAAACTAAGACAAAACAGCAATTTTTCTGGTAGAGTTCCCTGGCTTTCTAAAGCGCTCTAGCAAGGGCATTGTCATACAAAACCAGAAATACCATCATTGATGACCTTCAAGATAAATGACAATCTCTTAAATCCAAACAGCTTGAACACTAAGGTGTGAACTAATATAGTATTTTGCTTAATATTATCTTCTGTAAAATCAAATGCTTTGTAGCCTTGTTTAGCACTATATGTTAATTTTCTGTGGGTTTTGTGAAAACTATATAATGTTAGGTAGAGGACAAGATTTTGAAAAGGGACTCTTAAAACTGTTTGGAAATGATGCTCATGTCATGGTTTCTGTTTGGTTTTGTTTTCAGAATTGGAGGAAAGAACTGGAAAAACACAGGGAGAAATTACTGAGTGGAAGCGAGAGTTCCTCCAAAAAGAAGGAGGTAAGTTATTTTCAATTTCCTACAGTCTGTGTTAGGAACTGGATTTATCATCGATGCTGCCAATACAGATGTCACAAATACATTTTAAAAGCCAGCATCTCAAAGTACATGAAACTAAATGCACAGCAAAAGAACATGATGCCAAGTAACATTTGTTTTATTCTGTTTTTAAGAAAAAGAAAAAGGAAAAGAAGAAATCTAATAGGGTGAGCAAAATTTTTGGTTTTCTGAGTTTTTTGCTTTGAGGTTGTTCCTATTTGTCATTTAAGCTCTTGGAAAGAGAGTATAGCTGTAATTTTGAATTTAGCTGTTAAATTGACTGATTTTTATTTGAGAGAGGTGGCTTGCATTCTATACAAGGAGAATTTTACTTCTGCTTAAGGGGAGGAAAAGAGCATGAAATACATGTTCTTAAATAAAAAATATTAGAAGTCACTTTTTACAGTTTTATTTAAGAAAATCTATGTAAGACCAGCTTCTTGGAAGTAAAATTTCATTGATAATACTGTGCAAATGAAGAGATTTTAAAGGAAGTGTTTGGATGGACTTTTGACTATTTGCCAGCAAAATGCTGCATCTCACAAGCTTCACTTTTTGTTGTGTTTGGTCAAGTTGTCTTCATCTTCCTCTTCTTCATCAAGCTCTGATTCTTCCAGCAGTTCATCTGATTCAGAAGATGAGGTAAGAACTAACTTACTATAATCTAACGTGTTTTTGTTCATGAGGCTCATTCAACAAAGATTTTGGTAATATATTTTAGAATACCGTTTGAGAGCTTGGCTTGCGTAAAACTATTTAATTTTTACGCATTTGGAACATACAATAAAGCTGTGAATTTTATATATCCATCTGTGCAAGAATTTCTTTATGAACACTAAATTTTGAGTGTCTGGCTTGTAAACTGGGTCCAGTTGTGGTTTAACGTTGCTTTTTCAGTGAAATCCCCCATTTAATCATAAACATGCAAACATACCATTTTTACTTTTTAGCAAAAATCTTTGTTACGGATAATCAGATTCTACAGTATATTTCTTAATAATAAGCAGAATGTAGAGAACCTGGATTTTTCACCAGTTCACATTTTTTCAATAAGAAGAGTTATGAAGGCCCTCCACTAAAAGAATCAATTGTAATATACTTTATTCCTCAAGAGAACATGATCACATGTAGGAATTTGATGTTTCCTTTTCTTTGCGTTTAATGTAAGTCTTTAATTCTAGTGAGAATGAATTCAAAGTTGTGTTTTTCTTTTTTCCTACAATATTTGTGGATAGGATAAAAAGCAAGGGAAGAAAAAAAGGAAAAAGAAATATCGCTCCTCACGGAAATCTTCAACAAGCTCCACTTCTGAATCAGAGTCAGACAGCAAGGTAAGTAGACAGATGTGTTACCCTTGGCAATTTTCTTGATCTGTGTTATAAATATACAAACACTTCTGACTTTTGCATATTGATTATTTTTTTTTTTTAATCTTCCAAATCTAAAGCTGTGCATTCTTACTGTAGCTGGGCTGCACTCAGATGCAATCTGGAATCTGCCTCCACTGGCCACAGTGCCTGGTGGAAATAATTTGATCTTTAGAAAATGAACATGCTTTATTCCAGCAATTTTTAGCTGTTTTTCTGAATTCAGACATACGCCGCTTTTGTGCTGCTCAAATGTTTGGTTTTAATGTTACATTAACACTTAGAAAAATAAAATGTTCTGTGAAGTTCTTGTAAGTATGCTATTTAATTGAACACCATCTGTGAAAATACAGATATTGCTGGGTATCAGCGGCCAGAATATTGCCTTTCTAAATACCCGTGGACTGAGTAGTTTCCCATTGGAGAACTGAGCCTTTCCCAAATGCATATTAAATCAAGGGTGTCTTTTTTTTTTTTCTCCTTCTCTGAAAGCAGAGCAATGTACATACCCAGGCTTACTGAATGAACAAAGAAGTGGAGAAGATATACGAGGCAGTTTGTCCTGTTGCGTTAGTATTTTTCCATCCCACAGTAACTGTACTTCTTGCCTGAAAACTAATAATGCAGCGAGTTGATAAGTTTCTGTGTGTAGACTTTATCACAGGCTTTCGCCAGAATACCTCATTCAGTGTGGTACCAATCGTGATGGATCACTCTTTGCATACACCTATGAATTTGTGCTAAGGGGAGTTTGAAGATGTTTTCTACATGAAGAGATTGCCTTACTGCTGAGACTGGAAGGCAGAAAACTCCACGGAAGCATCCATTTAACCTCTGCCCGCTCAGCGGAGATGGGTGTCGGTAGAGAATAAAGACTGTTAGACATAGAGTGTACGTGGTTCCAGTAGTGGTAGCTGGTGTCCTTTCCAGAGGCTCCCTACACCTACAGCAAATACTTTGTTACCTGATTTCAGACCTTTTCATGCTCCTGGTTCAGGAAATTAGCAGCTGCATCAAAATTATGGCTTTTTCATATTTTTCCCGTTAACTCCAAGGTAGGAAGAACAACGTATTGAAGAACAGCCTTCAATAGACAGAACAAGACAATGGGTCAGACTGCTTTTGGGATGTCTACCTTTTTCCTGAAATAATTTTGTCATGGTTTATTTTTTTCTTCCTATTTAGGACAGCACAAAAAAGAAAAGGTCAAAGGAAGATTATGAAAAAGAGAAGGTATTTTTACTCTTGAAATACTTACATCAGAACTGCATTTTACATACATACACTTTCACACACCTTCGGAAAGCAAAGGGCGTCTGGGAGCTAGAGGTCTATCTGAAAAGCCTCTGTCTCTCAGATGGGCTGCATCATGGGCTTTTCATAAGTACTTCTGGGAAAGGATTGAGGTACCTGTAATAGACTAAATAACACAGCTGAGATGTGTGATCCCACCGTGCAAAAAGATGATTAGCAAAATTTTTTTCAGTTTCTGGCCTTAGAAATTGAATGGAAGAAAGTAGCCTCAGCCTTAGGAACACCTTGTCTGGTCCAGAGCTGGGGCATGGGGGGAAGCAGCTCATCAGAGCCATCTCATGCAGCATTAAAAATTTAAAAAAAAATAATAATTTAAGACTGTTCTTTAAATATACTGAGATTATCTATCAAGTGTTGAAGTGTAGCTGGCAGGGACAGCTCATCCTGGTTGGACACAAATATAGAGGGAGCTTTTTTCTTTTAATTTCATCAACAAAGCAAGAGTCTGAAGCTGCAGTGTTTGTATGTGCATGTTGAGACATCTCCATTTACTCAGTAGTATTTAAAAATGGTGAAACACTTCATTTTCAAATGCCTCCTCCTTCATGCGTTATTATTTAATATTTAATATTGTAGTATAACTCCTCTCGCTTTGAGAAGGCTGCTGTATCTTGGTAACAAGAGAAAGGAATATACAGAAAAAGATGATTTCCACTAACAGCATTTTAACAGTTGGAAGGGTAATTTGTTGACGATGAATTTAATGTCAACATTATTTAAAAATATTTCACAACTTAAAACTTAGATTGAAGTATTATTTCTAAGAAGAAGTTTTATAAAGTTTGAAAGGCCTGACTTTCCTCACAAATACATTACTTCATGTAGGAAGGCAAAAACCACCACAGGAAGAGGAAGAAAGCCAGTCGTGGTGATGGACCTTTATCATCAGAATCCTTATCAGAATCGGATCAGACAGAGGAGGTCAGTGTGAAACCTCAGTTTCAGATGTTATAATGCTTTTAGCTTACTGATTTGCAGGAGTGAATGAATGAACTAATTTAGATTTACTATATTGTTGAAGCTGTTCTGCTCTGTACAGTTGAGTGCAGCACATTCAAACAAGTTTGAATTTTTCTCATATTTTATTTCTCATATTCTCTATTTTATTTTTTAAATAAAAACTTTCAGTAAGAGTTGTTCAGTACAGCCCCCGTCACCTACAAGTCATTTTGAATTCATTTTCTTGAAAACTTTCAACTCTTCATGGATACTTGAATGCTCAGTGAAATGATACTGACTGGTGTGGTGTCCTTCACAAAATTTCTCCCTGATGCTTGTGAATAGATTGGCAGGTTTCAAGATGGCTAAAATATTTTTGCTCCCTTTTCCAGCAAATTATAAAATTTTATATGTAACAATCTTATTCTCATCTTATGTATATCTACTTTGAGGATTTGTACTCTTGTAGGATTACAAAATTTGGGAATGTTCCAATATGTTGCAGTTTTTCATTAATAATTTTTATCATATTACTAGCTTAGTAATTTTACCTTTATATCTCTGCTGTTTCTTGTTCTGCTGTGTATTGAAAGTAAAGTGTGTTACCAAATCAGTTATTCATAGGATAATACTCTAGAATATAATACAGATAAGGCAGTGTTTCTTCATGGGTTATTGTTCAGTATATTCTACCACTCTTGTGCTGTCATTCATTTCTAAGCAACAAATGCTCAAACTTTTATGTAAAACAGCATTGCCAAAGCTGTTCTCCCATTACATTCAATTTAAATTGCCTTTTTTTAGGTGCAAGCAAAAAAGAAGAGAAACAACGAGGAAAAAGAGAAAACAGCAAGTATCCTCCTTTACTCGTATTGTAGTTTTAGGATATAAATTCTCTGTACTTGGTTAATTTCCAATTTCATGTTTTTCAGTAATACAAATGTTTTATAGCAAAAGTCTTCTGTCACCTGAATCTAAATTAACAATTTCTCTATTTACCTGCTGAAGTCCCTTTTTCAGTTGTTGAACTAAAAGAAGAACTTGTCACTATTTTACCTCTATACATAGGTATGATTTGAGATTATAAGTTTGCCGCTGATTGGAGCATATGTTTTACTCTGTACCAGAGTGGAACTGATCTAGAGTCACTACTAGAACTGCCAACGCCTGTGTGCGTCGCGCAGGGCAGCGGTTTGTCACACAGGCGGGAGTCCTGTTCCTGTGTGAGTGTTCCTTGGTCAGCCTCCCTCTACCAGACTGAAAAGGGCCCAAGGGCATAATTGCTGCAACATCTAGCCTAATTTATTTTTTTTTTCCCCCCCAACCAAACAAAAAGCTGTTGGCAACCTGTTAGTTTTCTCCATTTTGTTGATTTGTTTCTGTTGGCTCAAGTGAGAGGAAGGCTCAGCAGGGATTTATACAGAACCCAGCTTCATCACATGTACGTAGGGCTCCTCAGTTGGGAGTATAGTGATTTTGAGACCTGAAACGCTCACTCGAGGTGCCTGTGTATCTTTATCTCCCCTGACAGTGGCAGCGTTCCTAATTAAACATCTCCGTTGTCTAGATGAGTTGGGGCAAAGGGGAGGCTTAGATCAGTCACCTAAAAATGCAAGCAGAGGAGTATCAGTGATACTCCATACGTGTTGTCCATGGAACTTGTTTGGTTTTTTCATAATCACATAATCTGTTTGCCATAAAATTTCTAGTCACTGGTTGTGAGTGTTTTTTTCTTAGGGGAACTGTGTGTGTAAGTAATATGTGTAAAACAAAGCTTTTATGCCAAGATTGGTTTGTTTAGGTAATGTTGCATCTATTCAAGAATTCCAGTTTAAATTCTGCTTACATGAAGACAAGATTGTGTATCTCAGCTTGTATTGCAGATCAGGGTAATGAATTCAGTAGTGTTAATTGAGTGTATTTGTATTCACAATTGAGATCCTAATTATTTTATTTTAAACAAGGTGCAAGTGCTGGAGATCCTAGCCAAGTGTAGTTGAACTACTTAATTTTGCATAGTAAATATAAGCACTGACTTCAAAATCTGTAAACATCCTAGTTATTCCTGTGTATGTAAGATGTCACTGCTTGTCAAAGCACTTCCTTATTACTTTCTTAGAAACCTATAAAGCACTGAAAATCATTTAAAAGCTTAGAAAATGTAATAGTGACAGTGATGAGAGGTGTGAAATAGCCAGACCATGATGGAGATAAATTGAAGACTGCTCATAATATTGCAAATTATTGGGTAAAATACTAATTTTCTTTTTGTGACTTCTCCATAGGCTTTTATAGAAACCTCTTTTGAAATGCCTTTGTAAAGATATCCTTCCCGTGCTCTCATTTTTTGCATTAGCAGAATTTAATAGATGTCAATTTTCTCATACAATAACTTTAATTTAATTTTATTATTTTTTTTAGGATAAAACAAAAAAGAGAAAGAAGCACAAGAAACACGGTAAAAAGAAGAAAAAGAAGATCACTGGTTCAAATTCAGATTCGGAATAATATTTTTAAAAAACAAGACTATCAACAGAAGTGCAATGACTAAAGGAAACTTAAACTGTGAAATGACAGCAAACTTTACCAAACTGCATGAGTTTTCCTGTGTTTTAGAAATATTCCCAAACTTTCAGTAGCCAGCCAGGTGCAGCTGTGCTGGGGAAGACCATTGTTATTGCCTGCTGCTTAATACATGAGGTACAACTTTTATGAAATTCCAATAAGCAGTGTTAGATGTTTGAAACATACGAGATGGTAGTCCAGCTGAGGTGTAAAATACTGGAAAAAGAGAGTTAAACCTTTTAGATAGTAAAAATAGTCTTTTAAAGCATTAGTAATAGTCTTTATTTGTAAATCAGGACAAATAAAATCCCAAGTTCATCCTGCAGGTTAATATTATACACCGGCTTGTAATAGTTTGTCTGCTAATGGCATTTACAGAATGGGAAATTAATGATAACATTTAAAATGCTGCCTTTGTAGAAATGTTTATCATCTGCCCCATTACCATCTTCATGCTTACAAGAAAGGGAATGCTGGCGTTCTGGCTAACTGAGCAGGGTGCCTTTGCCTTTGAGTCTTGCAAATCTCTGCTGTTTTTAATCCGCGCAGCATCTCTGATCTGGGGAAGCCAGAACCACTGTCAGCGGGCTTTTTCCGAGTAAGCAGTTCTGGGCTTCTGAGCATGTGCTTCTGCATTAAGCGAGAGCAATGACATTTTGCAGTAAAACTGACATTCAAAACCTGAAGATTTTACCTCTGAAATAGCGATAGATCTTTGCTAGTAAATACGCATATTTCATTTAATGTCATTTTGGTTTAGTTGAACACTTCTTGCAAACACTGGTAGCTTTCTTTGCGTTATCTTTAGAATTGTTTTGCATGATTTGTACCATTTTTAAATTAATGAAATGCAGGTAATCATTTGTTGTAACCAGTTCTATGAATTACGTTCCACATGCAGAGTTTCATGTATGTATTTAGTTATTCTTATAGTTAAGTTCATTGCTGTGTTTAAGTGCACACTTGCTGAAGATATTTAGCATGTAAAAAGCAGGGTTTTGATACCTTAACAGCTTCATATTGAAGCTGATTTTACTCTAAGCAAGTTCAGTGGCAGACCTGTTGTGTGATGTGTCGTTAGATAAAAAAACTACTGCCAGAATCTCATTAAAGACACTGTTTAAACAGTTTGTATTTATATTTTTGTACTTGAGGGCTACAGAATGTTGACCTAAATCATAAAGCTGTTTTACTTTAAATTAGTTACTATAGAAATTGAAAAAAAGCTTTTATAAATTAAATGTGCACGCAAGAAAACACAAGCAACCATTTGATTTTAGTTTTTACATGAAATTCTTGTTATATCTTCCACTGAAGTACCCGTTGGTGTGAGCCTTCAGCAGCTGCCCCCGTGGTCGACAGCTGCGGGGCGCGCTCGTGGTCCCCCCTTCTCTCCTCCCGCGGGGGCCAGCCCGGAGCTCACCTCTGTTGCCTACAGGTGTTTCAAGTATTGTATTGACAAGAATTCCAAGCCCTTTGAGATCCTGATTTATTAGTCTGCAAACCATAACTAAAAACTGGGGTAGAAAGCTGATGTATTGCCATTCTACAGGGAAATTGTTTTTTCAAGTTTCCGGGGGGGGAAATGAACCCCTGAGTTGCAGCAGTGTCCCTCTAAACCACCATAAGGGTGTTTTGGTCAACTATTTTATACTGTTGGGCTTGATGTTGCTGATTGTATAAGGCAAGATGCAGTGAGCAGTAGGGGTTTGCTTGGGGGGTTGGGTTTGGTTTTGTTGGGATTGTTTTCTTTTTACGTTGTAGTGATGCAGTTTTGGTAAAAGAACTTGTAATGAACCGTAGCCTAAATGCCCTGTCCTGTGTGATACCTTATTTGACTTTTACACAACTGCCTGCGACGGAAAGAAATAAAAATTGAAACGAGAGCCCCAGTCTTCCACATCCGTGAGCCGGTGTGTCGTTCGTTGTGGGAACGTAGCTGTTTGCGCAGCTCGCCGCTGCCCTGCGGAGCTGTGGTCGGGTCACAGCAAAGCTGCTCTCAGCCCGGGGTGGGCCCTGGCCGCGTTCAGCACATTAACAGATACTCTTTGTTAATCCCACTCCTCTCACACCCGCCTTTTCCCTGAGGGAAGTCCTGTCCCCGGCCCTGGTGTGGTTTTCCCGGTCAGCGCAGGCCCTGGGGCCTTGTAACAGGTGTCTGTCTGCAGACGCGCAAACTGCATTGTATAATGTAGTTAGTTTTTAGCTCTCCTTTCCGGAAACATTTTTAGAATTTTGACATTCAGTTATTTTCTTTTCTTCAACTGCCTTTTTTTTTTTTTTTAGCGTATGATTGTTAGCCCCTGTTTGCGTGCCATTCGCCGGTGCGGCCCAGCGGCAGGGCCGGGCCCGGCGCCGCCCCGCCCGCGTTGCCGGGGCAGCGGCGGCCGCCATGAGCCGTCGGAAGCTGCAGCAGCTGGTGGAGTCGCTGGGCCGATCCGCCAAGCACTGTGAGTCCGCCCCGACCCGGCCTGCGGTGCCGCCGGCCGCCCCTGTGCCCGGCCTGTGGCCATGGGCGCCCCCGAGGCCGAGGGGGCCCTGCCCGCCGCCCCCTCAGGAACGGGGAGGGGAGCATCCCGGGTTAACGGGCCGGGGGGGGGGTCCGGGCCCTCTCGCTTCCCTGTGCTTGCCCTGTATGTTTACCAAGTTAAGTTAAAAAGTATGTTTGCTTGTGTTTCGACTGGGCAGTCAATAAAAGCGAGGTGGAATGTCTGATCAAGCTCTTCAACGCGCTGGTGAAGAGGCCGGGCCAGTCCAACAGCCGCTTCGCCGGGGTGGGCTTCGACCGCAACATGTTCAGGGACACGCTGCACAGCGCCTTCGGCATGACGGATGTCATGCTCATGGACAGAGGTGAGACCACGGGGGTAAAAATCGCAACATCCTAGGTATATGTTGTTGACCTGAGGCGTGTGCCCTGACAAAGTAGCGCCATCTCACCCCTGTAAGAAGAGTTTCGCTCGGGAGATGCTGAGTAAAGGATATCTTTATTTTCTTTATTCGGAATACTTTTCCCTTAGTTCAGGTAGCTCACGCTCTGGTACCAGGGAGACCAGCCGGAGTGCTGTCCTGTGGCCTTCTGTCCCTGTCGCTGTAGTGTCGCGACAGAAGAGGGCAGTATAGTGTCACTTCTCCCTCTTCTCCGGTGGTTCCGGGGCGGGCTGCGGTCACGGCTGCTGGAGGGGCTCCCCCTGGGGCTTGGAGGTCCCAGAAGGGCGTTCTGTTAGAGTGGGGGGCTTCTGCATTAGAGGTGCTGTGACAGCACTGAAGGGACTAGGCAGCAGGCGAGAGTAGTGAGCCAAATAACCCTTCAAAATACAGCCATTTCACGGGTTCGTGACAGGAGGGCCGCGTTGGCGGTTGCTGTGGGAGAGGCGTGAGTGGCCTCTAATGCAGGGGTGTCTGGAGGAGGGTGTGGGGCAGGCACGACTCTGCCCTTCGCTGCCCTCTCAGGCTGCCAAGAGCCACGCTGTCGTTCAGATTTCTCCTCTTCTCTGGCAGGAGGGGTATTTAAATGCCATAAAGTAAGAACTTGCCATTTTATGCACCAAGTCAAGCGTGGCTTGGAAAATACCTTACGTGGACACATTCTTACAATTATTTTAATGCTTACATACAAGGGGCCTGATTTCAGTTTGCAAAAGCAAGCCCGTTGCTTTCCAATTCCCGACTGCTTGGCTCTGCATGTAAAGGTGTTCCTGTAGCAAACCTACTAATTAACATTCTAAAATATGAATTATTATAGATGTTTGTTGATGCTTTGAATTGTATCTTGGATTTGAAGTACTATATTACAGGCTGTATGAATGGTGAAGCTGCAAAATCAAAAGCTTCTTCAGGGAAGGGAGAAGAAAAAAAAAGATTTTGGTACATGAAAGACAGAAGGTTATTTTTCTTTGTATGTATTATTTCTAGGATTGCTTTCTCCAAGATTTTCTGAGACAAAGTCTAGTATTAAAATCTTCTTTTACACGCAAATATGCCTTAGTGTAAGGGGTGCTGGTTTATTTGGTTTATGTCTGCATGGAACCATACTTCCTGTAATTGTTTAAGTCAGGACAGCAACAAATCAAACAGAATGTCTTATTTCAGCAGGATTCTGGAGTAGAAGATCAGTAAACTGAGGGGCAAAACCCCCTTTGTTGTTGCGGCTTAGAAAGATTCAAGAAGGGTAATCATACCTTGATGAAAGCAGAGAAATATTTTTAGAAAAAAAATACATGTTTCTATTTTCATTGAATTTGAGAACATACTATTTTGTTAGTTTTTCCCTATTATATCCATTTTAAATGTATCTAATGCACTTCCCAGTGTTCCGCACTTTTGATAGAGACAACGACAGCTGCATCAGTGTGGTGGAATGGGTGGAAGGCTTGTCAGTGTTTCTGCGGGGGACACTGGAGGAAAGGATTAAATGTAAGGTTCCTCTATATGATAGTATCTAGTAGTAATCATTGAATTCATGGCTATTAAAGTGAATGTTGCTTTTGATGTAATTTACTAGTTACTCATATAAAGTATTTGGTAATTGAAGAGTTTTCTTCTGTATAGTTTAATGCAATGAAACTGATTTCTGAAATGGCTTCTCTGAGACAGAGGTTTTTCTGTGTAAACTGCTGTTACCATAGCTGTCGGCTTATTTTGCTGCTGACAAAAACTAGCGTTTGAACTGAAGCTTGTTCTACAGAATACAGTTTTGACAGAATATATGTTTTTGTATTCAGACACAAAATTAGAAAGGAGCAGATGTAGCTCAAGGGTGCTTTTGGCTGAATAACACAGTCTCAAGCCACCCAGGACCTGCGCCAGCTTTCCTTTACTGGCACAATGGGGACGCAGCAGCAGTTGCGTTAATTCAAGCTTCAGCCTGGAAGCATAGATGGAAAAACTGAGTTTCTCTTTAAGATGGCCATGAGAACCTCCCCAGTAATGATGGAGAAAAATAGAGGAGAAAAAATAACAAGTCGTCTAGAATTTTAAGAAGCAGGAAAAAAAAAATATGGGATGTAGGGAAAAATGCGATAGAAAAAGGAGAATAACAGCATGTTGTTTCCATAGTTCCCAGCTTGCAGCATCAGCCATCCCTAGTGCACTGTGTCAGTTCCTCTGGAAGGTGGCCTGGGATGTCACAGCTCTGGATGTGTGCCCAGGATGTCATTCAGTTTGTCAGTACAGCTACAAGTGATAAAATGCACAGCCCTCCTGCTGTAAGCACAACAGGATACACTAGTGCGTAGTGATACACGATGTTGTGTGTCATAACTGTAGCCCAGTACAGTTTGCACTGTAGGCTTAGTCTTTGTCAGGAAAAAAAAACCTGTTGTGTTCCAAAACTGAAGAGGGTTTTTTTTGTTTGTTTGTTTAAGTGAGTTTTGTGAAGGATAGTAAAGCTTATCGTCATATATTTCTGATTCCAGGGAGGCAGAAGCAAGTAGGAGATAAATTAGGCAGATACTCAAAATACTCTGTTACAGAGATTTCCTCTTTGCGTTAGAGGATACTTCAGTTCTTTTTTCCATGCTAAGACAGCTTATTCTTCTTTTCCCTTTACTTATCTAACCCAGCTTCTGAAATAACTAGGATGTGGTTTGTAGGTGCAGAGCCCTTCTGATAGAGACAGCTGGTCCCCACCGTGGGAAATTGGGCTTTTAAACCAGAACCTCATTTATATTCTAAATTGACACTTTTAGACAAGATCTGTAAGTTACTATGGTTTCTGTGAACTGAAGATAATTTATTTGAGCAGAAATAGATTTTAACTATGAAGGGTAAATAGCCAATAATTGACTGGTATATATATCAAAATGTGACATATTTTGCATATAAATATTGTACGTGGTAAGTGTAGCTCAATAATTATGCTGTACAACATACAATTCACATTTTCTGTCTATAGGTGACAGCTTTAATAGTGTGTCATCTACTTTGTATGAACTTTAAATTTATTTATCTTTCAAAAAGACTGTTTTGAGGTTTACGACCTGAATGGTGATGGATACATTTCGAGAGAGGAAATGTTTCAAATGCTGAAAAACAGCCTTCTCAAACAACCGTCAGAAGAAGATCCTGATGAGGGAATTAAGGACTTGGTAGACATAGCACTGAAGAAAATGGCAAGTACTTACTCACTGTGATACTTGAGTGTCTTTCAGATATTCGTTAACTCAAGAATTGTTGCTGTGAGGTAATTAAATCCTGTGACTGCTTTACAGCAGGACTCTGAGCCACAGAGTTAGTTACCTCCTTGAGATAAGTCTCCAAAGGAAAGCCAGAAATACAATCCAGATCTAACAAGTCCCAGTCCAGTATTCTCACATGAAACTGTTAATTTATTATGTGAATGCATTATAAACTTTGTCTATAAACTAGCATGTGTGTGTGCATACACACCTCTGCGTGCCCACTCAAAAGCAGAAAATTCAGTCAGCGTTAGGCATCTGCAGTAGCTTTATCATTAAGCACACTTGTGTTTTATCAGTTGATCATTAAATGTCTTTACCCAATTTAATATTCTATTAGAATAGTAACCTCGGGGTTATTAATGTAAAACTTGTCTTACTGTGATTAATTTAGGATTTCCAGATTGGCCAGGAACTGTCTGTCAACATTTTCATTGAATCAAGACGTATAACCTCCCCTCCTGTGGTGGTGGTCAAAAATCTCACTGAAAACCAGGTCTCAAATCCCAAGTCCTTTGATTTAACCCCATGCTTTCTATTTCTCAAACCCACTTTATATGGTGTAAAGAAGCACTTACTCTCACTGTAGTGTTTGCTGGTGGTTTAAGCTGCCATGTCAGTAGAAACAGGAGGTTTTCACATTGCAGAAATACTAAAAACACAGGGATGCTTTTCCCACCCCCAGCGGACTATTGTGCCATGCTCAGACCCTGCAGTGTGAAAGAAGTGGGCTGACACCAGCGCACTCCACCGTGTCCTTCTGGGTGCTGTGTGTGAAAAAGGCTGGGCAGGAGTATGGCTACTATAGAAACCACTGGGGAAAGCGTCTCCAGGCTCATGAGTAGGCTGTAGGTACGCTCATGATGTGAATACATACACAGAATATATCCTAACATTCTCGCATGCTTCTAAAGTCACCTACTTCTAATTTACCTCAGTGCAACTGTGCTTGAGATTTGTCCATGCAATTCTGAGCTCAGCCTCTTCCCATGTTAAAGGTTTGCCTTCTCTGGAATTCTGTTAAGGAAGCCATATGAGATAGTTGAGCTTGCGCCACCTTTTCTGCCTTAGGCAGGAGCAAATGATACAGATCTTGTCCAAGCAGAGACTTTGATGGCCCAAAGAAAATGATTTTTGTATACACTCAAACTAAAAATGTAATGTTGTCTTTAAATTGTTGTCTGTTACTAAAAACGTAAATGTGTTGTTTGTTAAACAAAAAGACAGTCACTACAAGCGATCATCCTTTGCTGAAGAGTTCTCTTCCTTCTGTAGGACTATGATCACGATGGCAAGCTTTCTTTTATGGACTTTGAAAAAGCGGTCAGAGATGAGAATCTTCTCTTAGAAGCCTTTGGACCATGTTTGCCAGACCTAAAGGTACACCAACCTTGAGTTTAAAAAAAAACCAAACCAACATGCAAATACTTCCTGTACTATTGGTGAGGAGATGTACACATTATGGTACTGTCTCATCATCAAGGCAGCTTTCACCCTTTATATTGTCATCCCAGTCTCTGGCCTTCCTGCTTCCAGCCAGTTCAACTCCTTCCTGCCCTCCAGGGCAGAGCCTGCCTTGGCCACACGTTACCACTCAGCGATTACAATTTGAATTTCCCCTTCAGTTATAATTTTGAATGTTATAACCTTTTATAGGTATATAACAAACATTATAGGTCTATAATGTTATCACCTCTTGGTGATGACATCATTAATGCTATGGAATTTACCTTTTCTAAGCTAAAAAGCAAGAGGAAGCCTAGGTGTAAGGACTGTCTCTGCTGATACACTTCAGTTTAGCATCTTTTTGAATTAAATTTAAATCCTTTTGTTTATTGAGATTTTTATTATTTTTTAAAAAAAAAAAAAACAGAGCAGCATGGCATTTGAAGAGAAGACCTTCCGGGGAAACTCATAAACTGTAACTCCAAGAGGAATACTGTTGTAAGAAGTTTTTTCTTCACCATTCTTCATGGTATAGTAAAAATAGGAGCAACTTGAAAATATTATTAAGTTTCAGTATTCCTTTACTGTAAAAGCTACTGAATAAATAGAATTTACTTCTGTCACTCTACCTAAATACAGTTCTCCAATGCATTATGAAATATGTTATACTACGCGGTACACAGGAGAGGACTGCTACAATATCATCTTATACTGTTTGTTCATTCCAAGAAACAAATTGATACAATTTTTAACAAGGAATTGCTTGGAAATACAGTATAAAATAATTTTATTTTTAACATAAAAAAAATAAACATTTTAAACTAAATCCTTTAAAAAAGGACTGTTGGAAGATTGTTGGAAGATACTATCAGCAGTATCTATATTCTTCTTCTCTGCTTTACAAGTGGTTTGGCTGCGCTACTCTCTGGCTTTTCCACAGATGTTCTTGAAACAGAATCTGCTACCTAAAGCGGGGAAAAAAAGAAAAAAAATATCTTAGTAAACTGTAACCACTCCTTTTTTATCCTAGTAAGGCCATATCTCCAACGTTTTGAGTATTAGGAGGGACGCATTACTATAATCACACTTGAATTAAATTTTCCTGCAGAGAAAGGGAAAAAATAACACAAAGCACTAAACACAAGAGCTGAAGCTTAAAAACCAGAAGTGTTAGCAGTCCCATTTGTGTATTTTAACCACACAAACTGATTTCAGATACTCGGCGATAGTGTTACATATCTTATCGCCACTCTCCCTACCAGAGGTGTTTTCAAAGTAAAGTTTAGCGTGCTTTTTAGACTCGGGTATTCCAAGAAGAAAATGGAAGGGAAAGGAAAAACATGTGCTTTGACAAATAAGTTAGAAATGTATTTAATGTAAGGGGTGCCTGTTTATCAATTTGACTGGAGGTGAGCTCTTTCCAATAGATCTAGTTGGTCACAGTCAAGGGAGCTTTTCATACCTTAATTTAAATGGAAAGTTGTATCAGGAGTTAACTGATTAATATCCTCCAGAAAAGGTTATATAGCTTAAAACATGCTTCTTGGCATAGAATGTGTGGTTCTGTACATCTTTTAATGCCATAAGTAGTGTTGGAGCAAGATTACATTCAACTCTGACTTTATTATTTTTCACTTCCCCAATCAGAAAGCAGGTGCACGCACCACGCGGGAGTCAGCAGGACTAACTCCAAAGTTAATGTCTCCCCACGTGGAAAAAAGCGTAGTTTACTAAGAATCATTTTCTGACCACACACTGACTTTTATACTTTCTGAAGTGTAGTGTAAGATGTATGGAGAATGGCCTGCAATATTCTGCATTATGAAAGAGTTAAGCAGTAAGAACAGTAGCTTTAAGTGGCAGATAAACTGATAATACTGAAAAAAAGTTGAATTGAGTTATCTTAGGGTCTTACCTATTTTTTACGGATAGCAAACACAAAATATACGTGTTCAAAAATGAAAATATCACAACTTCCAGAATCCGTACCTCTTTCAGTTTATTTCGAATTAATGTAGCTGAAGTATTCAAAGAATCATCATCCATATCCACTTTAGGTATTTCTGGTAGCTGTGGACCAATAACAACTTCAGTTGTGTCCCCACTTGTTCCAATGAGGGAAAACTTGTTACCTTCTTCTCTCTTCCTCTTACGTTCTTGCAGGTGAGTTGTACGAGGCATAAACCTCTCAAGCCCATTATCAATCGGAGCAGTTCTTTGCTGCGCTAAAGGAGTTGGAGGAGTACCTCCTCCCGGCTGGACACTTGGAGTTGGGGATATGCTTTGACCAAAGTACCCAGAAGTTTCAGCGTAATTATTATCATGGGGATATATCAGCGGGCTCTGATGATGGTTCCCAGATGGATGCCTTATGTTACGGGATACCCCGTGAGAACCTGTAAAGCTGGATGGATCCCAGTTACTGGCTGCATGTTGTCCTGATGTATTCCATGGACAATCACGCCCGGAGTTCTTGGAGATGGTCTTCTTAGGACCCTCTTTCTTTAACACAAAGCAATCTGTAAAAGAACAAAAAGCAGCTTCACCATTTTATGTCATTATTAGTTCTAACGCACAAAAAACCCCACCATTTAATACAATTACAGAAGCAATACCAGTGCTACTTCCTTCCCAGCCACCTTTCTGGGATTCTTTTTTCCAAAGTGGCAAACTATGGTTTTCCAGCCTAGTCCCTCTGCTGGTTTGTGAGCAATGTTTGAGCAGAAGTATTTCAGCAGTTTTAAGAACACGAGGAAAACATTCCTCATGTTGCAAACAAATGATTCTTCCAGCTACGATTTCAAGGATAGGCTGTCTTGCAGCATTGAAAAAACGGGTATTTTGATGTTAAAAATCAGTGATTTTACTCCCTTTAAATAGCCTCATGCAATGAATAGTATCATCAAAGTACATAAGCACAAGAAGGAAGTCTGTGCTGGACCATTGGCTTGTTTCTCTGCTTGCCCAGCCTTCAGTGCTGCCTGGGAACTCGGCAGCCTTTGTCAAACCAGCCTGTTCTAGCATTCCTCCAGCGCTGCAGAAACACCGTGTTGGAGGTTCTGGTGTAGTCAGCTTCTTTACAAAACTGTACCTTTGGGCACACCTAAGTAAGCTGGGACAGGGTGAAAAGGTCATCCCAAACTTCCTTACAGTGCCTGAAAATTCTGATAACATTTTGAAAAGAACACCAAAAAAAAAAAAAAAAGGAAATACTTCATTATTAAAGCTTAAACATTTCTTTATTTTAGTCTTAAGAAAAAGTGAAAACTTGCTTTGAAAAGGATGCAGCCCGCTAAATACTGAAAGACGTCTCCATTCTGCTGCAAACATACTTAAAATGCATCTTTAAAACAGCCAGATACCAGGCATTTTCTTTAATGGGGACTTTAACCAAAACCCCGCCAACCACTGAAGCGAGATGTCAGGATTCTACAGGAAATTTAATGACAAACCTCTTTGATTTGTTGCTTTTGCTATATACTTCCTTCTGTCTTGCAGCTTCTCCCTAGTTTCTTGGATGGTTTCAAATTCCGGCGCGTAGCACACGTGCAGCAAACTGCCAAAGAAACTCCGCTCATCCATTTTCTTCTTGGCCACCCTGAAGGGAAGTAAATTCTATTGGCAAAACTGAGGATTTTGCTTCAGCTCTTTAGAATCTTAACAGATCGTAAATAAAGAAGGTGTACAAGATTAACACAGGAAGAGGTGGGTACTGCCCTGTCCAATACCTTGCACATTGCAGTTTTTGGAATTTTATAAGATAAACTTCAGTAAATTCCTCTGCTGGATATTCATCTAGAGCATGATACTCCTCAATGGCACCATATAATGCAAACTGCTCAACTAATTCCTTCATAACACCTAATGCAGGAACTCCTTGTATTAGTAAATAACGGGATTCCAAGTTGACAGTATAAACCTGAAAAAAAAAAAAAGTATATTAAAACACTCACATTCTTGCTTTACTGCAAAAGTAAGGAATTTTCTGTGTTTTCTGGTGTTCCTCAAGCCCTCTCAGGAAGCTGGAAATCCCTCTCTGCTCTGTTCTGGCTGTGGACTCCTGCAGGAGCCGTAAGCACACAGTTACCCGGGACCCGCTCGACACCGAGCAGGAGCTGAACGCCAGCGGCTTACTCAAAGCCGGACACAAATTAGAGTAAACGCTTCTCCACCAGGTCAGAGTTCTGCCGTTTGCTGAGTAAAACCTGCAAGTCTCTGGCCCGTTTCCTCCCCAGGCTGACCAGTAACCAGCTAGTATGAGGCACTGCCAGAATAAAGAAACACCAGTGTAAAGCCTGCGTGTTCCCCGGCAGAGGGGCCGCATGCAGAAACACAGGGAGGAAAAGAAAACTCAAAGTGCGTGCCACGACTCCTTGGGGCAGATCCTGTGTGTGCAAAGCTGCCTCCCCGCTGCATGTTTTTAAGCCGGACAGACAGACAGACGGACAGACACAAGTGAGACGCGAGAGAAGCAAGGGCTTCCCCCAGCAGGTTAAAAAACCCCAAACCACTCTCCTCTGCTTTGCTTTGTGTAACGAGTGAGGCGTAACGCAGACTGTGGGGAACGCTCTGCCCGCTCACAGCGTGCAACAGGAGCGAAACCCTAACATTAACGGGAATTCATTCTGATTTTGTTAAAAAACAACAACGACTACAAGAAACCCGCCGTCAGGCTGACCTCTGTAATACAGACGGTCGGGGAGCGACCGTTCCGCGCAGCGAGCGCACCCAGCTCGCCGGAGCCCGCGCTCCGCAGCAGGGACAAGTAACGGCTAGTAACGGGAGATGTGGCTGGAGGAGCGCAGGGAGACCGGGAGACGCCGAGAAGCCGCGGCCGACAACCCCGCCCGCCCCGACGCCGCCCCGCTCGGGTGCCGCTTCAGCGGGGGCAGAGCCGCGGCGCCGCCGGCCCTAACACCGGAACCGGAACCCGGCCCCACCTTGACGGCGCGCGGCCTCCGCCCCTCCCGGTACTTGGCGCGCGAGTCGCAGACGCCCAGCTGCGCGTGGTGCCTGCAGGCATCGCCCAGCCCGCCGGTACCGCTGCTGCCGGCCGCCATCTTCCCATCGCCCACCGCGCAGGCAGCTCTAGCCGCTCGCCGAGAGAACAGCCAATCAGGCAACGGGCAGAACGCTCATTGGCTCCCACCGGGGCGGAAATGGACGGCGTCGCTAAACCAGGCAGAAAGAGCCGAATCCCTCGATAGAGAAGCCAATCGGAGGCGGGGAACGGGCATAGGCCGCGCCCGCGTTGGCCGGCAGAGGGTGATACCATTGTCTCGGGGGCGGCGGGGGAGTTCCGGGAAGGCCCGCCCCGCCCGCAGTGGGCAGCCGGTGTCAGGGCGGAGCGGGCGGTGGGGCCCGGCCCGTCCGGCGGCATGTGGGGCAGCGGCAACCCCGGCGGAGGGGCAGCCGGAGCCGCCGCGGTGACGGTCGTGCTGAGCGGGACCCGGGACTGCTTCCTGCGCTTGCCGCCCGTACTGGCCTCTCACCTCCGCCTGCAGCAGGTAGCGGGTGGGCCCCGCGGGGGGCCGGGGCGGAGGGAGGCCCCGGGCAGGGGGTTATGGGAGAGCAGCGTGTCTCCCCCCGCATCCCGTTGCCGTGGTGACACGAATACCGCCCCCTCCTCCCGCAGCGCTAACCGAGCAGGTGTCAGTCAGGCCTTGGGGCGGGAGGTGACCCCCAGCGGAGTCATCCCTCCCGGTGTGCGTAAAGCCTCATAGCTTTCGCTGCGCCTTCCTGCTCGGACAGGGCCCCCTGCCCTGCAAGGCCCTGTCGAGTCCCGGGGTCGGGAAGCGCGCCGTCGATTTTAAATAACATCCCGCACACGACAACCAGAGCGAAGGCTGCGTGTATCCCGGTGCGGCCAACAGGAGAGCTGGGGGGGCTGCTGAGGGAGCGGCCGGGGTGGGCGGCGGCCGGAACGAGGGAGCGAAGAGGAGGCGGCGGGGGCGGCCTGGGCCCCTCTGGGCCGGGCTGCCTCACCCGGCCTGGGTAACCTCCCAGCTCCCCGCCGCCGAAACGCACATCTCACAAAAGCAAAGCCTTATAGGCTTGTGAAAACCTGCTCTTTTTCCTTTGGGGTAGTAGAAGGAGGTTGGTGGGGTCGCAAGAAGGCCGGTACGCCCGGGTAGCGGAGCAGCCCGGGCGGGGGGAGGTGTCCCTGTTCCAGCCTGGAACGAGAGGAGCTTTACGGTCCCTTCCAACCCGAACCATTCTCTGATAAACGTTAGCTTCACTTCTGCTGCAGGTACCGGATGTCCCACAAATTTGCTGGCAAGAGAGAGGAAAAAGGAGTGTACTTGCTTTGGGGTCTTGCGGCGTCGCTCTGTACAGGGCTGGTTATGGTGGGCTCCCGCTTTTACTGAGCGTCACCCGCAAAGCGAAAATACACAGTCTCCAAAATCTTGTCAGCAGTAGCATATCAGATGCAAACTCTTTAATAAAAATGTTAAAAAGGGGATAAATAATTATGTTAATAGATTACACTAAGTAAATTATATAAAAACTTAAATGGAATCAAAAGCTAAATCTAATTGCTGAAGGTATTAGGTAAGTGGGTGATAAAATAGCCTGTGAAACTCAGCGTTGTGTGAAGATTAAGATACATGCAGCAAGTTATTGTTAGGGAATATTAATTATAATAGGGCATGGAAAATCCAGAAAATATTTTTAATTCCTTTGATCGCTCTAATCAAATCCAGTTTAGGTTGGCTAATAGTCATCTCATTTAGCTTGTTTGATGTTAATTTGTTTCTTTGAAACTTACAGGGCCAAGCTGTGAAAGTATCCTGTGGTCATCAGCCTGTATTTTTAAGCTGGATGGAAATCAGGCATCGAGGTCACCAGGGTGAAAATATTGCAGAGATTAACAGACAGTTGGCAGAGAAACTTGGCATTACAGACGGACAACAGGTTTGCAACGCAGTCTTTTTTTCTTATTTAAATAAAGAGTGCATTGCAAGATACCTGAAAGGATAGAAATGTACCAGTTAGCCTTCTTGTTTCATGTGTTTAGACAGTTACTTCATTTATATCTGCTCATAAGAAAAGTTAACTGTCGTGAAATGTCTCAAATATGAAAAGATTTGCTCATTAAATCTTTAACAGTTGCCTAAGTAATATTAGGATAGGCCGGTGGGTAGGTCTTCACAGGGTTGGAGCCGCGACCTGCAGTGCCATTAATGTTAGGAAAATACACTTTTAAGCAATTAAACAATTTGGGAATTATCTCATGAGAATATTTTGCCTGGAGTTCCTGTTATTTTTAAGTAATTATTGACTTACTTCTTATTTCTTCTTGTTTGACTTATTTGGGGCTTAAATTTTTGTCCTTCTTCCCCTTTCCCACCGCATGTCCCCGTGTGTCCTCTGTCTTTGAATGTGTATTTAAGTTGGCCTCTTATTCTTGGACACTGTGCTAAACTTCTTGTAAACGATTCTTTCATCGGTCAGAAGTTGAAGAGGTGCCCAAGAGGCAGCCAGAGCTTTCTGACATGGGACTGTTAAAATCTCAACATGCAGGGGATTTGTCATGTTAATAGGTAGAGATTTAAATGAATCTAAAGAATAGAAAAGTATTACTCTACTCAGAGGTACTGTGTAGTATACTCCTGTATGCCCATTCTCTGGTGGAAAATCTCATTCAGCGTAATAGAAGACATCAAAGGATGTGGCTCAAAGCAGTGTATTATCTTACCTTGTTTACTCTTCTAGCATTAGTTCAGTGGCAAGGTGACTACTGTTTTTGTTCTAGCAATTGCTAGCCTTTCAGAGAAGAACAATTGACAAAGGAAACCTAAGAAAATCTCATCCTGGACTGCTGCCTGGACATAGTAATCTGTACAACTGAATGAATAAATGAATAATTAGGTAGTTTTGCCATTGTTTTCAAGTCGGGAATTGCATGTTTGCTGTGTTTCATAATAACATGCCCTTCTATTTACTGTGTTGGGGAAAAGTTATTCCTCTCAACTCTTGCTTCAAACTGAGGACCTAGAGGAATTTAAAATCAGTTGTTACTTTTATAAAAGCTGACTTGCAATAAATCTCTCTCAGAGGACAGGTAACTAGTTTTATATCAATAAAAACTGAATTAACTTTATTTTAAAAATGTGTGACATGATATTGTTTGAAAGTTATTACTTTCTGCCAAGTGGAGCCTTTGGTAAAAACTTTTGAATTACATTTAATGCTTTCTGAAAAGCCTTTACCATTCCTCCTGATACACAGGACCTTAAAGCTGTCCTGTGGAAGTGGGGCTGTTTCCTGTGACATCATTCATAAAGGAGCTGGGTTTGCTTTTGTATTGTACTCTTGCCTCATTTCTTCAGGCATTTCTGCTTTATACAAATTTTTGCATAACTCAACCAATTTTTCTGCCTTCCAAAGTCCAGGACATTTAAAAATAAAATGTATAAAGTGCAAACATGATTATGTGATCAATACGTATTAAAGATTTTTAGCTGCTGAAGTACTTGGTGCTTTCCGCGCTCCCTTCCATTCGCAGTGTGTTGCAGTCCCCAGGCGTGCCCCAAGCAAGCCGTGTGTAACACGCTCAACACCCGTCTTCTGCTTGTGAGTTACCTCGTGTCATTGAGAAGATGTATGTTCAAAGTAGTGAAAGTGTATAATGAAGAAGATGTCAGTTTTCTAGTTGAATTAAAGATGGGGCTGTTCTGTGTTTGAAAATAAGAATTTTAATATTTTGAAATGGTGTTATTTTTGCCAGGTATTTCTTGAACCCTGTTCCCACGTCTCCTCCTGTCGGCAAGTAGAAGTGGAACCACTCTCAACAGATGATTGGGAAGTTCTGGTAATAAAACCTTTTCCCCTGTTCCCATCCTTTTCTTGCAGATGACAGAGCTTTTGACACAAGCAGGTTTTTTTTGCCCAATGCCCCATTCTTTTCAGCCCCTAAGGGAATACTAAATGTGGTGGGGTTTAATTGTATTTTATATTTCAAATGGTGCGTTAGGAAGAGATGTAGAGTTTCTATCTTCAAACAGATGTTGGAAATGTGTGCAATATTTAATTTATGATGATATCACGTTTTCCCAGGAACTGCATGCTTCCTCTCTTGAAAGACATCTTCTTGACCAGATTCGAATAGTCTTTCCAAAGGCCATCTTTCCTGTCTGGGTTGAACAGCACACGCACGTTTACATCAAAATCGGTAAGCAACAGGGCAGGTTCTTGTGGCAGCTTGAGAAAGCTCTGCGGCCAGGGTGGAAGCACTTATTGACCTGCTTTGTTCATACTCAGGTACACTTATGCCAGCAGCACCCTATGGGAGATTAGAACCCTGCACGGAGCTTCTGATATGTCCTAAAACACGCGAACTTGAGGGAAACATCACCAGCACGCCTTCCACAGAAAATGACATCTTGCTCAAAAGTTTTGTGAAAAACAACATGGAGCAAGAAGAAACAGTAAAGGATCCTTTTGCCAAAGAACCTTACTTCAAGCCAGGAGTACTTGAACAGAGTAAGGCTGATGCAAACATGACGTTTGGCTCAAATGTTCTCCCAAATATATGGAATTTCATAGGGAGCATTTTCTCTCATACATCTGAGCAGAAACAGAAGACTTTGTGTGATAAAGATGAAATGATTACCTTCAAAGACAAGCTGCTGAACTTAATTCACATGGATTCTGTTTTTAGAGTGTGTCAGTCCCAGCCTCCCAGCGTACAGAATGCATCCGCTGCTCATGCGTTTCTGAAATGCAATGCTATTCATGTTTTTCCGTGGAATTTAGAATTTATTGATTTGGATCCAAACCCTGTAGTATCTTACGGGACAATTAATCGGCTGCTTTCCCCAAGACAGCGTCATCAAGAAGCAAAGCAAAATCTGCCATTGGAAAAGCAAAAACATTTGACTAGTATGCAAGACAAAAATCATTCAGATGCTAATAGCAGTCAAGAATCCAGTGAGGGATCTGTCGTTCAAATCGTGTGGAATGGATTTGAAGACCTAAAGAGTGTCATAGAGTATGGCCACAGTGGGGAAGCCCTACATGTTGGAAGAGTTTGGGTCAGTTGGAGCACACTATCTTTTAGGCTTTTTAGTGGATAATATTTTCTATTGGATAATTGTGGAACTGGCTAATTAACATGCAGTTTGGGGCTATAGGCTTTGAGTTATTCTCTCAAGTAGAGTATTCTGGAATCAAATGGTATTTTCTGGAGCTGTGCTTTGCTAAGCCATCTCGTTCTGGGCTATGTTACTAACCATCATCCTCCAAGACATACGGTGTACTCTGGGTTTCTGCACCCATAGCATTTTTGCACCAAATTGTGAAAATTCTTCAGTGTTTCGGGAGGGAGTGCATGCTTTCTTCAAAATCTCTTGGTATCCACTGTTATTCATGAGAATGTGAATGTATTTACTTACATTCAGTACTGCATAATGAGATCTTTTCATCAGTTATCACTTTAAAATGTGCTTTGGACTCTAGGTGTCATCAAACTGTAAAGGGATGGGATCACATATCCTATTGCTACACGATGTTTGCAAGTGCTTTTATGTACTTTTTAAAACACATCTTAAAAAAATAATATCAAATAACTGGCTTTTATGTAATTCAAACTATTTTAGTTTTTGTGTACTATTTTGAAGGTACCACGAGTCCCAGCCTGCAGACACAGACATTTCAGCTTGTTCTGACAGAACTACAGCCTGCCTGTGTTCTTTCTTTCCTGGAAGCACATGTGGGATCAACAAAAATAGATAAAATGCACTCCAAATCACCAGCTGACTATTTGGACGTAATATACTTCTCACCATTTGCTTATTTTTTTTGTTGAGGATGAGAGCAGGAGCCCGCAGGGGTCTTTACCACTGAATCATCTGAGAGACCTAACAATTTTCCAAATGCCAGCAACCATAAAGTCCTTCAGACTTAATAAACGTTTATGGGAGGTTTTCAATTTGGATATACATTTAAAATAACACAGAATATTTGAAAAGTAGTTTCCTTTTTAAAAGGGCAAACTGACTGGTACAATTTAGGGGGACAGGGTTTTCTCTCTCTGTGCTGCAGATGTGCTTAGTTCTGGCCTGTGGAATGGCCTGTCCGTATTAACCTGCCCGTGTAAAATTCCTTTTCATCAGCAAATGAAAGTAGACTTGGTGTTTTTCTATTATACTAAAAGCATTCTTACAACATTCTAAAAATTCTTATTAATTATTCTTTTCAGCCTTCTGGTTTTTATTTCCAGAAGGTAGTAGACGGTCAGCTATAGTGGGCATTTTCACACATAGGGTAAGAGGCAATTAGACGTGTGCAGAGAGAGAACAAGATTTGGATTTTGTGGTTTCCTTAATTCTCCTGCAGATTTCAAGCAATAAACAGATCAACGATCAAATGTAGAGATTCTGTTAGTGATGAAGAAACTGATGTGGTATTATATATGCAATGTTATACCTGTTTTACTTTCTAATATTTTCTTTTCCTTTGCTTTTATTTTAAATATTTCAGATTCCAGATGGTCTGAGAAAAAAACTGCATATTGAAATACATTCAACAGTCCGAATTAAGTCAGTTGACTCTCTTCCTAAAATTCCCGTGTCTCTCACACTGCAACCCAAACAGAACTTAGTGAGTTGATATTTTTGGTCACATAGTTGTTTGCGTGTTGGAAAACTGATTGCTCTAGTCAAGTTGGTGGGTTTTTGTGTTTATTTCTTTTCATATGTTAGATGATAGTTCGGAAGTTGTCTGTCACGTATGACATAATTCCAAAGGGATTTCTTTTTTGAATAATTCCTTGCTTTTTCTTTTTACTGTGCAAGTTTAAATTAAGAAGATGCTATGTTCTACTTAAACAAGGCTTGTCTAGTAATACTGGTTTATATTTTGATCAATGATACTGTAAGCATCAAGCCATTACATTTTGTTTTGCACTTGGTAAATATAAATGCACTTGGTAAATAAAAAAGAATCATAAAGAGGAAATACCCATTTTAAGACTTGTGTGACAAGACATGCTTACACTCCTCAAACACTGCAGTGCCCAGTGGATTTCCCAAGACAATTGCAGTAAAATTATAGATTTTATGTGCTGTTTAGTTTTTTACTTCCTTTTAATGTTTTGGTTTTGGGGGGGGGTTTTTTGGTTTTTTTTTTTCCCACATGCTAAAGATTTAATTTTTTATATCATTGAATCCCTGTGTTTTCCTGTCAGTGAGACATACCCTGTCTTAGGGGTGAGCCTCTGTGACGGTGAGAACATGCTCGGTGCCGGTTCTCACGCTCTGTCACGCAGAGCTCTGGGGTGAAGTATTTCTTCATAACATACCCTCTGCCAGTTTCTGTGTGACGCTGGCCTGATTATTTCCCGTGTTAGCTGTCCCTCAGAACTTCAACATGTGGCACTTCCCCTCGTAGCAGGGCTTACGCAGGTTTGTTCTTTATGCCCCATATTCTAATTTGGTTTCTCACCCACAGAGGAATGGTTGAACTGCATTTTTTTTTTTTTCATATTGGAGTTAAAAGAAGTACTCTGCAGTAACCTGCTAAAATTGGAAAAAGTAGCTTTTATATGTTTTAAATACAGATTTCTCCTTTGCTTTCCTTTCTAATTCATTTGAAGTTTTTTTTAGTTCTTGGACGAAAATGAGACAAATGCAGAAAGAAATATGAGAGTAGCTTTCATTTTCCTTTCTGAACACTGCTTCTGTGATCCTGGTTGATTCCCCCATTTATAGACAAGAATTATGCTTCTCTGATTAGGAACTCTGCCAGGAGGGATCTGATCTAGACTCAGTTCCTTTTCCTGTACCGTTTATCCGGGTGCTCTGCGGTCAGCCGCTGGGGCTCTTTGCCTGCCGGTTGGGGTTTGGTGGTGATGCCCCTGACCCGGAGGAGCCCAGGGTTCGATGTGTAGGAGGCAGCGTACACAGGGAAGAGAGGCCTGGAGTCAGCACCCAAATAAGGTGCAGGTCAATACCGGTGCGTACCTTGGGTGCTCTTCCAAAGCCAAGAGCCGAGCAGTGCTCTTGGATCTGGCAATACAGATAAGTAAAACAAGAATAAAAGCTTTTCCTTGCCCTCACATTGGTGTTCCAAAGAGAAAACCTTTAGAGGTGGTGGAAGATTCACCTGTTGCTGTAGCGAGGGCTAAACAGGTCCTTTCCATAGAGCAGTTGATAGAAATGGTATTTGTTGGCAAAATGTAATTTTCTAAATAAATAAAACTCTTAGACATCTTCTTCCATCTCTCTGCTACCATAAGAGAAACAAATGCCTCAGGCATAGGAAACAGTTTTACTTACTAACACCTTGGTTTGTTTTACTTCCCTCTTTTCCTATTTAGCACAAAGATGTACATGAAGATGATGTTAAATCTGCTTTCAGTTCTTGGCTGCAGGATTCCACTACTGATGATTACCCATGGATAATGAGAGGCACAGACTGTATACATCTGTCTGTTAAAGAAGGTAAGGATAAACTGGCCTGTGCTGTAGCTGTCTTAACTCTCCGTTATGGAATTTACGTAGGCAATAATCTCTGTACGCACCATTTAGCAGATATCTCTGCACTGAAACTGTAATCAGTTATGCTTTAATAATGATTAACTTTTTTTATTCTTTCATTTTTCATTATATCGTAGTAATTCAAAATGTACTAATCTGTTTCATTTTATGAGGAATAAAAAGTGAATTTATTTCAAATTTTAATAGTTGTTCTTGGTTTTTTATAGGAATGGAGGAGTTTGTCGTTAGTATGGTGCATCCTGCACACATTGAAGAAAATAAGTCTGAGAATATTTTTATACTGAGTCCCAGTTTGCTGCAAAAGACTAATATACAAGTAAATATCACATAGTATCAGGTATCAAGTAATTTAAATTGTTTTATTTGGTTTAAATATATTACATTCTCTATATAATGTATTTTGGTTTCCCTTCTGACATGAATAATGTCAGTCTGTTCATTAAATTATATCTTCATTCTTTATATGTTATTTTATAGCCTCAGCATTGGTGAGGTTCCAAGCACACCTCACTGGTTACTGCATTTCATAGTCTGTATTAAACTCTCAGAAAAATCAGTTAGAGCAGAGGAAAGCCAGTACTGTCCAAGTCTGAACATACTATCCTTACACTTAATTGTTCTTTCCTGCAATACCTGAACCACGTGAGATCCCTTCACAGCTCACCTGGCAGGAGCGGTAGCTTGTTCTGAGAAAGACAAGACACACTCCCTGGTCAAACCTACCAAGCTCACGCTGCCTTCTCTTTTATATAGTTTCCCTGCGTTCTGTTTCTTCAGTCTTTCCTTTCTCAGGATAATAAATATTTCTGTTTAATATTAGGATTACTGTTTCCATTAATAATTCTGGTGGAACCAGTGCCCGTGACTCTAGGTTTATGGTTATAATAACAGTGGGATAACATTTTTTCATTTTTAAATTGATAGAGTTAAATTTTAGCAGATAATTAGTGTCCTGCTTTGGCTGTTTAGAATTGAGTTTTTCTGCAAAATTTGGGATTCCTGTTACCAGTGCATCTTTCTTTCAAGCTCAATAAGCTTCAGCAAAGCATACACGCGACATTTTCTGTACACAGTTCCAAAAAAGACTAGTCATTTCTATACCCTTTGTCTGCAGGTATATTTAATGTAAAGTACTAATTTTTTCCTTTGTTGCAGGTTCTTTTGCATCCTCTAAGTAGAAAAGCTGATGGTGACAGCCAGCCACCTACGTGTGATACAGACAGGAACCTTCCTTACCACAAACTAAGTGATTTAGGGTGAGACATTTTCATAGCAGAAAACATGGGAGGGAATGGAAATTAAAAGAAAAAGAATACTGGTGGGAATGCAGATTTTTTGAAAACTAAGTCACATCTAAAAAAAGCTCATGTCAGGCTTAGATCTTATCCTAGTGTATGTAGAGGGTTAATTTTGTCCTCTGAATAGTCTTAACTGAAGTGAATAGAAATAGAAAACTTATGTACTGACAAGTTCAGCATGTGTGACAATAGGATGGGCAGAATCAGAACTGTGTAATGAAACTCACACAGTTCTACTGAAAGGTAGAAATACTGATGTTTCAGTGACTCCTGCAGCACTTCTCCGGGATGAAGCACACCTCTGTGTAGCAGCAGGGGGTACTGGGGGAGCTGGAGGGTGGGTTTAGCTGGGGTTTCCAAAGCAAGGAAAATTTATGATATGGTGCAGTCTGTCTGTCAGCCCCCTTCCCACAATAACTTACACCTGTTTACTTGTTTAATTAAATTTAATAGTACGGGTCTCAAAGAAACTTAGTTCCTGTGAGTTTTATCAGAATTGCTAGCTGAGGAGAGAAATTCAGAGTTGTGTCTCCACTGGTAAGAAGTGCAACGCAAGCTCAGCAGCTCCGTGGTTAAGCTGCTAGGTGGCTAGTGGCAGGGGTGCAGACTGGAACTAGCCATAGGACTCTTTCTCACAAATAAATAAGTAATATATAAAGCTGTGGTCATTAGTATAAAGGGAGGCAGTGGTACCACATAGCAAACTGAAGCGAGGATGGGACAGAGGGGACACAAGACTGAGTATTGTGGTAGTATGTTACCGGCGTTGTGGAAAGTAACGGAGGCCTTGTGACAGGCAACTGAGTGTATTGTTAGTGGAAAGGGGTGGGAACTGATCAGGGAGTAGAGATGTTAGAAACCAGGATTCACTCCATTTCTCATGCTTTTTGTTGAAAGCTGAAATACAAACCCGATAGCTTTGCTGTTTGTGGACCTGAAAAGAGGACTATTGCATCAAAAGTCACAGAGATTTGGGACGGGTGAAGGATAAGGATATCTTCAAATGCACTATGGGCTGCTTTATTTCTGAAAAGGCTGAGAAGTTTTCTGAGCGTGCTTGGTGTTTTACCAATTTGTTATATTCTTTAGTAGGTTGTTACTCAGACACTCAAATAGATGAAGCCCCAAAATCTGGTTTCTCTTACCTTCTGAGCCCTGCCTGGCACTGGGGTGGTGTGGAATGACTGGATAACCCTTTGTTGTGGGGCTGTTCTGCAGTGTCTGTCTGTCCCCTGTGTAACCACTGCAAAGTAAAGGTGCTGCCTCTTCAAATTTAATTGCCTTTAGCTTTTTCTTGAAAAGGTGAAGTACCTTAAAATGTGTCTGCATCAAAACTTCACCGTACTGCAAGCTATTAGTGTTTACATCCCGTGTGCTGATGCTACCTGTAGGCTATTTAATGTTTTATTTGCTCTGCAGAGGAGTGGACAAATTAGGAACATCTTCCTTTGAGCACATAAGCCACAGTCTTCTGGGCCGTCCTTTGTCTCAAAAGCTGGCTGCTATTGCCGTGGGACTGCGAAGCGGGGGGGTGCTTCTCGCGGGAGGAAAGGTACACGCTGCACTGCTCCCCACTTGCAAACCCTCCCAGACTGTTTGCTGTAGTTACAAAACTTCCTGAGTTTTCTTTGATACCATGCGAATTCCAAAGAATTAAAGAACAAGATGAAAAAAGAACAGTTAACTGAACAGAGTTAATTCAGTAAAACATTGTATTATATATATGTGTATGCACATTATATGCACACTTCATCGATATATATACATATGTCATTTATATATATTATATATATACAATGTAAGTTTTTAAGATTAGTTCCCATGCAACTTCAATTTGTTCCCTCGGGGGATTAATCTACTTCATGTTTATAGTATAATAAACACTTCTTGTCTCTCAAATATTTGAATGAAAATAAGAATATAGTATTTTCTCCTGCCATTTTATGTTACAACACAGGGGAGTTGATACTGTGATTTTCCCGTTGCCTCTTACAGTGATCATTTAATACTGTATTCCACTGGAACTAACAGATGTCTTAACACTGAATCAGTGGAATCAGAACATTATCTCTAGTGGGTCTGTCCACTCTGAATGTGTTTATACTTGTTTCACTCTAGGGCTTTGGTCTCTACCAACTGATATAAAGGCAGAGTACATATATACTTTTGGTGAGGAATAAAACCCATGCGCGTACAGCTTTCCCAGCGTGCTAACTGGTGTATACTGTGACAACAAGTCCACAGAAACAAAAGGAAATAGTTCCGTCAATTTACATTGGCTCACATTTATTTTTGTAGGGAAGTGGAAAGACAACATTAGCAAAGGCCATCTGCAAGGAAGCATTCGACAGACTGGATACTCATGTAGAAGTAATTGATTGTAAAGCTTTAAGAGGTATGATAATTTTTTTTAAATCTCAAATATTGGCTGTATGATAAAGCAGCACAATTATGAAGTTATTATATTTAGCCTGAATAATTTTTCTAGTATTATTACTGCTTTTGCAAGGATATTTGATGCCCCGCAATAAGCATCTTTATCAGTCTGATGAAAATAGAGCTGCCATAAGCTTATTTCACACTTTTTTCAGTTTCTGTCTCATGTACCACCACCAAATTCAAGCCATCCTTGCCATGCTTATTTCTGATTGTTACAAAATAGGAAGAAGTTGAACTGTGTGTTTTTTCAGCTGTGCTAGGTGGAATAAATGTCACATGAACTAATCGTAAGTGTTAAAGGATACCTGTATTACTCAGTGAAGGGATGACCCAAGCATCAAAGAGGGATCGAACAACCACCTGAGACCTGATTTATGGTGACATATTTACTAACCCAGTGTATGTTGGCAGTGGTTATCTAACACTCATGATTATAGGTGATGATGAGATGAATCCTTAGGTTTTGTGAGTTCAAAATAAGTATTTTGCGCCAAAAATGGAAGAGAACAAAAACGGCTTTTTTTACTCTTTCATTTACTGGCTTTCCCAAATAGTCGTGGTGTTACAGAGGCAGAGAATACTCAACTGCTTTCTAACAGAGCCCTTGTATTGCATGGCTATATTCTTTTTGCTTAAGTCCCTACTAAGCTCTGTGCTCCAGAGAAAAAGGGAAAGATTGATAAAGAGCTCGGTCCTTTGCTCTGAAAAATGTTTCGAATTGTGGGACTCTTTAGTAGCTGATTTAGAGTGCTGCTGATACTGCCCTGTTTTTAACTGTCTAGAAATTGGGCCTGTAGGCTTCTGTAGTGGTTGATGAAAGAAGATTAATCTCATTTTAGGACAGATGAATCCTTCTAGTGCTTTTCTGATCGAAGATGTGGACTCTTTTCTTTACTGACTGTTGGCTCTGGTTTAATCTTGGTGCCTGGATTTATAGGAGTAATGTTAAGCTACACAAATCAAAAATTATGTGAGCAAGATCTAGTCAGTCTGATGATTTTTTTTCCTGATATGTTTCATCATTAAAATTATATTTCTGTTTTAGGAAAAAGATTAGTAAATATAAGGAAAACTGTGGAAGAAGCTTTTTTAGAGGCAGCATGGAGACAACCATCCGTTCTTTTGATGGACGATCTCGATCAGGTTGTTGGGGTACCTTCTACACCAGAGCATGAGAACAGCCCTGAAAGCATTCAAAGCAATAGGCTTGCTTATGGTAATACTGTACTACCTATGTCTGCGTAAAAATATAACCTAACTTAGAACTTCTTGCTCCTGAGCTGTATTGTCCTACCTGGACAATTCTGTCTGTATCATTATTGCCTCTGGACCGTGTGCTATTCCATGGCAGGGATTCACAAATTACAGTATTTAGACCATTTGATTATTCCTTGCATCCACAATTTCTTTGACTTTCATAACACTAGATTGCTTATTTTCTAGGGTTAACGTCTATTTTTATTCTTATGACTTTCCCTTTTTTGTTTACATTGAGGGAATAATATTTCTAGAACAGTGATCATAGCGCACAAAAAAAACATCCATGTTTAATATCCTGTGGTAGACATCATCAGTGACGTTACAAATTAGCTTTTAAAGAGCACTTCTGATGGCATTTTATTAGTGGAACATACTGTCCTAGAAAAAAATAACTATACATCTCTTTTTTTTTTTTTTTTTTAATTTTAAAAAATCTTGTAAACATGGGAATGAAACAAATGTATAAGAAGATGCTACATTTTGTGTGCCCTAATGCGGTCCTGCAGTACAGTAGGAATGTCTATTACGAAATGCAGAATCTTTTATTTTGCAATTAATTGAGCAATGTCTTCTGTGTTTAGTTTTGAAAGATCTGATAAAAGAAGTTATTTCCATGGGGAGTTTGATTGCATTAATTGCCACAAGTCAGTCTGAACATTCCCTGCATCCTTCCCTGGTTTCAGCTCAAGGAACTCACATATTTCAGTGCTTCAAACGTATCCAACCTCCAGATCAGGTAAATTCAGGTAAAATGGTTAAAATGTTGTTTGCGTTCCCTGCAGCCTCAAATACAGTACTGAAACAGCCACAAAAATAGTAGGTTTCACCTGAAGAAGAGAAAAAAATCTGGAAATCTTAGAAGTTCTTTAATGATACTTAAATATTTACCTCAGGACTTACATCTGTTATTATAAAGTTTAAAAAAAATAAACATAACCCAGTGAAAACTCCCCGTTGGCCCCACTCTCCTTCTCTTCGGTGGTGAGGGAAGGGTGTATTCGGAGGACATTTCAGTCCAACGTAAAACCAGTCCAGTCGTCTGTCATAGGTGAGGTAGACGTGTCTCCTGTCTCCTCCTTACCTGCAAGGGGATTCTAGAGGAGCAGCTTTGAAAAAACATGTAAGTCACTACAATTAGATAAATGAGATTAAACCTAAGTGTGTTTTTTCGTTGTGCAAAGGAATAGGTCCCTAGAATGTGTATTTTTAAAATGTTATTAAAACTAAATGTTAATTTTATGGGAAGGTTTTGGGTTGGTTTTCTATATGAATTATATCCCTCTACTTTTGAATCTAGTCCATTTTGAAAATGGACTTTTGAAAAGTAAAAAGGACAGAGGTAAGAATAAAGAACATAACTTCCTTGCAGGAGAAAGCAGACGCTTTGTGCCTGTGCGTGCCCTCACGAGGTGGCACAGACGTGGCAACTCGTGTTTAGCACCGGTTGTTGCTGCTGCTTGTCTTCTCTCACGGGTTAGCAATGAAGCCACTGAGCAGAGGATTCTGCCTCAGATAGTGCACCTTTCTCCCACTTCCTGCAAGTCTGCTTTTATCATTTTTAATACCAGTGCATGAATAAGGAAGAGACATCACTGGAAAAAGTCAGGATCTCAAAAGATATCAAATTATCTGATGTATTTTTATCTAATGCAATATATTTCATCTCAAATATATTCTACTCATATTGTGAAAATGAAAGATGTTCCTTTGTCTGTGAAACAGAAAAAAATAAGTGTAAAACACTAGAATCTGGGTGGTGGAGGTTTGTATTATTATTTTTGGATTTAAAATAGCTGTGGCGAGGTAAACATTTAAAGTTATAAAACTGGTGAATTTATTGAAATTCACCTGAAGAACTAACTTTTGTTTATATTCATGGCTGCTTGGATTTTGTTATTTGAAGGGTTGGTGACATGTAAATATTTAAGGAAATTTTAGTAACTCGTATGTATTTATTTTTTGAATTTCTGAATTCCATATAAATAGTAAACTCAACATACACTTGCTGCATAATTCTGTTTTTCAGAAGCAAAGATGTGAAATGCTGCATTCCATAATAAAAAAGAAACTGAATTCTGATGTGAAGTTCTCTGATCTCGACCTCCAATGTATCGCAAAGGAAACGCAAGGTTTTGTTGCTAGAGATTTTACGGTGCTGGTTGATCGTGCCATTCATGCCTGTGTTTCCAACCAGAATGCATTCCAGAACGGTGGTATGTTGACAAGAAAATTTCTTATTTCATAGTCTTGCTTCTGTTATGTAAAACCTGTGGAGTAATACAGAAATAAAAAGCCAGTTTTAATGTTCTATGTTTAAAATGTATTTAATTGTTAGATATTGTGAGGAATTTGTGTAGGCTGTGTGTTCTTTTTTGGTTCAAGATTTTTTTTTTCTTTTTTTAAAGCAGAACTGAATCTGTCAACTCTGGATTTTCAGAAAGCTCTGAAAGATTTTACTCCATTAGCTCTGAGAAATGTCAACCTTCATAAACCTAAGGACATTGGCTGGGACAGGATTGGTGGCTTAAAAGATGTGAAGCAAATACTCATGGATACCATCATGTTACCTGCAAAGGTACCCAGTTCTTTTAAATTAGTTACCTGAATTTTGTACATAATGTTAGTAGGGGAAGAGTGATTTTTAAGGTGTGACATAGTATTTGACAGAAAGACGACAGATGTGATTTTAAGCTACTTTTGTAGCTTCCCAATCTTCAACTGTGTTCAACTACTGGAAAAGTCTTTCTCCTTCCGCTTCGCTCTTCCAAATACAGAAGGCAATCGTTCCTGCTTTTCTGTAGATCAGGTGTTGCTCTGGAGTGTTGCAGTGTTGCTGACATCGTCTTTGCGACACTCTCTGCAGGGTTTGTGATTAGGCTCTGTGGAGATAACATTTCCAGCTGCCTTCTGCAGTGCTTTTGCTAGAGGAGTGCTCTCTTTCGGATGAATGCCAATCCATCAATTCCCCTTTATTTTACTTCGGCCTTTCTGCCTTGATTAAAACTTCCAGCACTGAAATGAGCCATCCATTTCAGTCCTCAGAGAAACAGCTGAACAGTTTTCTGCATAATGGACAGAGTCTTGTACTGTATACTTACATAATGTAATCCTATCAGTTGGTGATTAAAATAGGAATTTAGAAGTACCAATGTGTGCGTTATAAAGCTCTAGTGCATCCCTATTCTGGCCTGTTTCCTCGTGGTAGAAAATGCCACATGTTTGTATTTTAAGTACCTGTGAAGCCTGGGAGCCCGCTTCAGCCCCAGGTAAGCTAACAACAGTCCAGATGAGCTCTTGCGATAATAATGTGGATAAAAGAAATTTAGATACCTGCTGTTTAGACAAAAGTCAACACTAGTCAGTGATGTCACAGTACACTGCAGAATAATCACACATTTTAGAATATGTCTCGTTGAAACTCTTTCCCAGTATCCAGAGTTATTTGCAAACCTGCCCATCCGACAGAGATCAGGAGTCTTGCTGTATGGAGCACCTGGAACAGGAAAAACACTGCTGGCAGGAGCAGTTGCCCGAGAGAGTGGAATGAATTTCATCAGCATCAAGGTAACGAGATTTTGAACGTTATTGGTTCATTTTATTAACTGAATGAGATAGCTTAACATAATAGTTGTGAATATGTGCTTGTGAGGGCAAAATACCAAAGTAAGAAACTCAGATTTAAATTTGGTATGTCTCTGGGTATCCCACCGTCTGACTTCTGGAGCTGCGCAGCTTTATAACTGAGATATTTTTTTTTAATAATTATTCATTAGGCAGAATTATAAAATTTAATTAGAAGTTCTTAGTTTCCAATTTTTTATAGAAAGATCCTGGGTTTTGATTCCCTTGGACAATGCAGGAAGCAGAGCAATGCATTTTAAACATATTTTCAAAATGCAGTATAAGCCGCTGCCTTGCAATACTGTAACTCATGTTCTGTTATAGTAGAAAAATAGAAATTATTATTTCAAAATAAGAAAATAAGTTGGAACGCTTAAAAGATTCTTTTGGTTTATCTAGACCCCTCGGCTATTCTGTACTGAGATGCCCTTCTCTTGGTTAGAGGAAAATTCACTCTAGTATATGAAATCTATGCTGACGTTGAACTACACGTTAAAACTAAGAAACATATCATGAATGTTGTTTTCTGATTTTTTTTTTTTGTTTTTTAGGGACCAGAGCTGCTTAGCAAATACATTGGAGCAAGTGAGCAAGCAGTTCGAGATATCTTTAACAGGTTGGCTTTGTAAAGATTTGTGATGTTATTAATGAAGTGTATTGGTTCAAGCTTTAAGAAATAGGTTTTTTGTCCTGGGAGAGACATGGCATCAGGTCACAAAAGCATCTGAAATAATTAGTTGTGCCGAACCAGATGTTCAGATCTTGGCAAGTTCAACTTGACTGTCATTATTTAAGAACGGAGCATTTTGGCTCAGATCAGGAGAGCACTTTTGCAGCTGAGCTCCCAGTTCTCTCCGTTTACAGTGCGTTGCTTCTCATGGCAGAACTGGGGTGGAAAACACATGCTGAGTTCCTCTCAGGTGGTTCCAGGAGACAGCCGAGTGTGCTCCAACTAGTAATGAACACTCAGTACCTAGGATCATACTAGGCTTGGTATTGAGGTCCTCGGTGACAGTTGTTTTGTTGTTACAGATCTGTCCTTACTCGTTAACATAAGCATATCCTACATAGCTGTTGCTCCTCAAGTGGTTTGCAGTGAGGCAGTCTCTGTGTGAGATGTACATAAGCCCAGACCTCATCTGCAGTGGTTGGATTTTAGAGCTTTCATGTATATTAACACAACAGTTGAGTACTTCAGAAATTATGGAGTGAGTGCAAGGGATGTCATAAAAATGAGTAGTGGTTGCATTGCAATCCAATTCTTCAGAACCTCTTCATTTCCACAGAAAACAGATTTTCTGTTCTTTTGTTAAAGATAACTGCTCTCTGAAGCCAAAAGCAATTATCTTTAATATTTCTAAGCAGTTTTACCTGTGACCCAAACTTAAGCAGAATATACTTATTGCTTTTTTTCCCCTTTTAGAGCTCAAGCAGCTAAGCCTTGTATTGTTTTTTTTGATGAGTTTGATTCTGTTGCTCCTCGCCGAGGTCACGACAACACAGGAGTTACAGACCGAGTGGTTAACCAGCTGTTGACTCAGTTAGATGGTGTGGAAGGCTTACAAGGTAATACTTCATCTGTGTGCTCCTTTCTGTGAAAAGGTCTAGCAGACGTTGATGATATTTTCTGCCCTTTCCTAAGGGGTGTATGTGCTCGCTGCTACCAGTCGCCCAGATTTGATTGACCCTGCTTTGTTAAGGCCAGGCCGCCTGGACAAGTGCCTGTACTGTCCACCTCCTGATCAGGTGAGGAAGCAAAATATGTTATGTGCAAGGCAAAGAAAAAAAAAAATCAAACTAATGAGCTTTATTCTCCTTTTCTTTATAGTTAGTGGCATTGCAAGCGTGAGCAAAGTGGACTTGATTGCCCAGCTGCCGTTATACAACAGTATGAAATCATTGATTTTAGTGCCAATGTGTTCGCATAGAACTGGGGAAAGACAAGGCTGTTTCCCGCAGTCTTCAAGATCAAATCATGTTCCTGTGGATATAGCTCATTAAAAAAAAAAAAAATTAAAAAAGGAAACTAGTCTGCAGTAAGAAATTGGGTGCAGGGTAGTGTTTATCGTGTTCTGTGTCTTTCTGAGAATTATGAGTCCAGTGGATCCACTGTTTGCTTGAAGTGATGAACCAGAGTCATTCTCAACCCAACTCTTGAACTATCTGAAGTTTTCAGAGCAGTTTTATTCTGAATCCAGTTGATCCCATTCTTCTTTACCCACGTTTGGTTTGCAGTATTCAAGCACTTTTTAAGTCAGATGTGTCACTAGTTAGGAAAGGAACGATTCTCATTCATTTTAGTGGGGTTTGGAGCCCCTTTGAGGCTGTACAAGGTGTGTCTTTGATTCCCCATTCTATGAGAAAAAAATTAGTGCTGTTTTTTCAGACTAGTTGTCATATTTAACAAATACTACATCATTTCATTCTGAAACTCACATGAAGATGATGTTCCCTTGCCTTAAGAACACAGTTATACCCTCTTTTCCTTTTCTTTTTTTTTTTCTTGTAAATTTCTGATTTAGAATATGATCATTCAGGTAAACAGAAGTTTTTCACTTTTGTCACACTTCTCTTTGCAAAAGGATATGTGAGTAGTGAGTTCACCTTCATATTTTTATGTATTTCATGTATAACAATCCCAGATACTAACTGGATATTTAGAGAAATACACCTCTCTGTATACTGTGTTTGGTACAGTTTCCCTTAGACTTTTCAAGAAAATGTAACCAAATGTATGCCAGTATTTTAAAGATTAACTACTGCCCAGTATGTCCTATATGTACTACTACTAGGGTAGTATCTTCTTGAAAATTTAAAGGTCCTTCCTTCCTCCCTTAGGTAGGAAGTTGCTTGTGACAGGGCCAAAGCACTAGCAATTAGGACAAGAAAAATAACAGGTTGCTTTACTGACATTTTTTTTTCCTCCCTTTTTTACAGAATTCACGCTATGAAATCTTAAAAGCTCTCAGTCATTCCCTGTCCTTGGCAAACGATGTGGACTTTCAGGATTTGGCAGCAAAAACAGAACGGTTCACAGGGGCTGACCTAAAAGCTTTATTGTACAATGCCCAATTAGAGGCAATCCATACTCATTTAGGTTCAGGTTTAACACAGGTAAATAAAACTGGTACAAAAGAAGTTTCTTCTGTTCTTATTTTGATGTCGATATGTTTGAAAGGGTTAATTTTATCCATGTGTTTTTAGCAAAAATATTTTTAATAAGATTTTGGTTTCCTATATTTGTATACAGAGGATTAAAACCTTAATATGTTAGCAGAAAAATGCAAGAATAATGTAACAAATTAGTTTAAATACTTCTTAAACCCAAGATTTTTTCATTTTATGATAAGTGTTTAATGTTAAGTAGATTTATGTAAGCTAAATCTGAGGGATGACTGACAGATCAATATGAGGGATCCCACTCAGAGGTTCTCAGGAGCAGCTAGCAAATGCAGTTTTGAGGTGGCACATTTTGGATGGTGGAGGAAGCAAGAAATTGGTGGGTTTTGTGGAGTTGTTCCAACAGAGTGAGTCTCATCTAAGGTCAGGAGAGAAGTGGTGAGAGGGTGGTGGTATCTGAAGTGGCCTGCACTGACTCATCTTCCAGGCACCAGCTGATGCTTGCGCTTCCGAGGTTCAGGATCCCACCCTTGGTTTATACCCTTTATGCGACTGACAGGTCCTTTCCTCTCTTAGCCTCTGTTCAGCCACCTCTCCTCACATTTTTAATGACTGTCTTCTGGTTCTAGCTGGAAAGGGGCCGGCATGGCTTCCACTGCGAGGGGGTCACAGGGAAGGGTTGGGTCAGGGGTGCAAAAGCAAGGAGACCTCTTAGGTTCCTTTTGCCCCGGCTGTTACCAAGGCATGGGCTCTGAGGATGCAACTCTTAGTAGTGGGAGGGATCTCCAGCATAGCTTCCCGGGAGACCTTTTCACTTGTAGCCTCAGTAAGTTGGTAGTTGAATGGACACCTGATGATTATCCATTGTTAGAGGAGGCCATTGTCTAAAGTAGTGGTCTCTGGAGTGGTGTGCACCCACCCCGGGGGTGCACAGGACAATCCATTCAGGTGCAGGAACTATATACTAGGGCTTCAATAGTACATGTACATAAATTACAAATAAATAAACACGCATATATTTGGTGGAGTGTGCTCAGACGTTTTTCACTGGAGGGGTGTACAACCAAAAAGGTTTGCAGACAGCAGTCTAAGGCAACAACTGTGATTTCCACACCAACACCTAAGATGTGTTGACTATGACTGAAAATGAGTACAGCGATTCGGCGCTGTAAAAGTGGGCTCACCACAGTCTCCTGGAGCACTTTGCACAAGATACTGAATTGCCTGGAGGGAGTGGTGGAGGCGGAAGCGATGGAGTTCTGCAATGGAAAATGTACATGGAGTTTCCCAACGCTTGCTGTTACTGAGTGAGACAGTTCACAGCAAACAAACAAAACCTTAAGATTATCTCCTCGATTATTTTTCTAGCATGAAGACAGAAAGTTTTGTTTAAAGGCATTGGATTTTCTTAGCAGAATTATTTGTAAATATACTCCCAGAGAAAGACAGATTACTAGAATCAAATCGATACTTTCATTTGCACTGTGTATGAAATTTGTAAATGTATTTCAGATTGTAATTACTTATGAGTTAACACTTTTAATGTTCTGTTCTTTGCCACAGGATTTTGGTTCTAGTTCTGATAGTGACTTCAGTCTCTCTTCCATGGTTTTTCTAAACCACAGCAGTGGCTCGGATGATTCAGCAATAGACGGAGAAGCAGGGCTAGAGCAATCTCTTATTTCTTTAGACATGTCTGACTTGCTTCCTGAGGATCCAAGGTCCAACATGTATCGTCTTTATTTTGGAAGCTCTTATGAATCAGAGCTGGGAAATGGAACTCCTTCAGAATTGGTAAGTTACTCACTTAATACTTTGAATTTTGTAAATATTATCAGTTGTGAAGCAGAAAAACTGAAGTAGACAAATGGTATGGTGTTATAAATACAATTATGTCTGGTTTGTCCTTCAAACTGTCTTCAGCCTATGCCTTGTGGTCCCCAGTGGGGAAGAAGATGGAAGGATGTGATCTGACAAAATACAATATGGACGTTCTGCAACTTTGCAGGACTTCAAAATCAACATCCCAAAATACTGCTTAATACCTTAGAATTAAGCAAACTGCATTCATACTAGATCTTACTGCCTGGTCTAATGGCTTGCTGCCTTCCAAAGTTTAATACTAAAACAGTTTTTTACTTTTTGGTGTTTTTTTTTAACTTAGTTTTATTATTAAATGACCATCCAGCTTTCAAGAATTAAGTCATAACCTTAAGAACCAACAAATATTTTTCAGTTTCCAGTAGGGTGTGCATTAATGCAATAATCTGACCATGGGATTGCGCAGACAACAAAAGTAAACCTTAGCTTCTGTCAATGCTCTCAAGGAGCAGAATTGCTGCTGTTGCAGTACCCGTTGAGGAGAGCAGCCCCTTCTCTCTCCCGCTCGCCCGGAGGGATGTGCTGTTGGCGGCTCATCGCCCGCACAGGGACCAGCTTGGCTCCAGCTCGGCACAACGGAACGTGCTGCCTCTGGGCTCCCTGTGGTGAACGGGCGACTTCAGAGTCGGCGGGTGACCATGAGACATTCATTGTCAAGACCTGTTGTAGAACCGTTATTACTAGTAGTTACCAAAGTTGTTAGACTCTTGTGTTCAGAACTGTCTTGCATCAATTGTTAAAGCCACAAGTAACTCATCTTGACACTGGATAATGAATTACTGCCTACTAAGGTGCTTTTGTATGTTTTATCTTGCATTATAGTGATAGTGCTCAACTAACGTACATTTGGAGACTTCAGATTTCCTCTGACTGTTGAGGTTCCTCAGCAAGGCAACAAGGACTTTGATCTCTTAAAGTTGTTGAACTTCAAAGTTGCGTATTTTAACAAGTGCACAGACAATTTGGAGGTGATGAGCATTTAAATTATGAGTCATTCCAAAGCTAACTACATAGAACCACTTTCACAACCACTGATTTTCATATATAAATAAGACAATGGACTTAGCAGACTTTTATTCTGAGAATAGGCCATTGCAAAAATATTCAGATTTTTTCCAAACATGAAACAATTTTCAAATATGTACTTTTCTCTAAACACCTTAGCAAATTAACCTACATCTTTCTGTTCAAAAAGTTATGTATGTGATATATTTTTAAGAGGAAGTGCTCTTTTTGCCAGCAGGGGCAAGCTTATACTGAATTATGGGCTAAATCTTAATGGTGGAGTTGCTCTTCTGGATCCATAATGAGTTAATGTATTTCTCCTTGTGGTCAACTTAGAGCTCTTTGTGTTTGTCTGGACCAAACTCCATAACTCACGATTTCACCAGCGTGACTCAGAGAGACGTAGCGTCATCGCAGCCTTCAGTGCTCAGAGCAGCTTCTCAAGAAGACTCCCTGGAAAATAACCAGGAGCAGCAAATAGAGCACCTGAGGACAGAAATCGGTGCTGTCAAAGCCAACTACAGAACCAAGAGTGGAGTATGGCAGTTCTTTCAGTTATTTAGTCTTAGCACTTTTCTGTTGTTTTCCCACACTTCTTCAAATGTCAATAAATAATTTCTGCAATAATATTAAATATATCAAAAATAGCAAAGATAAATGATACCTCATTTGAGGAGAAATAAGCCAGATATTAGAGTTCATATAACTAAGTAGTTATTCTGTGTTACTAATTCTGGAAGGGGGCGCAGGACTTATGATTGTGTTTGTAATACATTTGTTTGCACATCTAATGATGAAGTTCCAGAGTTACTGATATTCATGGCGCTATGTCTTTGTTTCTGTGGTAATTTTTCGTTGTTCATGGCTCTGTTTTCAAGGAGGACAGCACCCTTAATCAGTCAGTGCTTGCCAAGAACACTTTAATTATTAACCAGTCCCATCTGATGACTGCACTTGAGGGTATAAGACCATCCATTAGCCAAGATGACTGGAAGCATTTTACTGAACTGTAAGTACTACTTTTTAATGTCTGTAATTGTGTATTCAGTGGAGATTTGGTCTTTTCACATTTCTTATTCATCAGAAATACAATAGTTATGTGGGGAATGGCAGAGTTGAATAGCTTCTGACAGCAATTTTTTCCAGAAATACTAAATTAACATACAAAATATTTTAGCAATGCATTGTCTTCTATTGTTTTTATTAATGTAGGACTTAGAAATTCTAATCATAGACCAGAAAACACTTGTATTATGTTCAGAGCTGTACCAGTACAAAGAGGCACAGATTCTCAGATGTAGAGTGGGGTCCTTCCTGCTCCCACTGAGCAGTAGCTCCTCGTGTTCTCAAACTGCCGGGTTTGACTCTTCATAGGGGTCTTTGTAGCTGCTGTTTTGGGAAAAAGGCAATAATCTGCAGAAAAGGAGACTGTGTCTCCTTAGACTTGGAAAAGACTGGAGTGAAAAAGCTGGAAACTGGCACCAGGATGTTCTTTGATCTCACCAGTGTTTTTTTCTGACATGAAGATTGTTAGGAGTTCTCTTCCTCAGCTGATACATGGATAAACAGGTCTTACCCAGCATGGGGAAGAGAGAAGGAAGGGACAGGAAAGGAGGAGAATGAGAGATGCTTCCCAGGAGCCTGTACTGTCCTGTCCACTTCTGTTCCTTGCCCCATCTGCCCTCTCCCCAGCCCCAAAAAGGGAAAACGAAAAATAAAAAAAAAAGCAGCAGGGCAGAGAGCTCTCTCAGGTTTGTGGGTGAAAACTCCTCCAGGTCTGAGGAGACATGCACTCTCCACCCGCATAAAAATATACGTAAACATCTGTAGTTCTGTGTTGCGTTCCTGTGAAGAGGCGTATGCAAACAGGCATTTCGTAAGAATTTGCTAATATCTTTCTTTGTTTCCAGGTATGATAATTTTCAGAATCCCAAGAAGAGGAAAGGACAAGTTGGCTCCACATTCAGACCAGGACAAAAAATGACTCTAGCTTAGTAACTTGTGTATTGGCTTGTAGTTGCTAAACTGTGACTGGAAATTACAATTGTGATTAAATCAGATTATTTATATTCATATGGATTTATTAATGCAGCAGTTGAAGATAAGTTTCTTTTAAACTTACATGCTGTAAAATTGTCACGTTTTATTTTGAAGAAAATTGTCTTCCTTCAGATTGATATTAAATTTTTGAGAGAATATCGGCTATGTTCTGTCCAGTTGTTTATCACATAAAATTCTGAATTTTGTTTTTTATCAGTATAGTTGCCACAACCTCACATTTATTTCCTATCCCTGTTTATTTCCTCACAACAAATAGATTCCATTTGAATAAACTGGAATATCTAATGGTGGAAATGTTTTAAAAAAATCCTATATAGGCATTCTCTAGTGGCCTTCAGAGAGGTGTTGGAGAAGGGTGGTACTCCATGTGTTCATTGGCAGACAACTAACGTAGTACTTACAGAACAATTAGCAACTCGTCTAATACTTCCAGAACAGCTAGCAAAAAAATATATTGATACAAACCAAGGTAATTGCATGTTGGTTTCTGCCACTATTTATTATTCAGAAGAATCTCAAGCTGCATTTCGCAACAACTGTATCTTATCCCCCTCTGTTCAAAAACACCTCTGATGTTTGGGAGCTTTCTGATGTTGCATCCTGTTGAAATTATTCACAACCACTGTCTTACTGAAGACTGTTAAAGAGTTGCCTTCCCTGGCTGGTGGATAGATAAGCAGGTCTTAACAGCAGGGGAAAGAAGGAAGGGATGGGAAAAGAGGAAAGCTAGAGATGTTTCCCATGAGTCTGTCCCCCGCTTTCACAATGTTTTGCCAGTACTGGGGGGTTTTGCTTGGCTGGTTTTTCACTAATCCTCCTTTCCTACTATTCACCTTCCTGAGGTAATTAGAAAACATAGATTTTTTTTTTTTTTTTTTTTTTTTTTTTTGGTGGTCTTCCATAGCCATGATGTGCCTTTTCACACCTGCATTGCTTTGGGCCATTGGGCATTGTTACCTTTCCGTGATCTCTTCTTCAGGCACATTAGTAGCAGGAGCCTTCCTCAGGCCGATCCTAAATGTTTGATTATATTGGTCCCACTACGCGTTCCAATTTGTTATTTCATTCATTGACATGTATCATGGTATGTCAGTAATTAGAAGCACTCATCATAGTGACCGTATGATTATAGAGTTTACTGCTGTCTATTTATCTGTAGTTCCTATTCCCAGTGCCAGGAAATAACCCAAGGAATGTATGATCTGTCTGTTTATTCTTCCAGCCTGGCACGGGTGAAGCCTGTGTACCCTACAAGCCGTGATACACTACAAGCCTTAGCTTTTAATACCCCTGATTTTCTCATTTATGCTGAGCTGTTGCTTTTTACTTATGCTTAACTCTTGCTTCAGTAGGTTTCGAAGTTGAAAATCTTTACTGCATTACTACAAAGCTCTACTATTGTCAGTACCACTATGGCATTAACATCATACTATTTTTTAAAAGTCGATACGTGTTTGTTCAGTTAGTGTTAGAGCCATATCCTACTTACCTCTGACCTCCAGTTCATCTTTCTACATAATAGTGTCATTTATTTCCATGTTCCCCTCGCTCTAACCGGCTGTAGAGGTGCGTATGAACAGGGGTTGAACAGGTAAGCCATTTGCTGCACAGGAGCCAGCCGATCCCTGTCGGATGCTCCCCAGTAACTCACATTTACACTGGTAAATGTAAGGTACTTGAAGAAATATATCTTTTAACAGAAGAGGGACAAAACCCCACAGATGTTGTTAATGAAGCACAGCAGCTGGCAAACTGTAACTAGTTACTCTGCTTTGTTTATAAGGCAAAACTCAAAACCTTTTTTTTTTTTTCTATTTCCTTTTCCAGGTGCAGTAATTCACTCCGGGCGTTTCTGGCCTTCAGGATGTAGTTTATGTGTTTATCAGTTTCTTGTCATGTTTCTTCTGATGATTATTCATCCAGTGACATTTTGAGCTCATTCAAAATACTTTTTTCTCTTACTCGAGCTTCAAATTCTAAATAGTTTCATCTCTAACCTAAGGAAATGTTGTATCATCTTCTATACGAATATTTGCATTTGAAACTTCAGCCCGGTTGCTTTCGTTGATTAGTTCCTGTAGTTTCTCAGACAGCTCTAGGAGCTTTTCACTTATTCTTCCACCTACTGACTTAAGGACTTCTCAGTCAAAGGTTCTTTTCTACTATGAGCACATCCGTAAGAAGGTCTTCTAGCTCTCTCCTTGCCAAAATTGTTCAAAGGACATTGCGGTTTATTACATCTTTTCTATTTCTGTAATAGTTGAAGATTTCTTTACCAAAGCATCCAGATTAGCCCAAATTAGTAGTAGCATCTGTTCTTTAACTTATGTTTAGATAATGGATGTACCAGCTTCATTAAAAATGGAAATTATTTAACCCTCCCAGCAATGATAATCTTGTAATGCATTGACACCTAAATCCGAAAGGACCAGTCGGGGGCCAATCGTAATTAAAACAAAGATGGTATAATAATCTGTGGAATTACCTTCACGCTTTTACTCATTTAATTAGAATACTATGCTTCCGTGCCAAGTCTTATATTGTGAAGTTAAAAAGGAAAGCAGGCTTGCATTAGGCTGTGTGTCGAGGTCCTATCGGTCCTCAACCAAAATTAGAGACTGTACTGTCCTGAGAAATGTTCTCAAAAACCAGGAAGCCGACGTTCCATCCCTGCTTTCCCCATCTGTGCTCTTCCTTCCTACGTGCAAGGAATTTCATCAGCTCGCTGAACCAACTCAGGGTGTGTGTATATACACCCTATGGAGAGAACCTTGACTGGTGCCGTGGGGAACATCGTTTGATCCCAGGAGGTAGGTCCCTATTAGTAACCGGGTGCTGCTAGGTGACCTTCAGTTCCCTCCTGAATTACGTTAACATCTCACCGTGAAGGACAGCGGGGCATCTAACTGAGGCCTGGCCAAGGTCCGTTCACAGGCGCAGAGGTCGGGTGCGCAGGGACAAAGCCTGTCGCTGAAGGGAGGGTGACCCCCTCCATGCAGGGTCCCCCCTCTGCGGGGGCTCTCCCACGGGGCCGGTACCGACAGGGCACCGGTAACAGGGTCTGTTTCACGTTCTGCAGGGCAGCGGGGATTCGGCTGCGATGGCTCCTGAAGGCACCAGCCAAAGGGCGGACGTCGTGCTTGAGCCTTTAGACCACTGTTTTCCAGCCTTCTCCGCCAAGAACCAAGTCTGTGAATCAGCACCCTAAAACCGGACAAATTCCGTGCCTCCCTGCCAGCGCCTCTGCCGTTCCCACCCCCGTAAGTGACACCGATGTCAGTTTTCTGGGTGTGCGTCACACAGAAAAGGTTGATAACCTGGGGCAGGATTCTCCTTTCGCTCCTGCTGTCACCAACATCGTCAGCTGTCACTGACCTTTCTCCATCGCCAACCGCTCTTTACCCGTAGTCGAGGGACTTGTGAAGAAGCGAGTCTTAAAAATAGATGTAAATACTTACCTTGTTTCTAATGCAGAAGGGATTATTTCACTTTGCTAATGGGAACTCCATTTCCTCTACTATCCTGTAATTTTTCTTAAAAGTAATGTTTAGGCAGCTTTTACTCTAAAAGCGATTTATATTGGAAGCTGTCTCCCTACAGCTGTGTAGCTGATGTATTTTTCAGACACTGCCTTTTAAAAATAAACCTGTTTTGAAGCAATCCACAATTCCAGATTGAGCCTGTTGGTGACTGGAAAAAGTTTCTGGAAAAAAAGATGACACAAGTCATTAATTAACTCTACTGAAAGACTCGGGTGTCTGGACGTTGAGGGAATTTGTTAATTTCTAATAATCAAAATCTGCCAGACGTGCTTTCCCAAGAACTGGGGACACTGAATGGGGACACTGAATGCCATCCACTGCGTCAGCTCCTGCTGTTGGGAACACTGCTCTGCCGTAAATCACGTTTGTTGTTTGTTTGGGAAACAGAATTTCTGTTGTACAGTGAAAATTTCACAAGGTACTTATCGTATAACTTTCAGTTCTTAAGGAATTGAACTTTGTTCCATTTACAAAGGGAAAGAATAGAAAAGATTTCCTAACCCATTTGAAATGAAATGTAAAGATAAGTAATGTCTGCTGAGGCTTAGATTGCATTAGCCTTGTGTGTCCTATTAGGCCTCACCAGCTAGAACTCTGCTTTACAGTTAACAGTCTGGTTAAAATACACAAATTTTATGAATTACATTAGATTTGAAAAGTACTTTGGATTTTAGTTCATCCAAACAAGTCTAAATTTTGTGTGCACCGATCTACATTTAATGTCAAACAGGGAGTTTCTCCCTCCCCCTGTTCAGGCATCAGGGAAGCAAAGTAAATTCCTCCAGCCCAAAAGCAAATAAATCTTTTAAAATATAATTTCAAAACAAAAGTGTTGTATGAATTTAATTTTTTCGCAGGATATTTTACTTGAATTAACTGCTGTGTGTGTCTCAGTATGTGTGCGTGTGTATATATAAAATATGAAACAATATATAGTTGACTTTATTAATATCATTAATCTATCATTTTACCTGTTGCCTAATTTATTTCATAACTCCTAGTTATTACGAAAACAGCAGAATATGTACATGCTGCATTATTGCGTGAGGATCTGAGTGTTTATTATTTGATAGCTCCTAGGCTGATGTATGAGCGAAGGCAGCTCTCCGGGGAGAGAAGACAGCGATCCTCGAGCAGGGAGCGATGCAGGGGCCTGGGAGAGACCGGGAGAAAAGCAGCGTTCCTTGCAGGAGTTCGGCAGCATCAGCCCCATGGAGTGCAGCGGGGAGAGGGGATTACCATTTGTCAGCGTCAGCTGCCAGGTAGGAATTCACTTTGCTCTCAGGGGCATCCTTTGGGAATGACCCGCTCCCGGGGGGCTGCTGGGCCGGGAGGAGCTGGGGTGGTTTGGCAGAGCCCTCCTCCCGCAGGGGGCTGGAGCGTCTCCGTCTCCCTTCCCACTCCTTTAGGAGTGGCCCATCTGCTGGCGGGGTGGTGGCATCAGGTGTAGCTGCGGGTGAAGTGAAATATTTTGCACTGGAAGCACAAGGGAGATGGCAACTTGGTCCCGATGACGTGTTTGACCTCAGTGCAAGCTGCTGTAATACACAAACAGTTTTAGCATTTAGTAACTGCTACCCCATTTGGCCTCAGGTACCAATTGTGAGACATTAGTTCTATAATCCGTTTTAGGTTTTTAGCAAGTCCTATACCAGATTGCTTCTCCTATTTCATTAGCGTATGCACAGCGGGATTGGAACGGTACAAAACAGTGTTCTAAGGCACAGCTGCTTCAGCTTTCCCATTTCTAAAGTAGGGTAACAATCTGTTACAGGTACACTGAAATAAAAATCTATTTACTGAGGTTTGATGTGCTGTTCTAGCGATGCAGCAGAAAGACCCAGGATAAAATACTTTCAGATGCTCAGATGGTGGCTGGAAAAGAAATGCTAAATCATTCAACTGGTATTCAGGTCACAAGTCTAAGTCAGATTAATAGAAATGAAGTATGAAAAATTCTTCCTCTGCATCCTCTAGCAGCTGGTGGAGCTTTTGTAGGACTCCCAGGTATGCGGCCTTCCTCCAGCGTCCAGCAGCAGCGTCCTATCGGCTGCTGCGAGGAGGTAGATGTTTTATCTCTGAGCAGTGCTGTCCCACACGAGTCTCCAAAAATCTTTAATAGCTTGAATTAGTTGAAATGATTTAGTGAAGAACAGTATCTCAGGGAAAAGATTGCTTTCGGGGCTCCTAGGTGCAAAAAGACAACCTCCTCTTTCTTCATTGTTCATACAAAACAGCTCTTAAGAGTCTGCAGCAAAGATTATTACCCGACTTGGGCATAGCTCTAACATAGTGGGTATCTTGTGGAGGCCCAGTGGGTAAGTGGACACTGGCACTAGGTTTTGGTACATCTTATTAAGGTCACACAGCTGTTGGGTGATTTCCCTTACTCCCAGAGAGCAGCACCTTTTAGAATATAAAAGCCAAATATCTGAAACTACGCACAAAATCTTGTCAATGCCATATTATAGAATTCCAGCATAAGCACTGTTAGGATTAAAGCCACACTCACAGTTTTGTGTCATTTTTTCTACTAGGAAGATATTTGCATCCTTCAGATTCAATGCTAATCTCTATTTCCCCAATTATTGCCAAGTTTCAGGAAAAAACAAATTATTTCTTAATAGTACATATTACTTTAATACAATGCTTGTATATTGTCAAAGCACTGCTCAACTAACGGTGTAACCAGAGCACCATGACCTTGTTTAGATTCTAGAAAGCTACAGCAGGAGCTCTCTGGTGTGTAACGGCGTTTGCCAACAGTGAACGTGGGAGCCCATTTTCTAATGCCCAGTTTTCCAGGAGTTAAAAACTTGCCGATTTTCTAAATGCCTAAAAAGACGGCTTTTATTTTTAAAAGACCAAAATGTCCTGAATGAAAAAGCGGAGTTTAAAAGATAGATATAGAAAGAAACTCTTAAAGTCAGTGCATTGAAGCTTCCTATCCCTGTGGGTCCCGGGGAGGCGGCAGCCCTGCCTTCCCACGCTCCGCCGCCCCCTCCCCGTCCCCCCGCTCCCCCCCTCCCCGCGTCGGGGCGGGCAGAGCCCAGGGCCCCCCCGGCTCCTGCGGGTCCCGCCGGCAGGGACAGCGGCTCCCGGGCAGAAAGAGCCCTCGCCGCCCGGGGCGGGCGCTCCGCGGGGGGGACGCAGGGAGCGCGTTTCTGGGTGCCGGTGACCGACGCCCGGCCCGGTCCCGGGGGACCTTACCGAAGCGGAGGGAAGGGAAAGGGAAGCCCCTCTGTCCCGCTGAGCGGCGGGCGGGGACCCGCGGGGGCGGGCGGAGGATGAGCGGCGGCGGCTCCTCGGCCCTGTCGGCCCGCGGCGCCCCGGGGCTGCCGGACGCGGGGTTCGCCCTCCGCGTCGCGATCCCCAGGTGCGGAGAGCTGCCGGTCGCTCGGGGGGGTCGCCGGGCGAGGGCGGAACGGGTCTCCGGCAGCGGTGTCCTCGAGCGACGGCCGTCTCTTCCAGGGCATCCTGAACTTGGGCACCAGGAGAACAGGCTCAGCTTTGACTTGCTGGAGGAGAGGGTAAGTGTTGCTGCCTTGGGGCCGCTCGGGGTTCAGCCGCCAGCCCCCCCGCCCGTTGTGCGGTGCCCGGTGACCCCTCCAGCGAGGGGCAGGGGGCGTTCGGGGGGGGCTGGGGCTGGCAGCTTTCCCAGGGCAGCGCACTTGGTGCGTTTATACCGACCGCTCCAGCTGCTCCCTGGGAAATAATTTGCCCAGTAATATTTATACTGAAAACTTGCCTCTGGTCGGAACCCAGAATAGGTTCGGTTTTGCTTGAATGGAGCGTGTGCTCCCAACAGAGCCCGTACGAGAGGCTGCTCCCGTTTCGGCAGAAAATACTGCTTCGGAATGGTGGCTTTCAGGAAGAAGTGTGTTTTCAGAGGGGAAAATTATGGCCTGATGAGATGCTCGTTTGTGTGATGGCAAAGCCGAAACTATGACTGAAAACGCTCCATACGGGAAATTCAGACTTTGAGCAAAATTAAAGCTGCATCCTACAGGTGATGCTGTTGCGTGCTGCAGTGAGCGCCGGTCTCTGAAGGCAGCTGGGGGGAGATGGCACATTCTTTAAAGGCACTACTTTCCCAGAGTGAGTTCTAGTTCATCCGCTGGAAAGCGTTGGTGTTCTGCTGTGTGTGTTAGCAAAGCGAAGATGTAGTGGCCGGGCCGGCTCCTGCAGCTTCCCAATTCCCTCTTGCTTCCCCTTCCTGCTTCCACGGGGTAGGAATTTTGCACTAGTGCACCTGCTAGTGCATTTGCAGTGCTTGTGGCAGAGGGTCGAGCATAAACTCAACGTACACGTAGGTTTGCTGATGAGTTGGTACTTGGAGAGAATTTTTTTCTGTAGGAATAAATCAAAATCGATGCCATAATGAGTGTAGTTTTCCACGGGGACACCTGCTTTGAGAGCAAGAAAGCCCCTGCTGATAATTCAGCTGGTTTTCTTCTCTAACAGATAGAGTTGCTGTCACTTTTACTCAGTTGGTTGAGAAGTTAATCAAAGCTGACATGACATAAAAGCTGATATCATAAATATTGCAGGCGTTGTTTGAGCTTTGATATATCTCAGAAGTGGCTGCATCATCTCTTAGGTTCAGCTGAGATGCTTTTCTTCTGTCTTATTCAGGACTAGTTTTAATATGTGACAGGATAATCCAATAAATAATTTTTTAATTATTTCTTTCATTCATTTTGATGATGTTTTAATGTTGTTTTCTAGTATCTTAAAACCAAAAAAGGGAAGTGCAAAGTATAAACATGATTGTAACTCATAAATGTTTATAGTCTCCATTTCCTTTGTGTTACTGAATAGCGTTTGTTTTTTTTTAAATAATCAAGTTTTACTCTGCTACAGCAGAACAGGACCTCCCAAGAAGGCTGTGTGCTACAGCATCTCTCTTTCGTGTCACTAGCTCACAAGACCCGACATGAATTACCTGGAGCCTGGTCTGTTCCAGTATTCGGATGCACAGGGTACTGGGAGGTAAGAGGGTCCTGCCCCCGCCAAGCTGGGCACGTTTCATTTTTTGGGTAAGCCCAAGGGTGTGTTCCTGGCACCCGCTGGCAGGCTCTGGGGGTCCTGTGCAGCACCCACTTCTCTGGATTTCTGCTCTGCTTTTGTTCTCCCCACCTTCAATGTGCCCCAAAGGCCCAGAATTCCAGAGGGGGGCTTGTTGGCAGGCAAGAGAGCGTGTCACCACGTGGTGAATGGTGTGGATGTGGTGAATCACTCCTGCAGTGAGTCGCTCCGGGCTCGGTGAGGGATAAACTGAAACTCTGGGGGCTGTAGGAGCAGAGGTGAAATACTGGCTCCCTGAAGAGCCATGGGAACTCCACCACCGCCTTCACTCGGCCTGAAAGCCTGTCTCCATCTAAAGAATTGTCATTGACTCAGGTTTCACTGTTTCTGGTACCCAAATTCCTGTCCTTTCTCCAAAAACAGATCCCACTCAGGTTCAAAGATGCTTTATTTTCTCATGTTTCTAGTGCACAGCAGTAATAGTTGAGTCACAGTCACTGTTATTCAAGGTAACAGATGGCTTCTGTCTCACAAAATGTAGCACACTGGGTATCTGAGGAAATTATATTATTTAATCAAATTCTTCAAGGCTTTCATAACAATGAATTATGCGTTTGTTCTATTTTTGGTAAGCTTCATTCTTCTGCGTGTATTATTTTGTGCTCCTTTTTCCCGAGAAATACATGGCTGCATATTTGACTTCAGTTCTGTATTTCAGCTTCAGAGAAGAAATTGCCAAATTTCTAACTGACTACGCCAGAGCTGCAAAAGCGCTGAATCCAGAACATGTAAGACAAGGGCTTTATCTTTGCGTCTTATTTTTCTTAAACTGATAAGGATGAATAAATCTGCACGCAGATGTCGGCAGGGTACTACAGGAGAGGGATATATGCAAGATGTGCAGAAATCTTAGCTGTGTTAATTTTCCATTTGAAAGAATGGGCAATGTTCAAGGACGTAGTGTTATAGGAGGAGTAGTGTGGCTTTTTCACTCTGTTTTTTTTAATTTAAACTTAACAAGTGCTGGTATTTCTGCTAAATATTTCATTGCTAAATGAAAGCTCGTACTGTTTCTTTCAGATAACTGTTATGAATGGCTGTTGTGCTGTTTTTGCTACTCTGTCAACTGTATTGTGTGACCCTGGTGGTGAGGAAAAACTTGATTATTTTACTTAAAAATGTTTATTAGCAGTGACTGTAATCGTATTATGACTTCTGACAGCCTGCTGTCACCCTAACTGCCTGAGTGAAGTAAAGCATGGCATTTCTCTGTCACTGGCAGAGGGTCTTGGAAATAATGCCTCTGTTTCGAGGATGGTGGACAATGTTCGAGGTACCAGCAGGCCCACTCGCTTTCTGGAATGCAATCTATGGTATTTTGAGGAGCGTTGTAGAGCGATGAGAAGGGTGTCAAGAGAATGCAGTGTGTTTTGAGAAGTTACAAGAAAAAGAGGCGGGAGCCGTGGTGGAGGCTGGAGGGAGTAGGCACCCAGGGAGGGAGGTGTGCCGTACTGGGTTGCAGTCCGGGACCCAGAGAAAATTAGGGTAACGGGGTATGGAAAACTCATGGAAGGAATTTGGAATAGGGGAAAGGAGCTGCAGCAAAAGAGGGATTTCCGGTCAAACAGGGGTGGTGGTGAGGAGGAAGCAGAGGTGGGAATGCAGAGCAGAAGGAGGGGAGTCCCGGGAAACAATCTGCTCACAGCAGAAGGAGGTGGCAGGAGGAAGCAGAGAGCTCTGCCAGGGAGAACGGTTTCCCGGCGGGTTTGGCGTGAGGAGAGCAGCGTGGGTGTGCAGCACCCCACGGAACGGGGAAAGCCGGGAAGGCCTGCCCGGGGAGGAGGGTGTCCTCCAGGACAGGAGGCTGTGTCGCCCCATCCCACCCCATCACTGGCACCAGGAGCCCTTGGGAGGAGGGTGGAGTGATGGGGAGTAACGAGGCGCAATGACATCAACGATGCCAGCATATTGGTGGCAGAAGCGCTCTGAAGCCAAAGAGTTTTGTTTAGCTTTAAATGATAATGTTTACGGAAGGCTAGTAGTATCTGTGTTTATTTTCATACGTTCAGATTTAATTAGATTTGCACAGTTTTAACAGGAACTATTCCACTTGAGCACCAGCAGGCTCCTTTTGCCCCTTCATTAACATAGGAAGCCAACTCCGTCCCCTCCGAAACCCTGTCCCACGGGGCTTTGCAGTGTCTCCAGGAGAACACCGACCTGGGGCTACTTCACAGCAAAAAAGCGGGTTGGGCGGATGCTGTAGGCTCCCTGGCTGCGAGATAGCGCTTGGGCAACCAGAACGAAGGAGTTGAGGTTTGCGGCAATTCCGGGTGAAAAAGTGATAGTAACAGAGCATTAGCGAAATACTGAGTGCGAGATCACCATTTGTCATTATTATTATTAAAATAAATTAATTAAAAAAATAGCTAGTTGATCAGGTCCATTCCCTTTCACTGAAGATTTATACGCCTATTGAATCTGGTATTGCAAATGTTAAGGAAGAAAATTGGGAGATAATTCAGGTAGGTTGATGTGTGCTAAATTTTCAATTTTGTTTAAATATTGTTTTAGGCCACGGTGAAGGTTTTGAGATTAAATCAGATGTCAAATTCTGAGCTTGCCAGCTTGGTCTATTAGACTGGAATGAAATAATTGCTCATGAGAAATATTCCTTTCATTTTTTAAATGTTTTTAGATGGATATCTTATTCCAGCTCCATACTATGGTGGTATAAATGCGAAAACATGGCTTTATGGCGGAATACAGCCAGTTCACGCGCTCTTGTTCAGTGAGGTAAAGCTTCAGCTATCCACATACTTTAACAGATATTTCACCAGGAACAATCAAAAAATCCTGTAAATGCGAACCAGGGTGGAGCGAGGAGCCGGGATGGGTCTGGCACTTGGGGACAGCCTGTTTCTCCGGCTGCGGCGCGGCGGGGGCTGCTGTCATCAGAGGGGTGGGGTTGATCTCCAGAGGTCCCTTCCAACCCCATGTCATTCTGTGAGTGCGCTCGTTCCCTGCAGACACTGCTCTGCTCTGACGTGATGAGTTGTAGTTTGTCAGCTCTAACTCTGTCGCTCCCGCTACCAGTAAATTTGGTTTGCAGGTTTTCCCCCTCAAGCACTGGGAGCCGTATCTGCCAGGTGAGTTGTGTGAGGCTGGTTCCCCCTCAGAGCCCGGTGGCCAGCGGGGCCAAAGGGGGCAGCGTCTTTCATAACAACAGATGGAACAGACAGAGGGGAAAAATGTGATCTTCCAAGTACACAAGCTCTTCTGTAAGTCGGTGATAGAGAAGTCTTGAATAAGGGCAACACCTAAAAACAAAATAACTGAGTTTTGTAGAAAAGACTGATCTTCATTTCAGATTCTGAGGTGATGATAGTATTGCTGTCAGACTGCTGGGAGCATCCTTCAACTAGTGCTACGAGAAACTTCTTTTGTTTAACTTCTTTATCTTATAAAAGCCAATAGCAATTCACCCTCTTCCTTTTTTTTTTTTTTGTGTATTTTTAGTATTTTTTTTATTCTTGTATTCTTGTTGATTTATTTTTTTTTGTTCTGTAGGTGACTGATGAAGAAAGCCACCCTTTCCAGTTAACAGTTGAAAAATTAGAAGCTGCGTTACAGAGAGCTAAAAAGCAGGTATGAATAACATAGATTTCCATGTTTTCCTAGTTATTTTGTAAGCAGCATATGTTCTCAGCATCGAACCATTTGTACATTTTCATCTGTGTAGATTTTCAGTCTTGTGACTGAGGTGGGTCCAACTCCAGCAACAGGAGCTGATTTCATAATCTGGGCGCTGTAACAAAATGCAGAGAAACTCCCTGACTCATGTTTCATGAGGAACAGATCTTAACTTGTGTTTCAAGACCAAGTTTCTTTCTCTGTAGATTTTAATTGAATTTGAACTGTTATAAACAAGCTATTGTTCTGACCCTTGGAAGAGAGAATATGCTACTGTAACAACCCATATGGTTAATTAAAAAAACACGTCTAATTTGATTTGGAAGAGGACTCTTCTGAGTTCCAGCTAACAAGGAAGTGCTAGCAAATAAAAAAATACAAATGTAATTTTTCCAGAGTTTAAGAAACCTCATTAGTTCAAAATACTTAGCATGGTCAGTGATTTTATTCTGATCAGAATTGTGTAAATGAGGATATTAATTGTCATATTGCTTGTCACATACATATTTTTTTTTTTACATTCCTCTGTGTTTGGAACCGCTTTTCTTCCCTCTGAAAATGTTTGGGTTTGTGAGTGTCCACAGAGTAGTGCTCACCAGAATTTCAGGCTAAGGTGTTTCCTATTCTTAATGTCTTGATGTGCATAATCCACTCACTTCATGGAAAATTATAAATGCGCCTAAACTTAACTGTGTGCTCATCTTTGAGAAGCTCCAGCAGGGGAAGCACAGGCTGAATAGTAAAACATTTTACCCGAGATGAGGTGGTGGTGGTGATGTTTCAAAACAATAAGTGAGATGATAGACTTTCAGGATAGAAAATGTGGTTTAACAATTGATAAAAGCATATAGTTACAAGGAATGTCGCTTATAGATGCCAGTTATAAGTAAGATCAGGTATAAAAAGTGGCTATTTTGGATACAGGCAAATGTGTGCATAACGCTTTTCTTATAGCTGTGTTGAAGCTGTCCTAGTTAGCTAATTGCTCGATCAGCATGGCGGCTATGTTTAGACGCCATCTGTATGTCGTGTCATCTGTCTGTGCCTCTGCCAGCCCTCCGGAGCCCAGCCTCAGGGAGCTCTCCCGTGGCCCTGGCAGAGGCAGGCGGGAGCTCCCTGCGCTGTGCCCCGGGCGATGGATCACGGGCCAGAGTAACGCTCTAGAGACTGAGATTGTCGGCCTTCGAGAGCTGCAACTGTCCTCACAAATAATATTATAAACGTCCCATTTGGGTACATGCAATGTCCTGAATAGCTGGAAGAACGAGACTAGATCAGCAGCTGAGAGACTGCCGTCCCAGGGTGGCTTCTCCTGTGGGCAGTGGTGCCTCCTCACTCGGCATCTCCTGCCCGTGCACAGCAGATGTCAAACACACCACGCATCCTACGGAGCCAGGCGTTCCTGCGGAGCAGCTGGTTGGGCTCAGTCACTGCATCTTACCCTGCTTTCGGGCAATTTCCTCCTGTGGCTGCATTCAAAGGCAATAAACTGAAAGTCTGTTTCTTGAGAAGTTCTTGCCCACGGCACTCATCAACGCTGAAACAAACAGGACGTGGCAGAGAAAGCAAATATCAGGGCTTCCTCATCAGGGAACTCGATTTTCTGGAGTTCCCAGGGAGTTGGTCTTTGCAAATAATCTCCTTGGGAGGAGGCTTGGGTGGAGTGAGAATTTGCAGTGGGTGAGGCTTTCTAAAAATTAAAAATGCGGAAACAAAAAATACTAATTTAATTTCAAGTTTATCCCAAACATGAAGTAAGAAGGCAACTCCTCATGCTGACATGTTTGAAGTCTTTAAAGTTACTCCTGTAGTCATTGCACTGTTTGGTGTACAATAAAAATGTATTTGCTGCTTATAGTTCATGTACATTAAGGATTTTTTTAACAAAAATGATAATATAACATATTATATAATACATACACATAATATACAACATATAATAAGAAAAATTATAAATAATAACAAGATGATTTTCTGAAAAATAACTGTAGAATTAGAGAGACTGGTTATGCTTGTACTTGTAATCTAATTTTTGATCCTGTGGGACTCTTCTTATTACACAGTAGAATATATACAATCTCTTAGAATAGTTGAATAACAACACGTAACTTTTGTGGAGAATTTCTGTAACAGAAATTCTGCGCTGTTCATAAATATAATTAAAAAAGTAATTACTTGCTTAAGACCTCTGCATATTTCATAGAACATCAAGTAATTAAATTTTCAGTCTTCTGCAGATTCTACTACTTTTTTAAAGAAACAAGCAATACTGAAAAATCAATTACTTGGCACGTTATTAGATGTCAAAGTCCAATTTCTGTTCAGCTTTCCCATGTTTATCCATAGTAACTTTGCTCAGTCCTGGGAAATTATTTTGGAAGTATGGCTGTAGAACCTGTAATGATCTCCACAACACCATAATCTTGCCTGTTGATATCAGTGGGTGTTTCAAATGGATTTTCATTTACTGATAAACTGTTTAGTGTGGTTTTGGGGGTGGTATAGGATAAATGACTGAAACCAGGTCGGTAGCTGGAACTTTGGTCTATAGAGTAATTATATTATGCAATTAAATAATTTTCAAAAGCTGCTTCTGACTAAGGGTTAACAAACGTAGACTCATAGAATCACAGAATGGTTAGAGTTGGAAGGGACCTTAAAGATCATTGTGTTCCAGCCCCCCTGCCCTGGGCAGGGACACCTCCACTAGAGCGGGTTGCTCCAAGCCCCATCCAGCCTGGCCTTGAACCCCTCCAGGGATGGGGCATCCACAGCTTCCCTGGGCAACCTGTTCCAGTGCTTCACTACCCTTACAGTAAAGAATTTCCTCCTAATATCTAGTCTAAATCTCCCCTCTTCCAATTTGAAGAAGATCTAACTCTCCCCTCTTCCTTGCTGCATCCTCACTAGTCGTGTGTTTGAGGTTGTTGGTGTCTCCAACTATCAGTTTTTCTTTTTCCAGGGCATCCGAGTCAGAGCATTAATCCTCATCAACCCCCACAACCCATTAGGGGATGTTTACCCCGCACAGTTACTGAGAGAATGCCTCGAGTTTGCGCACAGGTTTGAGCCCTAGTGTTATTTCTTTGGTATTTCATTTTCTGGTCATGCAGCGGAGCAGTGATGAAAAATGGCCTTTGGCAATTGCTTGCTCTTTGCTTGGGCGTGCCGGGAGGAGGTGGCAGACAGGTCCTGAATCATGTTTCTTGTGTAACTGCCCTATTTCCCTGGCCTTTCTGGGAACACTAGAATAAATTGCCTAACCTGGGATCCAACAATATCTTTCTGAATGAAATACTGTTGGGATTTTTGTTTTTCTTTTATGTGTGGTTTAAACTTACGAAACTTTTTACTTGCCTGACTGTTTCTTTGTTAACCCGCTTTGATGCACAACTCTGAAAACAACAGCAGGTGATTGTCCATCTTTAGCAGTAGTAAACATGGCCAGCGTCGCCATTTGAGACATTAGCAAAATAAGAAAATCTTAACATTTGCTGTTGGGGGGGAAGCAATTGAATTGGCAAAGTGTAAGGCAACGGTCTGAAGTTCTGTCGCATCTTCTGTAATTACTGAGCCTGAGATGTGCAGACAAATCCCTTTCCATCAAAGGAATATGCCTCTGAAATATCTCATCCCCGTTCCACTTCTTTTAGCCCTAACCAGCTCAGAGTTCATGCTCTAAGCTCTACCAGTCTCCTGAACCCCTTGGGTACTGATGGAGAAAAGACACTTCCTTTTGAAAAGCATCTATATTTGTTTTTAGGAAAAGGTGTATTCCTTTCTTATTTCAGTGAACTTCTGGCAAAGAATGACCGCAAAATCCTGTACACACTTTGAATCCTAACGATGCTTCATTGCTGACAATCTTAAATAGAGCAGGTTTGTATGAATTGCTCATTAATTACCAAAGGCTACTGCTGGTTTATTTAAATTTGAAATGGAATAACACAACATTTGGTCTGATTTCCTTTTCATGGAAACAGCAGTGGAGGTTGGTAGAATTCAATCAGTTACTTCCAGTTTTAAAAACTTCAAGTTTTTAAAAAGGCGAATGTATCTTTTCTCAGCATGCCCTGTGGATTTCAGGATCAACCAACAAGCTGGTAGTAAAGTAATGTTAGAGGATAAGGATTAGAAACAATAATTTTATTTATAATCTAAAGACTGTTATGAAAACAAACTTCCTTTTAAAAAAATCATAGAACTCAATGATCAAATTAAATGTGGGTTACTTCGAAGAGGATGCCTGCACAACTTGGGTGTTTAAAACCGGTCTGCAATTTTTTTCAATATTTAGAAATACATGCGTGGCTTGTTGGTATCAAGTATGATAACGAAGCTTACGGCTTACTGTGGCTTTCACAGCGGGAGTGCGTAGGAGAGTTGTCTTAAGTGCATGACAAGTCCTTTTTATAATCCAACATCTGCATTTGACTTCAGGTCTCTCTGAAGAAGCCTTTCAGGGTAAAGAAGTTTATAATATATGGCTGTGCTCATTTTAAATTTTAAGTAAGAGTTGAGTGGGACCATACATATTCCAGAGAACCGCTGGATTGAGCATGCATTTGAATTGTGTTTCAGATATATGGAATGTTACTGCTTCTGTGAAATACAGGGTATGTCTAAATAGAAGTTGGTGCTGCACAAGTGCTCACCTTGTGACCTCTTTGTGTAAAATTTGTAGGAAGAGTATAATAGCAAATAGGTGTGTTTATGGATACTTTTCTATGGCAGTAGTTGAGATTATACATAGATATATATGCAAAGAAGTTTCTTTAAAATATATTGATATGCCTGTATTATTCTGTTTGTAGATATGAACTGCATGTAATAACGGCTGAGATCTACATGCTGTCTGTTTATGACAATACCACCTTCACCGGTGTTCTTAGCTTAGATCGGTAAGTGTGATTTCTCAGCAGGGATTAGAAGATATTTAATCCTAAACAGAACCCATGCCATTTTTTTCCAAACTTCTGGTTCTCTTGTGTAACTGGTATAGTTCAAACAAACTCATATCCAAGTGTTTGCAACTATGAGACTCATTAATACAAGAGATCTTCTTCATAGACGGCTTTAAATGGCAGATCTCTTGCTTCCAGCTTATGTGTGTATAATGCAGTAATAGCTATAAAAACTGACAGAGCCCTTAGTCATTTTGCCACTTTGCTTTCCCCTGTCGTTCCCCGTTGCACAACCTGAGCGTGAGGTTCTCACCGTAACGCTGCTGAAGTTGCCCAAGGTTGTGCAAGTTACCTTCTGCAATAAGTCTCCCTCCTGACGAGTATGCTGTTGGGCTGACAGAGAGAATAAATGTTTCAAGAATATTTAAACCTGTTGGTATGTGACTAACAAAACTTCTGTCCCAAAAAGTATGTGATTGTCTTTGTATAACTGCATAAATTTCATACCAATGGGAAATTTCCAAGTCCAACCAAACTCAGTGAGTGACTGGGTATTGCCTCACCCATGTGATTAACCACAAGTGAAGCCTAAAAAAAATACTTTTGTTACTGTGAAAGTTCAGTGAGCTCCATTAGGCTGAAGAAGGAAATTTCCAGCCTTGGCCCTACCTACACGAAGTTCCGCAAAGGAGAATAAACCGTCATCTGCAGTGTGTACGCTCTTTAGTTGCACCTCACTGTGTAGATGCACAGCCTAAAATGTTCACTTCTCCCTTCCCAGCCTGAAATGCAGCATAGGTGAGCAAAAAATCCTGCTCCATCGAGTACAAAAGCAGTTGATCAGCACTGGTGGAAATACTGCTTTTGTTTTAATGCGGGTGTGAGCACTAGCTGCGCAGTGGGAATCTGGGATTTTAACTGGGCCGCGACATCTTTGGGCAGACCCTTTCTGGGTTTGTTTTGTGTGACTCGGTGCCTCAGCACACACCCAGGAGTTCCTGTTAAAACGTCTCTGGAAAAAATGTCGTCACTTTAAAGATTATATACGAATTCGACTAAAAATTACTACAATTTTACCAATTTAAACATTTTTATAACATGCATAACTTGTTCTTCTATAGCAACCGTTCTTGTCTTCTTCTTTTCTCGTTCAGTTTACCGGATCCAGAACGGACACATTTTATGTGGGGTTTTAGCAAGGTAGGTCAAAATACTGTTTGTGTTTTATTTTAAGATATTTCTCCACAAAAATTCATTGAGCTATTCTGACATAATTTGTGTAATAGGTGCCAAACTCAGTTTCTCTTTCTTTATTAATTTGTTTTCTTCTTTGGTAGTGTAAAATGTAAATGCCACAGGGTTGTTTGGAAGTTGCTGGTCGGTTTTTATCACTCTTGGGACTCCACTTGGCAACTTGGAGAATTTAGTCCAGAAGGTTTTTTTTTCATCATCTGCATCGCAGTGACTCTAGACGTGGTGGCTTGACAAAGTGCAAACATAAAGTAAAAATCGCACCTCGCTCTCTTTTTGTCCTCCAAGGATTTTGGTATGAGCGGTATCAGAGTTGGAGTGTTGTACACCAGAAACCGTGAAATGCAGAAGGCTGTGAATCAGCTGGCTGTTTTCCATAGCTGTCCTGGACCTGTTCAGCATGTTCTCAGTCAATTCCTTAGGGACAGAGGTTAGCCATACTAGGAGTGTTTCCGTTGAACTGTTTTATTTTTCCATTGCAGGTGGAAATAAAACAATTGCATTTTTTTGCTTTCATAGATTGGTTGGATAATGTGGTTTTTCCCACCAACAAAAAGCGACTTAAAGAAGCGCAGAATATTCTTGTGGACGGGCTTGCAGATGTTGGAATACCTGTGCTCAAAAGTTCAGGAGGACTTTCTGTGTGGGCAGACTTCAGAAAAGTATGTAAGAAGTTTGGAAAGGGGTGGGAATACATATGTAAAACTTGGAAGTGTAAAAACTATTTGTGCATGTTGTTACCTCAAGTCCTGGAAAATCCTTTCAATGAATTTATGCAGTTGTTCAACCTTTAATAAAAAAATATTTTCTTCTTTTAGTTCCTAAATTCACAGACATTTGAAGCCGAACTTGAATTATGGCAGAAGCTCCTTGATAAAAACTCCTGATTAGTCCTGGAAAAGCGTTTTATTGTTATGAACCTGGATGGTTTAGACTGGTTTTCTCCAATTCTGTAGATAAGATTTACTTGTGTAAGTGGGTTTTAGTTCTACTATAGCGTGTAGTGGCATGCAAGTTTTAAGAACCGTTAACATTATAAATAATGAGTTCAAACCCAATTATTCTCTCTTGGCTTGTGAGGGGCGTATTTGGAATTTGCATGAAGTGAGAGATATGAGATTGACCCAGCGCATAGGTTACAAAGTACTTATGCTGGGTTATAAGCCTCTAAAGCTTTCAGAATGTAATTTTGAGATTTATTTTTACTCTATCAGAGGTAAGGAATCAAATTTTATGTGGAAGGATTTTTACTTTTTCAAGTTATGCTTTATAACTTGGGAATTCTCCACTATCCCTTGTTTTCACGTGGCTCATGTTGGATATGAAAAATGTATCCATCTCATGCTGTAAAATGCTTCACCTTGAATGAGTGCTTTATATTATTAGCAAAGGGGATGTTTGTGAAGCGTATAGAGCATATAGAGGTCTAGAAAAATGGAGATTGAAGGGGAATTCTTGGGTTATCTAGTACAACCTCCAGCTGAAGGCAGGGCCAGTTTCCAAGTCAAACAGCAGGCTGCAGAGTCAAGTTTTGAGACTGTCTAAAGGTGAAGGTTACAGAACCTCCCCGAGGAACCCGTTTCAGTGGTTAATTGTTCTCATGGTGAATTTTTTTTCCATATGCCCAGTCAGTATTTTCCTCTATATTTTCTTTCTACAAGTATTCAGAGACTTGAGCAAATGTTGCGCAGCTACGCTGCTGAACCAGCCACTGACTACACGTCTTGTACTGCAGATGCTTTATGCAATCCAGGAGAAGATTCTTCAGGCAAACCTTCAAACACACCAGGGGAAGATGTCTCCCAGCTGGAAAATATACTTGTTTATTAACATCATATATGCATTTAATGACGATATAATTTAACATGCTTTACCAAAGGTGTGTATTTTTGACTGTAGCCTTGCATAACACTCATACGTTGCTGTGATCTGGCATTAATAATCTGGCAATTGGACTTGGTAAGTTGAATTTTAAGGAAAATGGACCTCCTGGCTATTGCGAAATTAGCCCCTGTTAAGCACAGCACTTGGTTTTACTCCATTTCATGTGCTGTGGGTCAGTAAAATCAGTGAGTCTCAATATATACTTGCACAGTTGTTGAACTATGAAATTTTGAGAACATTGGTAAAATGGTTGTGCATATTACTATATATTATGGACTGTATATATTAATCAGAATACTCAAAGTACGGAATCACGATATTCAAATTTTGCTAAATTTTTGTAGCTGGCAATATGTTTTTGTATATTCATAAGATCTCTATGAACATACGCATCTCAAACATTTTATACACCTTTCTGTACATGCTAAGTGAGTGGTTTCTGAGAAGGCATTTAGATTTTTGGCTTCTGGTCTCTCTTTCAGATTATTTCTGTGTGCCTCTATTCATTGGATAGTGTTTTCATGCATTAACTATAAAAACCCCTTGAAAGTCTGTCATGTACAGTCTTTGACAGAGTTGACAGAGTTGTATGGGGACTTTTTTGCTTTGTTTTGATTTGTTGGGTTTTTTTTTTAAAGTATTTGCAGACTTCACCATTTGCTCCATTATTTAGGTTTGGTGAGAGGAAACTAGGATTCCAAAATTAACAGATTGCTGCTGTAGAGGCTCAGGAGGAGGATTGTCTCACTGTGGATCCATAATAAACTTGGAATTTGTGCTGCTGATTGTAACATGGCCTTTGGCCTGTTTTTTCATTGCATTTACACTTGGCACCTTACATTGTTCAGGCTGATAACATAAAGATAAATAATCTGCTGTACAGCAATTTGTAAAGCTCATAGAATCATGGAATATTTGAGGCTGGAAGGCACTTCTGGAGATCGCAAAGTTCAATGCCCTTGCGTGGAGCAGGGTCAGCCACAGCAGGTTCGTCAGGACTAGGTCTGCTTGGCTTTTGGGCATCTCCAAGGATGGAGACTCCACAGCCCCTCTCAGCAGCTTGTTCCAGAGTTTGATCCTTCTTTTTTACTGAAATGTTCTTTCTTGTATTTAAACATTTCCTTTTCTCATTTTGTGCCCATTGCCTCTTGTCCTGTCACTGGATCCCAGAGGAGCCTGGCTCCATCTTCCTTACACCCTCCTGTCCAGTATTTATAAGTGCTTCTAAGATGCTTCTTGAGTTGGCTGAACAGTCCCAGCTCTCCTCCTCTCATTGTATTTCAGATGCTCCACTCCCTTAATAACTGTTGAGGCGCTTTGCTGGACTTGTTCCTGCATGTCCATGTCTGTCTTGTACTGGAGAGCCCGTAACTCTGGGCCCCAGCACTCCAGATGTGTCGCACTCGTGCTGCCGTGGTGTTTGACGTGCTCACCTGATCTTGGCAGGGAGTGAAGAGTGAAACAGCACCAACAGCAAGAAAACCCTAATAAGTAACCTTTTCAGGTCTGTAAAAACAAAGGTTGGTAATAAAACGCTACAGAAGACCTTCAGAAAACTTGCTGACTGCACTTGGCAGATGCAATTTGCGGTTGGTAAAAGGAAAGGAAAAGCAATATGGTAGGCTCTAGTGATCATTACTCTTCAGTAATGATCCCCCCCTAAAACACCAGCTTGTTGTTAAGAGGAATTTGAATGTTAGAAATTATTAGAGAAGAAATAGAAAAGACTTCTGGAAGTATTCTGTCGTTATATAAAAATTGAGTGTTCCTGCGTGTGGGCTGTTGAAAGTTATGTGCAGTTTAGGTCCCCTAGTATCAGAAAGGATACAGCAGTACTGGGAAAGCTGGTTCAGTCTGCTGGGGTGTCCTCAACATCCACCTCTGAACCACGGGGGTGTTTCGGGAAGGAATATGGTGGTTGCCTGAGGCATTAGACGCTGGGATTTGGCCATTACTGGAGGTGTTGAGGTTTGCCCCAATACATCTGTTCTTACGTTAATCTGAAATTCTGCTTCTGAGCATCGGGGAAAGAGAGAATGTAGAGGTTTGTAAGGGAGAGGTGGGTGTTGCTGTGGGGGCAGCGTGTGTGCCAGCGCCTGCGGGACCAGCGGGACAGGGTGACAGTCACGCTCTGCACTGGCCACGACTGGCAGAGCCCCTGCTCGGGCAGACCCCGGAGCGGGGCAAACACGGGTGGTGGGGGTGCCGACCAGACCGCAGAGGGCCCAGAGGAACAAAGCAGCGTATCACACCTGCCGGTCCTTTGTGGCAGTGACCCCAGGGTGTGAAACCAATTGGTTACGAGATTTGTTAAAAAGATTTTCCCCAGATCTCGCACCAAGTTTTGTTGCACTCATTTTCTACAAGAGACGACGTTACTTGTTTCCACCCCAAAGTACTGCAATGACTTGGTCAAAATCGTTGGTTACTAAAAGCTGAGGTGAACCTGTCGATTCCTTTTCTGACAGTTTATTCAGGGTGAGCTGTAGGTCATTGCAAACAGGTTAAGCTTGACTTGAAAGCCTACAGAGGAAGTACATCACAATATGTGTTCCTGTCATTAGCCCACAGTGTTTATTTCTATTTATAGCCTTATATGGACGTGTTAAATTTCAACATACCATTTCTGCTTATCTCACCAAGCAAGCAATTAGGACACAATCAGGATCTGCAAACTCTGCAGGTATGAAGCAGTTGCTTTTGGTTTTGTTTCAGCCAACAATAAATACAGCATCTAATTCCAGGTCCTCCACAGTTTGTGATCAGCTTCTCATGAAGAAGAAAAGGGGACAAATCTTCTATCTCACCCAGCAGTGCCCTACTACTGAGCAGTTTAGAAACAAAGGTCTAAGAAAGCAGGGAGAGTGAAACAGGAGTTGTTAGGGTCAGCACCAGGAAAAGCTGTTGATCCTCCTGACACAAAAGGCTTGCTTTCTCACACACCCTACGACCAACCCACTTCTGGTTGCGTGCAGAAGATGAACACAGGTAAGTTTTTCAATAAGCTTTACTACCTGATATTTGCTTAAAACCATTGCTGATGTTCTGTTGAATGTGTACTTAATTTTTAGACCCAGGCTGTAACTGCTCTGTCCGGTCAGACATCACAGTTGGCCTGGGCATCCAGCACTCAACTGATGGGAGCACAGGGATCACCAAGATCTCACCGATAAAGCTCTTGTTTCTTGGGAAATATTGACAAAGCTTTCCCTTGGCCATTCTTCATGCTGTCTTCAGTCAACTCTCGTTTTCAAATTAATAGTTACTAGTTGTTTTGTGACATTTTGGAAGGTGAGAAATACACAGAAGAAACACTCCGGCGCAGCACAAGAATCACCACAATGGAAGAACGTGAGCCAGCAAGATGCTGCTGCTGTTGTCAGAAGAAGCACCCCACCAAAAGACCAAAGAGGGAAGATCTCCTGTCATTCTACCTTCGCATGCAGGATGCAAAAAAATCCCGTTCCTGTGGAAACAAGCAAAATGAGATTTTCACTCTGCCATGTTCTGACTCCTTAAGGAGAGGTAACTGGAAAATTCCATGTGCAGATTCCTGTAATTTGGGAAATAGGTGCTCTGGAGAAAGGCGTGTTGATGAACAGGACGGGGTATCTTTGCTTTACTTCTTAATGGCCGACTGAAATCTGGGCTTGGGAGAAAGGGGTTTGCAGGCTCTGTCGCCATATTTCCGGCTCGTTGGTGCAGGCAGCCTCAGGGTGTGCGCGTGGGACCCGGGTCAGTCCCAGCCAGCGCACAGGACGGCGAGGCAGAGAGGTGGTGATCTTCAGGAAAGAAGCGGACACCAGGACCACCAACACAGATTGTGTAGGAGGGCAGCAGGAACTTCTGGAAGTAGCTTTTCCCCTAAGGAAAACCCAAGCTGCTTCCTGAGAAAAGAGGAGGAGCCCTGCTCTGTACTCCCTAAACGGGAGAGCTCCGAAGACTTTCAAGGAGCCCAAATTGCCACCTGTAACAAACAGATGCCTGGGTTTACTGTTCTGAGTCCGGGAGGGGCAACGCCCAGCACAGTGTAACCTTGGTGTTTTCAGGTAAAAACAACCTTTCTATCCACAGCTTGATTCCTATCATTCCTCTGTTTCATTAAACAGACATTGAAGTACTTCAGCGTTTCATCAAGATGCATGAACCACCTGGAGATGTTGTCCGTGAAGAAGTTGTTATTGTTACTGAAGAGACTAAAGATCCCAAAAATAACCTCGCTGATGTTCCAGACCAAGTGCGAGAAGGACACAGTCTGTCAGGACCCATCTGCTCCCCAGGACCCGGCATTAGAGGCGCCAGCTAGAAGGGCTGAACCAAGAGGTTCATGTAACCTTCCTGAAGGTAAGCCAGATACAAGATACAAAGCCACCAAATACAAAATTCTGTTGTCAATGATTGCAAGATTCTGTGTCGGGGAGCATACAAAAATAACTATTAACAACTATTAACTATTGTAAAAGTATTTCTGCTCAGGCTATCACATTTGTCTTTCATAATTTTGGAGAGATATGCGCTGTTAGCTAAGAAATGTACCGATTCTGTCTGTGTGCTAATAGATTAAAACTGTAATTTATTTGTCTGATCTTTCTTATTCAATAACTGTAAAGAGCAGGTGAAACTACAGTACTACATCTATTAATATTTTTGTTCTCAGTTCTGTAAGGCCACTAAGGCCTTCATTAATCACAACATACAATATATCACCAACCACAATAAATGTGATCTTTGCTTCTTGTGCAATATTCATTGTAAGGTTGGGTCGCGTTACCGCAAAGCAAGGCTGGGACTGGAGACCTATGGCTGAGCCAAAAGGGCTCCTGGTTTTTGTGTGCGTCCAGACTTTGCCAGGATGAAGGAGTTGGCTGTCGTGCGGGGTGGCGCAGCAGTAACAGGGGACCCCGGACTCATTTTAAAGGAGCCCAAGGAGTCACATGCTAATTTATCAGCTGTGTTTGCCTAACAGGCGTGTTTTCCCGGAGGAGGGTAGCTTTCCCCTCCCAGCAAAGCCACTGCCCAAATGAAAACCGTTCCCCAGCACATACTGGTTTGGTACAGGAACCTTCAGGTGGTCGTAAGGGCTTCTCCCCCCACGGATTTCCCACCCTTACCCAGATTACTCAAACCTGTTCTGGGGGGGGTTTATTATGAATTGTGATGCATTTGGTGCATAGATTTCTCCGTGTGTTACCCAGTCCTGTGTGCACGAACCCCCAGCCCCCTTTGTAAAAACTGTCCGTGTCCTGCTTCCCACCCTCTTTGCCAGCAAACCCCTTGTGTCCATCCTTCCCTGGATGTGTCCCTAAACGGCCATTGGGATTTTATGGCACACGGCAAGTTGTGACCCCGTATTCCTGGTGGCCACAGACACAGAGTGATGTCTCGTGTAGCATGTGAAGGATGTTCACTGAGGGCTAACTGTACTTGTGCGCATGCAGCATCTCACGCCATGGAATCTTGGGTCATGCAGCCAGACTGAATTAACTCTTCTGTGACTTTAATGGGTTCAGTTCCCAGAGTTGCCACAAACCTGTCTGTGGATTCCAGTACTTGTCTGGTGGCCAATCCTCCCTTCGTTAACAGCCCCACTGCCGCTTGGAGGTGATTTGCAGATGCATCTGCTATTTTTTTCACGTTCCACATCCCCAAAAGCTATATTCCCAGCAATGCATCCCATTTTGTCATTTAACCTGTTTGGCGTCACTAATTCCCTTTGTGGTGAATAATTCTGACCACGTCCACCACGCTGTACACTGAAACAGCAGCCACTTGCATACCCCGAGGCTATTTCTTATGTCATGTAGAGGCCAATGATGGTGTTTCCCAATTCTTCTGACTCCTTTATAGATGTAATAATTTTATTCCAAGTGTTAGCCTCTTCCTTTTCCCACTGCCAGTTTCCTGTTCGTTGCAGCAAATTTTGCAGGAGCTTTGCTATAACACTGTAATCTGGCAAAAATTCCTTACAAAAACCTACAAGCCCTAAAAATCTCTGCAAAGTTTTCCCATGGCGAGCAGGGGTTAAATGCATGAATAATTTCCTTGGTGAAGGTAATTCCCCACCCAGTAGGACATAGCCTGGTACCTAGAAATTCCACCTCTGTGTAAAAGGTTGTGCTTTGGCACCGTTTACTTTAAGACCCATTTTCTCTACAACTTCAAGAACTTGTTTGGTACGTTCAAAACATGCTTGTTTCTACCACAATTAAATAGCGTCTTGGGCCCACCACTTGTCCTTGGTGTTCGATCCTTTTAGCACTTCCTTTAATTGATGACAGAAAATGGACAGGGAGTTACAAAAACCTTGGGGTGATCATGTCCAAAAATACTGTGCTCTTTCCAAAGTGAATGCAGTTTTCCTTTGGGTGTCACCCTCCTTCAGTATATCTCCAAATGAGTCATTTCTTCAACATATGGCTTTGTGTAACTAGGACTCCATTTCAATAACATAAAAATATATTGAATAAATCATTGAACATTTAGTGAACAGTCTTTATCTATATGAAATCTGGAAGTTTTGCTTTCAGCACTTAAAGCTGTTACTTATTATTTGCTATATTTAGTTGAGCTATCAGTCATTAAAATGTTTTGTTTGCCTTTTTTTCTTATTTTTTTCACTGGAATGAGTATTGCTACTATCATCCTGTGTACAATTGCCAACCACATTATTTCAATGAGTGCCTCTTACACCTTAACAGGCCTAAGTACATTGCTGAAGTCCATGATTTTTCCTTCTCAAGCTCTTTCATTTCTCCTATATAGATACAGAAGTGAAAAATCTCAAAAAGTAAAAAAAATTAAAAATTAAAAAAACGTCTGCATTATTTCTGTCACGGAACCTCTATCCTGTTCTGCAAGGGAAACGTTCCTGGATAATATCCATTTCCTACACCTACAAAAAGGGTATTTTCCTCCTGCAGGCAGACAGAACTGCAATGTATGCATCGGCTCACTCTGCATGTTCTGTGCGTTACTGAGTATATTACAGATGCTCTGTGTGTTTTAGCTCTTGGCTACACATTCCACCTTTAGAACTAAAATCGCGTAATGAAAACCTCTGTTAATTGGTGCCAAAGTTCTGAAGCTCAAGACAAGGACATAAATTCGGTAGCAGCGTATCCACTCACCATCCAGTGATGCAGGAAGGAAACCAAACAAGAAAAGGGAGAATAATGGGTGAGCTCAGCTCCTTCCGCTGCAGGGCAGCAAAACCTGTCCCAGTGGGATCCTGTGACATCCCTTCTGCTCAAGTCCGTTTTGCGGGTCTTCCTTTTGCCCTTCATTTCCCTAAAATGAGAAATTTTCAGACACATTGCTCTCAGAGGTCTCATTCCTTCAGCGATGTCCACAAGAAGCTGTCTGGAGGTCAGTCATTCTTCCCACATTATTGGTTGATGTTCTGGACACGAAAAAACAGGACAGCGCAATTGTTCAAATACATCTAAATAAAGTTATAATGTTTTAGTAACAGGCATTGCCTGCGGATCCACTCTCTTTGGGGACCTCACCATCAGAATACTTGCCCATTTCGATTATTTTTTAGCACTTCCCAGTATAATCAAAAATTAAAATAAAAATACTTAGTGTTTACTAAGGGAGGTTGTTCCATAGTTCCAAAAAAAAAAAAAATGTTTTTTCTTTATAGACTGTAGTTGGAAGTATAATACTTGGAATTATTTTAGATTAAACCTTTTAAGCGTTTTTCTTTCACTGTCTTACGTTCTGCTTGAGCATTCTGAACTAACAGGCTGCAACTGATGCCTTCGTTCCCACGATACAATGACCACCATGCAAGTTAGAGGAGTAACTGTGTTTGCAACCCTGTTACTGCCTTTGAAACTAAGTACTATAAACAGATCACGTAACTATGAATAAACTAAAGCTGTCACAATTTTAATGGCAGCTTTATATCTGTTTTATCCAGTCACTCAACTTCTACTAGTCCTGTCTGCATCTCCAAAACCAGCAATGCCCACAGTAAAAAAATAAAATAAAATAGAGCAGTCTGTGCTGGAAACTGTTAAACGCCGAGGACTGACCCCGGTCTCCCACAAATCTGTCCTGGCTTCATTCTTCTGTCCACAGGTTTGCTACATTGAGGGCAAGAGAAGTCAAACCATATAAATGGAACGTATTGTATTTCAAAAGGTGTTTCTCTCATGAATACACTACCATTTATCTGTTCCTTTCTCAGAGCCTCTCCTGGAAACATTGATGAGTGTCAACATGAAGGCAGAAGCAGCTTTAAGTCAGTTTAAGAAGTTAACAAAAACAGAATTAGAAATCAATTAAGTATGTTTTATGGAATTATTCAGCTTATTAACAGACCAGAAAAAGAAGCAATAGTTTAAGTCAGCTGCAATAATTTCAGGATTTAACACCAGTGACATGCATAAAGGTAACTGATCATCATCCCTAACAATTTTTGTGGGTTCAAAACGTGTTGGCCAACTGCAGGTAAAGACAGTCTCCCTGTGCTCGGTGTCCTCAGGAGCCCTGACAAGCATGAACACATCACACACCTCAGGCATTCTGCTGATTACCGAGGCAGCTGTCTCTACCCTTATAAATTCACACCCAAGTGGTGTCCTTGCCGTGCACTCACCAGAGAGACTGACATCAGCCCGCACCGTACAGAGCCTGCAATCGCTCGCCCGGGGCAGCAGCAGTAGCTTCACGTCACACTGCAGCAAACAAGATAAAAACATTTAAACACAAAGCTCCTTTTCTGTATTAGGGAGACTGGCAAATATTTTTAAAAAACAAGTTCTACTTTTAACCAGCTGACAAGTAGGTATTTTTTTGTGTGTGATTTTTTTCCTGTTTCATCCCCTAACGAATGACAAGAGCAGACAGCTAACGAGGTATTTAAAGTTCCTGTGGGTTGTCTCATATGGGAGACTGATGAGTCTTGCATCTTCCCAAACCAAGTAATTACCTGTCACACTCAGGGAACAGAAGTGAAGCGGATTCACGTTTGGTTTAAATTACCTACTACGTCATTTGATAATTTTGCTTTTATTGTGCAGTCCTTTTTGCGGGGTGGGTTTTTTTTTTTTTATACTAATCAGAATACGCTTTTCTTAAATTTAGTGGTGCTGGTCATTTAAATGCAGCGAGGGATGACGCTTATTTTTAATTTATTCTGGCTTTCGTTTCATGGTGGCAATGCTCACAGTTCTTTGCTATTTCTTACAGAAGTTCCAGGTTACACATCCTCTACCTGGAGCTCTGCTCTTTGCTGCTGTAAGTAGAACATTTCTACGGTGTACCGTTTTTCACAGGAGTAACACATTACCCTGCTCCAAACTCTTTTCTTTTGGTTAAGCTTTTGGTCCACGTGTCCAACGCAAGCCTGCAGCCAGTCCCCTCTTGGTATGACCTGCTCTTCGACATCGGAGGGTGCCAAGGCCTGCGTATCAGCAGGTCATTCTGTGAAACAAACTTCAAATCATAAGCCATACACTGATATTTCTCTAAATTATCCCTTTTCTACTACAATTTATTGACAAATAAGGCAAGTGGCAAGCGAGTATTTTGCATCTGGTGTCAACTGAAAGCATTGTTCTCTTCCCTCTTCCTACCAGGATTTGCCAAGGAAAGCAGCCGAGCTTGAAGGCCAGCCCACAGAAAGCAAAGCTCCACGGATTACGCTGAGGCAGCACGGGGACCTTACAGTGATCCCAAGGGAAAATCTTGTGGACTACAGAGAAATAAAAATATTTGAATGAAGGGAGTCACTCTGGTTACTGTAAACATCTTTTAAGGGTCGTTATTTTTACTTTCTTATGATTGTTAATATAGATAAATCAGAAAAAAAGAAATCTAGAGGAAGTGAAAGGAGAGGAAGTAGAGGAAAGTAAGGAGTGAGGTCACCTTGGCACTAATTACTGCAACACACTGAGCATGGGCACACATCTCATGTATGTAGCAACCGAAGTTACTTAAGATTTAACTCCGTATTAGCAGTATACTGCTGATTTCCAAGCATTCTGAACTATGGACAATGTCCCTTAAATTTAGCACCTGCTCCCTTAGGGTTGACTGTTATTCCTCCTATTTGAAGAGGGCAGAACTGAGGCTGCAAACTGAAACAAATATATATATCTGGTTCCTGCTGTCACGGATCCCGCTGTATTAAAAGCTGTCAATACCTAAGACTTTCAAAATAGTTATCATCTTAAATCAAAGCTTTTCATTAAGTTAAAACGTAAGCCTAGTGCAACTTTCATAGACTTTCCTACAATATGCTAAAGTTGATTTAGGGCTTCTGGGTGCTATGGTGACATGCAAATGTAAATGATAAGGCCGCTTAACAGCTCTACCCTTCGTAGGCAAGAACCATTAACCCCAGGGAATTCAGGCCACACAAGCACATCACAGTGTCTGGAGCTGACTGGCTTGTGAAAAGCTTAGTGCAGAAAACTTTAACATTGGTATTTTAGTACGTGGCATTTTTCCCATTCTGCTTTTTAGTATTTTCATTGCTATACTGAGACTGTCAATATATAAAATTGGTCATTATTTCGCTTAGCAATTTTTTTTCATTTGAATTGCTTGAGGATTTCTCTCTTATCATCACTGATTGCAAACGCTGAAAAAAAATAAATTTAAAATCAATTTTAAGAGACTGAGCTAACACACACACAAATAGTAACAAAGTGAAACTCAAATCATACCTCAGCGTTAGCTTGCTCAGGAAATGAAGATACATTTCTGCCATGAGGATGCCAGGATGGCAAAGCCAAATAACATTTTTAAAATCTGCATCCAGTTTTCAAAGAAACGTAATGCCCTATATAAACAAAGCTTAGCAGGAAGCTACATACATGGGCCCACGTTTTAGATTCAGCTGAACAAAATTCCCTTAAAAGGTGACTGTTAAATAGAGTATGGCTTTGAAGATGATAGGTTTTAGTCTGAATAAGAGAAATCTATTACACTCCTCTCCAGCGTAACAGAAAACTGATAACTGCATCACTGATCAAGTTCAGTGTTTATTTGAAACTAGGCTTAAATTATTTAAGGAGTAAACGAAAACTGCTGTCACAGTTAACTAAATTAAACAAGTATATAAAGTGCTGCACGGTCAAGAGTATGTCTTTTAACTTCTTCTCTGGAAAGAAAGTTAGAAAATAAGAACACTAAAAGCAACACTAAAAATCAATTATTTGCTCACCAAAGTCGAAGATGATGTGAAACTTGTGGTTTTGTCCCAAAATGAGCAAAAATGTCCAAAGGAGCACAGAAATGACAGATCAAATGGAAAGAAAACTTCCGTTTTAAAGTTCGGATATAATTTAAAATAAATAAATACCATAATCCATAAAGTAAAAAGAACATTTTATAAATTTTTTTTGACTGTCTTTTATGGGGTTCACAGACCTGAGAACACACCCAAAATGACTCAAAGTATTCCTTTAGAAAATTATAAATTATTGGTAACAGTTTCTTTAATGGAGATTGCAGGAGTAGGTCCCACATGAGTCCATATATAGCCCTTCTCTGGTCTTGTAGGAACAGTAGGGAAGGGAGATGACCGAGACTTGAAATATTCCGAAGGTGCATGACACACAAATTCCAAATATTCCATTTTCCTTGGGAGATCTTCTTCTGGTCCTAAGGGAAAAAAAATTTAAAATCTTCATTGACAAAACATAAAGGCATAAAATTGGAGTATGCAGGACTTAAAAATATGCAACAGCAGCCAACATCCCTTAGAGAATGTGTTTTTTCAATCAATGACCTTCCTGGCAAAGCAGCCTCAAATACGAGGCAGGAAACCTCTATCTTCATTTTTGCTGGGATGATCTTTTTTAATTTTTATTTTACTTTTCCCATTTCAAGCATTCAGTTATTTGAGTGAAGTACTTTAGCTAATATATTTTAAATAGATACTATTTGTTGCCTGCCTGCCAAAAAGACTTTTCCGAATGATTAATAATTTTATAATAAGTAGCAGAGCACTCTCTATGCCGGTGCTTGCACACTATGTATTTTAAGTACCCAAGATGAAGATCACTTTAAAAGCTTGGACTGGTATATTAGGTTTATATTGCAGTAACTTTGATTCTGTCCATGGAGTAATAATTTGATCTTTGAAGTTACAAGACTATAATTGTGCCTGTGAGCACAAATACTCACACTCACTGCAGTATTGCTAATCATATTACACATGTAAGATAAATAAAAAAGGCTATCGAAGTAAACAATATGCTCACAGGATTAAGGTCTAAAATGTGGAAATTGCATAAATGATCCTGACAAGCTAAAAAGTTAATTTAAAAAATAAAACTCTGCATTAGTCTAGGAATAAATAAGTAGCTGTATAAAATGAAGGCTTAGCAATTACCTATGATATAGGATGCTGGGTCAAAACACTCTTTGGGGCTGGCTTGTGTAGGAATAAGCCAGGTTAGCGCAGCACTCTTTTCACAGTATTGGTCCTGAATAAACCCACGGATCTGAGCGTAGTATGTTCTTCCATCCTGCTCATCAACCACTGAAACAACATCTCCAATTTGATAGTACACACCCTAGAAGACAAACAAATGATAATTAAATCAAACAATCTGATTTTAGAAGCTTCACTGTGTGATCCTGATTCATGAGTACCTTATGCATCAGTATCTTAAATGATCTCAAATTACCCCAATCTTGAAAGACAGTCTTAATTCAGCCACATGCAAAAGACCAGTGGCATAAGACAGAGTGCTGTCTCACCTAAGCAGCCATCAGCACTGCTTGTGCACAATCACCCAACGTCCTGGAGTTTGAGTTCAATGTCTAGGAGTCTGAGCGCAGTCCCAGAATTGCTTTTAAGACTAGGCAGGCAATTCCACAAGGTCCCTGTCTGCCAAATGTCTCAGAAGCAACCTGGCCTCATCTGTCTTGAAAGACAGCTCCCACAGCAGTTCTAGGACAGGTGGATGTAGAGCAGCTACACCTCCTGTCTGCAGCGTGGCAATGGTCTCATTCCATCAGAAGCAGGGGAGTGCAACACCACCTTCTAGAAAAAGTTAACTGTGGTAATTTCCTGGTGTGTGCAGGAAAAGCGGCTCTGTGTTGAAGGCGTTCACTCATTTGAATGCAAATGAGTCCCAAAACACACATCCAGCTCCTGCCACCTTCCACGGTGCTCTCTAACACCTGAGGCTGCACCACAAAAGCAGCTCACTTCATGTTACAACAGCATCGAACGGCACAATGCAGTGCCTGCACAACCAACATCAGAGTTTGCCAAGCATCATCCAGGAGGGTTTTGTTTTCAAAACAGATTTAAAAGACCTCAAAACCTCCAAACAATCCCCTTCTCAACAAGACAACAAAGTACCAAAATACAAACATTTTTCATAAAGAGATCAGGTTAAATAAAACTGTTGACAACATTCTTAGAGATTTCTAAAAGAAAAAAAAAAAAAGCCAAACCCAGAAACACACAAGAAAAGGTATCAATATTCTTCCAAACTAGTCAACAGCAAACAGAGATTCATCTGGGATGTAAGACACAAAGCACCAGGTCTCTAAAGAGCATATGGAAGCTCAGCCTGCCACTTCTCTGGCTGCACAGTCTCCCGGTGGCTATCCTGACCTTTTCCTTGGGGGAAAAGACATTTCCAATGGTTTGTTTGTACTACCAGGAAACGAAAGCAAAGCTTCAGAACACCTTGGCACACTGGTAAAAACGCTCTCAAACATGAATGTGAGAAGGCCAGCTTCTGCTTTCATTGCAACAGTCAACAGATCTTGTTCCCAGGGTGTTCGAGGCTGCTTGCATCCAGCTCCAAAATGGGAGCCAGTTTAGATGTTAGGGCAGCGCAACCCATCCTCTCTACCGGCCACATTCTCTGTGACTGAGGTAGGAAACACCACGCAAATTTAAATAATCAGCTATAGTCACTTTTGCTTTACCTCTGCATGGTGAAAGTTAAAAGTTTAAAAACCTTGATTGCAGTAATTACTAAGGATGTAAGTAATGGATGCAGTAATTACCAGATGCATCTTTTTCTTGGAAGAAAAACATGGGACAATGACAATTATGTAAACTACTGTGGTAAACTACCTTGCAAGACATAAGGCAAAATTCTAGCAACTGCTAGGCAAGGAAGAACAGTGTATGTGAATATATCCCTAGCGCCTTCACTATCTGTGATAATTTTTGAAATTGGAAACAGAAACAGCAAGAGCTTTTTCACAAACAAACTTGTGTAAACCATACCTTATAAAAGATTGATTCTGCTGTAATTATAGTGGACACAGACTCAGGAGCTTTGATGGGCTAAGGAAAGAATAGAGAAATGGAAAATCAAGAGCATTAAAACCATATAATATAAAAGAGAATAAAAGAACCTGGAATTAGACAATGCACTGATATATCGTCTTCTTAGAAAATTGGTAAACACAAGAAATCAGGTGCAAGAATTTCAAACATAGAATCACAGAATGATAGGGGGATGGCAGCGACCTCTGGGGACCATCCAGTCCAACCTCCCAGAGCAGATCCCACAGGAACGTGTCCAGGCGGGTTTTGAATGTCTCCAGAGAAGGAGACTCCACCACCTCTCTGGGCAGCCTCTTCCAGGGCTCTGCCACCCTCACAGGAAAGAAGTTCCTCCTCATGTTCAGATGAACTTCTCATGTTCAAGTTTCATCTAAACATGAGGAGGAACTTCTTTACTTTTGTGCTTTGAAAATGTTAACTTTACTCTTTTAGATTTTACTCTCAGGATTTTAAGCGGAGAAGCGAGTACTAAATGCACACGACTGGTTTGTATTTAAACAGAACTCCTTCCCCCAAGCAAGGCGCCTGCAGGGCGGGATGCTGTAGGGACCGGTGGGTCAGCAGGCGAGCCCCTGCAGCTGAGGAACGCACCGACTGCGGCTCTGGCGGCGACTACAACCGCTTCTTATCCAGGTTTCAGGCTGATTTTGCGACAGGAGCTGCAAAACTCGGGGCTGGGGTCCAACACACGGGCAAGGCGGGCCTGGCCGGGGCCTGTGACCGCTCCCTCAGGGGACGCCCCCGGCCCCAAGGCCTGCCCGGCCCCGGCACAGGGCTCCCCGGGCCCGCGGGGCCCTGCGGCCCAACACTTCCCGCACCAGCCGCAAAAAAGAAGAAATGAAAAAGCCACACGGCACCTTACGTTTTTTAACTTAAAGATGTGCCTCCTCCCCTTGCCCTTCGTGGAAACCTTCTTCTCCGCGGCGGGCGCCGACTTGTACTTGGTATTCCTCAGCCGCGCGGACCGCCGGTGGATCTCCTGCTTACTCTGCGGGGGGAAAGGACCGGATCAACGCGGGGAAGGGCGGGCGCTCGGCCGGCCCGCCGTCTCCCGGCCCTGCCCGGCGGGCTCACCTGCTTCCCGCCGCCGCCGCCCCCGCCGTTGCTGTGCTGGGCGGCGGCCGAGGTGGTGGCGAAGGCGGCGGGCCCGGGCGGCGCGGAGCGGGCCGTGCAGTTGTTGCACAGGATCTCGCCCTGGCCGCCCTTCTTCCACATGGAGGAGGAGGTGCTGCGACACACGCTGCAGGTGGGCTTCAGACCCAGCGGCATCCTGCAGACGGCGGCGGGACCCACGGCCCCCGGCAGCGAGACTAAAGCGGGGTGAACGCGGCGCCAGCGCCGGCCCTGACGCCGGCCCCTTCCCGCCGGCGGCGGATGTCGCTGCGGCGGGAGGAGCGGGGCGGCCGGCCCTGCCCTCTGCTGGCTGCGGGGCCGCCGCCGTGAGGCGGTGCCTGCCCCTGGGCCTCGCCAGGGCTCTTGTCTCAGCGCCCGTCTCGCCGAGCCCCGGGCGGGCAGTGCCGCCGGCGGCCGGGCCCGCTGCGTAGAGCGGAGCTCCATGAAATGGTAGCGAGTGCTGGTTCTCGGTGTCCAGACAGAAAGGGTCCCAAGCAGGGCATAGACTCATAGAACGGTTTGGGTTGGAAGGAACCTTGAAGTCCTCCCAGTGCCACCCCCTGCACCTGGCTTTGAACGCCTCCAGGGATGGGGCAGCCACAGCTTCTCTGGGCAACCTGGGCCAGGGTCTCACCACCCTCACAGCAAAGAATTTCTTCCCCACATCTCGTCCAAATCTACCTTCTTCCAGTTTGAAGCCATTACCCCTTGTCCTATCACTATGGCCTTGTAATTAAGTCCCTCCCCATCTCTCCTGGAGCCCCTTCAGGTACTGGGAGGCCACTATAAGGCCTCCCCGGAGCCTTCTCTTCTCCAGGCTGAACCCCCCCAACTCTCTCAGCCTGTCCTCCCAGCAGAGGGGCTCCAGCCCTCCCAGCATCTCCATGGCCTCCTCTGGCCCCACTCCAACAGGTCCATGTCCTTCTGCTGTTGGTGGCCCCAGAGCTGGAGGCAGCACTGGGGGGGGTGTGTGTGTGTGTCTCCCCAGAGCAGAGCAGAGGGGCAGAATCCCACCCCTTGCCCTGCTGGCCATGCTGCTGGGGATGCAGCCCAGGATGCAGGGGGCTTTCTGGGCTGCCAGTGCATGTTGATGGGTCATATTGAGCTCCTCATCCACCAGCATCCCAAAGTCCTTCTCCTCGGGCTTCTCAATCCATTCTCCACCCAGCCTCTATTTGTGCTTAGGATTGCCCTGACCTACGTGCAGGACCTTGCACTTGGTGTTGAACTTCATGAGGTTGGCATGGGCCCACCTCTCAAGGCTGATGGCACATTTCTTCCCTCAGCAAAAACTGTGACAGAGAGAGCAGTGCCCCTGCAGTCCCAGTGAGAGCCAGAGGCCATCAAATGGGAAACCGATGGGTGTAGCTGCCTCCGGTATCTGCTCTGTTCCCCATTTGCAGGGGGATGCCATACTCCATCGTCCAAAGATGTACTCATCCTTCCTACTCACCAGGTAATCAGAGGATAAGAGATGGACGCAAATAGTCATTCTGATTCAGGAGAATAGTGACTGGGTCTTACCCTCAACATATGCCAGCTTTGGCCTTCATTATGCCAACTGCCCCTCTTACATGGACCCTCAGTCACATATCAAATAATTTAAAAGGCTAGGGAATGAACAAATCGCTTTATGAAGCTTTGCCAGCTAAATGCCAGAGCCACAGACTGAACAGTGTTTCCTCACCTTGATGCCACTTACATGGCCCCACGCCATTTCTTGTAGATGTTCCTCTAGTCTGATGTCAAGAAATAAAGGCTCACGCACACACAAGAATTTGCAGCCTCTTAGTTTCCATGATTAGCCTTCATTTAAAGTTTCATTTAAACCCTCTTTGGTGCAAATTAAGTTGATTTCCTTTTATCTTGTTCTCAGTGGACACAAAGAACAAATCATAGAATCATGGAATCATGGAATGGTTTGGGTTGGAAGTGACCTTAAAGCCCACCAAGTCCTACTCCCTGCCCTGGGCAGGGACACTTCCCATCAGACCAGGTTGCTCAAAGCCCCGTCCAGCCTGGCCTTGAACCCCTCCAGGGATGGGGCAGCCACAGCTTCTCTGGGCAACCTGGGCCAGGGTCTCACCACCCTCACAGCAAAGAAGTTCTTCCCCAGATCTCATCTCAATCTCCCCTCTTTCAGCGTCAAACCCTTCCCCCTCCTCCTATGGCTCCCCTCCCTCATCCAGAGTCCCTCCCCATCTCTCCTGGAGCCCCTTTAGGGACTGGAAGGGGCTCTAAGGTCTCCCCGGAGCCTTCTCTTCTCCAGGCTGAACCCCCCCCCATCACTCTCACCTTCTTTAATAACATTTTTTACATAGAGGAAAAATATCCTGCTAAAATCAAATTACTATTTTATGTAAAATAGAGGCTATTTCATTCAATGGTATTATGGTAACAATTGCATAATTAATAGCCGTAATTTGCAGGGATCTGTTTACAGATGCTCCACTCATGCAGCATGCAGTGCCTGGAGGCCTTGCCTGGGTTGGTACTGACTCATGGGCAGCTACACTTAACGTCTTGCACTCTTCCCTTTCACACCAGCTTTAACTTTCTTGTCTCAGGTGCCAAATCTATCTCCTGATTTTGATTTAAGTCCTATTTTACCTTCATCTCCTTTCAAACTGTTCACAGTTGTTGGGTTGTTTTTTTTTTTCCCCTCTGCTTCTTTAACCCATCCCTCTGTAGGTTTATGTGATTATCTTGCAGATCAGTGATCTCACAGAGACCTTTAAACTCTCCCCACTGTTCTTGCAGCTTCTGCCTGCTTTCCTTTCCGCCTGCCCTCAGGAGCCCTCCAGTGCTGGGGCCCTCTCAGCGCTGCCACGTTGGCACATCACTGGTCTGTGCAGAAATGGATTAGAAGTGAGTGACGATGTCCATTTCTGCCCAGGTAAGAAGTACCTAATACTTTATGAAAGTTCTTATTATATGGTTTTGATAAGATACACTGTTAATGGATAACAAGTGTGTTTGGAAATACTTGGGGTTTTTCAACTCTAGTTTTACTGTAGCCTTTTTACCATCTTCCCCATTCCCAGCTTCCTCCCTTTTGGTCCTTCCGAAACAATGCTGCAGAGTCTTTTCCTCTTCTGCCACAAACGTAGGATGCATCTGTTTTACAAATACCTGTATATTCTAATTAAATATGCTACTGTGTATTGTTCTGGTAATTTATCCACTATGCTTTTTTCTTCTGCTTTTAAATAATAACTTGAATTAAAAAAAAAAAGGCTTAAGCTTTAGGAAGCCTAATCCGAGGTGATAATTGAAGCTAATTCTATTTACAAAATGTTGGCAGAAAAGAGTTTTAATTCAATATTTCTTGACAAGTCAAAGTGCTGCTTTATTGGACTGTCATTCCAATGGAACCTCGCTAAATGACGCCTTGAGATTACAGTGCACTTAGTGTGATTATTCTGTTGGCCTTCTGAGAGGCCGTTAGAGTCACCATGATGGAGAGGCAGGGACTGCTGTCAGTGCTGTTTGATCACTCCCTACCTAGCCTGAAAGGAAACAGAAAGAGCAGTGGTTAGGGTATTTTGTCAATAACAGACAATAGCATGTCTTTTATTATAGTTACACCCAATGAAACTAGCATGGGTTAACTTTTGTTTTTACTTGATACCTAACTCTTTATGTAGGCAACAGCTGAAATACTCTGATTTGAGAGCTGCTGAGTATCCAGTAGTTATGGGTAACAGGGGACAGGGGTGCAGGACTTCTTAAAAGTACCCCTCTCTAGAGGATCCCAAGTTTGACAATGTTGAGCCTAGATTTTGAGCATCCTCTACAGTTTCCTGATTCTCCTTAACAGAACTAGATCCTTTGAAGCTGAAGTGGGTTGAAAGGCAACTGTTAGACTGTGGCCTGACTGGAACTGGAAATGCCCAATTTAGCTGAGGGATTTTGCACAGTGCAAGCTCAGCTAAAGCTGGGGAGTAAATCTGTTTTCTTCCAGTTAATGCATATTTCCACTTAATTGTATTTTTACCTCAATAAAAATAAGGGGTGCTCTTGGCTAAGCTCTTTGGAGTCATCAGAACACATCCCTGCTCTGAGGGACTTCAGATGTAAGTAGAGAGGACAGAGAAGTGGAGAAAACAGAATGTTGGCTCCACCTGGGGAGCAGGAGCATGAACGTTGGTGACAACCTGGCTGTCAGTGCAGAATCGCTGCCTCTTGGGAGCTTTCGGGGAGGGTGTTGCTTATTTATTGGCAGTGATGCACATCCACACACGCGCTGTGCACCTCCTGATTAAGTAGCTGAATTGTTCTGCAGTGGATTTAACTGCATTGCTTCCTCCTCGCTTCCCACTGCTGTCCTACAGCCTGCTGGCTCACATGTGAAGAATCTTAGTAAAACTCAGTACTTGCTAATTGCAGCATACGCAGTGACACCGCAGAAGCAGGTGATGGAAAGTGCTTTGCGGTGACTAATCCAACTTTGTACATTAGACCTTAGAAGCTCTCCAGCATCTTGGCTTGCTTGTTTGAGGAAGCTAAATAAATTACTGTAACAACAAAGAGAACAGTTCAGTGCCTGTTAACATAACAGAGGCAGCCTGGAATTTCCTGGTAACAATGGGGACTGGATATTAAGTGGCACTGAAGAAACAGTAATTAACAGGCTCTTCCTCAAAAATTAGTCCTCCCACGCTCCTTAGCGCCACTATTTGTAACGACAAGGCATAACTCTTTACAAAAAACAAGTGCACAATATGGCTGGAGCTATTAAGACAAAATTGTCTATTTTAGATATTTTTTTTTTCAAAGCTTAATGAACATAGGTACCTTACATTTACAAATCAAAACTTTCAACTTACTCTGTGGTCCCCAGCTAATCTGGTATAGGGCTAAACATATCCTAAAAATGTCTGTCATCAGTCTTAAGAATCCGCTACAGTAAGTCTAAGATGTAATGAGACAGAACGGAATGAGTTTAAGTAATAAATGTTTAATCAAAGAATTTTACATATTATTAACAGCATTCATTTGGCCAAACATCTACATGGTCGTAGTATCCTACTTGTATATAAAGTGGGAATGTATCAAGTATAGACTATGAAAGTGCAAATAACAATTCAAGGTTAGAGTAATTTTTTTACATTATAAAATTAACAGGTTTACAAAATAGTCTTGCCAAACTTTATTTTTGAATTGTAAAGTCAATGACTATGGTGTTAAAATAAGTACCAAGAAAATACAAATTTAATAGGCTAATTTCATGCTCATAAGAGTAACACGGAAACAATGGATATACTGCACAACCTAACCAAATTACAAAAACCCATAACCCACAAACTTCACTACCTTCACAGAGAGCACTCTTACATATCTTACTGTAACTCTGCAAGACATCTCAATGCAATACACCATCTTTTTGTAAGAATCTTCAGAAATTACAATTCAAGGAAGCTATGTGAGTTAAACAACTTTCAGACCAATTCGTGATGATAGTTCATGAAAAACTGTTTTAGTTGAAGGATTTTATACCATAGAACAATTTAAAATAGGTATTTTTCAAAGATGTCCAAAGGTTCATGATTATGTCAAGAGTAGGGTGGCTAGAGGAAAAGCTGGAAATTGATTTGAGACTATTCTATTCCATTCTCTCTAAAGATGCTTGCAAAATGAATGAGGTTTTTATGGGATAAGGGTAAAATATTCTTATTTCATTTTTTACTAATATGAACCTTGTGACTGCAAGGTTCAAAAGCTGGATTTGCATGAATTAGTTACCAAAACACTCACTTGAACTCACAGTAATCAATACATAAACTTTGCTATCATGACACTTGCCTATACACACTCAGTAGTAATAAACTTTTATATCATATCAACAGATCTCTGGTAACAGTTAAGCAAAACTTAAAATGGAGTGTATGTAGTTTGCTTGTGTTATAACAAGTTTTGATTATATGTAATTAAAACAGCCATTTCAACAACTTACTCTAGTTGTAATTACATACTGTACCATTGTATCTCACTAACTGTAGATTGATGCTTTTAAGCAAATCTATAACCAGTATTTTTTTTTTCACGGTACAACAACTAGGAAAAGGGGTTTTTTGTAAGTTTTTTTTTTTTACTTTTTTTTTTTTTTTACACTAAACAGTAATCACACAGCAAGTGAATATTGTGCAATTGAACAAATACCTAGCAGTGTTTTGTTTATGCAAAAACACTGACTGAACATTTAGTTATTTACTGTAAAGGCAAGGCCATGAGTGGTTTTATGGAGGTCTTTGCAATTAATAGCATAGTTACTCCAGAACAGACACGGAATTTGAATTACTTGTTTAACTGTGGCAACTATCCAGTTGGGTTAGGCAAAGGCACCGTAACGTTGAGCAGAATGTGTCATCTGAACTGTAATTGTGGGACTGGCTATTATATGAAAATTCCGTATTCCTGTATTTTTATAAAATGTTATCATTAAAAGTAATTGCACTATTAGTGCATAGAATGCTTTGTAGAATTATGAAAACAAAGAACTATGATTGCACTTCCATTAAAGTGTCTCTTAAAATACAGCATAGCTGTTGCTAACTCACTGTATTTTAATATTTAAAATAACTGTTTAACAGCAGCATTAGGTTTTATTAACTTAACATACAGGCTACATTTAATTAAATGCAGTCACCATGGCAACACAAGCCAGTTAAATTTAGAGAAGCAGTGCTACCCAGTGGTTTCTTTCACTGCTAAGAACTGTGGGATTAGTCTGGTAGAGTAACACTGCACTGTTTTGTTAGGCTCCCGCCAGCTAACTATTCACAGTTTGGCACATTTGGACTGTAAATAGACATGAAAAAGTCTTTGATTTTAATGGGAAATAATATCCCCTAAAACTTGTTCCTGGAGCAGTATTAAAGAGAAATATTAAATACCTCCGCTCACACTGCTAACAAAAATGAAAAATGAGTAAGGAAAAGTTATGGAAAACAAAACTAAAATGCAAATGAATTGCTAAATGTTATTTTGGTGAAAGAATGCGCTCTAAAAAATGGAATAAACTATTTCTTAGGAAAACCAACCAAAATAATCAGTGTAAGCCTTTAATCCGTACTTTCAAGTTAAGGATCATCAACCTAAGGCTAAACAGATGCTGCATCGTATTAGGAATGTGGAATACAACCTACTTATTCCTTTTTCTTGAGAGCAAAAAGGCAAGTACTACCTAATTAAATGCAAAGGATATTCCTTGAAAGGTTCACATTATTATAAAGAACTACAATTCAAGAGAACTCCTAAATATCCGTTGTTATGTCAGTGGTTACAACTGCGCCGTATTCTGTGGATCAAAGCCTCCATAATGCTTACTCCACATACTGTACCATCTGTCACTGCCATTCTCTTACACCAAATCTAGTTTTTATTCATACCAGATGCACGTGCTCAATCCACTCACTTGAGGTTTGAGGAGTCTGACTTGAAGTATCTCCTGAAGCATCCAGGGTGCTCGTTACCTCCCTGTTGTTATCACCACTCTGTGATACCGTTTCGCCTGGAATAATGTTTTCTTCAGAAGTGCTTTCCTCTGTTTGGGTGCCTCTGCCTTCGTTCTTGAGTGCATCCTCGAATAGTGCATGCTCTTCCTGAGGCTCCAGCCCGGTGTCTGTCAGGTTTGGTTGCCCTGCTGACCTGTCTTCGGTACTGGGTTGCCGTGAATCCTCATCCGTCTCTGTACTTGTTGAGGGGATCAGAGCAATACTCTGTGGGTTCATGTCATGAAACCAGGCCATAATATTTCCAAGTAGATTTTCACTGGTATTGGGATCTTGACTGCTGGAATCAGCGTCACTAGACGTTGAGTATAATCCACTTCTTGTGTCGCTGCAGGGGTGCGAATGGAGACGATCGGCTGAAAAGGGATCATTGCCTGCACCGAGTCTTATCAGACTGTCACCAAGTTCTAACAGCTCAGAGCTGCTCAGAGCGCCTCGTGGATTATCTATGCTTATAGGAGCAGAGTCCAATCTTGTAGGCAAAGAGGTACCTATTGCTCCTAAAGATGCCTCATTATTTAGAAAGTCTCTAGTTTCTTCATCTATGGCCAGGCCAGATTCTTGTAATGATAACTGAATGGCTAGCAGGATGTTTGGGTCATCTTCATCCAAGGAACTCAGAGCCTGTGGAAATACATAAGGATGCTTTCAGAATAAAATTTTCATCTTGTCACATATTGTGGATGAAAAGTAATTTGGGCTCAAATCTGAAATTCATTCATTATTCCTACATGTCATTTATCAGGATCAATTTTTACTGACACAGTTGACAACAGAATTTAAAAAGTGACTATTGTTACATTAGTGATTGTTTAGCGATTCTTACCAGTGTGAAAGTACAATTTGTTGTCCCAGATTCTCCCTTTCTCGTTGAAGAATTAAGAAAATTTGCAGAGAGAAAAAATGACACAGAAAAGCAGAGCAGAGGAAGGCAAGCAAAGCAGAGAGAATGGAAGAGAGATTAGGAGAGATACCTGAAGAGAGTCCTGGTTTTCAGAGCGACTGACAGGGGTATAGTCATGAAGCGAAGAGCTGTGCAGAATACCCATAGAAGCTGAACTCACCATGGAGGTGCCATGTCTTCTACTACTGCCACCTTCCTGAGTGTCTGTTTGGGCAATTGAAACAAAAATCGTTGAAGAACCAGCGAGGAAGCCTTCTCCACTGTTATTTACTGACAGATTCTCTTCCTTCCTTTTGGATTCAGCAGTGTAATTTTACTCCTTTACTCACTCTGAATGAAATATTCCAAAACACCCCTAACACCAACTCTTGCCCAGTGGCAAAACACCAGCCCCACTGTGTCAGGAGCGACTGCCTGGCTCCTCTGTGCCTTCCTGCTCTCAATACCCCTTTTCTTCTCAGAAAGGATGGGATACACCATCAGAAGCATGAGCCCATCAGCATGATTTATGGAAAGTCCTGAAAACTACTGCACATGCACACAATACAGGATGCGTTGACAGGGGATTACAAACAACGTTTGCTCATTTCTCTGCTCTCCTAAAGACAACAACTTAGCTGTAACGTTAACATTACATTAATTTTTACCAAAACAATGCAGCACAATTAAGAGTAGAGGCATCAGTATATACTTCAGCAATTACTGACATTACTGTTTTCTTAAAACAGCCAGCAAAAAAATAGAAGTAAAATGCTGTTTCCAGAAAAACTGCTCCGTAATAAAAATAAATGTAACTCTTCTGACTTTGGAAAACGGAATTTTCCACTTCAAAATTCCAAATGAAATAAGGAGAGACAAACTAATGCTCTCTTGCATGCTTTAACAGTATGCACTGGTCATCACTACAATATCCAAGTGTTCAGTCAAATTCTAGTCCTTAAACTAACAAGATGGTTTTGCATTTTACTTGCAATAGGGAAGGATCAAAGCTCATGAAAATTCTTTTTACTGTTTCTAATATAAAGAATGTGTTCGTTTACTTCTCCTCAGTAAAGGACTTCTTTTTTTTTCAAAGTGCAAGTTATGTATAGGACTCAAGTTCATAAGACACAGCGATGAGTGTTTGTGCAGCACGGCTTGGAGACCCAGCACGACGGGCAGCTCTGAAGAAGCGGCGTCACAGTATGATTTGGATTCGAGCTATTTTTGTACCTTTTCAAACGCCGCTGTCAGGATGTAGACAGCCCAGCCAAGTTCCAGTGACCAGCCCTAGCGCTGCCCAGGGGAGCAGCCTGCTGGAAGCCACAGCCAACTTGTTCCCTGGCTGTCTTTGCCAATACAAGAGTTTCTGAGCAGGGTTTTGGAATACAGCCTCGTGGCTGCCCTCCAGCAGGCCTGTAGCAGGGGAACCCTCTTCTACACTCTTTATGCACAACCAGTCCTTTTACTTGGCATAAAAGAGCCGGTATATAGATAAGACTGTCATACGAAGTATGTACCAGTCAAAATTTCTTCAGAAAAGCAAACCTGGTCTAAATACATGAGGAGTTGTTAGTGGAAAGATCAGTGCGTGTCTCTTTGAAAAGAGGAGCAGCCACAATGGTCAGCCACACTTCTAAGATCACATACAGGAATGCAAAAATAAGCCTTTATGTTGTATCCTGGGAAATACAGCAGTATGTTTGAAACTTGTTTAAAGTGTGTCCACAGAAGAACAAACACTGTGGTCAATACCAGCAATTTCTGAAGCAGCAACAGAAAAGCAGGTGGCGCCGGGCAGGAACATACCTAATGTGCTCTCGCTGGGGTCGTCAGGGTCCGGGGTGTTACTCAGCAGACTGTGCATGTCTCCTCGCCGACGCTGCCTGTGCCTCCTCCGATACTGAAATTCAGCATATTCCTGCATAAACCAAAGGTTACAAAATACAGGGCAGCATGCAGTAATATTTTTCTGATGTAACAAGCACCACATTTTTATTAAAAATGTGTGATTTTATATGTTTTTTATAAAATCACCTTTTTTCAGAAAAATAAATTGCAAGTTATATCATGCAATGCTTAACATAAATAATAAAAAAAACCTCAAGATAATCCTAAATCTATAAAAATAATGACTTAGCAAAGAAAAATACTTGTCGTATTACCGACATTTTAATACTTGCAATCTCCCTTTTTAAAGAATTCCAAGTACACAATTTTTGTTTAAAAGCTTTGATGCCAAACTTTATATACACACACTGACACACTTTTTAATAAATATATACCTAGTGATTTTACGACATAAAAACAATTAATCTGAATTAGATGAGTAGATTATCTCAGAGTCCCTGATGCCAGTGACGGCCATTGGAAAAGAACCTTTGGAAGACTGCAGGAAGCTGGCAGGCATACACCGGGACTTGTTATACTTTTCCAGCCTGCAGGAACTTCTTAAGCCACAACTGATACTCTTTTACTGAACAGTCTGTGATGGATTTTAATTCCATGAATTACAGATCTCTTCTATTTTTGCCTAACTTGAGCTGCTGACGAGCCGTGCCGTATGGATTTGAACTCCTGCAGCCTGTAATTTCTCACATTGTGTGTATTTACCAAAGACAGTTTATGTAACACTTACGGAAAAGACTCATGTTTGAATAGTTAACAAGTTAACACCAAGTTAACATCCCAAGGGTTAATTATCTTAATACTTGGAAATAAATGTTTTGATTTCCATACCTTTCCTAATATTAAGAGACTAATTTTATGCTTGAAGGCAAATCTCCAGATATGTTTTTTGGTTAATACAGCTGACATTGAACCTGACTGTGTAGGTTAAGATCTTTTGTTTAGTTCAGTTATTCATTTACACAAGGCAATAAAAATATACATATAGGTACTAGCTTGTCTCTTCAGAAAAGAATACTGCTATTTATTTCCCTGAGCTCCAGGCTGGGAAATCTGTAATCCAAAGGTTCCTTTGGCCAAATGAACTGGGAAAGATAACATTACCGTTACCTTTCCTTTCTTACATTAGATCTTCATCCTAGAATGTCTCAACATCTGAAGTATCTAAAACTTAAATCCAGAAGTGTCATTTCTCTTACAAAACGACCTTATTAATCTTGTTAGTATTATTTGAATGGTACGTTGTCTTTCCATGTTTCAAACATGGAAAAGACCCCATTTCAGACCAAGTTCTTATTCATAATGACATATGCAAGCCAAAAAGACTAATCACAAAATCATCAGCGTGGGCAGATTTTTATCTATGTAAGAAGATCCGTGAAAACTGTAAGAACATAAAAACAGCTGTACAGACAAAGGGTCTGTTTAGCCCAATATTCTCTCTTCAGCCATGGTTAGTAGTATGTGCTTATGGAAGAGCATAAAAAACAGGGCAAGCATGAAAGGATTCTTCTCTAAAATATTCTTCCAGCTCCTCGGGAGCTCAGGGATTTCCTAAGTGGAAGGCAGTGCCCCAAACAGCAGAAACGCAAAACTTGATACGGAACAATGTAACTGAATTAATTAAAAATATATATAATTATATTACTGTGAATCAGACAAGGAATAATGGGAAGTGATCACTAAACACTAAGATTAATTAATCCTATCAAATCTTATCTCTCATCTGTTTGCAATAAAATCTTAGATTTTACCAACAGCCATTTAACTTTTGGTTGCTTTTTAACCTTTAGAAAGATATCTCAGTTACTACTGATAAAAATTTATTTCTGATTACTTGGAACAATTTTATACATGTAGCAAAATAAGTTTAAATTTTGTTGGGTAGGAACACGACTGTTTCACACAAAGCTCTACAACAAGCAGTGTTCATTACTAAAACCAGTGAGATTTTGTTTTCTGTAATAATCCGCTATACGCAGTCATTCTACTAATTGTTAGTAAAAGCACAGCTCTAAGTAAAAAAAATTTTTAGTGACATTCACTAAAATAAACAAAGATGACTACTATTAATTCTAGAAAATTCCTTTAGCAGAGGTGGTTGCAAGTATCCTTGACAGCTACGTAGCAAAGAAACCAACTTGCGTCATACAGTACCACATTTAGGCAAATCATAGCAACTCATAAGCCATCATCTATGCACGACTGCAACGGCACCTACTGCTGGACAGCTTATCCGCGTATCTCTTATCAGCTCTTTCTCCTAACCAGTTCCACTGATGGATACAGTAACATCACAACGAGTTTGATATTATCAAATGGGGAATTATTTCAAAAGAAAGGACTAAAGGAACTAGACAGGAGAATCAAGCTGATCTTTTGTAGAGAAGCAAGCTATTTTCTCAACAGCGTGATGCTCACCAAAAACAATAGCAAAGGAAATATATAGAAAAAGTACATGGAGTTTTCCAGGATGCTTTTAAATGACTAGCTAGAAGGAAAACAGCACCCAGGAAATGCTGAAATGAAGTTTCCTTCCTAACTGAATGCTTTAATCTAATGTTCTCAAAATATTAAATAAAAATTAAGATGATAAAGGAAAGCTTTGTAGGAAGCTTCTCATATTTTAGTGGAGCCTCGAAAATTATTTACTCTTTCCCATATATAGGTAGTGGAATATTCATTTTTAAAATTATAATTTTCATGCTAGGTTAAGTAGCAGAAGTTCAATTCATCTGAGTATGCAACTTCCATCCTGCTTCAATACATAAAACCAAGAAGAAACATTTCAAATAGCTAACAATATTTAGGTGTGTGCCTGTATTTTTTTGCTGGATTGTGAAAGAAGGATGGAAATTTCTTAAGACTTGTTGTCAAATTCTGCTGAACCGATGTTGCGTTCAAAATTAATCTAGACAATTTCATATATTTATTACTTTAAGGTTCCCCAGCACATAGACACCGGTTCATATACAATATTAAAACTGGTTATGTACTTGGAAAACTACAACTTCAACACAGCTTGTCTACTGCCACCTTAAATAACTATATCCACATTAGAGACATTATTTAGAGTCACTGCACAATTAGCTATGAATATATTTCCTTCTATTGTGAAATAAATAAAATGGTAAGCTTAAACCAACTTGAAATGCTTTGAATCAAAACAAGGAAGCTCTTCATGCAGATTGCAATCATACCTGTTTTTCTAGAATATGCAGGAGTTAAGAAAATGAAAAGAAATATTTTACCTCAGGCGATGCAAATCCTAAATATTCCCAATCCCACGTTCCACCAGCAAAGCTATACAATTAAAAGAGATATATCATAAAGTTTAGAAGTAGAACGAACTACGAACAACCTCCAGAGCTTCAAAACCTATCAACATTTTTTAAAAGTAGCGCAATTGTAACTCCCTAAAACTTAAGAAGTCCTCTGCTTTAATTCTTACCTCAAAATTCATTTAGAAAACACGTGACTATTCCAGAACAGCTCGATATTTTTAGCAAATAGTTATAGATTTTTGGAGCGTACCAGGTATTTAGTGACAATCTTGAAGGTGAAATGGAAGCCACGACACCTAATCATTAATATATCACAAATGGGGAAGCAATTCAGGCTGCAACATACAGAGCAGTGATTCTCAAACACATCTTTCCTCAGTGAAAAGTTGTAATTCCACAAGGATCGAGTGTCCGAGACAATGTCGCTATCTGGTGATTTACAACCGTCACGTTTACCAGCTCCACTTCCCCTCACCATCAAAGAATGGCGGGGGGTTCGCCCGCTTTGGCAGCTTTTCTGACTCGGGCAGGGTTTTGCCGGCGTTACCTGCGCCTGGGCGCTTCCGGGGAGTCGGCGGGAGCCACGCCGCGGGCCACGGAGGCCAGGAACTCCTGCCGCTTCTGCTGCACCAGGCACGCCGCACGGATGATTTTATGGCGAGGAGTCCGAAGGTAAGGCCTGTTCACTTTCTGTGCAAGGTCTTCGGTGACCATTTCTAGGTCTGTCTGAAATAGTTAATAAACACAGGATAAAATCATTTTACAAGGAAATGAAAATCAGGCAGAGCTCTACACTATAAATACTGAGCAGAATGATACCCATTTTCCTGGAAACACCATCTGAAATACCACAACACCCTAAAATGTCTGCCCTTCTACCCTCCCCTTTCACTGCCCTGAGTGCTGTCCTCCAGCTTGCAGCAGGGCTTCCCTGCGCTCACACGTATGGAGCATCTCCAGGGGCCCCACGGGAAAGGAAAGGAGGCAGCAGCCCCTGCCCCCACCCAGGTACTCCCCAGTTTTGCCCCCGTCTCCTCTTCAGACACATCAGGAAAGAGGCGCGAGAAAGAGGAGATGGATCCGAAGCTAAAATGCTACCCTCAGTACAGTGATTAACAGTAAATAATTTCCTTTCTTTCCCCTTCCACCTGTCTTTATCCCTTTCCTTTTTCAGCAAAGTGTCGTTTTTCATTCATTCTAAAATTGAACTAAAAGCTATTGTGTCACAGAGGAATAAAAATGCACTAATTTTCCAAACTTGGTTACAAATACAAAACAGGTATATCACTTTTACACTACAAAAATGGCAAAAAGACACTGATAACTAATATTACCCAAAGAAGTAACATTAGAAAAGGAAAATATATGCATGTATTACCTGCATAAGTTCAAATATTTCTTTCTTTGTGCTTTTAGGCTCCAAAAAGAATCCATATGGATAAGAACACTTAAGAATGCGGCGAGTTTTTAGAAGCTCTTGCACTGCATCTTCAATGAATGTGGTATCAGGGCAGCCTCCCTCAGCTGCAAGATAAAACAAGCATTGTGAAAATATTTTCCAGCTGATGTCAGCATTTCTTTAAGCATAAGGGTTTTCCTCCAAAATAAAATTTATGTGCATGGCAGTTAAATATTTTGCAAGTACACAGCAGCAAGTTCTCAAAGACTACACAGTGTTCTCACTAAAGGAAGTCAGCACAGAATATTAGCTTCTCCCATCCTAAGGCTACTTTTTCCTCCAGTCTCTGGAATAGGAAGTATTTAGCTTTCACCCACTGCTTACGAATTCAGGTAACGGAGAGATCACACCGCACAGCAGGCTGATGTGAACTCTATCCAAAAACCCCCAAAGGTTTAGCCATAACAGAGTTGATGTGATTTCAAATCAAATTCATGGATCACAGCAAATACTTACTTCCACTGAGAGCTCTACTCAACTGCTCCATCTTTTCTTTGGCTGTTTTTAGAAGGCGCTGTTCTAACTAGAAAAAGAAAATAGATAAAATACTGTAAGATAATTATTTTTGGATTAATAAAATAGAAACCAAAATCAGTAAAAGTGGCTTGACCCACACCTGGTAGCTAAGTTCATGGTTCTTAAATCTTGTGTAATAGTGCATAAACCTATCAAGCTCTTGAAATCTTCTGTGCTTCTTTTCAGCCTGGAAAATAACGGGGAAACAAAAGAAACCAAGATAAAACTTATGATTTAATTTAGCAATCACCATTAGATATAATTACATAACCAACTGTTTCTATTCCCACTACACATAAAGCATTGTAGACAATGCCAGGTAAATAATGAGACAAATGTAATGTTTGGAATTCAGGAGTCTGCCAATGCTGTAGCCAAAGAGCTGATGCACTGTGTGCGCATGCTATTTAAGCACATTTTCCAAATGCCAGCGTCAAGGCATGTAGCGCACAGCAGCTAATTACAGCACCAGCACGCCCACTTCACAAAAGGAAACCATGGCACAGAGAAGTAAAATAACTTGAGTAAAGTCGCTGGCGGTTGTCACCAAAGCCAAAAGCAGAACCAAATCTTACGTTTCTATCCACAAATAAGCAGTGTTTCCTTTCTGGCTCTTTGATATATTTAAGATTGTATTTTTCCATTTAGATCTTGGGTTTGGAAGAGTCTTCATGAAACTTAACCTACATAGAAAATTGCAGCCTTAGCACTATGTTTCAAACACACACGTTCATTTCTTACCTCTACTGTCATCTCCTTGGATTGTTCCTCTACGTGTTGTATGACCTCATAGCGAGTGCATCTGTAGTAGCCCCCAGTGGAAGAGCTGTGCTTCTTCCATTCTTCTAAACAGATCCAGCAAAAGTCATATTTGCACTTCAGAAAAAAAAAAGGAACAAGGGGGAAAAAAACCCAGAAGCTGATATGTTGTATATTTGCAGTTACGCGTTATTATTCCTCTATGAACAACTCAATTATCAACAATCATTCTGAGTGTGCTTATGGTCAAAAAAAATTGTGGGGACCCTCCTTTGTATTTTACCTGCTACAGAAGATCTGGTTTATCAAACCATGTCAGTCATAATTTTTGTTCCTTGGATCACAAGGTTGCGTTGGATCTACAAGTTAAGTTTTAAGTCAATGAAATAAATCAAATGATAAATACAGCTGATCAAGCCTGGGTTTCTGTTATTATTTTAAAAAAAGACAGTGCCTTTTTTTAAGCAACACAGAAACTGTTCATGAGAAAGAGTGAATTTTTTCCTAATATCATTTAAAAAAACATGATTACTGGTATTATTGTCATGTAGTGTTCCTGACACAAAATAACAATTACTCAGCAAGAGAGAAGAGACCAGAACATACACTTTGCAGAGCGGTTACTTCAAGGTGAGCCTTTTCTGCATCGACTGAGTAGAGAGAGCGCTTTCAAAACAGGTAACTCCTTACAAGGAGATCTGACTTATCCAGGCCCCTCTGCACCAGTGAAGATCAAACTGTATTAAATGTTCTCAACTCAGCACTGAGTTCTCAGCTAGTTTATTTCAAAATAATTGGAAGCTATTTATGGATGGCTGGGCAAAAGACTTTACAACTTGTTGAATGCTGTTTGTGTTATCTGTTCTACAGATGAGCTAAAAAAAATCCTGAAAAAACAAAGCAAAAATTTACATTGGTTAATATGAAGCCATTATTATTATTATTGGAATTTGATAAATTAAGTAGCATTTTTCTCTCTTTGCCAAGTTTAACCTTTACAGGAATATCCAGTCCATACTGGATTTGTTTATAGGTGGTAGTTTTATACAATCAATTAGATATTAGAGGAAGAAATGAAATCTAATTCTTGCATTGTGCTTTTGCTAATTTTATTTCTTCTTGGTTTTGTGCTGCACCTTCTTTGTTCTTAAACATTTTTTGAAGCTGCTCGCTTGCACACAATGGTAAGATAAGTGCTGAAAATGACGTATGAGAATAATTGTGTATAAAAGTGTTAAATGTGCATCACTGCATCATTTGCCTATCATTCAAAACCACTCATATTTATTATAAGAAAATAATTATGAAACATTCAAACAATGGTATGAAACAAGGTCTTTCACAAGTAACAGAACTAATAGAGCTTGACTTCCTATTAATTTGTCTATGCTCCTACTGCAATAATCTTACCTCTCCCCAATTATCTCCTTCCATGGCCACTCCACTATACGTATCTCCTGATCTCCTGATCGGCACTGGTGAGGCCTCACCTCGAGTACTGTGTTCAGTTTTGGGCCCCTCACTACAGGAAAGACATTGAAGTGCTGGAGCGTGTCCAGAGGAGAGCCACCAAGCTGGTGAGGGGTCTGGAGAACAAGTCCTATGAGGAGAGGCTGAGGGAACTGGGCATGTTTAGTTTGGAGAAGAGGAGGCTGAGGGGAGACCTCATTGCCCTCTACAACTACCTGAAAGGAAACTGTAGAGAGGCGGGGGCTGGCCTCTTCTCCCAAGGGAATAACGACAGGACCAGAGGAAATGGTATGAAGTTGCGGCAGGGGAGGTTTAGATTAGATATTAGGAAGAATTACTTTACTGAGAGAGTGGTCAAGCACTGGAACAGCCTGCCCAGGGAGGTGGTGGAGTCACCATCCCTGGAGGTATTTAAGAAACGTGTAGACGTGGCTCTTCAGGGCGTGCTCTAGTGCCCGGGATTGTTGGTTTGTGGTGGGGTGTTGTGTGTGGGGTTTAGTTGATGGATGCTGCTTGCTTTTTTTTTTTTTTTTTTTATTTTTTTTTTGGGGGGGGGGTGTTGTTGTTTGTTTGGTTTTGTGTTGTGTTTTTTTGTTTGTTTGTGTTTTTTTTTTTTTTTTTTTAATGTGGTTGGACTCGATGATCTCAAAGGTCCCTTCCAACCACTAAGATTCTGTGATTCTGTGATCTCTCATGTCTCCAAAGGCCTCCTCACAAACCCAAGGTTCCCCCAGTGTTCCCTGACCCTCCTCTGACACCCCAGTCTCATTAAACATCCAAAACCACATCATCTGTTTTCTGTACATCTCCCACCCCCCTGAGCTCTGTTTTACGAGCCCTTATGGCCACCCCGCCAGGCCAGCACTGCCCGGGTGGAACAAGTCTCATCTGCTGCCCGAGCCCAGCAGAAGAGGTAACCGCCGAGCAGGTATTTCAGCCTCTCTCTTGGTGGCAGCACAAATTAAGTCTCTGCACCATACAGCTACCAAGTGTCATGAAACTCGCAGTAATTTAATGCCCGAGAGCCCCCTCCTGTTGCTTCGCATCTCGTCCAAAGTACCCAGCAGGTTAAAAACTACTACAGGCAGGGGAGTGAGAGGGCAGGACTGCCTAAGCCTTGTCTCCTTAGAAATTGTGCTCATAAAACAGTACGATGCCGCTTAAGCACAGAAGTGTGATTTTATGAGAGAAGCGTGTCCTGCTCTACAGCGGGCACACGCCAGCTGCTCGGGGGCAGCCCCAGCTCGTCACGCTCCAGCAGACCTCTGCAGCAACGGCAGAAGCTCCATCACAGACCCTTCCTTCAGCGGAGGAAGGGACAAGCGAGGTGACCACGATACCCCGTGTCTGAGCCCTGCAATGAGCTTGAGGACACCCCTCCTCTCTTTCCTCGCCAGGCTGAGGGGAGGCAGCTTCTGTTTGCAGAGATTTCTCCACCACCAAGGGAATCTGGCTGTGCTAAGGACACTTTGGGCTGTTTATCAGGGACGGTGTCGAAGAAGAAAAGAGAACTGTGGTTGAGCCAGTGCCTCAGAACGGTACTGCGTTAAATTACCTACACTCAGCACTGTTCAATGGCCAAAGTCTTCTCCAGCCTGAAGCCATGCTTTTGTTTGATTGAGATGAGCTCACTGGCAAAAGCTGCAACAAACACACCTTGTACAGTTTTTAGCACTGTGGAATTTATGAGCTCTTTTCAAAATCATTTAAGAAAAAAACCCAGAAAAACCCAGCAAACTTGGCATAAATCAAAGCGGAGGAGAATCTGTTCTCTGCCACCACAGACAAAACCAAAGAAACAGCACCAGAAAAAGCCCCAACCTTCAATTCGTGTCACAGAACGAGAGAGGTTATGTGATGACAATATAAAGAAAATGGGATGTGCATAGCAATGGAGAGAGACCAACACATTTCCAGAAAAACTACTTTCTAAATCTCTTAGCTTTTCATTGGAGCCCAACTGTGTGAAGTGTTTGCTACTTTCTTATCTTTAACGATGCTCCTCAAGGAGCTGTAGTTATATAAGATATTTCTGACATAAAGAAACAGTATTCTAAATATGCAGCTTTTAACTAATTTGAGAGAAAAAGCATTCTCAAGTGATACTGAACTCATGGCAAAAAATATTTTTTCTATTTTGGTAGCATCATAGTGCAAACTCATGACTAATTTTTTGGCGGCTGTCACCAGTAAGTTTCTTTTGGAATTACTCTTTGCTGTCTTTTCATCCCTACTGATTAATTCCTGTTTACAGTTTTCCGTTAAATCTTCTCTGTTTTATTGCTATGTTAGAGAAACAAAGCCAAAGAAAAAAGTAGTAAGGCAAAGCCTTCGTTAGAGCTTACCATTCCTTAAAATGTTTAATCTTCTGCCAACTAAAAATGTTCTTTTTCTTCTACATTATTAATGATGATTAAACTATCAATTATTTCTCTTTCCTTAAGTTTCACACTGTATTGCCAGTAATTCTGAGGTGTTTACAAAACGTAGATCATTACAGAGTTCACCTGCCGGCCAAAGAGATTACACGATGTATTAAACATTTTCTGAATACCTGTAACCTGCCATTTGGCCACTGGCAAATTATCTAACTCCTACAACGGGCTCCATTAAAGCTCCGGCACGACTCCTCAGAGGTTCGGGATGTCTGTGCTCCCGAAAGGCACATGTGGCCCCGGTTACGGTTTCACAACACGTTTTATGAGGGGCCTTTCTCACCTTTGCACATTGCATGTGGTTGCAGCCCTCGTTCTTCTGAATCGGGGATTTGCAGTTGGCGCACGGTTTGGAGTTCGTTAGTAACCACAGGCAATTGGCAGCATCTTCATAGGCCTCACTCACCCCCACAACTTCGTCAGGGCGACAGGAGGATACGGAGCGTGTGAAAACAGAGAAGTTAAAATGGTACTTCGGTAATCTTTTGTGAAAATCAGATTATGAAAGATATATGTTTACCTGTTTCTTAACAGAATATTGTAATTCTTCACTGTATATACTTCTCACAAATATAAACGTACATATTTTCTAATTTATACATATTATATATAATATTATTACTCATATTATTTCCACACATACTTCTACATAAATTTATATGTATTATATATGAAATTTATAATATATAAATGAGAAAACACATATGTGAGAAAAATTGGCATAGTTTGACAAAGTATGGTGTATTTTGTCTCTTGATAAAATTTTCTATGCTTTCTGGAATATTTATAACATATTATGGGAAGGCTCTGAACTGTGGTAACCAAGTTAAGTTAGTTTTTATTCAAATTACTGTCAATCGTCAATTTCTTTTGTTAATGTTGACCAAGAAAATGTCTGTCCTGTGTAAACCCAACCCTTATTAGTTTTTTCAGTAAAAGTTATTTATCATCAAGCCATTCCCCACAACCCCCTTGCACTTCACCCTCAGCCTCACTATTATTATCACCTGTTGGCTTGAATTAGTTTTAAAGTACACAAACAACGGCATGGAACATGAGTCAAACAGAAGTGCAGACTGGGCTAAAAGATGTAAAATCGCCCAGGGCAAATGAAGTTATATTAAGGAATAAATCAATTAATTAATGAAACAAAGCTGAAGCAGAAGGGAAAAGAATCTTGTATGTCTTATCTGAACCTAACGTGGATTTATGGGGAGGAATGCCTGATATGCAGTTGAAATGTGAAGCAGCCCCTCATTGAGGGGTTTAATTTTCTTCCCTTTTTACCCTGCTTTTCAACCAATGTAGAGTTTTTACATAATGCAACTAAAAAATCCCTCTAAAACCAAAAAATAACAACAACAGCAAAAAAAATTAACTCCCCCCTTCCCCTTTCCTGGCACAACTCTTACGTTCTTCTGGTTTCATTTCAGATACTTTCTGTAGCCAGTCCTTCCAGGTCTGGCAGTCACAAGGTTCATGTGCTTCACCAAGACATTCCCTGAAAATGAAGGTGTACACACAATTACTTATCATTTAGAGACTTAAAGTTAAGTTTGGTTCAAGTTAAAAAATATGGAAACTTATCAAGACATGCTCAAACTTTAATTAAGTCAGGAAGATAAAAAGCCATCTAATTAACATTATTTCAAAATACTCTTAGACTACTTGCTCACAAACATAGATGATCAGTATTAAGATTAATAAAGAATTTAAATGAGACAGGAAAGGAAAAGAGCTTTTAAAAATTACAATCTGAAATAAATCAGCTGGTTTGCAGTTTGTTTGAGTTATGCCCGGGTACTATTTTAGTGCCACAGAAAGTGCTAGTATAGTTTCTGTGATAAAGGTAAACCAGAATAAAGAGATTATCCAAAACTAGGTCGTTTGCTGTACCCGAGATGCATTTTATGCAGAATTACTTGCATCTATTCAGTTGTAATAATTAATCTTTAACTAGAATCAAGCTTTCAATCTGGAAGAAGATCCAAGCCCTTCAACACAGCATTAAGTATTTATGGTTGTTTACTGTTTCCACTGGTCTCTTAAACGGGGGCTTTAACTTAGTTACACGGACACAGTGGAGAAATGAGTCCCTTGAGCTTCTCTTGAAGCTGCCCCTGGCTTTGAGGATGGCGCTCACTACTACACCCCGGCAGATATACCGCTTCCAGATGGTGCTTCAGTGTAGACGTATCAATATAAACTCTGGATTTTTAAGGACTCCCTTTTTTACTGAAGTAACAGCAAATAGTCTCAGACATCTGCCACATCAAACAAAACAATTCAGAGGGAGTATATTTCAGATGGGCACCAGCTGCATCAGAGCACACGCAAGTTTTCTGCAGACCCAGTGGTGACCTGCTCTCTGCAGCGCAGATTCAGAGGCTACATCAATGCCCTTTGGGTCACTGCTGTCCTCGTCTTAAGCAGGGACAAAGAAAATGCTACAACAACAGTTTTCAACTTTTTTTCCCACTATCTAATCTGCTACCAAACAAGCTTAAATTCACTACACAAGGATCTCTGGTTTGAAGATGCTTAAGACCTGTAGGTGGGACAGACTGCACGGGAACGAGTAACCAGTCTGAGATAATGCAATCTCAGCCCTGGCTGACAACGGACGCCCTTCGGTTCCGTACAGCACCGTAGTGCACGTAAACCCGTGACTTCCAGAGAGCCAAGGCCTCGCACACAGTGTGTGTTCCCAGAAAGGATTGAAACTAGCAAAAATTAACTTAAACAAACTCAGTTCCAAGTTAAAAGCTGATTAATCAATCTCTCAGTGGGCACAGGGAAGGTTGTGTCTCTGATGTTTTCAAATTTGTAAATATGCAGTTTTTTAACGAAGCGCAATCATATATAAATCTTGTACCTATATCTGGATCTATGCGACAGTCACAACAGAGTGTTAAAGAACAACTTCTCATGGAGGAATTTCTTTTCTCAGCCCACTCCAAAACAAGTATTTTTATATTGGGATGTCATTTTACTGGCGTAAGAGCATTGAGCCTATCGCTCATAAAACTTTGTATGAAACACGTTTTGGATGGAGACCCTGACAGCACTGAACGAAGGGAACTAAGGTCAAAGGGCTGTGACCATTAACAGCGCCAGCCTTCCCGGAGCGCCTCCCGCCCCGCTCGGCGGGATAGTGTATTGGAAGGTGCGGTACGTACTCATAAAATTGCAGCAAGTTTCAACCAGTTAAAATTCATGCAAGGGCTAAAAGCATCATCCAAGAAGAACGCAGTTCTGGATTTTCTTTCCCCTCATGATAATATTTCCATCATATGATTAATTTTGAATCAAAACAGCAGAGCACTGTTGCAATGCATAATTGGCTTCCCAAATGCACCTGAAGAGATGTCTGTCCCACAGAACAAGACTCTGCCCCTTGTCTCCACCTGGATGAAGGCAGTGAGGACAAACGGTGCAGAACTCCGTGTGCACTGTCTGCTGTGACTATTTTCCAGAAATCACTAAAAGTCCTTGTGCTTCTGAAGCAGCATGAAGAGGCTCTAATACGTTGGAAGTATCTGATAATACACAGATGTAGGATTTGTGCAGAGTTTTCATCTGTACTACATTTAAACATCTCACAATGCTTTTTCTGACAGGGGATAGAATTTTGTGTTTGTCACAACAGACTACGTTTTGCTGAAGGCACTGTTAGTGGTGGGTAATGAAAAATGAGTAAATTCTAAGGAACTCTGTATTTAAGAGGAACATTCCTACTTCCACATTAAAAAAAAAAAAAAAAAAAGAAAATAAATTGCTCAATACACTCAGAACTTTCTTTATAAGCAGGAAGGCTATAGATCCAAAAAAAGCAAGTGATTATCTAGTGGTTGGCTGGAGTTTTCTAATACATAAATTCTGAAGAATCTCTCACTAAATGCAGTATGAATTGCTATTACAATGTCTAAGCTGCAGATTACCTGAGTAAAATTGCAGAACTGACATAAGTATGGAACTGTGGGACGTGTTGATTGAACTTTAAAGATATAAAGAAAGCTCCCTTTAAGCACGGAGTAATGATGAAAACCCTCTGAACTGAGAACACACTTTCTTTTTCTTCAGAGGAACTCATTCACGCACGGGGTTTTTGCTCTGTAAGACTGACACAGCTCTCCTTGGCAAATGGCTCTGATTTACAGTCCTGCATGACGCTGTGGCTGACAGCAGAACTTCCTTGCCATTGCTGGAACTCTTCGTTCACGTTTGTGGGGAAGGAAAAAAGGCCTTGGAAAGGCCTTCTTGGACACGTTGCTGCTAAAATGAGGTCTTTTTCAAGACCTTAAAGGTATTTGCTTGTGCGGTATCTCAAAGCATTAACATAAAAAGAACATTCAGAAATATTATCAGAAAACATAAAAAAGATATTTCTTATAAAAATTAGGCACTCAGAGGACACTCTGGGGAGCTAGTACATTCAGCCCATGTAAAGGAAGCAGAAGCTGCCAATGTCTGAAGGACCATGTCAATATTACACTAAAGTGGTCTCAAGCTCTGTCCTTTGAGTTAACGGAAAAAGTGATTCTCTGTCTGTAACCAGAAGCAAGGATGAGAGGATGGTACCTTCTTGTGGAATAGTACTAAGGTTTGTTATATGTTCATTGGTAAAAAACGTTTTCTGGTTTGTTTCTACAGGATTTGTTTCTTTCCAAGTTCTTCATCCATTGTGAACAACCTCTTTCTGAGAAGTTCTGTTTTCTGGCTTTTGTGGTTGTTTCGTTATGTCTGCTTTCCTCTTGTTCCTTCTTCCTTTCCATTCATATGGGTAAAGAACTAAAATCAGAAGCACCTTTCATTAAAAGTCTTATGATATTTGGAATCAAGCAGATTATTCGGGATCTCTTCTTGCATCATGATTTCAATTGGAAAACAAAAAGGATTACTCAGCTTGTCTGATTGTCTATACCCTTTGTTGACCCTTTTTGATTTTCCAGCAGCAAAAAGGATATCCCACTACAATAGTCCTAAACTGTCAGACAACATAAAGAAAAAGTGCTGATCCTGAAGTGAAACAATGATTGGAGTGACCCTGCAAACAGAACAGCTGTCTATGAACCAAAAGGTCCTCCACAGTCCTGTTTAAACTCCAGGTTCTTTGAGGTGATTTTACCAAAATTCAGAAAAAGCTAGAACTGGCCAATTTTCTGTGCTACAATTCAGCATGTGCGGTGTTTCAGTTATACTACAACTATCCAGACAAACACAAAAATCCCCCTTCTCTGCCCCGTCAGAGCAGCACATCACAACACTCCTCACTGCTGTTTTGCCACATGAGGTCATTTTGTGCGTGGGTACAGGACAGCACCTCACATACCATCCCACACAAATGTTTCTTGCACACTTGGTTCTAAGCGGGACTTTTTAATTTATCCCTGGAACAGCAGTGACTGTGAGTTTATGTAGATAAGGTTGCAGTACTGACCAGCAGAAAAGATGTCCTTTTCCACAGTCTACAGCAGGGGCTTTTAGCATGGGGAAACTAAGCGTATCCGATCCCGATGAATTCGATCCTTGTCTTGTGAGCCTTACTGCTCTTTCACAGCCCGGTATAGGACACCATTTAATAGCAGGATTATTTTCAACAAAGGCCTGGGGGGGAAAAAAGGAAAATATTTTACTACATAAGATCAGAGTTCACCATCAATATAAAACATTCTGTGTTCATAATCTTCCTTTGAAGGAACAAAGCCAAAAAGCGTAAGGACAACCTTGTAGCTACTTTGATAGGCTTTTAAAAAGTTATAAAACAGGAATAACTTAATCTCCACCTTATTTTTTTTTTTAATAACAACAGTGCTCCAGACTTACGCTAAGATGCAAATGACTTGCATCCCAAACAAAATGTTCAACGTGTGCAAGACAATTCCTTTGTCATATGGCTTACTGTAAACTTCCAGTATATAGGCACTGGCAATGCACCCAGAGCCAACTCTTGCAGTTGAAAAGAACTAAAACCTTATTGATTAAAACAAAAATCCCACAATGTATCCCACCCACAATAAACTTGAAATCAGAACTAGACTAACTCAGGAATTTACCTCCAATCTTTTTTGGTTAATGTAGCGGGTCTTCTTTTGTAAAACTTATATCTAATAAATGAGGAGGAAAAAGAACTTTCACTGCTTTGCTTCAAGCCTATGCTGATCACCAGCCACTTGAAATATGAAGATGTAAAAGATTAATCTGACCTGGTCCTTTAATTTGCATCTTACTGTGTATGAGTCTCTTACTGTGTATTAAAGAGACTTGTCAGACTTTTGCCCTGGCACCACCGATGAAGCAGTACATTACCTCAAAGACCAGTTCATTACTACACTAGTATAAAAGGAAAGGGACGAATTAAAAGATTGGTTTTAAAAACAAGTTGCAATGATGGAAATAAATGTATTAAAAAATCAAACAGGAAAACCAAATCAAGGTTTTCCTACTTCCCTTCCTATATATAGCAATCATAACAAGCATTGGATGGGAAAAAAAAGTAATTCACTTGTACTAATAAATTTTTTAAATGGAAACAGGCACTATTTCTGAATGTAAACAGTCTCTTGGTAATAAAAATAATCCAAAAACTCTTACAATTTTAGATTGCCAACACAAACAAGTCTGGCTGATTAAAAGCTTCGTATCACCTGTTACGAACATTAGTTCGATCAAATAATTTTATTAATGTTGCATTAGGTTACACATTATAGAAGTATTGAATTTGTGCTTAAGGAATAAATGTAACGCTCTTTCTTTTTTCTCAGTGGTATATCAAACACTGATATTATGACATATAAGACATCCAGTAATTCAGTGTACATATTAATTTATTAATTTCTACTGGGAAAGTTACAGATACATTGCAGCATTTCACACAGAAGTTGTAAGTTATTTTTTATAAAACTAATATGGTTCAAGAGTACAAGAACAGTTTGATAATTTACCTTGATGTCAAATTGAAGGTATCTTTTGTCCATCTCCTTGGAAACCACACTTTCTATGATGTCTACAGGCACAAGCTGGAAACAATCATATGCTGGGCAAAAAATGTTGTGAGCTTCACCCTCCTGAATTTTCAGATTCAAAAATCTGCCAGAATTTTGTCAGTCAGTATTTGTGAATAAAAAGTAAAAATTAAAAGGCTGCTGAATACTTTATACTAGGTTCACATATATTCACATTAGTCAATTTTTAAACAAAGAATAGGAAGTGTCCCTTTCTGCTCAGAAGGGCTACAGATTTGATGAAGAACATCATTATAAAAAAAAAGAAAAAAGACTGCCATGGTTCAAAAGTGAGCACCATCAGCTACACTGAGCCCTATCTGTTTGTGGTTTCCATCCTTGCCATTTATCAGACAGCTGTGCAATATTTAATTAAACTGAGCATTACTTCTAACTTAAATCAGAAATGGAACATGTAAGTGTAATTAATCTAAGAAATAATTAATTTGATATGCAATTAATTTTTACAACTGTGCTAGTCAAAATAGGTCTGCTCTTGGAAACAAATTTCTAAATGGAGACCTTTATAGTCCCTAAGCACCAGAATGCGAGGCAGAAGGAGCACAGAGATCTGCTGAAAGCGGACTTGAACTAGCAGCGCACAAGGCTGCGTAGTTTAAAAGCTGTAATTTACTAATCTGACATCATGGATGACACTCATCTCATCTAACTTTAATCTTCTAAAGGACAGGCTAGTCTAAGTTAGTCACCTGGGATCCTTTAATAGTTAAGGTAAAGAAAGTTGCCAACTCATCCCATCTTAGAGTCATATCTTAGAAGGGGCTAACAGTCCTGGCTATGAGCCGAGTGACTTAGGGATGACTGGCTCAGAAAGATGAATCCCACCCTGGATGTGCCACCCCAAGCACTTGACATTGAGCTGTAGCTCTGAGCACAGGCACGAGTTGCAGCACACACAGTCCAGCACCCAAATTAGAAGCATCTTGTCAAGCCAGTGATCTCCTGGTGACTTCTACATCGTTGCGTAACCATTTGCAAGACAACAGAACTACTAATTTCCTTGCCACTGAAAAGAACTGCCTTCTAAAAGCTCATACGGAAGAGAAAGTGCTCTTCCCTAACACAGGACGACTGGGTTGGTATAAATCGGGCTGATGTGCAGCAGGACCAGCTGTGCTGCCACGGCACCGTCACCAGACACTACAGAGGAACCGTTCTAGTAGCACAATCTCCTGAATGGGGACAGGGATGAATATAACGGCACTGCATACAGACATATTTATTCCTGGGAAGTATGATTAATATTTATACCAGCATAATTATCCATGTCTAAGGTTTTTAGTAGCATGACTATTCTGACTTTAATAAAAAAAAGTAGTAACAAGAGCATTACGCTAACAGAACTTTTAAGCTAAATCTACTCCTCGGTTATTAGCCCTCAGCATAAGAAAGCTTTTTAATTGGTTTTCTGACTGGAAATGAATTTACGATGCCTGAGTTCAGTGTGCTAAACTAAGAGATGGAATTGAGCACGTGCTCAATTTAGAATAGGTAAACCCCAGCGCCGGCAGCACCACATACACTGAGCAAGCGAAGCACAGGCTCATCTATTCACACACAGGCTTTAAACATTGGCTTAAGAGTTTTGCTGAATCAGGACCAAAACAAGCATTATGTGAGCCTAAAACAGCTGACGGCCACTTAAATATTCAATAGGGTCAAACCAGAAACTCTTTGAAACCCACACAGTACTTTAACATTAGCTGTTTACAGTCTCTGTCCTTTCCTCTTCAAAATGGGAAGTGAGAAAGTTTCTCAGAAGATAGAAAAGGGCATATACTCACGCCTCCCAGCACGCTCTGCAGAAGTCGTGCCCACAAGGCATATCCACTGGGTCTTCAAATACAGAAATATTACACATACAAATGCCACACTGTAGATGAAAAAAGTACTTCTGATTAAGAATGCTCTAAAGCCATTCATATTGTTAGCGGGACAAGTTACGTTGGAAAATCTCAGCAAAAATTTAAAGAAGTGCTCAGTAGGGGAAAAAAACCTTAACTGTAACCAGAAAAAAAAAGCTATTTAAGCTATAGAAATAGAAATGGGAAAGATGAGGTATCCCTGTTTCTCTACCTCCCCATGCAAACAGCACATTTTGGGGTGCCTTCCATCGTGTCCTACAGCTCAGCAAGTCCTTCACCCTGCGGAGCGCTGGGACCTCAAAGTTAGAGTTCGAGGGACAAAAGGGACCTGAATTTTTCATCAGCTTCACAGGCAGCCAGAAATGGAGTTTGGAGATGACAGAGGCTACGGGAAACATTCAGCATCTCACACAATCAGGTCCAAATCAAGGCAGAGCAATTTGGTTGTGCAACAGCAGCAACTATTTTAAGTAATGATCTACATGAATACTATTTTTTTAAAATACTTTGAGGCTTTAGATTAAAATAAAGAATAAGTTAAGCTCCAAATATTCCAGCAGAAGATACCGCTGCTGAATTTTATACAACTCAGTACTACAGAAAAAACAACACTGAATATTAAGACTTTTACTCTCAAAACCTATGGATGAAAACCCAGAAAAGTTGGCTTTAAAGTGTAAAAACTGATGAGGGCACTTATTGTTGTTTCAGTCATTTCAGCTTATTGTCTTGCCAAAATTAAGTATTTTAGAAATTGACAATGCATCAAAAATGTTCACTATAAAATTTACACAAGTTTTCAATTTTGTTTAAAATGTAACTTTAAAATAAGGAATTTCATGAAGCCGTGAGTTCAAAATATCAAGTACAGAACATTTAATGGCAGGGCTTTAATTATAAGAGGATGTAAATGCAAAATCTGAAAAGGAGCTTTATAGTTTGTGGTTTTATTTTATCTACTGCTTTTAGTTTTCATTTCCTGCCAAAATGAGAGACTTCAGAAAAATATGTATTATTTCATAAACAAGATTTTGAAAATATTATCTTGATATCTCTTTATAAGATTTCTAATCGAACAGGAATACTAACTCTATAACCTTGGATTTGGATATAGACACCCCAGATCTAGAAAGGCAATCGTGATCCAAGCCTGCATCCCTGGCTTATGGACCATCAATGACAAACAAAACACACAATGTAAAACTGAAAACAAGTAGTCTTTCATTGCACACTTTAATTAGGAAACATTCCTGGACAGTATTTAACTGCTCATGTGAATAAATGTACGATAACATCATTCCTTCTATATAGCTTCTTTTTCAGCATTTTAGAAATAAAGAAATAAAAGATTTCTACGCAGGAATGCAAAAATCTTAATTTTAATACGAGATCTAGGGATGATCCATTTGCAAGACTGCATATAATAATTCTAGAAAAATGCTTAGGTCACGGAGCAAAAGTTTTCCAATGCTGCAGCTGCGGATTATTAAAAAGAGAACTCTGTCTTCCCAAAGAACCACACTGAGTTTAATGAAAGGCACTTTCATATTTCAAATTTGCAATAGCCTGGTAAACTGCCTGCAGCAGCCCACACATAGTAAAAGTAACTGTAAGCTTACAGTACACTAGGAGGCTGACATTTCAGAATGCAGACAAAGAGAATTTTGTTTTCTAAAGAAAAAAATTTCAAAAGGCAGGGTTCCCAGCAGTGAGTACATCCAGGGAAATGGAGACAGCGAGAGTGAACATCTTGGTGAGCGGGAGAGGAGAAGAGCAGCTCAAAAGAGCCGAATGCCCCGATGTGCCTGTAGCTGGCTGGAACTCTGGTTTGTGGGTGACAGCCGAGGTGAAAGGAAAGTGCTTTATACCAGGCAGATGCTCAACTGTATTATTATGCAGAGTGCCTGAGGTGCCAACAACTCCTCTGCCCAGCACTCCGGGAAGAGAAACACTTCAGACCCTGACAAAGGTATTTTCGGAATGAGAGGAGGAGGCAGCTCCCCCCTCGGCGTAGGTGTGCTATGTTTAGAAACAAGCTCTTTTGCTTCAGATCTATTTATAAACTTACCACAGCTGTCTCCAGGTCTCCTGGCGAAGGGCTGATTTCATCCGGGGAGGTTACGGAGGAGCGGGTGGTGCGCGGGGTGCGCGGGGACGGGAGCGTGTCCCAGGCGTTGTACCCACTTGGGGGGGGAGTGGGCATCTGCACCCCGGAGCGCTGGCAGCAGTTCTCCGGGTTAGACATCCACGCCTCCAGCAGCTTCTCCCTGTCCCAGTCTTCAATAAACACACAGAGACAGGAAATTATGCGGCTGACAATGTTTTAAATACATTTTGCAACTGCATCCTCGAAAGAATATATAAACACTAAGCTAAAACATTTTGGAAAGAAATAAATACGGTAAAGGGTAAGTGAATGGAACTTTAGACATTAAATTTTAGGGAACACATTCCAAGATAATACATAATGCAACGTATGCATACATTGTAAATAATTGCATCACAAGCATCTCCTTTCCCTGTAATATCAGTCTTAAATAAAATTATTTTTATTATTTATTTATAGCAATTGTAAATTTCCCACTGGAAACTCAATGTTACTAACCAAAAGATCTGTGCTAATTTTATTGAATTTTAGATTTCATCAGAAAAAGATAAATAGTATCCCTATACTGTATTAATGCTGGACAAAAAAAAAAGTAAGTGTTCTACGCACTGAACTTAGTAAAAATACTGCCCGTCAAGTATCGATTGCTATCATACTAAAATCCCCTATCATACTAAAAGAAGCCTTTGAGCTGGAGACTGAACAGGTGCTTACTTATCTAAGCTAAAACATATTATGGGCTAGTTTAATTGCATTTATTTAAAGACATGGACCCTGAACATATTTACACTTCAAAAATTATAAATACTATTAGCATTTTTCAAATCCCCCTGAGCTTACAATCCTTCAGAGGGGAGCTGACTGATGCTAAGATACAGAAAAAAATTGCTAAAAGTTTTCTTGAGCTCCTTTGTTTCTACTGTTATCTTTAAAATTACCCCGGGTTAGCACATCCTACTAAATGGATTCTACTGTGTTTTCTTTACTAACTTATGAGTTTTAGTGAAATATGAAGTACTTATATTTGCTGAATTGCCTCTCTTTTATCCTGAAATCAGCTGCTTCAAGAGAAACAGGAACTTGAAAAAGTACCTGTAGAAAAACCATTATTTGTTTTCACGACTGCCATAATAACATTGTTCTTATCCCGTCTCTAACATCTACACGCTTCTGTCTCTTAATTAAAAAGAAAAAAAGAAAAATACACTCAACTCTTACAGTCTGTGTCAGTAAATTGATATAGTTGTATGATAAAAAAAACAAAGTTTGTTATATTAAATATAACATGTCTGTAAACTATTAAAAGGACTATGTAAGAATGATCTTTCCAAGAATTTAAAACAGCTTTTCATAAATTAAGTGTGAATTACATTAAGGCTTCACATTATTCTTTCATGAATTTCAAGATTAAATGCAAAAACTTTACAATTTGGCATTTGATGTTTCCCGATTGTCTAAGCCTTTGTAATAGCTCAGTTATACCCTTCACTAGGCTGAAGCAATTCTATGCCTTCATTTAAAATAAAATAAATTCTGTTTTAATAATTTCCAGTACATGACTGCAGCTACAGGCAAAACAGTTGACTTTCTCGTGACTTGCACGTTGTCTGTGCTTCTCTCTCCACACTGGCCAGTTGCATTAAGCTACCGCTACACCACTGCGGCAACATCAGAAGAATGACCTTTCCAACGCAGACTGATTTCTTCTCAACTTTCAGTTCCTGCTTGCAAGATACTGGAGACATTTCTGCACAGTTTACATCTACCTCACTGCTTTTGGACTTACTATGGACTGTGCTGTGTGTTTAAACAGTATATTGCCATCATTTTCTTCTTCAAAATATCTGCACAGCTTACAGAATCTGCCTACCCACTTAGTCAATAATTTAGTAATATTTGGCCTTAATGAGAGTATTCAGAGAATCCAAAATAGCATTCAAATACTGCACATACTATAAATACATGTTAAGAATTAAACAAATAATCAACATTAGAAAACATACATGCAAAGACTGTGCCTTCAATATCATCAGACTGGCACAAGCCAGTTCACTTCATCCAACGTTTAAAGGAACACAAATACCAACTACTGAGAATAATGTAAAAGAGATGAGTTTCAAGTATCGCACCTCCTCATCAAAGTCTGCTAAACCTTAAGGCTTTCCAACTGTATTTCCTTTTTTCACTTTTCCCTCTCCCTTTTATTTTCACAAGGAGCCCACAAAAAATATTAGGGTATGAAAGTGTAATCCAGCAGCGTAGTGCCGAGCACCCAAACCACTCCCTGCCTGAGCAGCTCCTCCGGCAGGCAGTCACCATGCCCCGCTCCATGAGCACGAGTTCTGAGTCACCAAATCAAAGCCTGGAGCTTCCACTCAGTTTCAGAGATACTTTTGTGTGGAGCGAACACACCGAATTCAGTACATCCCCATTCCGACAACCCCAGTTTGAATTACACAAGAGCACAGACTGATTTCAGTGAAATTAAACCAGTTACAGATATAGGTACAGAAAAGTATTCCTTGTATTAAAAGAGTAACTATAAAAATTCTTCAAAGGACATACACTCGTCTGCTTTAAAACCCAAGGCAATTTCCAACCATTTATTACAATTATTACTACAGACTGCTTCTATTGCAACAATAAATAAATAAAATTTGATCCAGCTTTACACACAAATATATAGCGGCAGAAAACCAACAGTCTGAAAAATGAATGAATGAATTTGACACATAAAACCATGGAAGTTCTACTTCTGTGTCTCTCACTGAAACAGGAAAGCTCTGTTTCTCCACACGGAGCTAAAGTGTCTTCCATCACAATTCCCAGTTTGAATCACTTTCCCATCAGCTTCCCCACCTGCCCCAGTGCTCTCCGGCACACTGCAGCTGCACTCCTCTCCAAAGCACTGCGTGAACTGTTTCCTGGTATTTGATCAACTGCTACTTATCTTTTACTTGGAAATAAAAAGTAAACATACAACTGCAATTTTGATTTTGCTGAAAAGAGTTTATTTAGTCTTTAGGGTTTTGGATTACCATGTGCCCGAAGCAGAGCTTCTGCGGTAAAGAGCGGGGCCTGGAGCATGTCAGCAGATTCCACAATCAGCATATCCTTAAGCCTGCGCAGGTCCTGGAGTCTTAGCCCCTCGTACGGCTTTGAGAAGAAGAAGAAAGACAATTTACGTCCAGCAGTATCCTCCAGTTAGTCTCCAATTCCATATTAAAATGAAAACATTCAAAGCACTTCTACTGATTGTAACTCCAACTGTGAGGCAGTATGTGTTAAAATTTATTCATTGTGCAAACCAATGACCACAAAAAGCTACATCGAAACACTGTCGTTTTACAATATTTAGAGTATGATCCTCACACATTTCAAAATCTAAAAGACACTATCTCTAGGGTTCTCCATTATAGCTGGAGGCCATGGTCAATTTATGAACTAGCCTGACATTGACTCTCTCTCAAAAAAGCTAGATTTTGACAGAATCCACCTGAATTTTGACGTGATTAAACCTCAAATACTGTGGCATGGGTATGAGAATGCAAGACTAGATTTGAACTAAGGATTTCAGGGGAGAGCAAGAGAAAGGAAGGGTTAACGTACATTGCATATGGATCCTCTGACACCAACTTTATACATGAACTGAGATCTATTAACTTAGAATTGATCTGGAGGAGGATACATTGAGACACTAGATAGTAAGAAGGGATACATTTAAGAACAAAACCAGGTACAGGTCTTTTGGGGCAAAATGAACCCTCAGAGAAATGGAGAAGTCTGTCATGAACGGGACAGATGAGACATGCAGTTAGAGGTTCACAGAAGCAGGGAATGGTTGAAGTTGGGAGGGACCTGTGGGTGTCATTTGGTCCAACCCTCCTGCTCAAGCATGGCCACCCACAGCCAGATGCCCAGGACCGTGTCCAGATGGCTTTTGCATATTTCCAAGGTCGGGGATTCATTGTACATGGAGATGTCAAAACTCTCGTTGAGAAACAGTGACCAACACTGATGGCCGTACACAGTCAGAGCAGATCATCCATCTGCCTTCCCAGTCTGGAGCTCCATCCCCTTATTACAGAGTTTGAAAAAGGTCAAATTAGAAAAACAAAAAGGCAGTAATTTTAGACTTCTGAATTAGCTCCAGCCAAGATACTGGAGATGCATACACATGTCTTGCAGATTCCTTTTTAAAACTAGGAAAGGAAGAACATGACAGAAAATAATATATTTGTTAGTGTTGCACAGGGAAAATGCCCCAAAGGTAGAAAGAGCAAAACAAGTGGGAGGATACAGGCAGAGGATGGGTACAGAAAGGGTATGTAACAAAATTATTCTTATATGCACTGGTTTTATTTATATAAAGGATAGCTAACAAAAGATTTAAAGCATTTGACATAAAACTGACATGTGCTCAGGACTAATTAGGAACCTGGTCATCAATAGCAATTGTCGTCACCAATTTGGAGAAGGAAGGACACAGAGCAGCATCGATAACACAGACGACCACATTAAGACCATGCATCATTATTATTTACTACCTGTATTTTTAATTTATGTAGAGTGTGGTCTAGGACTCTCCAGTGCTAGATAATACGCACACACATGCATGCATACATACACAGGCACGAAGCAAAAGAGTGGTTCTGTCCTCAGAAGTTTACAATCTAAGTAAAAGTCTACTGTGCACATCACCCTTTGAGGATAACGAGCAGAAGGCAGAAGACATGGGGAGAATGGATACCCTGGGCTTCTAAATTATTTTGTTCTTTTGAGACACCTACTCTAAAAACATGGCATGCTTCCTACATTCTAGATATCATAATAAACTCTATAAAATGCATCTAAAAATATAACTGACTCCCACAAGGAACTCATCTGTTAGCTCGTCAATAAAATAAACAGGAATTTCTTGATACTAGAAACTTTGTGATCGGCAAGAGTAATGGGGCCGCAGCTCTGCGTTGGGTCTTTATCCTTCTTGAGAAAGCATGAGAAGCAGAAGAGAAATGGACTGTGAGCGTCCTGACCTTTATCTTGATTGCCCAACATCAGGGAGTTTCTGTACGTCCTTCCATTGCTGATCATGCATGACTCAGTAGAGGACAATCTGAACGTTAATGGCTTGCACTGAAATGAATCTGGGCCACTTGATTCATAGCACGCTGGAATTTGACTGACCTACTTAATTTCTTACAAAAGACATCATTTATAAAAACATGTCAGAGAGACAGGATACAAACAGCTGGGTGCCTGAATGATTATAATTGGGCGAATATACTGCAAAAAAATGGAAGCAAAGAGTAAATCGTCTTGAGTGAATCTGAACTGCATTTTGAATTGCAAAACAAGTAGCTTCGTCAGCACAACAGCACTCAATTCTTGAAGACCACATAAATCATAAAAAGGTCTTCTCTGTTAAACCTGCAATATATATGCATATTTTAATAATATTTTATTCTGAAATGCAGATATGCTCAAAATTATATTTAACTGACTGGTTCTAGGTCAAACGCTGGCAAGTACCTCCCTTGAGTAACAGACCATCATATTATCTCAGCTGGAGCATTCCACACAACCCACCAGGGATTTTTGGATCCTGCGGTTTTTAAGAATCCTAATTTTATCTTTTAAGTAATGAGGGAAATGTTTCTCAAGAATGTGTTAGAAACTTCAGACATTTGTTTCATAAAATAATATATAAGCCCAAAGAAGAAGCCGAAAGAAAGGAAATTTTAGGCTGGCACTATTAGGTAGCTTAGTCTGGAAATTCCAAAGTGAAGGCTTTATACAATGAGAACCCTCAAAAATGTTGATGTGCACAAGACAGAGCCTCTTGTAGAGACTTGTGAAGACACAGCCTTTAGTTATAAGGATGTGTAATTCTTTATGTGCTACCACAGAGGATTGTTGTTAACTACTTCAAACATCGATGACTTATCTCTGCACTGCCATATGCTGCAAAGCATTTTGATTACAGCTTATGATGCTGACACCTCCTTTAATAGTCATTCACAGAGGAGTTCTTTACTGATATTAGTTGTAAAAAAGGCATTGTTCAATATTAACAGGGATTTGGGAACATACTATTTGAGTTACTACTTTTAGGCATTGGTGAGCTTCTCACTACAGACTTCAACACTTTTGTATTCTCAAGAGCCCTTCTTTTTAATTATTTTCTCCCTGCTTTTTTTTTTACCCCTAATATTTAGGTATCATAGATTATATAACTGGTTTTCTCCTGAAAGTACTTTTAATATGTAAGCTGATTATTTTAACAGTTCATTTCAAACAATTATTATTTTCTTCACTTATAAAGTACCATTAAAATAGACAAGGGCAAAGCAATTCTCTGTTACAGTGATGACTGTAATTAAATGGTGTCAAATACATTTCATGTAAACATCCTCCTTTACGGGTGGATGGAGTTCTATAGTTACTGGAGTCATATATTTTAAAAAATATCTATACTCTGTTTAACTCATTCAAGTGTAAGTATATGCACTGTATGTATATAAATGTATATATATCTTAACTACCTGTAGTCCCCTTCTCTCCTTTCACTTAATAAACCTTTCTCTATCTGTAGAGACAAAATATCTCTTCGTATTTATGATATTTGCATTATATATATATTTATATAACATCAAATCTGGAACTGAAGAAAACCATTCCAGTTTCTATACACTCAATAAATCTGTGATACACTCACTAGCAGTGTATTTTTACAGTATTCAGTGGCATATACGTAAAATGAACTAAGAAATTATATTTGCTATTGCACAATTATATTTGCTATTGCACAATATATTTCACTGCGTCTGACTGAGAGCCAAAACTGTTCTGGATGATCTGCTCTGAAGTACTACTCATTTGTAGGTGCTTCTTGTGTAGGTTTAAAACATTGCATGGTGCGATTGCAATGATGGTGCCTGTGATCTTCCAGGGACACATCACCAAGACAAATATTCTCCCAGCCTAGAATAAACAGCAAATTAAAAGACTGTGCAAACAAAACAACCAAAATCTATAAAAGCCATTTAAAAAATAATCAGTTACAGTCACATTATTTAGTTTAATTTCAATTAGATTTAAGAGATAAATATAAACTTAGACTTTATACAACAGAGGTATTTTTTTAGAGATTGTTCACCAACAAAGTAAGAGAAAAGAATGAAGACAAAGAAGCTCATCAGAAATACTCTCCTGGCTTGTTTTCTATTACCCCTTCTACTGCCCACACATCATAGATGGATCTTCTCTTGCTACACCTAACTACAGTGTTAAGAGAGTCACACTTTATACTCCATTCCTAAAATACTTAGCATTTCTATTTTATATAGGGAAATACAGATTATGTGTGTGTTGGTACGTTGTTTCCCTTCCAAACTACATTTTGTGGAAACGCACTTAACAACCATGTCAGGGCCTATTTGCTGCCCGTCTTCAACTGCAGTCTCTAATCTGATCACTAAAAATGTCTGTGGTGTACTAAAACTGAAGTAAAATAGTATTGTTGCTTTAAAAATATGCTTCAGGGAGCACTGTAGTAAAATGAGATCTTAAAGGGTTGGTAAGGGTACAATGGAAATAGATTTTATCCAAAAACCCTGCTGGAAGGAGTGAACTGAACTGTTGGAAGGGATGTGCAGCTCCTTGCTGTGGGGCTCTCAAACTTGACATGTGGCTCTACTCAGCAACCCCTACTTCTTAACGGCTTGAGAGCCTCTGTAATGAAAGAAAGGTATGTGCAAGTTATTTTTTCCACTATTACAAGTGTTTCAGTTCTAAACATGAGCACTCACATAATTCCTTGGTAGTATTTCCATGTGAAGAACACCACGAACTGGCTCTCAACATCAGAAACAAAGCTTTGTTATTACTCTGAGTCTACACACTTAATTCAATGACACTGCACAGAGCTCTACAAAAATCTTTCGCTCTGTATGAAAAAGAGGGTTATTTTCTGCTGTAAACATGGCGGGTCTGGAAGGGGAGGTATTGGGTACTATCCCTCCAGGTACTACTGCGCATACCATACACACCAGAGTGTGTATGGTTGTTTGACTGTTCTGCCTGGAAAGAAATCCTATTCATGGTTTTCAAATGTTTTATCTTTTCCTCTAACCTTCATTCAAGAGATGAAATGACTTTGAAAATGCATTTCTTGGTGTTCCAAAATTTTTTTCATTATCTATGAATTAATTTTTTTGTATTTTGCAAGGATGTTCACAGGCATCACCAAAAAAATACAACCACAATCTAAATATCATGTTAATCATTTTGCACACTCGCTTCCCTCAGTGTTTAAAATTTTTAAAAAATGAAATTCAGAGAAAAAAATTAGAGGACCATCTTTGAGGGCAAATTTTGGTCAAAGATATGTGTTCTAGGGATGGCTTTTGTACCACTTCTCATGCCCCAAGAAGGTAACAGCTCCATAGCCATCACCACAGCAGCTGCCACAGCCCATCCCAGACATTCGTCCACGGACCTGGAGGAGGAGGACACAGGTCATTTGGATTGCAGTTCAGTGCTAGTCTTTCTAAGGCTGGCGGGGGGGCAGTTAACTGGTTTTGGCCACTCTTGGGGCTAAGACTGAAAAATGAACTTCCCCTGGCTCCATGGTCTTAGCATCTCTCTTGTGCGAGCACATGCACTTTTACAGTAATGCAGGAAGTTACAGAACATCCCGCTGAAAGGCTACCAAAGAAGCGGGGGGAAGAAGGAGCACATGACGGCATAATTGCTCTGTGCGAAGTCCCAAGACCATTAATGGGCGTACCAAATCCCAGGTTAACGTTTTTCGGCTTATCAACCTTTAGAACACATGGGAAAGCTGCCTGGTACATCAGATGGATCTGGGCCTTGCAGGTCTGCCTGCATTTCAGTTCTCACGCTCAACAGCTTTACTAAAACAAGTCAAATGAGGAACAGGACTGTATCTTTTAACAGTCTCAGAGAAGTGACTCTAAATTAACATAATTACCTTTTACTCAAGTCCCTGGCAACTATCAAGTCTTTAAGCTGATTTTGCTTGGAGCACCTACCTTGAGCAGTCAGGAGACACTACCTTCCTTGCCGAGCAGCCTGCTCAAGTGCTTCTTGGTTTGCCCCACCTGCATGTGTACCTTCACTATTCTCCCAGCTGCACTGGTGCTTATGCCAGCAAAGCCATTGTATAAATATAATGGTAAAAATTATTCAGGATAAATAAAACAATTACATATTACCACTCTTTAGGACTTTTTCTTCTTTTAACCCAAATCATTGCTATGATCCAGTCGACAACGTAAAGATCCAAATAGTTCTACTTGTACAACCACAGGAGTGCGATCATGGCAGGAAACTGCAGCAGTCTTTTAAAGTGGTTTTGCCAACTGAGAAAATACAATTTCAACCTATACTCTTACAACAACTTGTGTGTCTCTATATGGGAATATTCAGAGAAACTAAAATGAGTTAATTACATTTGGTATTTCAATGTACAGTTTCAATGTACAGTTCACATGTATTAAACCCCATCTCAAAACCTCTCATCTAGAAATAAATCTAATTAAGCTTGTTTATATTTTAATTTATTCAATAATATTAGTCAGAAAATTAATTAAACAGTACAAAGGCTTTCTTACTTTCAAATAAAAGTGATCATGTGTGGCATTTTCAGGGAAGCAGTTGATGTGATCTAAGCCTACTCATGTCTAAATCTGAATGAAATTTCTTTTAAGCGTCATTAGGTCATAAGTGGGCTCAGCCAGTAAAAGGCAATGGCATGCTACTTTGCAAGGGATTAGCCATACTGTCCTTTAATTTACACAGAATTACTTTGTAGTATTTACTTATTGAATCATGCAATTTATCTATGTATTCTTATTTAGAATTTTAGTTAATGAATAATGGATGGGGAAGGGAATTTTTCCTCAGAATCTTTTTGGTCAAATTATCCTTATCAAACCAGAGTCTTCTGTAAAGCATACCAGAATTCAAGCAAATTTGTGTCAGTAAATCGTCTCTCTCTTTAAAAAATGACTTCAGAATAACAATACCTGCTCTTACCTGTTTTTCATACAAGTTCTGGTATGCAGTAGCTTCAGGCACCACGTTATAAAACAGGGAAGTAAATGCACTGTTCTGAAATCCTGCACCACTCAGCTGGTTTTTAGTGACGTTCAACCCAGTCTCAGTCTAGGAAGATCCACCAGAACATTCTCCCTATTCTATCCCACAGATTTTCTCCTTTTCAGAATTTCTCCTGCCCTCATTTTCAGGCAGAAAGGCATCTTAAGGAATAACAATATGTAAAAAATGTTTGTTTTAGAGAAACTGTTTCCCAGCTTACTGGCCTCACTGTATTTCCTCCAGCCTCACAGCCTTTGACACTTTCAAGACATTCCACGTAATTTAAGTATATGAATAAAACTTCTCTTTAGTTTTGACAATGTATTTGTTATGTTCTCTGAGCTTAACTTGAAAGCTATAAAGAGCTGTGTTAAAATTAAATGGTTTACAAATACACAGTACAACGTACAGTACCTACTGAAATACTTTGCAGAATTTTGTCATAATGTAACTGCTACAAATGCAAATGTATAAAATACCCCAAATCTAAAGTATCCTCTGACCTCTTTTTTGTCTAAAGCAGCATATTCAGCTTCAATGCTTTCAGCTTCGGGATCACGTGAAAATACCATTCGAGATTCCAGGTTAAGAGCCAGCTCTTTGTGGTGTTGTTTCTCTGCACAGTCACACGGGGTGTCTTTGTTTTCATTTTCTGCAAACAAGTCTCCGCCATGTTTTACTAGAAGCTGAAAAGTAAGATGGCAATGTAAACAGTTATTAATTACCAACTCTAATAATATCCTGAAGAAAAGACATGTCAGTTAAGAAGAGAACAAAAAAAAAAAAGAAGAAAAACAGAAAGAAGAGACAAATAAATAGCAGTGGTCTTTGGGAAACAAAGATTCTCTATTGTTATTAAATAAACTACTGCTTGATTTCATATATAATTATACCTATAGACACTGTAATTCCATGGAACCACAAAATCTCAGAAATATGTTACAAGGCAGTGCTGTACAATATGTCTCTGTTAGGTTTTAAACACTGAAATTCTGCTCTACTGATATGGTCAGTGCTCCACAGAAAACGAGGGGCCGGTGATCCTCAGGCACCGAGCAAGATGGAGCTAGAAATGCCTTTAAATGTTCTTTAAATGTTACAGGCATAACCCCACCGTTCTTCCCAGCACTGGTACACTGGTGGAGACAGAAAGCGGGAAATTCCTTTGGTGAGAGGGAAGATGGGGTACCAATTTACAGAGAGTACATAACACTACTGGTAGTTCTACCTTAATTTTGAGGAAGTGAGAAAAGTGAAATGAAATAATTCTGATTCTAACAATTCTAACATGGTCTAGTACTGTGCCATTTCACCAACCTTATCTCTTGCCAGTAACCACCCAGAAATGCAGTCTCCAGCTAATAAACACTAATTACACTGCTCACATTACCTTGCCAACCTTGCCTCCTGCTATAAACTGATCTGATAAAAGCAAGGACAACAAATGCCACAGGTATCTAAGGCCAACAGCGGACCATTTTGCTGATTTATTATGACATCCCTGTAACACGTGCTAAACTTCTAATGATGGAGCACCCAGGACAATCATTCACTACTAAAATGATTCATCTTATTTCTAAATAAAACTAAAATCCATACACATTATCTTGCTTTCAGACCGTGATGGCTGTAACAATACTATCCTGTATTTTTAGCCAGAATATTTAAAAATTCAGCTTCTAATTACTACCCTTCTTAAAAAAAAATAAAATTTCCACAAAATGATCTGTTCTCCATATAAACCTTTTAGATCATGAACAGTCACTTCTTACTTTTCTCTTCAGCAGATTGTATTTCCTTCCTTTGTTGCTGTAAGCTACAGAATGTATTTTACAAACCTGGAATCACTCTTATAAATTCTTTGGAAACTTTTCCCACATTCTCCAAAATAAAAAGAAATACAACCCCCAAAAGCCCACAAACCAGTGTAATAACAAGATTTAGTTGAGAAGATATTAGTGTCCTTAAGTAGGACACCATATTTAATCTTCACAGTAGAGTATCAGGCAGAAACGAAGATAATACTAGGATAACTATAAGATACCCAGCCTCCAGTTACCTTGTTGTATCTAAACTTAACATTGTCAAAACTTTGTTAACTTGAGCTTCACATTCTGTCTGTGCTTTTAAAACTCTTAACAGAAATTTAACTGAGGCAACGAAGACACCTTCTGAGGAAGAATAATAATAAATATACTTGAAAGAAGACTCCATAGACCTATGCAGCTCAAAATCTAATCCGCAAGATAAGGAATATGCAAATCAACACGTTTCTAATAATGATGCCATATTTCTCTGTAGCACTGTTAAAAAGGCTTGTGTCTCTCAATTAATTAAAAGGAGATTAATAATTTAAATAATCACAATAATTTAAACAATTGCAAAAATGCCATTTAATATGTCAAATGTGCTGTGATGGAGTGGAATATATCTGCATAAAATCAAATCTATTCAGCATGAAAGTTAAGTCTTTTTTCTATTCATTATTTTGAGGTAAGCACATTAACTTTGCCCAAACTATCTTTAGCAATGAGTTCCACACAGCTGTTCTGCTCAGAGGAGAAATTGAACACGTGAAGGGAGAAGTACTGGAGAAATATCAAGACAGAACATTTGACTATCAGCTCTGAACAAATCAACTAGTAGGTGGTTCACCCACAAGGGACTATGCTGTTTCCTTTCCTTGTGTGGGTGTGGTGGGATAGGGGAAGAGACAAGGCTGGGGTTTTCCTGAGAAGTTAGGGAAAATGAAAGAGAGGATTAAAGAGGAATGCTGAAGTGACAGTAACCACCACAAAACCAGGCAAAAGGCGCTCCTGGGGTTCTAACTAACCTTCAGTTTACTGGAGAGAGGAAAGATGACTTGAGAATTAGGCAATTTGGTTTTTTATCTCTTTTTGTTTCGTTAAGAATTTTAATCCTCAAATACTTCCAGGAACAAAGAGATCATTGTTAAATTCCTTTCGGGCTTTTCATAACGTAGTGTTCATGTTCATAATCCTGTTCCTGTTGAAGGAGTTAGAAGGACTACAGACTATACTGGAAGACTTAAGGTATCTCAGATGCTAATCTTAGGATCCAAGGTCTTCTAACCTGTGGTAGGGCACAGAACAGCGTTTGAACTTGGGATGTACTCTATTTTTCTAATGCAGAAACCATGACTGGTTAGACTACATAACTGTGTCCAAACTCTGGCAAATAGCAATCCACATGGATCAGACTGTAAATTCTTTTTCAAAGAAAAACTGAAAGCAAACTAGAGTCCGAGATGATTTAGTCAATTGAACAGTACATATTCTCATGATAACATAACCCGGTTTATATAATTAAATGGGGAACTAGCAGTCTAGTAGCCGGATTAATCTAATGAATCCTATCACAGACAATGAGAAATAGAATGGTAGTTTGTGAAGAAACACAAACCATGAACTTTCATGATGAGTTTAAACCCCATTGATTTTACAGTCTGCAGTTAAAAGCTGCAGCCCAGCTCCAGAACCACAATTTAAGCTGCAGAGACTGTGATTCTTTCTGACATTATAGTCTGCCCAGATCTTACTGTGTGAGCCCATCGGCTTCATGCTCTTGAAACTGAAACTTTGGAACAACTGTGTCTACCTCTAATACCACTGTACAGCCCCATTTGGGAGCACTAAGACGACTCCTTTCCCAATCCCTTGTAAATCTGAAGTCTAAGTTACTTGGGGATCTCGAGTGTAGAGAGAGAGAGACAAGACAAATAAGAGTTTCTGTGGATAATGTAATTGTTCTCTTTTTTTTTGCAGTAGATATCGATATGTGTCACAGAGTTTCACAGTATTGGAAGGGTGGTGTTATTTACCTTTTTTTTTTAGAAAAAACCACACCAAACTCACAGATAAATAAACTAACTCTATCAACAAATACCAGAGAATCCCAGTGGAAAACAATTCTGGAATTAAACAACAAAAAAAAGCTTTGGTCACCATCTGACCAAAACTGTAACAATAAAAGTGACATGCTGACCAAGAACAGAAATGCTGCAAGGGTAGAAACCACAGAAATAAAGGGAACTTCAGTCACTGCATCTCCCAAGTATATTGAGAAAATGCTGCGCTAATACATGATGCTTAAATTAAAATTTCAGACCACATAAGTGACTGAATAAAAGACAAATTAGTTAACAAACACACGAGAGGAGAAGCAACTCCTGACTCTCCTGACTTTGTTCAGAATAGTCTACAAGACCTAATTCAAAAAGTTACCATCAAAGAACCACTCAATAACAATCCTCAATATGTGGCTGAGATTCACTATTCTTCCAGAAGCAGCAAAAAGACAAACGATCCACTGCATACTTTCAAAAAGTGGTACTAAATAAAAGCATGGAAAAAAATTCTAGAAACATTGGAAGAATCCGTGAAGGTAGAACAAGGGGATGGAATCATATGGGAAATAAGTTGTCTCCAGACGAAGAAAATGTAAGGAAGAAAGTCTGGAAAAGGTAAATGTAAAATCACAATAAGGAAGGTTCTGAATGTTTTTTTGAATAGTATGCCAAGTGCATGACAACTCGGAGTAAATAATTTTAAAGCATCACACAGTAAATCTGTCAATGTGTTTGCAAAGTCAGTCACTGAACAAAGTGAAAAAGCAATCTCAAATAACATAAAGAAGAAAAGTGGTATGAGTCGTTGGAATCCAGATTCCCTGTGGATGTACCACACCTGCCTTATGAAGGACACAAAAGAAAGTCTGTTTCAAATTGATGTCTCAGCACAAGGGGTTCTACAACAACCAATAAACCAAATACTAATATAAATATCCAGCACCAGATGGTATTTATTCATGAGTCCTAATGGAACGCAAGTATAAAATTTCTGAACTATTTATTACGATATGCAATTTATCGCTTAAATCTGTCATGGTACAAGATCAGAAGGTGGTAAAAGTAACTAAAATATCTCCAGAGAAAAAGAGGAAAGTACAGGGAGAGCATCAGTTTTTACTGCAGAGATGGGTCACGAAAGAAGTCCCACAGCTGCTGGAACCTGTTTAAGATACGTTGAAGTTTTCTAGAAAAGCAGGTGAATAATGAGGTGAGAAGCTTTGCCGATGATACTAAGGTCATGAGTGAAGTGCAGTCTCAATAAAGTTATAGAGTAGAAAAATAACCTAATTTTTACATATAAATGCCAAACTCTGAACTAATCATTACCATTCAAAATATTACAAATCTTGATGTTATAATAGACAGTCTTATAAAAATGTTAGCTGTTTTTGAAAATGTTAGATGTCTGTTCTTGTGTTCTTTAAATTAAATTACCAACATAAATACTAGTCCACATCACTTGGTACAGCTTAAAAATAAATTTGATGGGAGACTTTCAAAGTCATTATGATGCCCAGTTACTCATTACTATCCGCTACATTCACAAACATTAAAGTAATTTTTCATTTGTAAGAAGGTAATTATATTGAAGTATGTTAGCACAGATGTATGGCATCCTCTAAAAAAGCTGGGCACTATGAATTAAAGACATCAAACCTGTTCTTAAAACACGGACAGCGTTTCTCAGTCTCAGCTACAGAGCAGAACAAAAAGAGCTCTACTTTTCTCTCAGGCAGTTATTTTGCTTCTCTTTACACATATGCCTATGTGTATAAGGTGCCTATGCCTACCTTTAAAGCTTGTTCTCCAGTGCTACAGTCTTGTCATTATTTCCAATTTTTATAAGCCTACATGAGTCTTCTTTGTGCTGAGAAGTTCATGTCATGAAGTTAATGTACATATAAACATTTTTTTCCATTGTTCTCTATAGACGGTGTATGTTTTGGGCTGTTTATCTTTGTCATTTGTCCAATTAATTAAAAATAGAATTAAAAAGTTAATTCAGTATGCTATATCAGATTCTTTTCCCCCTGGAACAGCTTTGTGAAACACTGCGCACATCATTTACTAATAGCAGACTTCTGATTACGTATCAACTCTCACCTCCACACAGGTTTTCATCCCTGAGGCAGCAGCATAGTGCAAGGGTGTATTTTTTTTGTTATCAACAGCATCAATGGCTGCTCGTTCATATTGTCCTTCATCCAGCTTTGCTCCCTTCCACTTCAGGATCATTTGCAAACAATCTGCTCTTCTGCAGTCATCTTCTGAGGGTCGTGTCAGGCGAGGATGAAGAGCTCCTTCCGAGATCATGATCTGAGGTCCCATACACAGCAAGTGCATAGATGTCTCATTGTGCACATTCCGTTTGTTTGGGTTACCATCTCTAACAAAAAGGAAAGTTCTGCAAGGGGAATGAAATAGAAGAAAAATAATTAGCACACAATTCCCCTAATTTTCGTGAAGTGGGAAGGGTCTATTGCGACAGCTCTCTCTTCTTCTTGACAAGATTTTGATTAGCCATGTGAGAGATAAACACTCTCAATAGATAATTACTACTGGACAGCTCTGCTCTATTTCTCTTAGGATTCAATAGCCAAGATCAGGATGAGTTACTGAAATATCATTAAGTGCCATATATAATTATTTTGTCAATGTGTGACATAAATTTTAATTGGCAAAGTTTATTCTACAATTTTGTATTTTATTGCAATAAATGTTACGAAGCCACAAGACTGATGAAAGAGATCATTTCTTCTTTCTACTCTGTGTCCTGAACAGTAGCACACTGGTAGTTTGCAAATAGATAATGCTAGAGCAACTTCTTAAAAATTCATCCTTCTTCCCCATATCTTTAGTCAGGTGTCCAGGCAATACGAAATACTTCTCCTGCTAGTACTGCATGCATTGAGGAAAGACTCTCTTTGTTTTCTCACTCTAGAATATACAGAAGTGCAACGTAATGCAAACCCTCACCCAGGCAGATGACAAAGGCTGGCAAGAATTTAAGTCTTCTCTCGAATGTTTTAGAGGCAGTTCAAAGTGGGCAATAAACTACACTGGCAAAAAGGATCAGCTTAGGAATGAAAGGGAAACAACAGACTGACTCCTGGAATCACAGTGCTGATTCCTGACAGCTCCTGAGACCACGCAGCTTTCTGCTGCTTCCTGCCAGCCAGGAATTACAGAAGCTACGACACGGTTCTGAAATGGAAGAACTGAGACACATCATACAAGTTCTGTGAGACCAAACTTGCTTCATATTCTTTGCATAAAGGTAGAATTTGAAGGCTGTCAAACAAGTACCCATTTTTAAACACAGAATTTCTCTCTAAAGGGTTAAAAAATAGTTTATAAGGTAGCTTTAGTAGTGAGTAACTATTAGTATAACTTTTTCCATCATAAAATTAAGCTCCTGGGAAAAAAAAAACAATAAAACTCTTGTTTAAGAAGTTACGTATATCCTAATTTAAAATGAGAAATACTTATGTCCTGCCTGCTTGCAGATTCTCTGCTCTTAAACAAGTGGAAAGGCACTTTTCTGTATTAACCAAATGATGGAAAGCTCTAGGATGGATTTAAATCTTTTAAAGCGTCACTGCTCTGTTTTACTATCGCTTCATAGCACAAAGAATATCCTTACTCAAATAAGTCTATCAGCAAGGTAGATTTTCAACCCCTGCAGCAAGAAGTATGAGCAGATTATTTTTTTCCAAGATATAAATCCAAACACCCTCCCTAGAATGCTATTCCCTTGCCTAAGCTCAACATTTGCCCTTCTGACAAAGTTGTCTGCTAAAAAATTGTCCAACTGTCTCTAAATATGTTGAAAACTTCAGTAAGAAGCATATGCAAATTTCTGAGAACAATTTTTTGGCACTTGTAAAAAATGCTGTTAGGCTTGGGGAAAAATTAGTTTTGATTACTTGTTCTTGCTTGTCACTCAACATCTGTGTCTCATAAATAGGTGTGACAAGCACCAGGGCCGCCAGAGGCAACCAGCACCTCACTCTGGACACAAAAATGGGCTTCACGGTATTCCCCCTTCCTCTCTCCTCAACCTTTTCCAAGAGTCAAAGGATCAGCTCTTCAGCCTAAGGGGAAATCAAGCCAACGCTGAAAAGCCCAGCTGAACCCATGACTTTTAAGTTCAGAGAACATGACTGATGTCCCCAAAAGGGTAAATGAACACATTTTATATCCACAAATTCATTATTCAACTCAATTTTTACCCATGGTATTTGGTGCTTAAGGCTTTCACAGAGCAGCGCTATAGACCCTTGCAATTTGCCTCACTTCAGAGGTATAAAAAGCTAAATTTTGCCTGGAAACGTACTGGCAGAATGAAAATATGCATCGGCTATGGGAAGTAGCAGCTAACCACAAGGCAGCCAGACTTTACTCTAGCTGCAGGTTCCAGATTTTGCTTCAAGCTGTAGCTCTCTGCAGAATCCAAACTTGAGTGACAAAAGCATGAAAAAAGCGTTGAAAAAAGTGACAAGAAAGGAAGGGCTGTAACATTCACACCTACTACTGTCTGTATTTGCAGGAAAGCAGCAAGAAACTCAAGATCACAAGGTTGTGAACTTGAATAATAAACAACTGGCACATTCCCTCACTCTGGGAAGCTAACACCAACACAACTATTTCTTCAGGTTTTAATAAAATCTTTCACATTTTGGGCGTGAAAACTGCCATATTTATAGTTTCTTTGTCTCTCTAAACAAATGCTATATATTTATAGATATATATCAGTATACACATGTATGTATATAAAAACATATGAAAATGTACCTATGCATAGAAAAATAAAAACAAAATAAAAACTTTTGTAAAATGAAATTACAAAGGTAGTTCTGACAGGTGGAGACTAAAGCAAGTATGAACCTGCTCAAAGACAGTGAAAACTTACTGATTTTTGAATGCAAAGCACTTATATATACTATAGAAACTACGCAGCAGATTGCACCCTTGCTTTAAGCAAGACAAGTAGGGTACTAGAGAAAGGTGAGCAGCAGCAACAACGGAAACTGATCTGCACAGGGTTCCTTTTCACAACATCCCCTCTGGTCTCTGAGTTAGAGAGCCCATCTAAGTCCAGCTTGCTATTAAAAATGTTACCCTGCAAACTCCAGTACAGGCATAAACCTAAAGCTCACGGATTTCGTAACATTCAGAGAAGTAAGGGTAAGCCATGAGTTACAATAACATATAGAAGAGTCAGGTCCTGTCACCCAGTAATTTGAAACTCATATGCCATGAATTAATTCATATAATTATTGAATCATTCAGCTTCCAACACAGTAGGTTAAATACTGATGCATGAAACCTTGATTAATCATGGTTACTTCATTACCTCGAAGTACTTTTTCCTCCAAATATACTATAACAAAACAACCCCAGTGTACTAGCAAGCACTGGAAGAAATCTTTTTAGTCATTACTGACAGCTGTATAGAAGTATGAGCTGGTTTAAATAATTTTGTGAAAAGTACTATTATTTACCTGATGAAAGCCACATCTAGGAAAAGTAATTATTGATATTTATAGTCATTATATACTACTAGAAAATTCTTTAATTAGTACTTACAGTTTCTTCTCTGTTTTTCTCATACAGCTCAGGAGTCTCCTGCATGCAGTAAAAACCCGGGCAGGAGACAGCAACTATTTCTATTCTAAGACAAAGAATCTGCTGACAGATCATTAACCATTTATCAAAGAAAATTCACAAACTATTACCCTGACTTTTTGTAAGCCTTAAATTCAATTGGCCCCTTGCCTAAGAACTAACACTACCAGAATTTCCACTATCAGTAACCCTCTGCAGTAAGGAGCGAGGTTATGCCAGTGGTGATTTGGGCTAACAGGAGGCACGTGAGAGCCTACCAGTGACACCGTCTCCTCTGCTGACCCAAGTCTGTGAAGAGCTAATTCTTCCTTCCAAAATCTGAAGTCTTCAGAGACATTTCAAGCTCCCTTATGTCAAGTACTCCACTCTGGTCTACAATTCTGTATTTTTCCTAAACAGCAATGCCTCCCATTTGTTCCCATTCATATGAACTCCTACCAAGTACAGTACATCTGGCAAAATGGGTTAAATCCATTTCCTGAGTACTCAATTTCTCCACATTTTCAGAGAAAACCACCAAGTTGAGAACTAAGCCCAGACTATGGCACATATTTTACTTTAACATAGTAGCCCATCACCTAAAGACACCTAAGAACGGTCTTATACAAATATGCATCAATAAAGAACTTGCTATTCTCTTTACTAAAAATGCAAATAGGTTAAAAAGTTTCTTTGGTTTAGTGGTTTTGTGTCAGCTAATATGGTTAAGTATGACCTTCTGTAGATAGATAGTAATTTTTGGCTCGGTACAACACAAAATACCGAGGGACAACATGCAGGAGTGGCAAAGGGATGCAACTGAACTGTGGAGCACAGATCCAAAGATAACATACGCCAAAATGTGAGGAATCCGTACTTTTTTATTATACTGAGGGCCCCAAAAATATCACACTTTATATATGGTTCCTATGCCTATTAGGATGAACAGCAGCACCAAAACACTGAATTAAACTATACCTGATGCAAAGAAGTATCAACAACATCCTTAAGTTATCCTTAACCAGAAAACTGTTATATTTATTTATGAGCAACTTGTGCTTGGCCTTCCCTTAGACAGTCAGTAATACTGTTTCCATGATCCCATGCCACTTCTGGCTTTTATTTCAATATTCTGAGTGAGATTTCAAAAGGAAAAGATCTGAGTGCCAAATTAGAAGTGGTTTCCACTGAAGCTGGCTGCTTACCAGCAGCTTTTGTGACTAAATGTCTTCTGTAATGCAAAAGCTGTGTGATTTCCATCTCTGCTCCTTCTATACGTTTCTTTACAGCTAGAACTGATTCTCGAACTTAGGCGTAATCCTTTCAGCCTTCTCTCCAAATCCCTCATTTGAACAGTTTTTTCCGAAAAGACTATGCACACTGCATTCTCTTCTCAGATAACTGTCAGGCTATTATTTTTAGATTGGTTTCAAACAAATGTCTGATGAAATAATAAGCATGAAACTACTAATGAGTGGGCTCATCTTCACCATTTAAATGCACAGCTTTGTATTTCTGTGCAGGGACTTTTATCTACATATCAGCTTGTAAATCACCAGCAGCGTATGACATCTAGTGTTGGTATTATTTACATAGCAATAATGATGAAATTATACAGCAAACACTAACAGGCTTTGCATCATTTACATTCTATTTCTTAAAAACTATGGCTGTATTGTGGAGATTGTCTCATCTTCCTCTATCCCTCCCCCTCCAGAAAAATCCTTTCAATCTGTATGTTGCTTGATCTTTAATGCCACTAATTTTTATTTTCCTTAAATGCCTCAATGGAGTAATTTTATTACATTTAAATCGAAAAAATTTACAAATTTAAAAAAATCAAATCATCCACAGTCTATATTTTGGCTAAAAGGAAAACTGGGATCATATACAATGTCACCAAATATTTTAGCTGGATATTGCATTTAGCTATAAAAGTTCATTAATTATTTCTCATAAATTTACTTCTGTTTATGAGAAATGGCAAGTCTCACAGTCATTATTCCAGTAAGTACCAAGCCAAGAGCTCTCTCTGTGAGGAAGCCACGTGAGCCTCTAACCCCAGGGTGAGTTAAGCTGTTTGACACAGTGATTCAGCAGTTACCAATCAACTCCATGGCGTCACAAACTCCACCTGGTAACAAAATTAGTTGAAATAAAGATTCAGTTATCCTGGCTGGCAAGGACCAAAGCTGCACTCCTCTACAATCCAAATATAATTTTACTTTGCCTGTGGTAAAGCATCCACGTGGTTGTACTAAGGAGAACAGACAACACAGAACAAGAAATCTTTGAAAGTGTACTGCATTAATATATCTCATCTCACCAATCGCTAATGAAGAAACCTTATTCTGCAGTACCTGATTTCCAAGGAAAGAAAAATAAGAACGACGTAGGGAAGTGATGATCATTTCAGTGAGTGCGTTTAAACAGTGTCTAAACACGTGCAGGGGAGAGCACAGCAACCCAAGGCTCCCACTTTTCTAATGGGTGCAGAGAAACCTGGTCAAGGAGAAGAAGCAACTCAAAACACCCAACAGTGGCACCTGTACCCGGAGAGCAAGGCTGTGTTGTGACCAGTGAACTCCACTGACATCACATATATTCTACTTATTAAGGTCAAAATAACCAGAAATCAGCTAGAGAAAGGTCAGTTTTAAGAGCTGAAAACATAGCAGCTGACCGGCATTTGAGCTTTGCTTATAGATCAGACTTTGTAGGTCAGACTGCTGTTAAGATAAAGCCTACCAACTGTTTTGTATCTTATGGGGCAGCCATAGAAAGCACCAGGGAAGCCACCTTGGGAGGCCACACTTCTAGTTAGTGAGGACTGCTTTTAAACGAGATTTTGAGTTTTAGGGAGTAAGTCAGATAAAGGTATCAGTTTTTCAGCCTGCCTTAGCTGTACTTCAGAATACAGTGCCCAGCTGGGTGAGAGCCTTAGAGAAATATGGCAAACACTACTGCTGCTGCACCAGGTCTGTCCTGCTCCTCTGGGCGTCCCCGCTGCCTTCTGCCTTCGGCAGCCTGCTCCAGTGAGCATTCAGTCACGGCAAGAGCTTACTCTGTTTTAAAGGCTTCCTACTTTTATCATTCCTTTTATGATTCCTTTATCATTCTCTTGAAGCAGTCATTTCTGATACTGTAAAACTGTGAAGTGTTCCATTTAAAGCTTTGCAGGTGCTCACTATTCAATTTCACATGATTTAGTATGTTCTAGGATGAGATGAATCTTTTCAGCTCTGGAGATCTACAATGCAGACAACTACAGTTGATCCAGTTCTCTTAGATTCCCTTTAAAATCAGTGGGAAGAAACAGGCACTTCTGGCACACCATTGATTTAAAATACTTTAGGGTCAGTTTCCCAATAAAATGAATCTTGCTGTTGCATTCACTAATTATTCTGAATAGATCTATTACCTAGGTCCACACTGACTATAAACGGAGTCTAGCATGAATAATTCCAATGCAGACATATTTACTTTAATGAATAATCTATCATAATTAATAATCATCAATCTATCATAATTAATTCTAAATATTCAACTTACCTGTGTAGTCATTGATAATTAAAAAGAAGCTTGCTTTTTGTTATTCAAAAGTGAATAATGTAGGCAATGACATCCCAATAAATTATTCAGATGAAATATTATGATACATTGTAATATTTTAAGTTATTAAAGCAGGACAGAATTCTTTTGTTGTGTTAGAGAAAGGGAAAATAGTTAGGTGGTTATCTTTTATAATAGAATCAGAAGAGAAAACTTTTAAAAACTACTTTTAGGAAAGAAGTATACACAACTATTATACTTCATAATAAGTAGCCTCTTTTTTATTTACATCTCCAGAAATAACAATAATCTGAAATTCAGAGCAGCTTCAACCTTATCAGAAAATAGTCAACTACAGCACCTCTCTAAAACCAGAAGATCTGCAAAGAAGTTAACAGGGATTCCTCTAGTGTTTCTCCTTGACATACATTTTTGCAGCACAAAAATCCCCTAATAACCTCTTAACTTGAAAAACAGTTTGCACGTATCTACCTCCAATACATCCAAAACTAATTTTCAACATCCCTGCAAAAGGAATAAAACACAGCAAAACCTGATGTGGGAAGAGACAGTGTTGTGACCAATGCAATGTCCCCTCTGACATCAATGATCTTCTGCCAAATTCATCCCATATAATGTATTGGTAATCTCAATACTCTTTCTTTGATTGCATTACAATTGCTTAGACCAGCCCCTACTGAAACCCCTTGAACAGCCATAAAAACCTAGATAAGATTAGACTGTAGCCTACATCAACCTGAAATTCAAACCACTGCTACTTTGATCTTCTGTCATTCTACTGCAGTGGAAAGTACTTCCCAAATTATAGCACTGAAACAAGAAATACTTGCTATTATAGCTAGATTACAGGCACAATTACCAACGTTTCTCTCTGGCTAGTTTAGCTATGCCTTCAATGCCAGAGCTCCTTTACTACTATTACTGATAGGCAGGCATCAAGAATGTTAAAAAAAAAAAGTCGGTGTTTTTTTCAGTTTCAGCATTCATCTCAATCTCCAGCATCTTCTCTAAGTGGAAAACTTTGTTTTTCCTGTTCTAGAAAAAAAATCAGCTTCACAAACCTGTCCTGCCTCCCCACAGCCCCATGTTTCTGTCACCTCCTCCTCATCCCCCACCTCCAGCCCAGGACGAGCAGCAAGAGCTACCAACAATCCGCGTTGGGACGGAGCACTCACACCGTGCCCGGAGGTAGCAGTACCAGGCACACAACGAGGAGAATCTGTCACTGACCCAAAAAGCTTCCCGGCAAAGCTACAACACTGAAAGTCAGGCCACGACGTATATTGCAAAATGACAGGTTACGGAGGATGTCTTTTCTCCTTTCAGCCACTAGCAGTGTGTCCTTGTGATTTCCAGCCCCTCCCCGGAGAAGCCTATTCTCTTCCTCTGTTCCAGGAGCAGTTCAACAGCCAGGCCCTGCACAGCTTTCCTCACTGACACCAACGATTCCCAACTGAGCCCTCAGATGGTCTCCAAGGCACCTTGGGATTAGGAGAAAAGCCCCTGAGGCTATCAGAAGTGCTTGATCATCTCAAGACTGCATTTTCTAAAGAAAACAATATTCCTGTGAGTATTTTTACACACATTTAGTGAATGAAATTTAAAATATCCTCTTGAACGGGAATCTTCTGTTAAGGCAGTGGAATAAGACCAAAGTGTATGTCACACAAAGCTCTCAAAATCCATCCCAGTGCTATGTATCTTTTATTATTTTTTGATATTTTTGAGTGCTGTGTAACTTTTTTCTCTTAGTTCCAGAAGTCTTATCACCCACTAGAGACTACCTATTTATTAGCTCGCAGTGAACACAGTCTGAATAGCGACACCATTACAGTTTTGTAACAGAGAGATGGCATTCCTGAACTAGAGCTGCTACCAACCAAGGCAAACTCCTCTGAACGTTAGTGCTGAATAGAAGCACCACCAGCAGACGTCTAGAGACCGTGGCAGAAAATCACCGAGTAAATCAAACTCCAGTTGTTCCTGTGGTATTTACAATATAGTCCAATAAAGAAAACTTGAAATGTTTAGTTCTTTGCTTCTGAAACAGAAAGTAATCTTCTCATGTTTTCTGGAGAGATTTCAGGGCATATATTTTCTCCTGTACCTTTCTATTTCTAGCCAGAGGCCCCGGACTGTTGGGGCTGGCAAAGAGGACAGTCCTTGTGGGGCAAGGCCCTGGCGGCTCCATGTCCCCAGGTGGAGGCTGGGCTGCATTCCCCACAGACACACACACACGGACGTACACATGGACATGCACACACACAGCCACGCAGGCAATACACACGTGCACGGTGGTCCATGCCGGCGTACACAGACAGAAACACTCAGCGCACGGCCACAACCAACACCGGCAGCCTCGCTCCATTCCCCTCTCTGGGCAAGCAGGATGAAAGTCCGCTAGTGGGAAAAATATGCATATGAACAATGTTGATCCCTTCAGTAACTGGCCTTGGGTGCTGTTTATCCCGTAACTGGCACTGGATGACCTGGACCTTCCAGCTATCTCGCACACACACATACTGCAGATCCCCCGTAACTGGCCCTAGACACCACCAGTACCTGCCCCCTGGAACGTTCCTCTTATCTCCAGTTGCCTCAGACAGGCCTTCTGCCTGACCTGTGGACTTAAGGCTGATTCCAAACATGGCTCCCAGGCCACTTATCCTCGCTGGCTAGTCCAGCTAGATATTCACTAGCCATTATATATATGTACTGACAGGCACGCACACTGGTCTCTCCAGCTGCTGGCATCCCAGGCCCTGGGACCCCTCTGTCATGAGGTCCCTACCTCAGTTGCTGGTACTCAGACCTCCATACACAAACGTGCACATAGCAGAGTCCTGTCACCCAGGAAAATAATTAGAAACAGAGTTTAATGAGAAGATAGGACAGACTCCTGTGATCAGGGATTGTCAGACACACATCATGGTCCGACAAGCCACCCATTTCCATGTCACCAGATCCTTTTAGCCCCTGCTCTGTTGTCCCAAGCGTGTTCCTCCTCAAACCACCTTGATCCCTGCTCTGGGTTGATCTTCACTGGCTGCCAGGTGCTCATCCAGCCACTCTCTCACTCCCCCTCCTCAACAGGACAGGGGGAGAAAATAGGACAAAAAACCTTGTGTGCTTGAGATAAGGACAAGGAGACGGCTTGCCAACTACTGTCACAGGCAAACCAGACTCAACTCGGGGAAATTAATTTAATTTATTGCCGATTAATAACAGAGCAGGATAGTGAGAAATAAAAACAAAATTGCAAATGCTTTTCCCCCATTCCCCTTTCAGCCCAGGCTCAGCTGCACTCCTGGGTATTCTAGACCCTTCCTCACTGAGCAGCGGTGGATGGGGAATGGAGGTTGTGGTCTCTTCATCATTTCTGCTGCTCCTGCCGCTGTTCCCCTGCTCCAGCTTGAGGTCCCACCCACGGGATACAGACCTTCCAGAACTGCTCCAACATGGGTCTTTCCCACGGGCTGCAGTTCTTCAAGAACTGCTCCAGCATGGGTCCTCTCCACAGGGTACAGTCCTTCAGGCACAGCCTGCTTCAGCGTGGGTCCCCCACCGGGTCACAAGTCCTGCCTGAAATCCTGCTCCTCTGTGGGCTCCTCTTCACAGGCCACAGCTCCTGCCAGGAGCTTCCTCCAGCATGTGCTCTCCATGGGGTGCAGCTCTGGCGTGGGGTCCTCCAAGGGCCACAGTGTGGATATCTGCTCCACTATGGACCTCCAAGGGCTGCAGGGGGACAGCCTGCCTCACCATGGTCTTCACCACAGGCTGCAGGGGAGTCTCTGCTCCGCTCCTCCCCTCCTTCTTCTCTGGCCTTAGTGCCCGCAGGCCTGTCTCTCTCACATTTTTTTCACTCCTCTCTCACAGCTTCTGTACAGCGTTTTTTACCCTTTCTTAAATATGTTATTACAGAGATGCCACCAGCATCACTGATAGACTCAGTTTTGGCGAGCGGTGGGGCTCTTTTGGAGCTTGCTGGAGGCAGCTGTGTCTGGCATGGGGCAGCCTTGATGTCTTCTCACACAGAAGCCACCCCTACAGACCCTTGCTACCAAAACCCTGCCAAATAAACCCAGTATAATCCCCTTTTGTAGACTCCTCCTGACAGGTGTCACAGCCGGGACATGGGATGGACAACTCTCTTGTGAGAGTCCTGGAGCAGAAGGCTCCTCCCTCTGAAGAGCTTACTGGGATCCCCCTGCCACTCTGCCCCTGGGGATCACAGAATCATAGACTAGTTTGGGTTGGAAGGGACCTTTAGAAGTCATCCAGTCCAATTGCGCTGCACTGAGCAGGGACACCTTCCACTACACCAGGTTGCTGAGGGCCTTGTCCAACCTGACCTTGAACGTTTCCAGGGATGGGCCATCTACCACCTCTCTGGACAACCTGGGCCAGTGTTTCACAACACTCATAGTAAAAAATTTCTTCCTTATATCTAGTCTAAACCTATCTTGTTTTAGGTTAAAGCCATTACCCCTTGTCCTATCACAACAGGCCCTGCTAAAAAGTTTGTCCCTGTCTTTCCTGTAGCCCCCTTTAACCACTGAAAGGCCACAATAAGGCCTCCCCAGAGCCTTCTCTTCTCCAGGCTGAACCCCCCCAACTCTCTCAGCCTGTCCTCCCAGCATCTCCGTAGCCTCCTCTGGACCCAACAGGTCCATGTCTGTCCTGTGCTGTGGGATGAGCCCTCCATCACACAGCCTCACCCAAACTCTAGCTCTATAACCCCGCTACCTGGAGAGGGAAAAGGAGACAGGGGTCAGTCTCGGGGAACTGGTCAGTGCTGTGTAATCATTTCTGGCAACTTCAAGCAGTGTTTTGAAAATTCTTGTTTGTGCTAATTAGCTGTGACCAGCAATTTTTGGTTTTTAAACATTAAACGCTCTGTTAAAACAAACTGATCTGTCAGGTAAACATTATTTAGGGCTGCAGACCAAACAAAAGTTATATATTAATGGAATGTCTATTTTCCATTTTTACTTTCAACATTTGTAATATACCAAAGCTTTCCATGATACAAATGAAAAATTATCGTAGAAACAATCCTAGTATTTTAACAGACTCTTGCTGAATCTTGCAAAGAGGAAAAAAACTAATAGCAAATTTTCAAATTTGTGCAGCTCAATTATATACTAAATCCAGTTTCTGGGTTGTAAATGCCGGATGAAAGAAAGGCACAGCAGCCGGATAACTCAAGACACCTGCTGTAAAACAACTCTGCGGTTCAAAACCCTTGAGAAAGTTTTGTCGGCTCATGTTTCTGCCAGCAAGTTCACGCTGGGCTGTACAAAGTTTGTCCAGGTGAAGAGTTTTGCTTCATGGCCTTTTCACCTCTTCTCCAGTTTCTCCTTTCTTCACTGCCAAGATAGCTACCCCAGGATGTCCCTGCTCCCTTCCTGAGCTTCCACCGTGTCTGTGGGCAGCCATCACCAGCCACACATCTGCTGGGAGGGAGCGTGTCCCTCTGCCTCAGTGTCTGCTAACAGCATTGCCAGATAGGCTATTTTGAAACATCCCAGAATATCTCTCTCAATGTATTCTGTGATGCAAAAGGTGTACTGACAACGGCATCACACTTCTCTATTTTGAGAAAATTTCACCCAGTAAATCGTAACACACGTCAGTTCATATCCACCTACAATAATACAAGTATCAGCCTATAAAGAAAAATTGAATGATATGGTACCCATATAAGTAACTTCTAGATTTTGAACTACAAGTTAGTGTAGCTACAGAGTCTCAAATATTTTAAATGTTTAATGAAGAGATAAATACAAAATATTATAGTATTACGGACATCTCATAATTGTAAATTTCTCTCAAAATACAAGCAGATTAAAAGTAATTTATTTTTGGCTACTGTACTTCAGTAAATCGAAGCTGTCTTTTTTTAATATTGAATTTATTTAATCTCTGCCACATCCAAGACTTTCTGTATCAAAAGGAAAAGGCTTAACTGGAAATCACTTGTGTCCTTTCTATTACCAACTTAGCAATCAGGCACACTGTAAGCCTGATATTTATTCACTCTTACTACTTTGCTTAGATAAAAAAGGCTACATTTGTGTGCAGCGTTCTGAACAAAGCCCTTAGAAAGACAGCAGAAAAGTAAATACTAAAAAACCTCAGCAAATTATTCCTAGCAACAGCAACAATTCTAACAGTCCAGGTTTTCAGAGGCGGACTCTAGCAAATAATAGCACCTTCACAACGTTTCCTGGCAAAGAATGGTTGCAAATCTAGGACTCAAACTAGGAGAAAGAATTATTATTTTGATCATTTGTTTGCAATGTGTGCAAAGTAAAACTGAGTTGTCCTGTGAGACTTATGTCCTAAAGATCCCATGCAGGTAATAGTAAAACGTCAGTCCTAAATTACCTTTTTTTTTTTTTTTTAAACACAAAGCAATTATTTGAGATCTTATCATAACGGTGCAATATGAATTAATTAATGGACTGCTCAAGTCAGTAATTATAGCTCCATTTCTTTCCATACCTGCACACAATTTAATGTGTCCTTGTTTTTTCAATAAGGCTATTATTTTCTTAAGAGAAATAACCTGAGAATTTCAGAGAAAAAAAATCACACAGAAAATGTAAATAAAAACTGGATGCTATTTTAAATTAAGTTTTGTTAAATTTTTCCAATAATTCAAGAATCAGGAATGGGGTAAAGTTTGGGCATGTTAAGAAACAAACAAACAAAAAGATTCAGTGATGAAATGAAAACCAGTAAAAATAGAAATATTGAATACATGGAGGAGAAGAGAAAAATATTTAGCAAAAATAAGATAAATTAGAAGTTATAAAGCATAAAAACCTGTTAGGTTAATCTAAAACACTGGGGAAAAATTTATGGTGGGAAGCCAGATAGCTAGTAAAGTTACAGCATGTGAGGGACAAAACAAACCTTATTAATACCCCAGATCCATCAGTAGATACACACAGAGATGAAAATAATATTAACAATAACACAATTCAGAATATATTTCCATTCTGTTTCCTAATACAAGGAAGAGGATATTTACAAAATTCTCTGTAACTTACTACCCACTGAAGAAGAGGTTTAGCAATGTCACTCAGTACTAGCTGTATGAAATACTGGACCAGAACAGCTTGTACCTGCCACGTCTGGATATGGATAAGATGTTAATCTTTAATTGATCTTAGAGCACTGACAAAACCACAGAAGAACAGAAGTAGCTAACACTAGGGATTACCCTACACATTGACTGTGGCAACAATAAACTTACTCATTATCAAGATATTGATGTTCACTGTTATTACCCAAAATGAAAAATAAAAGCTGCCTGGATAACACAAGAATAAATTATATTGTGCCATCTGGAAGTGGATACAATCAGTATGGTATCTATTAGCTACAGCTTTACAAACAGCTGATTTTAAGACAGGAAAACACATCAAGAATAGTGGAACAGTCACTATTTTCAAAGAAACGTGGTATGGGAGTCTTCAGGAATCAAACTAAAGCTGTCCAAGATTAATGTTACAAGGAAGGAACAAAGATACTAAAAATAAAATCAAAACCCGTTATACCAGTCTGTGGTTATAGACTAATTTGCATGTTTTCTATTACTACTTGAACATGTTACGAATTCTGTACCTGCAACACACACACACAGACGTATGGTGTATATAACCTGACTGATGCTCTTGCGTTTCTTTTGGTCACTTACTGACACCCAAACAAAACTTCAAATCGTACTCACCCCAGAATACGGTTCATCCCATGCCGAGCAGCGTAATGGAGCGGGGTGTTGTGCTGGTATGTTTCTCCGTAAGAAGTATTTGGGTCAAGAGTTTCTTTCAGCTGAGGGTTGCTCTCATAGATTTGGCAGGCCAGGTTTTCATCTCCATTTATAAGAGCTTTGCGGAATTTGGTGGTTGTGTTTCCCATGTTGCTATCCTAGCTATCAATGGCACTTTTTCCTTTGCCCTTCATCCACTTGTTGTATGGTTCCGTCACATGCTTCACAGCCTAAAAGGTCAGACAATATTTCAGTTATTCCGTAAAACACTCCTTCCTAGATGAATTCACCCAGAGCCACAGCACCGTAAGCAGGTGTATGAAGAAGCACATAGGGCCTGTAAACTCAGCTCATTAATTGCTGAAGTCATTCTAGGCAAATACACATAAATTCCCAATTCTTCACAGGTTATTTCCCTGATAAATTGTGCCACCTCCCTGTGCAAATATCTTCACTACCTATACTCTTTGAACATATGGAAAAGAAAAAATTGGCCTATATCCACCTGTATTAGAAGGCAGGGATGAACACTGAATTTCCATGAATGGGAAGTGAACTAGAAATTAGAAGTGATATCAAAACAAAAAGAACCAAAGCAAAATTCTTAAACAATGATGTAAAATTCTTCAAAAGCATGCAAGAAAGCAGACATCAGTTTAACTTTCACTCAAAGAAGAGCATGTAAAAATGTGCTTGAAGCACCTGTGCTTGTGTAGGTGGGTGTAAACAGCACCCTTCTGTGCCAGCACACGAAGGCACGTGAACACAGGAACTACCATGGCCCCACCTCAACAGTTCTGCCGAGCAGACTATTTAAACACCTAACCCCATTTTTAAAATGACACTTAGCGAACGGGTCCATACTATGCCAGACATTACACCAGCACAAACACCTTACAGATACTTTCCAGCTGCTCTGCTCCCCAGCCCCTCACCTTTACCTGATGGAGGGGACCAGCAGATGGCATAAAGGCAGGGTAGACAGAGCATCTCTGCTCATGGGATGGTCAAGAGAAGTTTATCAGGCTGTGCAGTTGGGAAGAGCACACGTTGGTTTATGTCAGAGGGACAGAGAGGGGACTGGCACCCGGATGCAGCTGGTAGCACAGTGAGCCTTCTAGAAGGTCTCTTTTGTGTATGAGTCATCCCATCCAGACTGCTCCATGCCAGACTTGTCACCCACAAAGCACACGCTGGGATCCAAATATGCCAGGCACAGCAGGTTAGGAAACAGATGTATTATGTTGGGCACATATAATCAGGCACGAGCTGCTTCATGCCCAGTACCTTACATTCAGCTTGTTGGGACTATCTCAAAACTTCTATTTCTACATTGGCTTTCCAGCACAGTTACTGGTGCCCGGATGGCTTTCCAGACAGAAGAAATAGAGGAATCCAAGGGGTCTAGAGCTGCAGAAAATCCAAGAGAATCAGGATGTGGATGCAATTCATGTGAAAAGGATTTGGGGAAACACGGGGAAGAGCTGCAACGAGATACTTTTATTTCCCCAGAGTAGTCCTCTTGTGAGCTGCTTTCAGGTATTGGTGTGTCACGGTGCAGCCCAACTGTACTACAGCTTTGCTCAGGTCCCATTCTGCAGGCAGTCCCACCAGCGGGAGTCTCACAGTCTCCTCCCCACAGCTCCTCCGAGAGGTCCGTTTGTGAAGAGGAAGGAAAAGACCACTTTGATCTGAATCCCACCAGTGCTGTCAGGGATGTTCGAGAAGGAGAGCTGTGGCCATGGTGGCCTCCCTTTCACTCCATTTTCCCACAAAACTTCAAAGAGGCAACTCTGATTTTGGGGTAGTTGTGTCCTACCTTGTGATGCTGCTGTGTGACACTGCTCAGCCAGCTGACACCACGCTGAACATGCTGCCTGTGTCCCCCTGTGACCAGAGGTACCTAACGAGCAACTGCATTAAGCACCCCAAAGTTTTTCATAGTAATAATGAAGTAGGCACTCATCTAAAAGCTAGTGCACAGCCTTCACATCTTTAGCTATATACACGAACCAAAGACCAGATTTGTCAATCACATTAAGGATTCTGCAGCATTTTGTATCTTTCCATCATCTCTACATTTTAAAATATAAACATGCAGATACTATGCCGATATAATACTTACATTCTTCAAGAAAGTCACTGCATTGTTCACTTTACCATGCCATAGCTCTCAGCGCTGTAGAGGTTAATGGGTTTTCAGATGCAGAAACAGCTGCATTACTCTAAATATTGGATAGTTTCAGGCTTTAATGAAAGACTGTACAAAACCAAGAAAAACTCTACACTCTTTTCAATCAACCAGTACTTCATATTACAACCAATAGTTCATATTACCTTCAACAGCTGGGATCTCAAAAATAACTGGAAAGAATGATTTTCACTAAAGTTTGTTAATGAGATTAGTTCATGGTATTATATTATCTGTCAATCCCTATCCGCCACCAATAGCTCTTGAGCCTATAAACTAAATTAGACAAAAACAAGTGCCCGGAAGATATCATGTTCCTAGAATCCTCACGAAAATCAACAATGAAGATGCCACTACTGCGCTAGCACAAAACCTTCTTCCATCATTTGACATTAGGAGGTAACAGCAGCAATTGCCATGCACTTATTTCTGGAAATTAGCACATGGATACCTGATGTCAGCTGCAGAACATGCTGCCTCTTGCCCCAGACTGGAACATTAAACAAACCTGGGTAGGGAAGAGAGAGGGTGCTGGGAGTGTGAGGAGACAGGATGGTGCCCTCAGGCAGTCCCGGAGGAAGCTGGGACAGGGTGGTACTGCCCTTTAAGAGGAGATCTGAATGGATTTAGGCAGGGATCTGGAAATGCATGGAAGAACGGTGGGGGTCTGTGTAGGGTGGCTCTACAGAAGTAAAAAGCTCAAGTTATTGCGGTGCAGAAAAAGCAAAAATTGTAAATTCCATTAATTCTATTGCACACCAAACAAATTTTATTTATTTTTGTGGAGTATCGATATATTAGACAGTAGCACAGTCTTCAACAACTAATAATATAAAAGATGTTGGCACATTGCTTGAACTATTATGTACATTATCATAACATCTGGGTATTTTAGGAATACGCAGCATGTACTCCGTAAGTCACTGAACCAAACGGTGACATCTGCTTCCACAGAGAAAGCTTACGGAGTATGTGCACAATAAAGGGTTATAGAAGTTACAGACATGATACAGAAAGGTGAATGAAATAAAAAGAGTAAAATATTTGTCTGCATAACATGATCACTCTCCAAATGAAAAGATTCTCAGTGAAAGGAAAGGGAAAATTTGTAGAAGGATTGTGAAACAGAGCAGTGATGTGGCTTTGAATAGACACAAGAGAAACGCCCTGCAAAACCAAGAATCAGCATAGAGGTATCAAACATTTAGCAAATGGCTAATCTAACTATAATCATCACATTATCAAAATAAAATGAAAGCTGATAGAATGGGGATAGTCTATGAAAGCCCTTCAGGTGAAGGCAAACATTATATTTAATGTGATAGCAAGAAACCAACCTCTGGAAGAATGCAAGGAGAGAAGTGACAGGGTCAAAACTAACTCAGAAAACAATTCCCTACTTAAAATGCATGATACCATAAACTGTACTAATGCCTTTCACCTTCATACAGTATACACGAGGTCTTTCATCTTTAACACTGTGACAGACATTAGCCTTTTATGCCTTGGAAATCTGTAGTTTTCTGAATTAGCCACTAAACATTCCAGCAGAAGCACAGAAAGACAGGGAGAAGCTGCCCCTGTACCCTGGCTGGAACAGTTGGCTCCCGGCGTGTTTGGAAGCCCAGAAGAAACCCAGATGTGACAGCTGCTGCCCCTCTCAAGCTGCCGTGGTTCATGAGGGCCCTGCTGTAAAATATTCAAGGTCTGCCCATTTGCAGTCTTCAGTTCATCTTTCAGCAAACAGACCAACCACATCCGCCACCAAAGAAGCCTCTACTACAACTGAAGGAGAAAAAGGACAAAATATGAGATGATGCAACAAACTTCTGGATCTGAAAATGGCTGAAATGGGCCCAGTCTGCCTTCTTTTTGTGTTGTTTTTTTCCATTAAGAGCTTCCAACCCGTTCCGTGTTCTCAGAGGACAGCAAGCTAACAAGGCCAATGCTGGAACTGGGCAGTGATTCAGAGAAAGGAAACTTGGGTTGCTCTTTTCACCTCTCATTTTATGTTTTTGAAGATAAAGGGCATGTAATACATGTGTTTCCTCCTAAAAGGGGAGAATTGGGTGGTAAGGAAGGGGTGTGAAGGGTCCAGCCAGTCCACAGCCTCAGGGACCTAGAGAGCTGGCCTGGGCTGAACACAGGGGCTGCTACAGCAGTTCCAGCAGCCCCCAGGCTAGCGTGGGCAGTGCCCGGGGCCAATGCCACTGGTCTTTCTTTGCTGTTTTGTATAAACACAGCATCTAAAATCCTTAGGCTATTTTTTTAATGTGCCATATTACAAAAACATCACCGTGGAACAAAAGTGACAACATGAAAATGAAAATTTTCAAGTATTTTATCTTAAGAAAATGAGACTTGAAAAGAATCTTCCAGGACAAAGAGAAGATACTTGTTTGGTAGGCAGACGTATTCACTGAATTTTCAGGTTCTGTGACAACAGAAGAGCTATACCGTAGACTCTACCATAACCTCATAACATTTATCATAACCATAAATATCATAACCTTTTACACCAAGAATAAAGGAAAAACTAAATGCAATGTTTGCTAATTATATGCCATATTATTTCAGAATTCCAAGTATCAATGATCTCATTCAAAATCAGCAACTGTATTTACCACCCTGCTATTGCCAAATAAAAGTTCCAGCTTAAACAAAAAAACCCAAAATACCGTTTACACAACCCACCTTAAAGTCTAAGGAAAGATTATAAACTCAGTCAGGGGCATCACACTTCTCTGCTTTGGCAATGAACAGTAAAACTTCTGTGGGCTAATTAGCAACACTGCTAAAAGCAACACTTTGATATCATAGCAGTGTAAATATTTAACAAAGAGACAGCCACTCTCACAGGAGCCTGAAGACCCAGTACAAAAGGAAAAAAAAGGTGGGTACAGAAAGACAGGGGTACAGCAAGTTAACAATGAGATTTTGAGAGCAGTTGTACCAGCTGCCCAACTCCTATTGATTTTTCCCCGGACATCATCACAGAAGTGAGTCTGAAGAAGGACAGTTGTAATGGCTTAACAGGATTGTGGGAGTTCCTCCTTTGAAGTACTGCCACAGTGCTTGCCAGAAATTCATAATGAATGATAAAATACTGTACAAGTGGCATCAGCTAAGTATTTTTGAAACATCCTACTTCTGACACTCACTTAGGAACCAGGCATTGAGCACACAAGTCTTTCATGACTCTCAATTTACATCTGAATTGCTTTAATACTGCAGCAGTTTCTCACTGAATGTGGCACTAGCGTGTGACCGCTGGGCAGCCGGGCGCATCTGGGGGTGAAGAGAAGGAAGGAGACAGACACGCTGGGCTACACCACACTGCTTAGGAAATCTATCGCAACCAGTAAAAAAATACTCAGGTTTTACTAAGAAAAGAAAATGCTAACTATTTCTTGCACCAAAAAATCTATTATTAACATAATGAGAAAAGACCAGCAATGACTCTAATCATGATTTGCAACCATTATTTTACATGCAACACCGTGTAATTCCACAGTTTAACCCTAAAAAGTTTGAATACAATTTGGAGTTTAAAAAAAGTGTACTTCTTATTTGACAAAAGTACTTTTGCATGTAAACTATAAGAACATTATTGTAGAATAGCCAAATAAGCCAAGATCAAAGTAGTAAGGCTTTACATAGCCCCTCATAATTAAATTTTAATATTATTAAAATAAAATACATTCTTGACTAAAATTAGTGTACGTTACATAGTTTCTACACCCTTGGAAAGACAAGTGGTAATGAACCACTTACACAAAAAGGATAAAGAGAAAAGAGATCAAAACTACTTGTTTTTCAAAAGCACCTGGCTTTTGCTGAAAGTATAAAATACTATATTGCATTCTAAAAGCATCTTCTGTTTCAAGCACAGTTAGCTCAAAAGGAAACTATTTTATTTGCTTTGGATACTGCAGTTAAACAGCTCATTTTTAAAAGCTGAGTTTCTAAAATATTTACTGCAGAGTCTGTCCTGCATTATAGATCATGATTTATTGCAGAAGAGAGCCCTGAGCAGCTCTGTGGCTCAGGAGGAAGCCCGGTGACCTGGTGCAGGTGGGAGGCCTGCCACGCCGGGATGTCGGTGATATTAATCCTCATTGCGGGGAGGGACTAACACAAATGAAGCAAATCAAAAGTTATGTCCAAGAACCCTCCGGATACCGAGCCCTCTCCCAAACACGGCAGAAAAAGCCCTGGTGAGTGCTCCTCCCCGTCCCTTGCGCCCCCCCCTCCCCAGGTAAGGAGTTACCACCCTGACAAAAAACCGCTGGCTTTGCCAAGAGCACAGCACCCACACCGGCACATTCAAACCTGCACACCGACTTTACGTATGGCTCCCAGAGATGTCTATAATTAAGGTGTAGCAGAAAAAGTTAGGCTAAAGCTAATTTTTGCATGGTAACAGTAAAGATTTAAGATTTGCCAAATTTTAATGAATGGGCACAAATTGCTCTTGCTGGATACCTACATCTGGAGGAACATTTCTGTGAAGTTCTAAGTAACAAATACACTAGCAAAGCTTGGGAATTGAGCTATGGAAAAGTGGTGGTGGAGAGGTTTGTTTGGTTTTGGGTTTTTTGGGGTTTTTTTGTTTTTTTCACACTGAAATATTCTGTATGTGCCAGAAGTACTTAAGTCATCAACAGGAAATAATTAAAGCATCTCTGCCACTTCAAACCTCTGTGAATGGAGCTTAACATTATCAAATTCAGTGTTACATTTTACACATCAAAGTACAGACCAAAAAAAACCATTGCTAGGCCAACATCTCACCCCGTGTGGAATGGTGACCAACATAACATTCTCAGTGTTTTAAATACTAAGGTTGAAAAGTGGCAATAACGTTGAGAGTTGACTTGAATAAAACATAGTGTAGGGTAGTGAGACAATTGGTTATTTCCTCATTCGCACGTCTGTGGGACAGAGAGTCTAGCAACTCTTGTTACAGTCTCTTTATGCCAGTACATATACCCACAAGCAGAAGCCTTGAAGTTATTGCTCGACTCAAGAGATCTGAGACTTCGGTTTACTGACTCAGGCACCAGGACTTTCATCCAGGTGGAGTATTTTCTTTCACAACTCCAGTTTGTGCAGAAGAAGGGATTTTAAGCATGGCGTTGGTTTTCTTTCCACTTACACACTTACAAGGACACAACAGGGGCAGCTGCAACAGAGACTAGCAGCAGTTATCATTTTAAGGAAAAATTCCACATAGATGTAGCTGCAGTGATGGGCACATTAATTTTGACAGTGTTGTCTACAGTACTTGGATTCATCATCTAAGTGAGAGGTGGTAAATCCACGGTAGGGGAGGCACATGCACACGTGGCAGGAGAGACCAGACGCCGTGCAGCCAAACCCAGGCTCCACTGAGATGTTAGATGAAGAGAGCATCCCTGCAGATCATCAGGGGAGAAAATACAGTGGCACAAGTTAAAAGTATAAAGTATCTGCTAGTGTAATAGCGACACTACCATCCTAAGACCTCCTCTATGTAGATCAGAAGGCGAAGAAGCACAAAAAGCAACGTTTGACGTTTTATGAGATTAAGTCAAGCTAAAGACAGACATACTTGATAGTTCTTGCATTTTCACATCACGCATTGTTTGCTTTAGTATAAAAAGTTCACTATAGACTGTTCCACTGACTAAAGTATCTCAATACACTTTTGATAGAGTGCATAAAACACTGCTAGTTCAATAAATGCCTATAAAAGTGACTTCTCTACCACAGGTCAATGCTGATAGCACCACTTTTTCATCACGCAAAAGTGAACAACTACCACCCGGCCCCTGTATAAAGCAGCACTATCAGCTGATGACTCACAGGACAGTCAGAATCAGTGATAAGCTAAAGGGTATGAACCAGAGACTGTTAATGTTCGTAACCAGAGCAGTGTCTCCATGCTGGCAGTATGAGAACCCCACTCAGGCAGTGTAATGCTGCTTGGGTTGGTTTCTCCTTACCCTCGCACGCTGCCTGGCCATGAAGCCACAGAAAGCCCTACGGATGGTGTGACTGAGCAATCACTCTAAACAGGGTGCAACGCGCCTTTACCCTGGCTTGACCGACTCCAGGATGTATTTTTCAAATATGCTTGCTCAGCTTAACGTAATTTAAAACCCACGTTAAGATTTAGGTAAACAAGTTTGGAACTGCGCTGCAGCCCAAAGCCAAGGCTCTGGAGAGCCTCTGGTACAACCTGGCCAGCTGAAAGCTTTAACGCCAACTTCATTTTCAGTGGTATTAACTGACACAATTGAAAACAAAACTTTTTGGCTGCCAAGGCATATCCACAGAAAGCAAAAATAAAGAGGATGGCAACACAGGGCTGCTCACAAGCACACTCATCCACTGAAAAATCTGAAAATCCCTTTTACGTTTAGAAACAGCCTGTTCCTGAAGCAGGAACTCCTCTGTTTGACGAGGCTCTTCCACGGGAAAGAGTATCAGTTGGTAGGGTCAGGCTGTTGCTGGATCTTGTAAAGATGCAAAAGGCCTACATGGTGGACCTTAAAAAGTAATGACAGCTAGTACACAAGGTCAGCCACTTTCTAAAAGCACACGGTTGCGTTTAGAAATTTTGAACATCTGAAAGTGCATTTCAACGCAAAAACTACTGGTTTTATAAAGAGCAATGTATTTTTAATAAAGTAAAAATAAAAAGGTGAGCAAACAAATAAATCTAGATTTTTCAGTGTAGAATCTCCCAAAATATCACACTGTATTTCAAATTGTCAGAAGAAAGCAACAACCACAGTATCCTACCACTGACTCCTGTCTCACAGCTACACTGTTGAGAGGACCAGTGCTTTATCCGCAGACTGCTGAGAGTCCGCAGGTTGCACATTCTGAATAAATGAAGAAACACTTACTGTAATTTCTCTACTATTATCCGAACAACTGAAAGCACCGAAGAGGATATTATACGCCATTTCAAGGAATACGCAAAGCTCCCTGTTTCCACTTAAGCAAGCTATGCTTTGATGAGTGACAGAGTGCATCTCTACTTCGTGCATTGTAATTATTTTGTAAATAACTATGGGATGAAACTTTGTAAAATATACTCCACTTACATAAAAGCAGCATCCGTTTCTATGCTATTTAAGTGGGAGGTGAGGAAATCACATTCAACTGTCCAAGAAAGATGATGAGCGATGCTCACAAACGTACTGCACTAGAAACACACACACACATACTGTTATTGTTTCCTGGAAGGATTCTTACCTGCTGGTTTTGTTCTCCATGAAGCTAAAGGACAATGTGACCCTACTGATCTTTCAAAGAGACCTTGATTTTTTTTCAGATGAATGAACAAATCAATTTCCTTTTAACAAAGCTGTAATTTAACTGGTCAGCATTCCTTCAAAGCAATGCATTCATTTAAGGTCTAAACACTGAATCTGGGAGATCATTCTCTCTCTAAAACGGGATGGATTCCCACAGCAAAATACATAAAATGAGACAGATTCCCACAGCAAAATATGTTTTGTACACAATATTTCACAAGCATTTTATGATATTTCTGACAGACAACTTTAGGAACTTATATTTAACTCTGTCTAGTCCAAGAGGTACACATCCTGCTTGTCACAGTTGCCAAAATCTCAAGAGTCATCACAGCTAGAAAGGAGCCGCTCAGGTACCTGCAGTGACAAGGATCATCACTTGCACCTTATGTATGCCAGAAAATTAGCAGAACTGCAACTGCTGCACTTCTGGTAAAATATTTAATATACCTACTGGCAAAATTCTAACTCTGGCAGGGAAATGGCAAAAGATACATTGGATCTAATCTAACATTAACTTACACAAACACATACCTTGAAGAAATTAACTTTTGCCAGAACACCTCTGCTGAAATATTGGGCTGTTTTTCCCACTGTGTACAAACTGTTTAATTATTTACATAAAGGGTGTGGATAACAAAATTTAATTATAATATGTCACTTGCAGTTTGTATTTACGAAGATTATTCTTGACTCTAGTATAATTGCAATGAAACACAACCTTGTTGCATCATAATGATTTTTGGATTCAAGATAAATATCAAGCCAAAGAAAACAGGGAGAGAGAGAGAATAAAACTTATTAAAATAATCCAAAACAACCTGAGCTTGAATCATAAAAATCACAGAATGGTTTGAGTTGGAAGGAACCTTCAAAGATCATCCCGTCCACCCCTCCTACCGTGAGCAGGGTCACCTTTCAGTAGATCAGGTTGCTCAAAGCCTCGTCCAACCTGACCTTGAACACTTCCAATGAAGTGGTATCCACAACTTCTCTGGGCAACCTGTTCCAGCGTTTCACCACCCTCATCATAGAAAATTTCTTCCTTATGTCCAATCCAAAGCTACCCTCTTTCAGTTTAAAACCATTGCCTCTTGTCTTGTCACTACAGGCCTTGTTAAAAAGTCTCTGTCTTTCTTGTAAAGCCCTCTTTAAATCTGGAAAGGCTGCAACAAGGTCTCCCTGGAGCCTTCTCTTTTCCAGGCAGAACCTCAACTCTCTCAGCCTGTCTGCACAGGAGAAGTCTTCCAGCCCTCTGACCATTTTCATGGCCCTCCCCTGGACCTGTTCTGTCTTTCTGGTACCAGGGTCCACAGAGCTGGACACAGTACTCCAGGTGGGGTGTGGAGAGAGGGAGAGGGATCACCTCCCTCAACCTGCTGGCAGTTCTTCTGTCAGTTCTGCTATCAACGTAACATGCCCAGTGAGTGATGTAGACACTGACACAATACGATGACTACCGCTGTTTGTAGAATACTATTACTGACCTTTCCTATGTAAGGCAAGGCAAGGAGTAAAGAGAAATGCAATTTACCAGAGTCCCTTATTTTGCAAAATCTGAGCCATTTGGCATTAAAATTGCATGAAACGGAACAGAGTATACAGGCTTAACGTTACAAAGATTTTCAAGAACTGTTCTAAAAAAAGTATTCTGTTTTACCCAAGTAATAGAATCTTTATGACTTTAATTGAGAAGATCTTCAGCCATTTACTTGATTCCACCAGAGGTATCTGTACAGACACTGGGATCATAGAACAGCTATCAGTGCTTGACGGCTAGTGGAGCATTGTTCGGGAGTACATCCAGGTGACAGTAACAGCAGTTACGCCATTTCTCCTCTGCTCTCACTGCTCCTGCTGGCTAGCAAACAAGGTAGTGGAAAAAGAGCAGCAGGAGTAACAAGCCTGGCTGGATTGCCACGAGGAAGAAAAATGCAGGAAACAAGGGAAAACAGTTTGCAGTAGTCAGTGGGTGGAAAGTGAAAACGGAAAGGAGAAAGGACACTGCAAACCCTTCATCTTCCATGGGCCATTATCACGCAACTAAATAAAGCAAAACTAGTAGGTGTTCATTTAAACTAAAGGACATATTAATAAAGAGTCTACATAAATAGGTGAATTGTGGTTGTCCTGAACAAACATTCCTTATTCTGACATTTTTTATTTCTAGGAAATGACTGAGGCTGTGTAAGTCTCTTACAACAATTTTTCTTTTGTCAAAACTTTCTCAAGTAGTATGTACCTACGCTACTTGTCAATGCAATGCTCCAGTCAGGACAATGAAGCTTCCTTTAGAAACAGAGAAGCATAAACAAATGATTAATATTACTATCCTTCCTGACATCCAACCTTAAGAAAAACGTGTTAGTGTGCTTTAAAATTAGTATTTATATAAAAATCTGAGCCATAAGTAAAGAAAGCAGATATTCTATGATAGAAATAAAATATTTTTTCACATTTTCCGTGTTCTTTTCACAGCTAATATTTCTGAGAAGTTTGGGAGTATCAGCCAGGGAGTTTTCTGCTCACTGCTGCCTAGCACACGCTTCAGCTCACTTGACCAGAGAACATAACTGAACACAGACCTACTTGGTTTTTTTAATCGTTGTTTTAATTTAAAAGTCCTGTTACATCTGTCTGTTACGGTCTTTCTTAAACAGCAAATCTTTGATATAAAAACCATTTTTTATATTCTAAACCACAGCATTCAGGTCACCAGATTCTTATATCTTGTGTCTGATGGAACATTTCACTACTGCATCCACTGTTTCCATTTCTTATTACGCCTGAAAACAAAAAATTCTCTGTTCATGCAGAAATGTGTCATAACAATAAAAGAGCATCTGTGCTCCACCAACTCCAATGGCATTTGTAGTTTAAGGCTAACTAGTTTGCAGTGGCTTCTCCTTTTAAATTATTGCATTACTGTTGTGGAAAGCCAGGAATGGTTTTGTTTCATTGGCTTAGCACACAGGCGACATCATAACACACTCCACTAACCCGACTATAAAATCAAATTATTTTTCCTTCAGACAAAGTCTTCTAAAAATTTTCTTCATTCCCAGTGCAGTAATTTAACAGTAACTTCCATGAGTCTGGATTAAACAACATCAAGACATCTCTTTGGACATCATCCTACAGTTGCGCTAATAGAAGGCAGACAAGAAGACTGTTCAGAAGGTATCTGGGGCAAGATACCATCTCAGCCAAATTTGATGATCTGAAACTGTTATATCAAAGAAATGTTTGACCTAGGTCAATGGCTACCTGATACGGCAACAGATGAAGATGGAGAGCAATAGTTCCTGGATGAAAACTACTGCCCCAAGTCATGACAGAATCCATGATTTTTCACAGAAGACAGTAAGCTTTTGGGTACTGAAAAATGAAGGATCCTTGATGACAATAAGGGCTCCTTATCCCTGTGCCTTCCAAGATCAAGATTTAAGTAATAAGAAAGGATCGGGATGGTGCTGCATTTCTGGCAGAATCTCTGATACCTTCTCTGGGGGAAGTCTGTGGATATAACATCAGAATGAGTTTAAAAGGCGTTGAAGACCTGCAGGAGTTGCATTTCTCGGTTTTATTTACCTCCTTCTGTGTGCTACAGAGAAACTGTTTTCCTGGACTCCAACCTCAGAAATTGATATAATCCATTTTTCCTGCTAGCAGTCAGTTGTATCTATTACAGAAAGAGTTGTTAAAAGCATAGTTAGACAATGAACAATCTGCTAAGGGAAGAAATTTATTTAGTCCGGCAACTAAGTGAATGACCTTTTGAAATCAAAATTCTTCATCATTCATATCGACTCATAAACACCCTAATTGCTTGCATCCACAGTGACCAATACTCCAAAAATTATAATAGATTCTTGGAGCCAATGTGTTCTTGAGATAATGGGTTCAATTGATATTCAATTTGGAAACCTGAAAAATTGTCTGGCTTCTACAGCAGCCTAAGAAAGTAAAAACTTTAGTGAGTTTTTTGTACCTACATTACTAAGCTAAAAAAAGAGGAATTACAAAAATATTAGACATGCCTTTAAAAAATGTAAAAGCAAATCCCACAGTTTTGGTTTTTTTCAGCTCTGTAGATTTGGAAGGGCTATAGCACAAATTAAAAATGACAGTAGGCCTGACAAAGACTGGAAAGAGTCCTTTGCTGGTTTGGAAGTTATTTCAGACAGGGTCTGAAAATCACCCCAAAATTGGAAAAAAAAATAGTGTCACTTCTCAAAAATGAAGGCAAACTTCACTTAGGAATACATATCCAAAATTCTAAATGGGAGAAAAACGAGCTTATTCCTACCTTGAAAGAATTCTATGCCTAACAGCAATTCTATTCCAATACATTAGTTTAAAGCAAGCCCAAGATGATTTTCATTATATATACTCAACAGATATTAATGACAACTAGGTCACTACTTCAATTCTAACAGTCTCATTTACCACTTCTGCTGTTTCTGTGTCAACATTTTATTGATTAATACAATTTTTTCATGTTCTTTCATGAAATAGCATTATATCTGGTTTGCAGCAAAATTTCCACTGGTTTTAGACATTACAAATATGAAATCAAATAGATTATATGTAACTTCAGTTCTTTTAGAAGTTTGCTGTTACTAATATATGCATTTTTCTTTCCTATTTTGTTTCCAAAGATTACAAACATAGTTACAATAATGGCCATACTGGATCGGATACTTCTCATCTAATACATTGTCAGTAGAGTATACCAATGAAAAGTATAAAAACCGAGCAAGCGTGAACGGATACTTTTCCAAAATACTATCTTCAGCAATTTACCACCTGATGAATTCTTGAGCCAGATGTGATGTTTTTATATTAATAACCGGTAACACATTTTTATTCCATTAATTTGCTCAAAACCTCCCTGAATCTATGGAGAATTTTAACAGCCACAGCATCCCGAAATTTCACAGCTTAATTATTCATTGTGAAGAAACATCTGTTTTTAACCTGCCACTTGTTAAATTTCATTTTCACTGTCTATGAGAACTGACAGGTAGATAGCAAAAAACCTTCTCCTATTTACTCTCTCCATTCCACTTGTGATTTTAGAGAGTTCTATCGCATCACCTTTTGCAGGTGATGACCATTCTGTCATTCCAATCTTTTGCTCTTTTACAGATTGATTAACCCTAGTTCTTAAGGAATGGATTCTGTGCAACTTTTAGGATCCTGGTTTTTTTTTTGATCTATTTCAAAATGCCACTAACACCTTTTTGAGTTAAGAGATGAGCTGTGTACAACATGCAAAATTCATGGATTTACATGGTGGTGGCATGGCTTTTTTCAACATTCTGTTTACTTTTTGGACTGGTACTAAGGACTAAGCTGATTTTCTTCAGAGCTTTCATTATAACCTGAAGATCTTGTTCCTGAGTGGTAATTATTAAGAGAATAGTATTCTATATTAATTTAGGAGGCCTTTTTTTTCCCCAACCATGTGAAACGTTTAACTATGTTGAGTTTCATATACTATCTACCATTATGTCTCTCAAAATTCTTTTCTGGATGATTTATCCTCACATTAAACAGCAGGGGCCCTAGCACTCATCTCTCTGAGACTCTATCAGAAACCTTCAACCACTGCAAAACCCGTCTCTTTATTCCTACCCTTTATTCCTTTATTGGCAGGAATAAACTGCCTTTTAACCAGTGACTTCTGCACGCAATGGACCCTATCTCTTTCCCAAAGCTGTCTAGACTCTTTAAGACTTCTATGCAAGGGATTGTGTGAAATATCCTTTGAAAATCCAAGGAGATTATATCAAATGCACTTTCCTTGCTAACTTCTTCAAAGAATTTCAGTAAGTTTGTGAGACCGGACTTTCCCTTACAATGCTACGTTGACTGTTCTTTGAGACATCACATTTATCCACGTGTCTGCTAATTTGGTCCACTATTACATCATTTCTGCTAATACTCCAGGAACAGGCACAGTAATGCTCCCCGACGTTAGCAAAAGCCTTTGACTTGCTATCCAGTAGCCAAGATCATCTCATGCCTTGGCTACTAATTCACCTTTCCGTAATGCCCAAGTTTTTGCAGGGTAGGGATTTTTTTTTGGTGGAAAGCTGCTGCCTTACCTCTTTTTAGCCAGTTACTGTGCCAGCAAGCACGTGCTCTGAAAAGCAGTATTTCCTAGACTTACCTACCTTTTGTTTCTAATACTGCTTGCCCATGAGCCGATCTACTATCAAAACACATAATGTGGAGTTAGCACAGCCTGGGCTGTGTCATCACTGACTCTGTTCCTTCCACGCCTGCTCCACACAGTTCCCAGGGTCATAAGCAGCAAATGACTGACCGTGCTGCAAACATAGCTGGCTCACCAGCAGATCCGGTCCTTCTGGTTAGGTAAGGTGACTTTTAGGACCTCTGTGTCCCTCATTTACTGCTACATTAGACAGAGAAGTCCTGCAGAACAGAAAGATCCAGGCCACCCTCCTGACTGGGGAGGTGTCAGTGACACCGCGGCAGGAGGTTCTTAGCCAGTGCTATTTCTGAATGCTGCTCACAAAGTCACAGAGGACATCTGCACATGGGCTTTCCCCGCCATGACCAGGACACATGCTCCTTTCCTGCTATCTCCGTAGCTTGGCATGCCTTCTCACCTAAGGGAAGACTTTGACTTTGATGTCTAACGAACCTGGCTGCCATACAGTGACAGCAGCCAGCTGAAGACAGTGTGGCCACCTGAGACTATGCAATCCAGCCTGCTAAAAAAAAAGAGTAAGGCTTTAAAAAAAAAAAAAAAAAAGAGCAGGCTTACTGTCATCCGTCAAGTCACTATGTCTCTCCTTCAGCTTGACAAGCCCATTCACCTTCCTCTACCATGACTGGTAATTCTTAAGCAGCCTGACCTATCACTAGGTAAAGTTCAATTCTCAATCCAGCATTAGCTCGGTACTGGTAGAACTTGTATTTCTACCTGAAAGCAAGACAGAAACCCACTGGGGTAAGGTCCAAGAACAGAGAGCTTGTTAGAAGAAGAATCCCACTGCCAGTTTCACTGCATGCATCTGTGGGAGCAAAAGCAAGTGGTGGTGGGTGAGACATAAGCCGGGGGAACCAGCTGTATTATTTTCAGCAGCTCGCAGAGTTGTGATGCTCAAGAATCCCTTGGTGATCACTTTATGAAAAACCTGCCCCAGTGCCAATGCAACGTACAGGCACTTATTTAAGAATAGTTCCTCCTGCTTGTAAAGTAAAAGGCACCACAAGAGACTCCCCCCCAAAAAACCCCCAAAACAAGTGCATTTCTTTTCCCCCTACACTTTTTGCTCCTGTCTTGGGTTGTTCTCATCCCCCAGGTCCAGTTCCTTGTTAATCGCTGTCCAGATCAGTGTGTGACCTCTACCAGACTTCCTTCACAGCTTCAAAAATTATAAAGTCATTTTTATAGTCATTATGAAGCATACACTTAGCAAGCTGGAAATTTGCCTCCATTATCTTTTTATGACACTAATGCTGTTTGAGAAACTTAAACTGTAGTTTCTAAAATGGTTTTAATTGACACCAGAGATGATCCTGCCCTTTCTGTTTCTGATCCACCCCTTCTGTTTGTCCGTATTCCCGCACATTCCTTGTTTTGTAGTAGCACATGCCTTTGTGACCGCACTGAGAAGCGGAATAGCTGTAACTCAGGCTTTAAAATTAATAGCTTTTAAAGCTATTTCAGCAAACAGCTTTAAAAATCTACCCTGGTGTCACCCTACATACTCGTATAACATCCTGTGTAGCAAGAAGCAGTTTTAATTGCATTAAACTACTTTCTAAAAGATTTAGAAGGGGGGAAAAAAGAGCAATAGACAAGAAGTGAGAGAAATGGAATAGTATTTGTATTACAGTAAAAGAAGTATCTCTGAAGCAAGCACCTAGCAGCTTAAAGAACAGTCAGGACTAACAGTACACAATAACAAAAATATACCTCCATAAAGAGACGAAAAAAATATAGAAGGCTCCCTTTTCAAATGGTGGTTTGTATGAAAACATATCGTATTGCAGCAGAAGGGCATGAGGCTGGAATGTTCCAGGAATCAGGGATGCTGGAACCACCTACTATAGCTTGCTCATTTTCAGGATCAAGTGTCTGTGTAACCCAGAAATCTTATTTCCTTAAGCATTTACAACAGCAAAACATATTTTAAAAAAGCCCAAAACTTTGCATTTTACAGCCTCATGTGCCATTGAATCCATTCTGAAAACAGAATCCTGCTCTTAGGTCTTCAATTCTATGTGGGCAAATTTTACAGTCACTTCCACTTTTAAGAATGCAACGCATTTAAATAGAAAGAGAAATGAGTCTTTATCATAAGCACCCTCGATTGTAGGGAACTGCAGCCACAACATACAATGACTGTATTAGAAAGTTTCTGGGGTGCCTTTGGTTACATCTGTTTGGATACAGCAGCTGGGTGGGCACCCTGGAAAGGACAACAGGAATCATCAAACAGAGTTAGGGTAAGCAGACCCAGCCAGTCCTGGGGAAAATAAAGTATTCAACAGCTAAAGCAAGGTGTGATTAGGGTGAACTGTCTGGCTTGAGGAACGTGAAAGAATTTATTTTCACAGTAAGCCATGGGTAGACTGGTTCGGGAATATTTTTTTTGCTCAAAGTTCATACTGAGGTTTTAAGTTTCAAAAATAAACTTTTTTGAACAATTCCATTTAGCGCTAACCCAGATTGCTTTGATCTGCATGTCATCATTACTTTGAAGGAGCCAAAATATGCTGAAGACACCCAGAAAATACTGCCTGGTTTTGCTAGAAATTGTGTAATTCATACAGAAGTTATTCCCAGGAAACAGGTTTTGGGGGTTAGGATTTCTTCCCTTGTACTCATAAGTAGATGCTAAAATTGAGAACCTTTGTGTATTTGAAAAATAATGAAGGTCATGGTTATTAGTAACTCCTCATGGCTACCCTGATATCACAACCTACAAAACTGCAGTTAATTCAGCATACTTTTAAGGCTTGTGACTAATTTAAGAGAAACTTGACTCATTCTCTTCTTAGAAAACCATACAAATAGCTAAAACGGAAGTGCTGAGAATAAAAACAAAATAAAAACCAAACCCAATCAAAATTAACTGATCACCTTCTAAAAGTCTGATTTTAAACCTCTGGTTCTCCATACCGATTCCTCACTTGTATTTATAATAGGAATACATGCAGGAAAAAGAAACCGACTGGACTTCTGAATTGCAGTCAGTGAGACTGAACTTAAAGGGTTTTTTTATGAAATAAAACCCAAATCAATAGGCACTTTACACTGCCTTTACAATAAAATTCTGTGGTTGTTTTATTCAGGTTTCCTTATTTTACATTGTAAAAACATCCGGGGTAACAGAGACTAAAACCTCCAAACTATCTCTTTTTACTTAAACATTACAACAAAGTATTTTATACTAGAATACGCTGCTTGTCTAACTCTCATTCCAGACAAATGAATTTAACTTTCTATTCCTTTATTAAGTAATTAAGTATAAACCTCAGGCAACTTGCTTATGAGAAAGTCTGGATTTATGAATCTGAAAAAAACCAACCCAACCTCAACAAACAAATAAAAACAGAATAAGCCTGTATTCCAGTTAGAGTTATACATTTATTTCACTGCCTGAAAGGATTCACAAGAAATCAGGCTACTTCTGCATAGCAGGATAAAATTTTAAAGTCATTACAGAAAAAAAACAAACCCCAATGTTATTTAAAAATACAAAATTCTGGGAAAAAGATACCTCCTTCAGGATTAGTCTATTTCATTACAGACACATGAGAATTCAAAGCACTGAACTAATCACTTCAAATCTTTTGACTATGCAGAAGTCAGGTTAAAAAACAGTGTTTGAGCTGTATAGTAGAATTTACATAGGATAATCATATTGTTCTCTTCTTCAAAGCTCCCCAGCCCTCTGGGCCATACACTTCAGCTGGGCCAGAACCAGTGGTATGCAGGGGAGGGAGAAAACGGTTGGGGGTGCAACCACATCATCTGATACGCAGCAAGCACCTATTTACATCCGAAGGAACCTCTGAAGGTCAACTGCTCCAATCCTCTACCCAGGGCAATCTTCAAAGGCTGCTCAAGGCCATTGTCAATTAAGTTCAGAGTTATCTCCAAGGATGGTGATCCCACAGTCTCACTGGGCAACTTGTGCTGGCATCTGATCACCCTCATGGTGTAAATATTGTCCCAATGTCTCATTGAAACATGACTTGCTGGAACTTCTTCCATTGCCTCTGGCCCTATCACCCAGCTCCTCCAAGAAGAGCCTGGTTCTTCTCTGTACCCTCCCATTAATTGAAAACAGATCCTCCCCCTAGTCTTCTCTGAACACTGAGGGCACCCAGCTCTTCCAGCTTCTCTTTCTACATTATATGCTCCTGCCCCCAAATTATTCTGGCAGGCTTTTAGACCTGCTCCAGTATGTTAGCATTCCTCCTGTACTGGGGAGCACAAAACTAGACACCGTTTCAGATGCTGTCACACAAATGCCAAGCTGACAGAAATACTCACTTCTCTTAGCTACTGGCTTCATCCTCGCTAAGTAAAAGCACACTGCTGACTCACGTTCAACTGGGTGTCCACCAGGAAAGTGATGCCATTTGCTGCAACGCTGTTTTCTAGCCATCGGTTCCCAGCCTGTACTACTCCGCAGGGTTATTCTGCTTCAATTTCCAGACTCTTTGTTGAACACCAGGAAGATCTTGGCAGCCTACTTCAGCCCGTTGAGGTCCCTCAGAAGAGTAGCCCTGCCCTCCAGCACACACAACCTGGTGTCATCAAGCTTGCTGATGGTGCATTCCATCACCTCATCCAAGTAACTACTAATGACGATTATAAATGCAAAACTGCACTACTTAATCTTACCGAATACTAATTATCATGTCCTGAAAAGGATAAAGTACTTCCAAGTAGTTTCATTTTAACTAATTAACAGGTTGATAAATGGGATGTTACAAAGAACTTGTATTTCAATACACAAGCCACTATATAAAGCCTCTTCGGTTGTTTTTTTTTTAATGGGCAGTCTGCACTTGGTGACTCATTGAAATAGCTCCGATGAAAGATTTCTCTCCAACACATCCTTCTAAATATGGAGAACTAAATACATAAAGTATCTGTGTCAGTAACTTCAAGAAGTCAGGGAAAAGGCCCTAAATTAAGAGTCATTTGTAGTGCAGTAAGTACAGAGCTGGCAGTAGTGCTCAGTACTGCAGGCTGCCTACCTCCGTATACAAGCTTTCAGAAAACACAAGTAACTGGAGCTCTTTCGTAATGAACATTTTATCTTAGAACTACATATAACTCAGTGCTGTATAGGCCTAGATTATCTGGTATTACAATTGTAGTAGAACTATTTCTACACAATAGATGTGTCGGATCATTGCTGAAGAACCACGTTTTGTTATCATGAATCTGCTACATAGCTGTGTCTCAAGATCTGAGCTTTAAAATATCAAAATCCTCACCTTAAGGGTACAGAGATAGCTTCGACCGTTTAGCACATGTGAAGGAAACTGCATCAGTCAATAAGTTCTTTAAAAGGTTAAAATGTATAACCTGCATTATTAGCACAGCTAGAACTTTGGTCTTCATAGTTTAGTAGCTATACACTTTGGCAGTTTCGTCAAGACACTGATAAAATTAAACGTTTTTGATAGACTAACAAGAAATTTTCTAGGCTCTACTCTGCCAGGACATTTCTACATGTCTAACTGTAGTTTTTTCAACATAATGGAAAATTAACTGGAGATTAATACATTTTCTTGTCTCCCAGCTGTTCTGAGATCTAGAATGCAGCAGAGCCACCTGGATTTAAAAAAAAAAATAAAAATCTCAAAGAAGTAACAATTTTGCAAGTAAATTTACACAGGCAAGGTAATAAGAAAATGAGCATTTACAAGGAAAATTCTATTGCAACAGCATTTACAGGTTCTACTGCTGTAAATTAGTCCTGCTGTGCATCCATCCTTGCATAGATTATTTTTATATCTTACACACATAGTAGCTAATAAAATACAAAGAAAAATACACAACTGCATACAAGCAGTACAGTAACAATCAAACCCCTAGTACAGAGTTCATTAGTAAATTACAACAGCCCTGAAATTCCTATTCTTAACTCTATGATAAATTTTAATAGAACCAATATTTAATATAATGATAGCGCAAAAACAAAGACAAGTATGTATCATGATCTTTTCTCATAATTTTTCAGCTATTTCTCCAAAGGTTGGTTCGTAACAGGAAATATTTAAATTATCATTATCAGTGCTTCATCTGCGCATCCTAATAAATACACTCTTGTTTTTTAATACAGTAAGATTTTGAGTTTCTACACAACAGCTTTGATAGAAATATACCTTAACTTTGCCTTCAAAATTCCTATTAGAAATCCATTTGAAATAAAAGGGGAGGGCAGGTATTGTTACCCAGTTAACATCTGTGAAAGGTTCTCGAACAGGAGATCTTAAGTGGACTGTAAACACAGCTCAAACTAATAAATATAACAAATACGATTTTCTGCACTAAGTTATTTCATTTGCAGCAATTTACAGTCAGGACCAAAACCAGCTGCACGCAAACAGGATGTGATGTTCCTACAGTCACTTAAAGTACCTGCTGTAAGAATGAGCAGGGCCTTTTTTTAAAGCAGAATTATATTTACAAACTAGAAAAATCTAATTCTTTTCTATGCTAAATTCCAAGAAGAGTGATCATCAGGTGAAGTACTTGGGGCAGAGAATCGGTTTCCAAATTACGTTTACACTTAACTGCAATTGAATACAGAGTATATAAAACAGTCAAGAAATATGCCATTAGTATACACATAATTAACATTACATATTAACTTTATTTTTCCCTGAAATAGTTTTGCAATCTCCAAAGCTGTATCTTTTCTCAAGCCACCTTTCATTAAAAGAAGCAAAAAAAAAAAAAAGAAAAGGAGGGGGTGGGAGTGGAAGAGAGAGATCACCAACACTCCTATAGCACATTTTGCAAAAGTCGGTATTTTAACTGTGTAAGACAATTACTACAGAATTAAACTGTGTAGGAATTTTCATAATTAGCCACAATCATCCTTTTACCACTTTTCAAGTAAGTTATCTCACAGGTTACCCCTAGCTGGCATCATCTACCGGAGTGTAAGCCAAACCAAAATGATGTTTTCCTCTCTATAACTTTTAATTCTATGCAAATCTTAATTCAGGTTGGTATTCACATAAAAACTTGCCCACTTGACTTAATTTTCCCTTAGTTTACCTTACTTCCTGCTAGTGCTTTGTTTCACAGCCTATGCAAGACTACGCGTCTCCGTGTTGTCATCTGCGAAGAACTGCTTAGAATTTCAACTTGCACAGAAGCGCCACATCATTGACAGTGGTCAAAAAAACCCCACCACCCAACACCACAGCATATCTATAAAGGTGTCACCCACGCAATTAACTTAATGAGACAGTGGCATCAGGTAAGTATAACACAGTGTAGCAGCCACTGTCACATCAGAAAACGCTGCAGACAACCCTGGCTCCATAGACATGTTCTGCAAGAGCAGATCAAAGCTACGAGCCATTCATGTCAACAGAAGAAACAAACCTTTGCTTCAGAGGTACAAGACAACAATGAAACATAAAACAATAATCAGAAGAATAAAGGAGAAACGATAGAAAGAAGAAAAACAAGAAAAATAAGAACAAACATTCAGAAGCTAGAACACCACATAAATAAATACAGAGGAAACGCCAATAGAATGACTACCACAGGATACGGCAGAGACACTGTATAGGAGAGAAATAACACGAACCTCAACAGTAGTAACCACTATGGTTCAAGGATACAAACAAACCTCTTATCGATAAGCTATACTTTTGTTAACTTGCATAAATGGTAAAGGATTTAAAGATGTTACATGAAGAAGAAAAAAAATCTGCCTCCATGAAATGTATTTTAAATTAATCCAGAATTTGAAAACAAGCAATGGACCTTTCCTTTAATAAGCATTTATTATCTTCCTACAACTAATGACGACTCCTGGGGAAAAAAAAAACACAAAAAACCAACAACTCAAATATAAGAACTTACTCCACATTACAGAAAAACCAGCCCAAAATTATAAACACTTTCTTAAAGTTATATGTAGGAGGTATACAAGTGGTGATCTACTTTCCTGTTTATAATAGAGAGAATAACCTACAACCAATTGGTCTCTTTAATGGTAAAACAACCCTCTTTGGTTTTCAAAGCCTGCTGTCCAGTTACTAGAAGTCAGCGTTCTTAAACTGACTTGCATCGTATACAGTCTCGCAGACGGCCAAGGAATCAATCGTTCTTGATCTTTTCCTCTAGACTGTGCTTTGTTTCAAAATGACAAAGTGAGAGAGGGTTATGCCTATGCCTTACAGAGTGTCAACCGTAAATGTAAATGGAGTAGTTCAGATCATTCCATCAAACTCAAGGATTCACTCAAAATACCAGAGTGATGTGGAAATGCTTAGGCTGCATTTTTGACCACAGCCTTTATTGTAAAGCAAGGACTAAGTGGTTCACAGCAGTTTAAAAATACTCCTTTAAAATAATATACACCATTTGGCTACCACATGACAGCCCTTATTCCATGGAACTCGGTGAATGCAGTATTTCTGAATTTTTTTTATTTTTTTTATTTACTGTATGATTTTGGGGTCCTATTTTCACAATAAAAGCATGTCAAAATACCTATTTTCTGTTGTTGTGATGTTTATTGAAGAGAAAAGGAAAACCTACATGCACCAAAAAGATATATAGAAGTAGCAGACAATAACTAAGTTTTCATTTCTCACAATGTTATATAGTATGGCAGCCCACACCACAGAAGTTAGAATCATAGAATCGTTTAGGTTGGAAAAGACGTTTAGGATAGAGTCCAACAGTTAACCCAGCACTGCCAAGTCCACCACTAAACCATGTCTCTCAGCACCACATCTACACCTCTTTTAAATACCTCCAGGGATGGTAACTCCACCACTTCCCTGGGCAGCCTCTCCCAAGGCTTGACAACCCTTTCGCTGAAGAAATTATTCCTAATAACCATCCTAAACCTCCCCTGGAGCAATTTGAGGCCGTTTCTTCTTGTCCCATCTCCTGTTCCTTGGGAGAAGAGACCGACCCCCCCTGGCTACACCCTCCTTTCAGGGAATTGTAGAGAGCGAGGAGGTCTCCCCTCAGCCTCCTTTTCTCCAGGCTGAACACCCCCAGCTCCCTCAGCCTCTCCTCATAAGGCTTGTGCTCCAGACCCCTCACCAGCTCCGTTGCCCTTCTCTGGACACGCTCCAGCACCTCAATGTCTTTCCTGTCGCGAGGGGCCCAAGACTGAAGACAGTATTCAAGGTGCAGCCTCACCAGTGCCCAGTACAGGGGGACGGTCACTGTCCCAGTCCTGCTGGCCACACACTATCGCTGATACAAGCCATAATGCAGTTACTGGCCTTCCTGGCCACCTGTCTTCCAGCTCAGGGGCTGGATACTCAGAGAACCATTGGCATTACTGTTAAAGACTGAGGCAAAGAGACATTAAGTACCTCAGCCTTTTCATCATCCTTTGTCACTATGTTTCCCTCGCATTCAGTATAGGATGGAGATCCTCCTTAGCCCTCCTTTTGTTGCTAATGTATTTATAGAAACATTTTTTACTGCCTTTTACAGCAGTAGCCAGATTAAGTTCTAGCTGGCCTTTGCCCCTTCTAATTTTCTCCCTGCATAACCTCAGGACATTCATGTAGTCCTCCTCAGCTGCCCGCCTCCTCTTCCAAAGGTCATAAACTCTCTTTTTTCTCCCTGAGTTCTAGCCAAAGCTCTCTGTTCAGCCAGGCTGGTCATCTTCCCTGCTGGCTTGTCTTTTGGCACATGGAGATGGCCTGCTCCTGTGCCTTTAGGATTTCCTACTTGAAAAACGTCCAGCCTTCCTGAACTCCTCTGCCCTTCAGGATTGCCTCCCAAGGGACTCTGTCAATCAGTCTCTTAAACAGGCCAAAGTCCAAGGTAGCAGTTCTGCTGAGCCCCCTCCCTACTTCTCCAAGAATGGAAAACTCTATCATTTCGTAATCACTATGCCCAAGATGACCTCCCACCATCGTATCGCCCACGAGAACTTCTCTGTTCACAAACAGCAGGTCCAGCAGGGCGCCTTCCCTCCTTGGCTTGCTCACCAGCTGCATCAGGAAGTTCTCCTCAGCACACTCCAGGAACTTCCTAGGCTGTTTCCTCTCTGCTGTATTGTATTTCCAGCAGACATCTGGTAAGTTGAAGTCCCCCACAAGAACAAGGACCAGCGATTGTGAGACTTCTTCCAGCTGCTTACAGAATATTTCATCTACCTCTTCATCCTGTTTGGGTGGTCTGTAACAGATTCCCACCGTGGTATCTGTCTTGTTGGCCTTCGCCCTGATTCTTACCTATAAACACTCAATCCTATCATCACTATCATTAAGCTCTAGACAATCAAAACACTCCCTAACGTACAGGGCTACCCCACTGCCTCTCCTTCCTTGCCTGTTGCTTCTGAAGAGTTTATAGCCATCCATGACAGCACTCCAGTTACGCGAGTCATCCCTCCATGTTTCTGTCATGGCAACTATATCAGAGTTTTCCTGCTGTACAATGGCTTCCAGCTCCTCCTGTTTGTTTCCCATGCTGCATGTGTTGGTATAGATGCCCTTCAGTTGGGCTATTGATCCCGACACCTTTTGGGGTGGGAGACGCCCTAATTCATACATGACCACCCTCAGGCACTTCTGTGGTTTCTAACACATCACTAACCCTCGCATCTTTGCTGTTGCATGGATTTCCATCCCCTAGCTCCACTGAGATGGCAGACCAAAGGACTTCACTAGCACACCGTTCCTCAAACATTGGCATGTCACCCCTAGGCTTGTCTCTAGGGAGCCTAGTTTTCTCTCTTTCCCCCTTCAAATCCAGTTTAAAGCTCTTTCAATGAGTCCTGCTAACTGGTGTGCCATGATCCTCTCCCCGCTTTGAGACAGGTGTACCCCATCTGTTGCCAGCAGGCTTGATGTCATTTAAACAGACCCATGACCAAAACCCCCAAAATTCTGCCAGTGACACCATGCTCAGAGACAGGTATTGATCTGTTGGGTCCTCCTGTTCCTTCCCTCATCATTTCCTGAAACTGAAAGGATAGAGGAGAACACTGCTTGTGCTTCCGATCCCTTAACCAGATGCCCTGAGGCCCTGAAGTCTCTCTTGATTGTCCTCAGACTTCTTGTTGCAGCTTCATCACTGCCTCCCTGAGAAATCAATAATGGATAATGATCCAAGGGCCGTACCCACGCAGGAAGTTTTCTCTTTATATCTTTAACCCAGGCACCAGGGAGGCAGCAGCTTCCCTAAGAATTGGGTCCAATCTGCATATTGGGCCTTCCATTCCTTTTTCTGTTTATGGGAGCAGTTTTGACACAGGGCGTAGGCCGACTCAACCCCAGTGACGCCTCCAAGCCAGATGAACCACCATCCTCGTCATTGTTCGGTGCCACCTGCAGAGCCCCACACCTACTATGCAAGGGCACCTGGGGAGGCGGGGCAGTCACGGAGAGATGTGCCTGCTGCGCCGGGCAGGAACTTGTCACCATTGTCCCCTATCCCTTAAGTCACCGTGTTCAGCCAGGCGGTGAGAGGATAAGGGAATCCTCTGTGTCATGCGTCCTCTAAGTTCTTCAGGTACGTCAAAAATGGTAAGCACAAGCCACTGGGAAACTCCCTTAAGTAGAGGAAATCCCCAAGAGATTTAATAAAGTTTTCTCCAACACAAAAGCCTGCACTTAAGAACTATTTTATATTTAATTAATAATACACTGCCTCAATTGTCATGATGTAATATTTAAACTACATTAACTTATTGTTGGAGAATAACGTCACTACACTGCAGGCTGTGTGCAAACATTGATTCCTAGGCTCAAGTTTAGGCACCAATATAAAGCTAACTTTTAGAGAATTCATTTTGGCCCCTCATCTTCCTTGCCAGTACAGAACTGAACAAGAGAAGTTACAAGAGCAACTCTGCAGACAATGCTGTCGCACACATGTGTGATTTCAATAACGCTCCATGGAAAAGTATATGGCATGTACTTTGGGAGGAGGGAGGGAAAGCAGTAGAAGTCTTGTCTGATGATCACAGTGTTGAAAACACAACCTTCTCTGTCATTTTGATCATTTCAGAATTTCCATGGGACTGCTCTGCAAGCAAAACAGACCTCTCTTTGCTATGTAACATTATCAATTATGCAAATGCAGTAATGTGATTAGAAACGTAACTGGTCTGGCACATGCATTTGTAACCTCCAGCTTCTCAATTTTCTTTCTTACTGGCGTGAGTCACCTTAGCGAAGGCGACAGAACTTCAGCAGTGACAACTGCAGAGAGCAACTTCAAGTGTTCAGATTCCAAGGTGAAGTTAATTAACTAGTCAGGTAATGTTAACTACATGACATCTAAACAGCAAAACTAAAACAAAGCCACCTAAACAACAAAAAAACCACCAAAACCACACATACACAAAAACAAAAAAAAACACCTAAAAACCGAACAAAATCCCTAAAAAAAAATTCCACCCCACTAAAAAAACCCACCCACATCCCAAAACCAAAAATCAACACAAACCCTGCTAGCCAAACTAGTCAACGATTAAAAAGCTCTATTACTGAAACAAAAAGCAATGTAGTGCTAATCAATCTCAGCAGAGGTGTCACAGACCAGCAGGTGAGAAACTGCTCAGGACAGATTAAATCAGCCACAGTGTTAACAAGGTGAACGAAGTGAACAAAGACTTTTTAAAAACATTTTCCAAAATTGCTTTTTTATAATTGTTCCATTGAAAAAAGCTCACATGTAAACTTACACACAATATATAACTATGTCTAAGAAATTCCATGTTTTTTCAATAAGCCTAATCATGTACTCATCTAGTCCTTTCTAGATGTGTATGGCACAAGTGAAAATTAGAAGGACCCCATAAAAATTATTTGCTTCATTTTTTCCTTTTGGCTACTGATACTATCATTATTATAATAGTTCCCCTGTTGTTCTTTTTCTTTTTTTTTTTTTTTAATTAATTTTCACTCATAATATTCTGCTCATTCATATATATATGAAGACAGAGTGCCACCAACATTGTTTATTTTTTCAGTAGATTCCTAGTAATATTTTTATTCAGGAATAATATATTGTATTATTAAAGTATTTCATTCTTTTTTTAAAAAAACTAAACTAAAATTTGTTAAAGAAGGAATTGCTTGAGTAGAAGACCACAGAAAGTCTTGGAATTAAAGTTTCCAGATGCCTCTTCTGTAATTTGGTCTCTTATTTGTAAGGACAGTCATTCACTTGTTCTACATCCAGGAAAAAAAAAAACAACTTTAAAAAAGTTGCTATAAATTCCACTGCTTCACTTCTGTGTACACACCTCAACTAAATAAGCCACGTGTGCTTAGAAGTTGAAAAATGCTGTTGCCTTCCATATAACTAAAGTCTTTTTTTTCTTTTCCCCAAGGAAGAAGAGTACTTTTCCCCTGCACCCGAGAGAGATTAAAGAGAAATTAATCCATCAGGCTTCATATTTAAAAATCAAAGAGATGAAAGTAAGGATAAAACACCCATATGTGTTAGGAAGACACAGTCTCTTCTCACTGCTAATCTCTACAGCTAATCATTCTCTCAAGTGGTCTCTCTCTATAGGGAGTGTACTTAAATCACAGTACACCTACTGATGTTATGTCTACGACTAAAACTCCATTTCTGGAACTAGCAAGCACAGAAATGCACTCAGAGAAAGGCACAATCAACGACAGTAATGATGGAGGGGTCCACACAAGCAATTTAAGCTGTGCTATTAGTGCCTTACTCCACAGAACATGTTTTTGTAACTCCGCATGTCCTCCGCGTACTATTTGAACTGTAAATAAAAGCCAGACGGAGCAGTCATGAATTATCAAGGCTCTTTTTTAAGTCGGTCAGTTTCCAGTATGTGTTTAGACACGCCTGGAGAGCGATATTGTTACTTACATAAAACTGTTACAGTATCCAGACTCATTCTCTGAGGATAAAAAATGCTCAATTCAAACACAAGATGGTGAGTGTCCAGTTTCATTCAGGGGACCGTCCGGGCGGCGGTCCCAGCCCGGGAGCGGGGTCTGGCGCCCGCAGCTCACCCCGAGCGGGCGCTCCCGCTGCTTCCCTCCTGCCCTCCACCCGGCGGGCACGAGCTCGGCGGCGGGGCCGGCTGACGACAGGCCACCGGGCAGCTCCAAACTTTCCGACGGGCCCGGCTGCTGCCGAGCCCCCACCCGGCCGGTTCCCGGTTCCCCGCCGGTTCTCCCCCGCGGGGCCTGGCGAGAGCCTGGGCCGGAGGCGGCCTCTCTCCCGCCCAAAAACAACCCCGACCGACGGCCCGCCGCCTCCCGCCATTACGCTTCCACACAGCCCCCCTGCCCAGCGGGGCCCATCCCCACACCGGCAGCGCCGCTGCGGCCGGGGGACGGCCAGCCTCGGTAACCGGCGGCTTGTTTACCTCCGCACGCCGGCGCTGCCCTCCGCTCTCGCCTCCTCTCCTCCGCTCCGCTCGCCTGCCGACAGCTGCCCCCGGAGCCGCCTCCCGGCCCGCCCCGGCCGCGATGCGACGGGCTGCCGACGCCCAGATGTGCACGGTCTCCCGGCTGCGCCCGCGGCCAGACTCGCCTCACCTCGCCCTCCCCGCAGCCCCCGCCCGAGCCTCCCCAGGCGGCGCCGGGATGGCCGCCAGCGCCCCGGGGCACTCACCGGCTCCTCACAGGGGTTCTCCCCGGCCCTTCCCGGCGCCTCCGCGCCCGCCGCCCAGCGCCTCCATTTGCTCAGCGGCCGCTCCTCTCTCCCTCTCCCCCCGTTTCGCTCCCGGATACGGCGCCCTCTGGAGTACCCACTCCGCCGGGGCTTCGGCCGGCGGGCAGCCGGGGCCGTCAGTCGGCGGCCGGAACGGTGGGGAGCGCCCGCCCGGCGGCCAGGCTCCCTCCGCGCGGGCAGGACGTCGGGGCTGCCGCCGTCTCGCTGCCCCTTTGTTCGGTGGCGGCTGAGGGCGCTGACAGCTGCCGGCGGCGCTCCCTGGGCCCGGGCAGCCGCTTCGCTTCAGCGCCTCCCTGCCCGCCAGCAGCGCCTCACGCTCCCGGCCTGGCCCGCAGCCCGGTCTCGCTCCCTCTTTCTCCGCCCCCGGTCAACAACCGGCGGCGGCGGCAGCAGCAGCAGCAGCAGTTCAGGCCGCCGACCCGGAAACTCATCAGCAGCCGAGGCCTGCGGGGCTCCGACGGGAAGCGGATCCGCCGAGCCGGGGGAGGGATGCGGGGCGGGGACGGGGCGGAGCGGGACGGGACGCGTCTCGGGCGCGGGGCCTGGGCGCCGGGCGCGGCGGGAGGATGCGGCGGGGAAGGCGACGGCCGGCACCGCCACCGAGGAAGGCAAGGGCGGTCGTGAGGATGTGGGAACTGCGCCTGCTCCGTGGGACTGCGGCGCGACCCCTTCTCCGGGGTCCTGGGCGCGATCGGGAAAGTCGGGGGGCGCTTCCCGTCCGTGAGGCGCGGAGCGGTGGGGTGGCTGCCGCCGCAGCGGGATGTACTGGTGGCGCGGGGCCGCTTCCCGCCCCTCCTGTTCCTCTGGCAGCGGCCAGTCCCCCCCGCGGCGGCGGCGGCCTCGCCGTGCTGAGGCGGGACGGCGCTGCGGGGGAGGCCGAGGCCGCCGCGGCGGCTCCATTGTGTGGGGCCTGCGCTCGGCGGGGCGGGCGCGGCGGCCTCCCTCGGCGGGGTGGCGGGGCCGTGTGTCCCGCGGGCCCCGGGGTGCCGTCGGGCGGGGGTGCGGGAGGCGGGCAGGGCCGGTGACGCTGGGAAAAGCCCGGCCGCGGCCCGTTCTCTAGACCTGCATCCGCTGTGACGGGGATGCGTTGTTGGCGCCTGGGTTTGGTTCACTGGCGGCTCCTTCTGAAGCGGCTCGTCTTTACTGTCACATCCTAGCAACCCCGCCCTTCTCCATCCTCAGCTGCTTGTTTGCGGGATGTTCGTCGCAGCTCTCGGAGCTGGCCGTGTCCCAGACACCCTCACCCCGCCATGGATTCGGGGCGGAGGGGGTTCAGCCCCGGCTCATTCCCCTGCTGCCCGCGATGCCCAGCCCTGCCCGGGCAGGGTCCCGCCACACAGGCCTGTCACCCAAACCCAGCGTATCCCGGTACGGATGAGGAAACCCGGGGAGCACGCCTTTCCAAGCTGCTCCTAAGGGATGGTTGTTTCTTGTACCTTTCAGAACATCTCAGTGTATAAGCTCTTGCAAGTCACCACGTTGCTTATTGAATGTTTCTCGATGCTACTGCTTCTATTAGGATATTACTCTTCAAGTACCACCACTAAATCATCTAACTGATGTGTTTATCTTAACTGAAAGCGAAACCGTGTGTGCTGTTATTTATATTGGGTTTTCCTAATATGTTTTCAGGTAGTCTGATCCCAGCAAGAATACTGGACTAAGGGCATGGGAATCTGAAGACCTCTGTTTCTCCTAGAAGAGGTGAAGAGGCTAGAAACGTTAAACGTTAAAAATCTTTGTGATGGGACTAATCTGCAAAAAGCATGTGCTCACTGATGGTACGGAATGAAAGGGTGTTAATTTGCAGATGAAGAAAATGATCAGCTGGAAGGTGCTAATGGCCAGACGTGACCTTCTTTGTCAGATCCAATATGTGAAGTGATTTAGGCCTAGCATTTCCATAAAATGTTGCGATTATAAGAATTGTCACTTTGGGTTAAACAGAAGGGTAAACAAAGTTTTAAATCTAAAAACCTCTGTCTGCTTTTTGCAAAAACTGAAGACATACTTCTTTGAGAAGCTCTGTGTTTTGAGTGAGTTGTGCACCAGTTTGCAGCCCCGTGGAAGTAAAACTAATTAAATGAATCGATATTATAGTTTATTTTTATCAGCTTTGTTACTTGGGCTGTAGGCAATACTGTGTTCTACTGCCAGGGGCAAGGAAAATCAGGTGTTTTCTTGAGATCCCAGTGGAACTCATAGAAATACAGTACTTTGTCCAAGCACATTTTATAAATTACAGTGCTTGTCACTTTAGAATGGTTTTCTTTTTCAATTTCATATATTCTTCAGAGTCGTAAAATTCTTTGGCCTTTTTTCTGGCTTGCAAAATGGTGAAGATACTTACAAAGTGGAAAAAAAAATACGTTATTTTTATTTTCAAAGTGGGTTGGGGAACAAGGTTATTTGTATTAAATCTATGTGATGTAGGATTTTTGCCTTTCATGAAAAGGAAGCAGAACAATTACTGCATCCTGAAGTTTAGCATGCTGTTGGTTTATTTTTTTCTTCTTTTTTTTTTCAACTGAACCGTTACTTCCTGTTTATTTGTTGTTTCCAGTGATAAAATAAGGAGAGATGGGAAACCCAGAAAACTTTGGAGATGCGTATGTTGCTGTGATTCGTCCAAAAAATACTGCTAGCCTGAATTCTCGGGAATATCGAGCTAAATCCTACGAAGTAAAACTATTTCATTTTTTTTATTTATTATTTTTTAAAAAATACTTTATCATAAATATATAATAATATAGCAAAGAGAAAATCTGACAATAAGATTGTTTAAATAATGTCTGTGTGTCATACACCTACTATGCGTTGCCCTATCCATATGGTATTTGACCACTTGACGGTTTTATAAATCTTTGTGTTTCATTCCATTTCAGGGCCTTTTGCCCTGTGTGCTGCTCAGCACAGAGCTGCAGCCTTGGCTTTTGCTCTTTAACCTTACTGTTACGGAGCACATTCTGACTTTATCATCCTGCTCCTCCACGTTCAATGCGTCATGAATTTTGTTACTTTTTTTAGTGGTACAATAAATAATAAAAAAAAAAAGTTCTGTGCTTATTTCAGTTGTGCTTAAACTCCTTTGGTTTCGTTATTGTTTGAAAGATTTTATTGCTTGAAGTTCCCATTGAAGGCCAAAAGAAAAAGAGAAAGAAAGTTTTGCTGGAAACTAAACTGCAGGGAGGCACTGAGATAACCCAGAGCATCTTGGATTATGTATTGGAAGCCACCAAACCAATTTCACCAGCCAATCAGGGTATTAAAGGTAAGAAAATTTTAGTCTGATTTATTGTTGATAGCTCTATAAAAATATTTTAAAAATTAAGTGGGCATGGAAAGGTTGTGCAAAAGCGTGAAATTAATTTTAAAAAAGAAGGTATGTTTTGAGGTTCATCAAAAAAGCGTACAGCTAAACCCTTTAATTTAATACCTTTGTTTCCCTTTACCTTCCACCTGTATCAAATGCTTACTAAAAGATTTTTATTAAGTGAAACTTTGCCTGTCTGTACTACTTCTTCACCTCAAGTTGAGATTTATAGGTAAACTTTGGTAAAGCCATTGAAGTGGCTTTTTTTGGTCATTAATTCCAGGTAAAACTTGACTTGAACTAGTGAATCGATTGCTTCTAAAGTCTATTCTGAAGTCAGCATTGTTCAGCAGACAGTATCGACGTGAAAATATTTCTGGCATAACTGTCACAGATATAATTTGATTAGTACATTGTCTTTTTCATTGTTCTGGTATAGCTGGTCTAGCAAACAACCTCACGTGTGTGCTGACAAAAATTGGTTTAGCCAGCGTATTTCAGTTTCAGTTTGGTATAAACTATACTGACTAAAGCACTTTTTGAGGTTTTTTTGCCGTGTACCTCTGCTTTGTAAGCAAGGTTATGCTGGGAAGGTTGTCAGTGCGGCCAGGACAATGCGGTGCTAACGATTTAGAAAAGGAATAGCTGGTTGCATGGTAGAACGTCGGGGGTGGCAATAACTGGAGTTGGGTGGACTTAACAAATCCAGCCAAGTAGCAAACACGAAAGAACATGATAGCATCAATACGTATTGAGGAATGCCTAGTGAAAGCAAAACCTGTGCAATCCATACACAGTTTAGAGAGTTTTAAGTTCTCACTTAAGTTCTCTGACTCTCACAGAAGGTCCAAGCATTAATATGCACAGCTTAGTGCGGCCACTGCTGAAATATGCAGCAGAGGTCAGAAAAGCAAACAAAACGCTAAATTTTGTAAGAGTTGGAAGGGAGGATAACGTGGAAAGTACTGCCATACCGCTATATGAAGAAAGCGTTCACCCTGATGTGGAATATAGCATGCAGCTGTGCTTTCCTGTTTCAAAAAGAATCTTGTTTAACTTAAAGATACATGGTTTTGGGTGAATGCTACAAAAAAATCAGGGATATAGAAAAGTTGCTATGAAAAAAGGAGTACAGTCATGTCATTTTTCATGTTAATGGGTATATACATATTTATGTTCTTTATTTTTTCATATGTATTTAGATTTTCTTAGCTTGCTTTAGATTATAGTTCATAAGAATCATCATCTTTTTCTTCCTAGAAATTAGCAAGATTGAGTCTGGTAAGCTTTCAGATGGCCAATTCTAGATAGTTTTGTTGGGTTTTTTTGTTGGCGAATTAATTATTTTTGGGTTTCTTAATACTGTGCTAGGAAAGCGCGTGGTGTTAATGAAGAAGTTTCCTCTTGATGGAGAGAAGGCAGGCCAGGAGGCATCACTTTACATTGTTCCAACTGTTGTGAAAGGTAACGTTGAGCATCGTTTCTGAAGTTTAGTTGAGGATTTATTAAAATTTTTCGTGAGTAAGCTATATGGCTTTTTCTGTATTTAAACCTTAAGAGTTGCATTCAGGTGGAATCTCTCTGAATACTTTCAAACTTGAAAAAGTTGCTTTAAGGAAAAAAATTTGGTTTTAATGTATTGCCTTTGTTTCTGTAACGATGGCACGCTTTTGTTTTAAGCTGTATTTGTTCACTTGGTTATATTTCAAAACATACATATTAACTTGTATAGAATTTACTGAATGCAAGTGTGAGAGACATCCTATTCAGTTCAGTGTGCTTTACTCTGAGAAGGATGCTTATTGAAGTCTGTGAACAGTTTTGTTTGAATAAGGAATGGTGAAAAAAAGTCTTTAGAAGGCAAAGTAAATTGTTTGTCGGGAAGGTATTTTTAAAAAAAAAGCCTGAAGTAAATGTCTCTGTGATTTTGGGGAAACTCCTTCATTTTTGCCTTACGGATAGGCCTTAAGGATAAAAACTATGGAATAAATAGCACTGTGGAGTTACCAATAGCAATAAATCCCTTTTCTAGTCCTGAGTCCTATTCTTTTTTTCTGGCAACAATATGCATTTAATATTAATTCCTCAGATGAAGCTGATCACACTGATGAAACAGTAAGTGAACACTTTGAAGTTTTTAAGGCTACCATGTTGAGTTGTGAATTGTTAGCAAGGATTGTATGTAATTTCTGTCAATTACCATTTGGAAAAAAAAAAGTTACTCTAAAGTTAGAGTACACAGTTAGTCGGGAATCTGTAACTACAAAAGATGCAGAAGGGAAAATAAGATTGTTCTCATTGATGTGTCTTCAGAGTATGTTTCCTTTTTAGATAATACAAAATATGCATACAGCCCTGGATGCCCTGTGTTCTACTGTTTACAAGACATCATGAGGGTCTGCAGTGAATCCAGCACCCATTTTGCTACGCTTACTGCAAGAATGTTAATTGCCTTGGATAAGTAAGAAATGCCATCAGTAAAGATATAATAAAATAGAAGTTAAACAAGATAATTTGTAGGTGTAACACATAGTTTTTATAGCATTTTCGTGATTAAGAAGGAAATCATTATGATACTGTGTTTATATGTTTATTAGAAACTAAAACCTTGACAACAGATTTCTAAATCTTTCTAAAAATCTTCTTGCAAACTCAGGAATGGTGTTCTTATCTAAATCAGGCAGCTTTTGGAAGTTCTTGCTCACAGTGAATGTTCTGCAAAATCATATAAAATACTAATGATTAATCTTCTATAAGTGACATAATTGTCATCTTTAAGAGTATTTGCTGGAGTGTAGTAAAAATATCCTGTTAATTGCATACCATTAAGATTTGCATTTAAATTAAACCTCCTTTTAGAAGGGGAGCGCATCTTCCCCAGCCATACAAACTTATTTGCAGTAGGGAATTAACTTTCAGAAAGGTGATTAGTTGCTTAGGCAGATTTATAGTAGTTTGAATATGTGAGCAGTTTTTGGTCTTGAAAGCCCTGGCTTTTTTTTTTCTTTTTTTTTTCTTTTTTTTTTTTTTTTGTTCTAAAGCCCTTCTGTGCCGTCAGTACAATTGCACCTAAAAGAGAATAACCTTCAGCACAGCGTTGTGAAGGCAGGTGGTGGCCTACGTGAAAGAGACTTAGCAGTTTGGAAACAGGACCTTCGGATTTTTTGCCTTTTCCCATCTCTCCCTAATGAAACACATGAGTTAGAAGGCTTAAGTCAGCACAGATATTGAAACTCAACCTTAAAAAAAACTGTTTTAAGTTTCAAAATTTGCATGTTGAGAGTAGCAATACTGATAAACAAAGAAAAGGAAACAGTGACATGTCGGTGTGGTTAAGTGTTTTGGCTATTACCAATGTTACTCTTACCTTAGTTTATAATTTCCTTATCTTTTGAGAATTTGCATCTTCAGGAAATGTGTTTGAGCAAATACATTTGCTTAACTATATTTGGTTAAAAATTTAACATTTGGGGATTAATTTAGTGCTATAAAATTGGCTGTGCACATTATAATGTTTTCTTTTAATTAAAATGTGTTATTATCATACGTGCAACCCTTGATCAAACAAAATAATGGACAGACATGATGAAAATAGTCCTTTTCTACCTGAAAATGAATTACTTGGTCATTGTCTTCTGCAGGTGGTTGGATGAACGGCACACTCAGTCTCACTCCATCCCAGCTTTGTTCAGACCATCTCCTCTTGAGAGAATTAAAACCAATGTAATAAACCCTGCCTATGCTATAGAACCTGGTCAAACAGAGAGCTCATTACACATGGGCTATACTGCCCTGGAAATAAAGAGTAAAATGCTGGCATTGGAGAAAGCAGATATGTGTGTCTATAATCCTTTGTTTGGATCTGACCTTCAGTATACCAATAGGGTAAGAATTACACTTTCATTTTGTATTTGTGAAACATACATACACATTCATTTTACAATTAATTCATTTGATATAAGTGTGTGCTTTATGTTTAATATAATTGGATTTCTTCATTGCACACTTACTGCTAAATGGTTTTTCAAATCCTCACATTTGAACACCATTCTCTTTAATTATAAAATGTTACTATCATAACATAAGAGAATATCTGGCCTGGATGGGGGATTGTTTAGCCAAATCTCAGTAAGATGTTTTTTTCGGTTGTGTTTATATTATGTCTTCACAGGTTGACAAAGTGGTAATAAATCCATACTTTGGCCTTGGAGCCCCAGACTATTCAAAGATTCAGATTCCTAAAAGAGAGAAGTGGCAACGTAGCATGAGCAGTGTCACAGAGGACAAGTATTATGTTACATTCCTTTTTCATTAACAGATAATTTTGTTTTATTATATTACAGCAGTACTTTGTAGACTTGATCAGAATGAGATTCCTCTTACTTTAGGGCTTTACTGTATAAATACATATTTCATAAGAATTCTATTTGAAATCTCTGAGTACTGAAACGCAACAATTAAAGGACAGATCAAGAAGGGTTTAAATGATAAACATTAGGGAAGTGTGTCTTAGCATAACGAATACAGCTGTGGCTTGACTACTGCATGATGAAAATGCTAGTTGTGTGAATACTGGCACATTTTAGATTCATGAGCTTCATTTTTATTCTTCATGTAGATTTGCAGTTAGTGCAATGTTAGTAATTTCAAAAAAGTTGTTGTTCTCAACTATTGAAATGCTGAACTGTGTTTTCCTCCTGTTTCCTCTTTTAATTCATAGGGAACACCAGTGGGTAGATGATTTCCCTCTTCACCGCAGTGCTTGCGAAGGCGACTCTGATTTGCTAAGCCACCTTCTGGATAAAAAGTTTTCTGTTAATCAGTTGGATAGTGACCACTGGGCACCTATCCATTATGCATGTTGGTGAGTCAGATGAATCTAATTTTGCCAATCAAGTGCATTCTTGCTGTTGATTCTTTAGCACTAATCATTCATGTCATTTATCATGCAGACTCAGAAATGAGAAATAAAAAAAACTCTAGACTTTTTATACTTTGACTTCAATATATGTTAGTGTTAACCTTCTGAAGAGTGAAAGATTGCTTCAGGTTTTCAGATAATTTCAATCTGAATGGTTTCAGATGGGACCGGGCGTGCAGATCATATCATCAAATATGTATCTGTTGCCTCTTGTGTGTGTCCTGAAGCATCTGTTCTAATTCCAGTTGGAGATACTGGGTCTAGTTTAGCGCGGTAACTTTTACAGTCTTTGTTGGTTAAAGGGCTGTGAGCAGTTTTACAGCAATAGCTGAGCTGAGCCCGGTTTGGTGATAGCCAGACGTTGAGTGGGAAGCTGAACTAGGTGATCTACATAGGTCAACTTGTCTGACTATAACTGTGATGATTTCATCTGTAAGTGCTTGAGAGCTTTCCTCAGTTGTTGTAGAAATGCTTTTGTTTTATCTTTAGTCTTCTGTATTTATAGTAGTGTCTGATGATATGAGTAACATGAAAACCAAATTTTGATATTAAAAAATTAATTTTTAGTGTTTGTCAGAAAGTTTGCATAAACAGTATACGGAAGATTTACTAGTTACCGGTGTGAGGCTTGAGTCCTCAGGATCCATCTGCATGACAATCAGAAGCTTTACTCTGATTCTCACACAGATTTTTTGTTTTACTTTTTTTTTTCAGGCAAGGCTGAACTACCCAAACTTAGTTAATTCAAAGTAAGGTTCAGCTTGTCTATAATTAATCCAATAAATGGTTACTAGACCAATGGTTACCAAAGAAGTGCAGAACTGATAGTAATTTCTACAAACTTATTAACGTTCCATTGTCTTTGGTGTCATTTCAAAGCTAAAAACTCTTAAACATGGAAATACACTTTTTCATATTTAGGACTATCTGAGAAAGATTTTATCTCATGTTTGCTGTGTCTGTTCTGCTATAAACCTGTCTGCAGGTATGGAAAAGTTGAAGCCACTCGAATGCTATTGGAGAAAGGGAAATGCAATCCAAATCTCTTGAATGGCCAACTTAGCTCTCCTCTTCATTTTGCTGCTGGAGGTGGGCATGCTGAAATAGTACAAATTCTTCTAAATCATCCAGAAATTGACAGAGTAAGTTCTGTTTGTGTGTAAAAATAGCAGTTTCAGCAACAATTTCTAGCTTGTGTATGTGAAATATTCTGTGTCCAAACCACAATGTGTAAACACAGTGATCCTGTTGAGAGATTACCGAAAAATGGTTAAATATTTTTCATTACCTCTGCTTTTCCCATTGGATATCAATTAAATGTTTGAAAGCTAGGATCGAGGATTTTCAATATATCAAAAAATGTTGAAATGTTTGCCTATCTCCAGTGAAGACAATGTATTATCGGTGTTTCTGTTTGTAGCACATTACCGATCAACAAGGAAGATCTCCACTGAACGTCTGTGAAGAGAACAAACAAAATGACTGGGAGGAAACTGTAAAACTGCTGAAGGAAGCCATAAACAAACCTGTATGAGTTTATTTTCTAAGTAGTTTAAAGTTTCTATTTAATTTACACATAAACCTGTAGAAGAGCTAGGCTCACGTATAGCTGTTGTTGGAAACGTGCAGTATACTGAAATTCTTAGTGTAAATATCAACAAACTGACGCTTTGTCTCTTTAAATGTTTCTATCTATATTTATTGCTCAAAAAATGCATGCCAGAATGAAATGGCGTGTTTTTATTTATTTGTAAATTTTACAAATAAATTTGCAAATTTATTTGTAAAATTTGCCCATTTTATGTCTACTTTTGATCACAGAAGCACCACTTGCCTTATGTGTTGTTGCATGTCCATGAACAGGAGCGTTCAGCTGGCTAAATGTAGGCTGCTACAAAACAGGCTTCACCTCGGTGTAGGCTTTCTTAGCCCTTAGCCGTCAGTGGGGATCTAGCCAGGATAGTAAACAAAATTTACAATGCAATTTCTGTCATCCTGAAGTAGATTTAAAATCAGCCAAATAATATAAAAGCACTTGCTCCTTTTCTTTGTCTTCAGATGCAACTTGTACCACTGTAGGTAGGTGGCAGTAAACCTGTCAGTTTTCCAAGATTTTTAAATTCTCTTCTTATCACTCTACGTGAATGAAACTCCCAAAATAATTAATGAATTTACCTCCTTTATTTTAGGGATTTTATTATGCAGTTGATTAAATGGCATGTGTGTGTCTAATGACTAAAAGACTAATGCACACATTTTAAGTAGTTTTCACAGTGTAATAGGTGATATTACCTCGTCGCTTATTATTATTGAATTAATACCTTAAAATAAAAAAAAGATAGAAGTTACTGCAATAGTGACTGCTGCAGCAAAAATAGACTGATGTTTTCCATTCCAGCCTCATTTTCAGTCAGTTGTCATTTTCCAAGGCATTCTTTTTTGCCTTTTTTCCAGCAGTTTTTAGGCTTGATGTCTCAGTTCTTGACAACTAAGTAGATTTGAAGAAGGGAAATAAATTTCTGCAACTCTCTTATTCAAGCAGCTGAAACATTTAACCCAATAGAAATGAAAACAAGAAGTTTCCCTGATTTATGACTTGCGTGTGTATGCTTTAAGCACCTGATTCATGTTTAAGTACATCTTTCAGGAGGCGTACTCTGGGCCCACATGCAATTCAGGGAAAGCTGTGGGGGTTCTGGAGGGGCAAATGATTTATTTTTAGTAATATTATAGAAGTGCTAAAAGATCTTAGGTTGTATTCTTTCTGCACTGCGGTCTGTGTAAAGGGTGGTGCTTCCCTCTGAAAAATAAGTCTTTTTAGTATAGATTAATGAGGGGAATAATTAATAACCTGCCAGTAATAGTGAGGTGGACATTTTGGGATATGCATAGGCATCTGAGCCCCAATCCCTCTGGGAACTTTTAAATGCCTCCTTGCCTTTGAGTTCGACAGATGTGAAGTCTCCAAAATACCAGTAAGCTCTTTCTTGGAGTTCTTGTGGTAGGAAGCACCATATAAGAACACGCATAGGACATGAAACAAGCAGTTTTGATAAACAGTAAATATGCGGGAGTTGTGCAGTGCTCTTTTCCTCAACAATATGGATGTTGTTGGATTATAGCAAAATTGCTTTTCTCTTCAGAAGCACCAGCAGAAAGGATTTTAACAAGTTCTGTTTAATGTTTTTAAATGTTTATGTAGTATGAAAAGGCACGAATTTATCGTATGGATGGGTCATATCGCTCTGTTGAGTTGAAACATGGAAACAATACTACTGTACAGCAGATAATGGAGGGGATGCGTTTGTCTCAAGAGACCCAGCAGTACTTCACCATCTGGATCTGCTCTGAGAACCTCAGTAAGTAACGAGGAAGATCGTTATACTTGAGAGTTTATCGTAGTTTTTTCTCTCTGCTTACCTTTAGAGGAAAACGGTATTTTCTTAGGAAAATAGGAAGCATGCTCTCTGACAGTTCTGTACTAACACCTTTCTGTCAGCTCTTAAAAGCCATCCTTTAGGAATTTATTTGTATCTAGACTGACATTGCCCCTGCCAGAGACTCTCTAATCCCTGTAGGTCTCCTTCTGTAGATCTTTTGCATAGGGACTGAAACCAGTTTTTCCATTTCCTCTGCTTAAGCTGTCCTGCTGGCTCAACTCCCAGCCTTTACAGTCTGATGTCTCCAAACTGTGCCTTCAGACTATAGAGAGATTCTGCATTTTAGCCATCATTTTGGTACCGCCATAGGTCTGACCCTGTATCACCATGGCATCTAGAATGTATTTCATCTAGGAAGATGGGGCTGGTCCAGATTGCCTTACTGTTACAGGGTGCCTTTGCTGTCACAGTCCTTACTGCTACCTTACCTGTTTGTTTATTTAAAAAAAAACCACCTGTTATTTTTCAGGCCTCCAACTGAAGCCATATCACAAGCCTTTGCAGCATATTAGAGACTGGCCTGAAATATTCACTGAACTGACAAACTTGGATCCTCAAAGGGAAACTTCACAGCTTTTCCTGAGAAGAGATGTGAGACTTCCACTGGAAATAGAAAAAAAGGTCTGTACTTGGAAGAGATAGCATGTCAGTCAGAACACTGTGACCATCAACACTCAGTGTGTTTAATGACTGTAGTAATTTCCAAGCTTATTTAAACTGGCCCACTCCTCTCTTTTTCTGTAATAGTTTGAGTCTTTAGTTTCCTCCTTCCTTCTCGCCTTCCTGCCCTCTCTCTCTTCTCTCTCTCTTTCTCACCTTCCCAGCTGTCTGGTTTCTCATAAGTCTGTGTGCCTCAGTCTTTATCTGTCTGTCATACAGCTAAAAATAACCTGCCCCATTTTCTTTGTCTTCCTTGTGCTGTGATTTTTCAGGTATTTAATTGGTCAATTCTGAATGGGATTATTCAAACATATTATTGAAACTGGATTCATGGGTAAAAAACCCCACAGATGTCAGTATTTCTGTGAACCTTTTGAATGGGCATGGTATGCTAGTCACCTTTAATTTGTAAGTGTGTGAGATCAATGAAGTGTTGAATTAAGTCAATGAAAATATGCCATTTTTTCTATTACGAAGCATTACTAAAATGCATCCTTCAGTCAGGATCACACCTTTGTCTTCTGTCTCTGAATTGGTGAGAAATTGTATTTATAGCTCATTTTCTTTTACAAAGAAATCATATTACTTGAATCTTTTCAACAGATTGAGGATCCATTGGCTATTCTTATCCTTTTTGATGAAGCCAGGTATAATTTACTGAAAGGTTTCTATACATCACCTGATGCCAAGCTGATCACACTGGCAAGCCTGCTTCTACAAATAGTCTATGGAAATTATGAGAGCAAGAAACATAAACAGGGCTTTCTAAAGTAAGTATGTGCATTTAAAAACTTTAAAATTATGGGTATAGGTTAAGTATTTTTAGGTGGCAGTTAGAATGGAACCCTCAAATTCTAGGTATGGCTTATTTATTATTTTTATCCATTGCTGAGCTCTAGTTCAGACTAATTGCATAACCCTTGTAGCATTAATAGAAGCTGTACGTAGAGTCTGAAAAATATAATAATGTTAATTATTGCAGTCCCAGGCAGAGAGGTGGAGGTTCTGTACTCCATAAGTCTATACTGAGCTACAGTAATACCAAAATGAGTAACAGTATTCGTGCCAATGGAGGGTTTGACAGGACTGAGACTTTGGACAACACTGAAGCAGCCTCTTACTATGTCCAGTTAGACCAGCTTCAGGGGCTGGCTGTCTTCCCTCTTTGAAGAGGACAGACAACGCAGAGATACTATTTCTGTTCTCTCGTTTGTATGTGAACTGCTATACTAAACTGGTCAGAAACAGAGCATCAGTAGGGCTCTGCCAGATGGTGCCTTTCTCTCCCCTTCTCTCTGCTTGCCAGGGCGAAGGTATCTGAGCTGTTCTGGGTATGGCTTTTTCCTCCCACATGCATTTCTACAGCAGTATCTGAGCACATCAGGATTTCTGTTCTCCGCTGTGTGTGCACCTCCGCCCCCCACCATCTCCCTCGCTTCATTCATGCTCTGAACAGCTCTGCTGTTCTGGAATGCTGCCATACTTCTCATCTCTTCTCATTCACAGCATCAACTGAGCTCTCTTGGCTTGCTTTTTTTGGTTGTATTCTCTACCATCAGTAAATCAGGGTGCATTTTCTGCTACAGCTGACACAGACGTAAGTGCGGGTGGCCTCTGGAAGGGCTGGCTGTACTGGCTGGGCTTGTTCATTCCTTCCTCTTCCTTCTGTCAGGAGCAGAGACTGTACCATTACAGAGTGAGGTAGGGGAATGACAGGAAAACTTTTCAGTGGGCTGTTCAGTCCGTTCCGCCATTAGCCCATCTTGTCCTGCAGTTACACAGTTGGTAGATGAGCCTCAGGAGGACTGGGTGTAGGTGGGACCGCCGGCCCGCAGGAGGCTGTGGTTGAAGGCAGCTGCGTTTAATATGGAACCACCTCCTGCCGAATCCCGGCAGCTGCAGCCCCATGTTCCTTTCCGCACTGAGGCAAATCAGCAACACGGCTCTGAGTTGATCCTGCTCAATGGAAGTGTTTGACTCTGTTACAGACAGGACTACTTGGAAAGATAGTTTCGGCCAGATAAAGAGATTCGTGGACATTTGGGCATGGTTTGCACCCATATTCAAATGAAAGTGTTGGTAAATATCTTGCCTTCTTCTTCGGACGGATGAAGGGATTTATATTCTGAATATTTTTGTAGTTGACTAAATGTTTATTAAAAGACTGGTCATTTAAAAAATACATCTGGGCTATTGTTAGTATGAGAGTATCCTTGACCTTAGAGATCTGGATGCATTGTCCTGTGCAGGGCTTTTGCTTGGTAGGTCATATGTGCAGTGACTGAGAAATATAGTTTAAAAATCACTAAATAGATTGTACCACTAGGTTTTTGAGAATATCTTAATTGTGCATAAAAGCAAACCAGTAAAGGCTTCCTTTTAGTGTTTTTCTGTGGTTTGGGTTGGGTTTTTCTGTTGGTGTTTTTTTTTTTTTTTTTTTTAAAAGTCACTTTATATAGATAGCTTCAATTCCGTGTCACGTAATATTAAACTTTCATGTGGAAATTAATCAGGCCAAGTCCCTGGTGGTGCTGAATACAGCAGTGAAGGGAAGAGTATCTATAAGCTGTCATCTTTTCCAAGTATGTGATATTCTGGTGTAAATGGCTGTTCGTATACAATTTTGGCTTCCAAACTGGAATTCACCAAACTGGTCTGTAACCAAGGAGGAGTCTCGTGCTCTGCTGTGAGCATTTCCTCTCCCTTTGTGTCTGTGCGCAGGACACAAAGTGTGTAACAGAGAGCTGGATCTCCACTAACAAGCTGAGAATCACACTGTATCTCAGGAAGCCTTAGCGTACATTTCAGGAAAGCTTCTCACCTGATGAGACAAGATAGAGTAGGAGCTGACTGTCTGCTCAGTATGTGGCTTGAAGATGCAAATTGGCAGACACTGTTTTTTCTCCTTTGTTTACTGAAGAAAAACTTTTTTTCTGCTTTGTTTTTCTCTTAGTGAAGAAAATCTAAAATCCATAGTACCAATCACTAAACTAAAAAGTAAAGCCCCTCACTGGACAAACAGGATACTTCATGAATACAAGGTGAGATAAATAACAGAAAATCCTGTCTTAACTTTTTTTGACTCTCTGGTTGACAGTTAATGAATAACAATACTGGTATATAAAGCCAGAAATGTGGATTTTCTGTTGTCATCTGTGCATTTATCTTCAGCGTGTGTGTTGGGGATACCGTCAATGCAGACATACATGTAAAGAAATCTACTCTGACTTGTATTTTCACATCTGCTTGTAGCAATAGATCCACAAAGTCTTTTTTGCCAGTGTAACTTCTATGTTAGGGATCCAATAGCCATTATTTTGGGGTATGAGGGAAGGGGAAAGGAGTTGCAATCTCTTGTTCCAAAGACATTTGTATATTTTACATTTTAAAAACGGCTGCGTAGAGTTGAGATAAGCTGTAATGCAGAGTGAGGATCTCAAGAGGTTGGTCCCATCCACCACACCCAGTGTGGTAACTCTTGAAGACATGAGTTCTCTCTCGTGCCCTGTGCCTTCTCGATCTGGAGCGTGGCCCAGCCAAGTTTTGTGTTTGTTAAGGTACTTCAGATCAGTCTGTTCTGAAGTGGGAGCACTCCAGCGATCCTTTGCCGTGACTGTTTCACTCTACTGAGGAGGAACAGAAGCCTATCTCATTCTGAATGAGGGCTCCACTAAAGAAAAGAAATCTGCACCTCTATTTTGATTAGAAAAGAAAAAAAAATCCATGTTTTTTTGGGGGAGGTACTTGCTCATCTTACCATGCCTCATGGGATTGGACCTCTTAAAGGAGGAAGAATGCTTAGTGTTACAGATTGCGATGCATTTAGTGTCAGTTGGGTGCGTAGCGGGTTATCCCGCGTGAGTCCAACATCTGAGAGGCAAAACTGTGGGGCCCTGCAGAGGCCAGGTGTCTGTGGCTCAGATTTTTGAGGCTCATACAGGCACCTGCTTTCTGCCTCAGGTCTCTTCTGGCATCTGAGCCTTTCTGTGGCTCTGGGGTTTAATTTAGATATAGAAAACGGTTGCTGGGAAAGCACTTTGGGAATACTCATTTAGAGGGAGTTCCACTAAATAGTGGATTTTCTTCAACCAACCACAACTATTTGGGAAGACTTGTTGATTGCCATTGTTCTTTATTTCTAGAACCTCAGCACCAGTGAAGGTGTAAGTAAAGAGATGCATCACCTTCAGCGCATGTTCTTGCAGAATTGCTGGGAAATTCCTACTTACGGAGCAGCCTTTTTTACAGGACAGATATTCACCAAAGCAAGTTCAAGTAGCCATAAGGTCATCAAAGTGTACGTGGGAGTAAATGTAAAAGGGCTGCACCTCCTCAACATGGAAACGAAGGTCAGCTGAATTGAACTGCCAATGATAACCGATAAGCTTAATTCTGTTCTCTTAAATTCTTTGTGCTACCAGTCATTTCACATTGCACTGTGTGGTTAAATCTGACTGGGAAAATTTCCACAATTTTTATAAGATCTTTATAAGGCACTACTAATAGAAAGCCTTGTGCTTTTCCACTTGGCTACTTTATTAGCTACAACTAGATTGTGGAACATACTGCTATTAGTCAGAGTCTCATCTAAGTGAACTAAGAACAGTTCAATTTGTAAGTGGAGAATATTTTCTGAGTGACATTTTCCTACATGTCATTGTAGGCTTTACTCATCAGCCTAAAATATGGTTGCTTTATGTGGCAGTTGGGAGATGGAGATACATGTTTTCAAATCCACAGTCTGGAAAACAAAATGAGCTTTATTGTGCATACCAAACAGGTAAGCATTGCCCTTTTTTTCTAAACTAGACAGACTCCTCTCCTGAGGTTGACCACCCTTGTACAGTATAAAAGAAGCGCAAGCCAAGCCCCCACAAAAATCATCTTAAAACTGTAATATTTCAGAATGTTTGCTTGTTTTTCTAGCCTTTAGGGTTCAAAATACATAAAATGCATCTGTAATCATTAGGGTAAATGTTTTTTTATTAATTGAAACTGTTGCATATGCCCAATTCCAGAGTAATTCAAAATATGATGAGAATCACAGAGTTAGAGCTGGTAACTTTGTTGTCAAAACTGGTGGAGTTAGAGATTGAATAAAACTGAGGATCTCTTAAAGGCCGTGTTCTAAAGCAACTGCAGTTTCTCCCAGTAACTTTTGATAGTGTTTGTGGATGTCTGATGCAAAATGCTTGTTTTACCCGTAAGTCTGCATGAAGGGTAACAATGCCATGTTAAAATGTGACAGAATTACAACTTTGAGTATCTTGCATACTTCGACAGTAGTTGCTTTTGATTCTTATATATTAAGGTGGTTACAGGGAAAGTGATTCAATGTTTTGAAACCTTCTGGTATCTGAGAAAAGTCTAGGCTTTGTTTTCCTTATTTCTAAAATGATGCAACTTCTCACTTACTGTATCTACTTGCATTTGTCATATGCTGAAGTTAATTGTGTCACAGTTCTGAAATGCTGTCAGGATTTCATTGTCTATATTTATATAGGCAGGTCTCGTCGTAAAACTTCTGATGAAATTAAATGGCCAGTTAATGCCAAGTGAAAGAAATGAATGATGGAAATGAACAACAGTTAGAAAACAGCGTCTTACAGCTAAGCAAAAACCCACTTACTTCTCATCGTAACAGAACACTTCCACGTACATGAATTTTACACAATAGAAAAGTCAATTTGTACAGTTTTTTAACTTTGTACAGAAGCTGCATGGTTTATTTTAAAAAAAAAAACCCTATACAATATATGCATTATTTTTATAAATAGTTTTGTGTTTCCTATATAAGCTATTGTAGGTCTTGAGCTTAACCAGTAAAGTTAATGAAATGTAAATGGTTTCCTGAGTTGGGCGAGCATGAACCAAGAAAGGCGTTTGTTCCCAGAGGACTATGGGACTGCCAGTGCCATTGAGCAAGTGTCAGTTAAACTGGTTACCTCTCATGTCATTCTGTGGAACACCAAGGAGGTTTTATATGTTACAGTATTTTGTAGACACGCTTTATTTTTAAGATACTGTTGGTAAGTATGCTAAAAAGACCAGCTAGACCTTTGAGCAACTTTCGATAAACCCTTGTTTTTTATTTGTTTCCTGACAAACGTTATAGCTGGCTTTATTTTTACTCTTTGCTTTCTGATACTTTGTATTCATATTGATTCTAAAATATTGCATGAGGATGTCAAAAGGGAAATACTTTAAATCATTCAGAAGCCATATTAAATGTTTAGCATGCTTGTTTTTTTAAAAAAATTGGATTGTTACTTTTGCTGTGCAATATAAAATGTGTATATGGAGGAGGGGGAGATACAGATTTACAAATGAATCTTACTCAGAGGACTTTAGGAAGTTTAATAAATCTTACCCTGGATTGCAACACACCTGCAGTAACGACAACTCACATAGGAGGTACTAAGTTATTTATGTTAAGCTAATTTTCCTACTCATTACTTCAGTTCCTTGAGGCTACAAGCAGTGCAGGGTGCAGGAATGAAGGCTGACAATGTAAGGAGGGCAGATGCAGTTTATAAGCGTCCTGTCTGCTCCTTGCAGGGTCGGTAGTGACTCTCAACAAGTTGGGTCCCAAGCGTAAGGTGGGACCCTGTGCAGTCTGAAACACATCCTTGTCTGTTAAAATAGTATCCATAACACAAATCTTTAAAAGTTCTGGTTGTATTTCAGGGTTTTAAGTGCACTTGACTGTTTCTTCCACATAAATTGCATGCTGAAACAGTGTGCAATATTTTGTAAAAAAAGATTAAAAAAAAAAAATTAGCACTTGCCTCTAAGTTTTCAAATAAAAGTTAAAATGAATGTTTAGAACTGCTGTGGTGTAGTAACTTCACTCATACCTTACTACTAGTAAGTGCCGTTTAAGAAATTAAAGTAGTAAGCAGTTAAAAAAAGTGAACAGGAGACTCTTGTATTTTGTAATCTTCGTAGCAAGCTATACTTTTCTACTTAAACTTCTCTGGCATATATAACAGTAAATTTTCATGGATTGTTATATTTTATTTAAGGTATATAATGCAACAGTCGGGTCCTTCATGGTGCATCCTTGCTATCAGTTGGCACTGGTATCAGAAATACACTTCTCTACATAGCACTTTGTTAGAAAACTAGAGGAAAAATGTTAAAATGTGTCATACTATTGAATAATAGTATTAATATGCCTTATTGCTGTATAGTTCTTTCTGCTGAATTCTTATTTATTACTACCTAATAAACTTTGCAACAAGTCATGTTTGTTGTTTTATTATTGCAGCCAGCGTGAAAGTGCCATCAAATGTCTTACCAAGAAGGTGTTATTTGCAAATTTTGTACCAGGCTCATCTTTGCAAGGTGTGTGGGAAGATCATCAGAGAGGGTTTAGGGAGGGTCCTACGGTGACTACAAACTAAGGCAGTGCACCTCAGAACCCCTCAGGAATTCATCAGGAAAACTGGAACCTGTTAGTCCTGGCAAACCAGGAGCTTGCAGATGCTGTGTCAGTGGAGTTGCTCAGCAGCAGGAGGCTGGTTTCTTGGCAGGCTGCTGGCACCTGGGCACGTCAGAGTTTCCGTTGTGTTGCTGTGACAAGGAAGGCGAGTACAATTCTTTCATCTGAAAGTGAGGAAATGAAAAGTCAGAAGAGAGAGAAGTCTCACACTCTAGAGACCACTAGTAACAACCCTCCTCTCTGCACCAAACAAAAAAACCCCCACAAAACCAAAAGAAAACAAGCCGCAAGAATGGCAAGTCTGAAAATTATGCCTTTGTAAGCAGGAGATACTCAGCTCAACTCCTGTAGCTTAGCCAACAGGCACTTTTTTAAAAGCCAAGATTTGAGAGTAGAAAACTCCAGCCAGACCTAACTTTGAAAAGTCTGAGTGATACTTCACATGAAGTTTCTAAAGGAGCTGGCAATGAAGAAAGCGATAACATGGCTGAAAATAGATCAAGAAGTGATTTACCTGAGAAAAGGTATGAATGTGAATTCTCAGCTGAGATAAACGCTGCCACAATGTCTCAAGGTGTGAGAAAACGGGCACTGCTCGTGTCAGCCGAAAAGGGTACCGGAGAACTGAACCCAATCCTTGCAGCGGAGGTGCCAGACCAGACCTGTTACCATCAGCAATGAATCCTGGACGTGATGAAAATGGATCAACATATATGTTGCCTGAAGAAAAACATGAGAACTTCACCCTTAGACTAAATGATAAAGAACTAGGGACTCTGCTTCTGCTCGCCTTTGAAAACCAAAATTTAAAATATTTGCTGTTACACAACAGCAATGAAATGAAATAAAACCAGTGCGTTCAGATATAGGTAATCCAACCTGGAAATCCTGATACCTGAAAGAAATAGACCGACTCTGTTGCCACCAGGTAGATCCTTACTTCATAAACTGAGGGTGCTGAACGTCAGTCACCACCGGTTGCCGTGTGTCCCTACAGAATTGTCAAAGCGTGTAAGTATTAAGGAACTCCGTCTCAATCGCTACAACGTTGATGAATTTCCTTTCGCATTGGAAAGCCTTTAGGGTTTGCGGGCAACAAGATAAAACCTTTGCTCGGGGCCGGACCGAGAAGCCTCGAAATGGGGATCTCCGGGGCGGCCCGGGGCGGAGGCCGCCCATCCCCGCTCCGCCCTCAGGGGCCGCTCGGGGCGACACCGCCCTCGGCCCCGCGCGAGCCCCCCGCCGGCCGCCAACCACCGCCCCCGGCCCGCCCACCGCTCCTCGGCCGCCCAATGGCGCCCCTCACAGCCCGGCAGACGACGTCACCCCGCGGAGCGGCGGGCGCCGGTTGGCTCAGGCGCCGGGAATCGTCACATGGGCAGAGATCAGCCCAGCGCGGCGGTGGGCGCGGCCGGCGCGGCGCGTGCAGTCGCGCGGCTGGCGGCGGCCCGCGGGACGCTGAGGCGATGCCGAGCCTGACGGAGGTCGGCGGGTCCCTGCTGGAGCGGGTGGCCCTCGGCAACCCCCTCTCCCTGGTGCTGGCCGCCTCCGCCTTCGCGCTGAGCCTCGGCTACCTGTTCCAGCTGGGTTACCGGCGTCGCGTCGGGTCCGACGGAAAGGTGGGCGCTGGGGGCGGGGGAGGCGCGGCGCCTTCGGCTGGGGAGAGGCGGCGGGCCGGGGCAGGGCACCCGGAGGGCTCCGCCAGCCTCCCGCGGAGGGGCGGTCACGGCGGGGCGAGCGCAGGGGAGAGGGGGGGCGCCGGGGGATCCGGGCGGCCTCCCGTCAGGGTACGGCCGGGCGGGGGAGCAGCTCACCCCTGGAGAGCCCTTCGCGGGGAGCGCACAGGAACGGGCGGTGAAACCCCGGCGTGCGGGAGCGTTCCCCGCAGCCTCCCCTGGAACGCTCTCCGAGGGGAGCGCCGCGGCGCTGGCGGGTCCCGCCGCCCAGCTGGTGGGTACCGCACGAAGCGGAGGGCAACGGCCCGGTCCCGTCTGGTCAGCGCAGCTTAAAATAAAGCTCCTGCCTATGTGTGAAACTCGTTGCTAAACTGAGGTTGATGCTTTTGGGGGATTGTTTAGCAAATCGTTTTGTTTCTGACTGCAGTATCTTTTTGCTTTGCTTTCAGAGGCAGCATAGCAAGAATCTTAAATGTATTAATTCTATTTTAACCTCTGCTTCTTTTAAATGTGGCTCACTGTTACTCTATTTAAGAAAATAAACAGTTGTCAAAGGTTCGCCTTTTCACAAAAGGGTTTAAATGAAACATGTATAAAGCCTCCTCTGTGTTTAGTTTTTATGTAAATGGACATGATTTTATTATTCTCTGAAGAAATGTCAGTATTTACTTTTCCTTTGTTCCTCAGAAATACCCACCTTATATTTCATCAAGCATCCCTTTCCTTGGACATGCAATCGCATTTGGAAAAAGTCCAATTGAGTTTTTGGAAAATGCTTATGACAAGGTATATTTTCCCACATGACTGGCTGAGCATATGCTAGAATATTTTTGTGTATCTGTTAAGTTCTCTATGTAGAACCTGTTTAAAATCAGTTCGTTCTCATTTACTGCCTTGACTATGGAATGTAGTGTGCAGAGTAGGCTCTGGTTTTTTCAGATCTCTCTGTGTACATCGTTGTTAGAGAAGTAGTGTTTTCTGAGATATGTCTTGTGTTTCAGATTTAAAAAACTGTGTGTATTTGGGTAATGATCATAGCTGAATCACAAGTTAATTAAAAGCCATTTTCATGATGTTATTTCTTGCCTTAATGGGGAATTTTTAATCTCACCCTTTACTAACCTGTGACCAGGCTGGAATGTAGCCGACCACCTGTGTAGGCCATTTGATGCCTTTTAAGGCCCTTTCCAATGTTAAAAGGGCTGGTGTTTAAAATCTTAGTATGTTTTGTAGCATAACAGCCCCAAAGAAATGGCCTAAGGCAGTAGAGCCTTAATTCCATTGAAAGAAGATTTCATGTTCTGTTTCACATTGTCTAAAACTTAAGCTTAAATTTTAGCTTGGTTAACTTAAAGAAAGCCAAATTTAATATGTGAAGATCTGTTGGAGATGACCTTTAAAATCGTATTTGCTCTTAATTACCTGTGCAGAACTCCAAATCCAGAATTTTTCGAGACAGTGTTTGTAGATTACTGGAGGCTATATGTGCTATAATCTCCCTGCTAGTTTTTATAGTGTAATTGATCTTTTATTTATGTTTTTTTAAACTAAATGTTTTTTAAACGTCCAAGATCATTTGTGTGTGTTATGTCATTAGATGTCACTAGTAAGTATATTGAGAACAGAATTTAAATGTGGCTTAAAATATTTGTATCTGTATTAAATCTCCAGACACTTCTTAGGAGAGTAAGGGATTTATGGAAGCCTGTACATAAAGAGATATGGATTTAATGATTTGTGGTGTTCTCATTTAAAATAAACTGGTTTGTTTTTTTTTCTCTTAGTATGGACCTGTGTTCAGTTTCACTATGGTTGGCAAGACATTCACATACTTACTGGGTAGTGATGCTGCTGCTCTACTCTTCAACAGTAAAAATGAAGATCTGAATGCAGAAGATGTATACTCTCGGTTAACGACACCAGTTTTTGGCAAGGGAGTTGCTTATGATGTGCCTAACATGGTATGTGTTTCAAATATGAGTAGAGAAGTAGCGTGGTTTAAGTTCTGAGTAGGCAGCCCTGAGCTTTTTGCACCCTGTGATGGGGTTGTGTGTTCATACACGATTCTGGCATATTGCAGCTAAATTGTCTCAGTTGGATAATCGGGACTGAAGATGTTTAGGTTGCTTTACTTGCCTACCTGGCCATTTGTCAGTCTGGATGCTGTTTTTTGATCTTGAAACCATCTAATCCAACCATAGAGGAAAACCTAATAAGTGAGTCTCTTTTCCCTTCCCTTCTAGCATGTCACTCACTGCAGTTTACTTTTGCCTTACAAGTAACTTTGGGTCTTGCTGAGAGAGCTTTAAGAGTGAAAATTTTTCATTTATGCCATGCTGAATCTAGATAGAGGAGTATTAATTTGATAATTAGCACCACAAGGTTTGTCTTGCTCAGGTAAAAATCAGTCTGTATGTGTTTGCAGAATGCAGTCTGTGTGGGTCTGGAAACACAGTGGCCGTGTCACGTGGCATTGTTTCCCAGCTGAGTGTAGGTTGCTTTCTTGTTTGTGCATGTTGTCTGGCATGACAGACTCTTAAACTGCAGAAGCCACATTTGCGGTGGACAGACTCCTGTCTCCATCAAGCTGGAGATGGGCTAGCATGGTGCAAGAGAAAATGTGCTTGTGGCACATGTACCCTCTGACAGACTGCTGGAGTCCCCTCTGCATTCTGAAAACAGAAGCTTCTAGGAAGTAACCTTTCTTCTTACGCCCTTTGTTTTATGAATAACTTTATAGTACATGCAGAGCCCTTGGTGGGAAGACAATTTTTGGTCTGTTGCTCATGGTATAGTGTAGACTTGCACTTAAAAATTCATTGAATAATTTTCTGAGTAGATGTCTATACAAAGAAAAAGAGGAAGAGGTGAGAAGGATGTGAAAGTCACTATTTTCCTAGGAAGCAGTTTGCTTCCTGGGCAGTGATCAGAGGTCTTTGTAAAAGAAAGGTGCCTCTCTAGGCCAGAGTGAAGGTATTGCTGCGTGAGAGAAGACAGACGCCCTGGGGGAGAGAAAGCAAGGAGGCCACGTAAGAAGGAACACAGACTGAATTCAGACTTTGCAAGGACAGGTCTGATTACATTTGTGATGATGTATCTCAAGTGCATTCCGTATTGCAATCTTGAATGCTTCTTGTATCTTCAGGGATAAAGTTTAACAAAGATATTAAAATTACTTTTTGTTTTGGTACTGTAAAAGAGAGACTTATAGCTCCCTTGAGCTAATATTTTACTTGGATGTTACTAAACTTTTGCTTGAAGAACAAAGAAGGTGAAAAACGCAATATTATCTATTATTTAAATTTGAGTATCTGTTATGCTCTACGACCCTAATTTCTTTTTACTTCTGTTATGTTCTTATAGTACAAATTATAGTATGTTGTTAATTACATTAATATGATGATCCTTGTACTGATTGCTTTTTCTGTCTTGGCTCCTCTAGGTGTTTTTGGAACAGAAGAAGATGCTCAAAACTGGGCTAAATATTGCCCAGTTCAAACAGCATGTATCTGTCATTGAAGAAGAAACAAAGGAATATTTCAAAGCATGGGGAGAGAGTGGAGAAAAAAGTAAGCAAGAGCAGATGCATTTTTTTCTCAGATTTTCTGGGAAGGAATTCAAGCCAATGCAGTATGTTTTTGTAAATGATTTACTGCAGTATTTAAAAAACGAAAAATGACATAGGTAAAACTGCATGGAATGTCAGAAGATGTGCAAAGTAGATTTTGTTTAATCGAATTTAAGGCTATTGGAGAATAAATCTGCACAGAAAATCATTGTCAGAAGCAAAAGCTTATCTTACTTTCGCTTTCTTAGTTGGCTAATAGCGAGCATACCTGTTGCCTGGCTGAGGTTGTGCTCGTTTTGTATGACACGAGTCAGGTCAGTGTAACCACCTCTTAGTCCCTAGGAAAAGATCCTGCTCCAATTTCCCAGAGCCTGTCAGAGATCTTAGCTCAGGGATCTTCTACACTGAAGAACTGCATCCTTGAAGCCGATAAGGTTGGGTTAGTGATCTAAGTGAAATTATTTATATTACTTACTATTATAGATATTATTATTATATATTATTATATATTATTATATATTATTTAATAATATAAGTAATACTAATATTACTTATATTATTATTATATCCAGCCAGCATGGGTTTATGAAAGGGAGGTCTTGCTTAACCAACCTGATCTCTTTCTGTCACCATGTGACCCGCCTTCTCGATGTGGGGAAGGCTGTGGACGTTGTCTTCATGGACTTCGGTAAGGCCTTTGATGCCATCCCCCACAGCATTCTCCTGGAGAAGCTGGTGAATCACGGCATAGACAAGTGTACTCTTCACTGGGTAAAAAAACTGGCTGGATGGCTGTGCCCAGGGAGTTGTAATTAATGGGGTGAAATCCAGTTGGCAGCTGGTCACCAGTGGTGTCCCTCAGGGCTCAGTTTTGGGGCCAGTCTTGTTTAATATCTTTATTGATGATCTGGATGAGGGGATTGAGTGCGCCCTCAGTAAGTTTGCAGATGACACCAAACTAGGTGGGAGTGTTGATCTGCTTGAGGGTTGGAAGGCTCTACAGAGGGACCTGGACAGGTTGGATCAATGGGCCAAGGCCAATGGGATGAGGTTTAATAAGGCCAAGTGCCACGTCCTGCATTTCGGTCACAAGAACCCCAGGCAACGCTACAGGCTTGGGGAGGAGTGGCTGGAAAGCTGCCCAGCAGAAAAGGACCTAGGGGTGTTGGTGGCCAGCCAGCTTAACATGAGCCAGCAGTGTGCCCAGGTGGCCAAGAAGGCCATGGCATCCTGGCCTGTATCAGGAACAGCGTGGCCAGCAGGAGTAGGGCAGTGATGGTGCCTCTGTCCTGGGCACTGGTGAGGCCTCACCTCGAGGGCTGTGTTCAGTTCTGGGCCCCTCACTACAGGAAGGACATTGAGCTGCTGGAGCATGTCCAGAGGAGAGCCACCAAGCTGGTGAGGGTTTTGGAGAACAAAAGTCATATGAGGAGAGGCTGAGGGAACTGGGCATGTTTAGTTTGGAGAAGAGGAGGCTGAGGGGAGACCTTATTGCCCTCTACAACTCCCTGAAAGGAGGGTGTAGAGAGGTGGGTGTTGGCTTCTTCTCCCGAGGGAATAATGGCAGGACCAGAGGAAATGGTCTGAAGTTGTGGCAGGGGAGGTTTAGATTAGATATTAGGAAGAATTACTTTACTGAGAGGGTGGTCAGGCACTGGAACGGCCTGCCCAGGGAGGTGGTGGAGTTGCCATCCCTGGAGGTATTTAAGAAATGTGTAGACGTGGCACTTCAGGGCATGCTCTAGTGCCCGAGATGGTTGGGTTGTGTCTGTTTGTGGGTGGGGTGTTGTGGGTGTTTGTTTTTGGTGTTGTGGTTTTTTTTGTTGTTTTTGGGTTTGTGTTGGTTTTTTTTTGTTGTTGTTGGTTGGACTCGATGATATCAAAGGTCCTATCCAACCAAGAAAATTCTGTGAAATTCTGTGAAATTTTTTTTCGCACTGGTCTTTCCCAACTAACCTGCTAGACGTAGCCCATTACTATTGTTGCAAGTCCACAGTGGTATAATGGTGTCAGAAATGTTTTTTTTAAAATATGTATTTACAAAATATATTAAATAAATATATAATGTTCATATATGTTGTGGTTTAACCCCAGCCAGCAACTAGGACCACACAACTGCTCACTCACTCTCCCCTTGGTGAGGTGGGGGAGAGAATCGGAAGACTAAATGTGAGAAAACTCGTGGGTTAAGATAAAGACTCCCAGCTTCTTGTGCGCTCCCAGCCCAGTGGCTGGCGTGGCGGTGTGAGGAGCAGAAAAGGCCTTGAGTGCTAGCAACAGCCAAAACCACAGTGTGCTATCAACAGTATTGTCATCCCAAATCCAAAACATAGCACTCCCCAGCTGCTAGTAAGAAAGTCAACTCTGTCCTAGCTGAAACCACAACAATATAATACTTAAGAAATCAATAATAAATATAAATTGTATTTAAAAATATAAGTATATAATTTCTAAATATATAGTTATACAATATATAATATAGTTAAATATAAAATTATATATTGTCATATTAAAATGTATAAATATTATTATTTATAAATAATTCAGTGAGCAGCAAAACTAATTGGTTTCCCGTGGATTTGGTTTTCAAGGCTAAGGTTTTTTTGACGACTTTTATATTTATTAAGGATTGCGTTTGTGCTGCATGGCTTACTCTGGAAGAATTAGTAGCTCTGCCAGAAAAACTTCTAGAAAAAAATACCTCAGAAAAAAGTTGTTGAAATGGACGATCTAATTAAAAAGTTGTTTGAAGACAGACGTGATAGACACACAGAATTTTAAAATTAGATGCTTCATTCTTCTAGTAAAGCAATCTAAAACTCATTTAAAACTACTCATCTATGTCCAGTTGCTTATTTTGCTTTTCTACAAAATAAACAATGACCTTAAAACATAACATGTCACATGAAATGCATCTTCAGTAACATTTTTCAAATCTTTCCTCAGACCTGTTTGAAGCCCTTTCAGAGCTTATCATTTTGACAGCGAGTCATTGCTTACATGGGAAGGAAATAAGAAGCTTGCTGAATGAGAAAGTGGCTCAGCTGTATGCCGATTTGGATGGGGGTTTTACTCACGCTGCCTGGCTTCTGCCAGGTTGGCTGCCTCTGCCGAGCTTCAGGTATCAGAAATAACAGATGAAGCAACTGAAGTATTTTTACGTAAACAACTTCGTTGTTTGGGCTCCCCCTCCCCGCCATTTCTCGTTTGAAAGCTATTCTAGATGTCCAAATAAATCCTCATAAGCATTTTATGTGCTACTTTACGTAAAGTTGCTAATCAAAGTGTTTTGAATTGCAGACGTCGAGATCGAGCACACAAAGAAATAAAGAATATTTTCTACAAGGTTATTCAGAAACGTCGAAAGTCTGAGGAAAAGGAGGATGACATGCTCCAAACTCTACTTGATGCTTCGTACAAGTAAGCCAAGGGTTTGAAGACTTGTCATTTATAGATGCTTTAGAGCTTTGAGCTCTTCAGTTAAAGCTATTTACCAAAAGTAAGAACTATTCCCTTGTGTTCTGAATTGGTTTTGTTGCCATCAGTCGGTCCTGGCTGTATTCTTAAAAACAGCTTAAAAACTACTTGCAAATGGTTATTCAGATTTCTGAGATTTTCAGTAGCGGTCACGAGGCTGGTTCCTTTCTGTGCTGGCTGTTCAGTAATGATTTTCTTTAAGGCTCCTAGAGCCTCCTCTCTCCCTCTGTTCTCCCTTCCCCCGACCCATTTAGGGTAGGCAACAAAAGAGAAGAAGGAGAAAGAAGTACATTAGAAGAAATCGTAAATGCTGTAACTGGAAAGCTGATCAAATAAAGCTCTAACGTAACACCCTTCAACCTAGGGATGGCCGTCCGCTGACCGACGATGAAATAGCTGGGATGCTGATTGGGTTGCTGCTGGCGGGCCAGCACACCTCCTCCACCACCAGCGCCTGGCTGGGCTTCTTCATCGCCAGAGACAAATCAATCCAAGAACAGTGCTACGCAGAACAAAAAGCAGTTTGTGGGGATGACTTGCCACCATTAACTTACGACCAGGTTTGTATTTTACATTATTCCTGCTGTGTGTTTTTATACTTTTAGATGCTTGTTTAAAACAAAAAAAAAAACCACCCCAAAAACCACCCCAAAAACAATGAACAAATGTGAAATATAGTCACATGCTTTTGTGTTCGGATCAGAATCTAGCAGGGTCGCTCTGTAATAACACTGTTTGCCAATACATCTAATATATTTCCTCCATCTCTTCCTCTCCAAGTGAATTTTCAGCTTGCTACTTTTTTTTTAATCAGTGTTCATCAAAGAAATTACAGTTCCTACAATGTCTATTTAAGAAATTACTGTTCTGTAGAGGAGGAAGATCCTCATATTCACATTGAGGAAAGGGATGCAGCGTGACCTTGTTCTTTAAGTAGGCAACAGAAAACACTTGTGAGAGAGCCGTAAGAAACTAGTTGTATTTGATTGCACTGCTCAGAGATTTCCTTCTTAATTGAATCAAATAGAACAAAAAGAAATTATCAGGGTGGCTAATGTAAATATGAGCTGCGTACTGCAATTTTTTTTTTTTAAATGTGTTTTTAAATGGTATAAAATACTATTTTGTTTGTGCTGAATAAACTCGGCTATATTTTGACATACAACTTTCTCTGCACTTCCAGCTCAAGGATCTCAGTTTGCTGGACCGCTGCCTGAAAGAAACTTTAAGACTTCGACCTCCTATAATGACCATGATGAGAATGGCCAAAACTCCCCAAGTGAGTTCACTTGTTGGAGCTGGGAAAGGCTGGGGGGAGGTGTGAGGGGTGTCCCGGGGGCAGAAGGGAAAACAGGAGTGAGCAGTGTCTGCTGGCAGGGATGACAGCTAATGGCAGCCTGGGTGATAGCAGTGGGAGTGTAGCCGGCGTTGACAGAGGAAAGCAATTATCACCTTGAACTTGGTAGTGGTTACCTTCACCTGGGAGTTATTTGTGTCCAGTTTTGGACCCCTCCGACCCCTGGCAATCAAGATGTTGATGAAGTGAAGCTTGCAGAGGGCCACCAAGATGGTCAGGGGGTGCAGCACTTGTCCTGTGAGGAGAAGCTGAGGGAACAGCCGTTGTTCAGTCAGGAGAAGGGAGGGCTCTGAGGGGACACAGTAACAGCCGCGCAGTCTTGTTCAGCGAAACTGACCCTTTCTTCTAGCTTGCAGTCTCACTTGAGCTTTGTCTGGTGCTACCACTTAATGATACATTTTGTTTGCAGGTATTTTTAGTAGCTATCTTGGAAAAATTGGCTTGCACATAATATAATGCCTAGACCAATCTATGAATCTATGAAAGAAAACTTGCTGTTTGTACAAATAAGATCAAAAGTCAAATCAGTCAATTCTTTAAACCAATGTCCCTCCCATGACAAACGCTTTCAATGAATTTGAAGTTCATTAATTTTTTTTCAAAACCTCTTTCTGTAGAATGGCCAGCCTTGTTCAAGCGGATGAAAGGTTCCTGCAACTACTTGAATGTTGTGTCCTGTATAAAACAAACTATTACGCTGCAGTATTTTTAAACAAGCTTAGCCAAAAATCTCTTTTGAAATTCAAGCCTCAGGATGTAGCACTTCAGGTAACACTTTAAAAAGAAAAACGGAGAACTTTTGTGATGTGTGGGTGTCTTGTCTCTTCTCTTGTAGACTGTTGCTGGATATAATATTCCCCCCGGCCATCAGGTCTGTGTGTCACCCACCGTTAACCACAGGCTCAGGGACTCTTGGAAAGATGCTCTAGAATTTAAGCCTGACCGGTACCTCCAAGATAACCCAGCCGCCGGAGAGAAATTTGCCTATGTTCCCTTTGGCGCTGGTGAGTAAGAAAGCACAGCCCCTCCCCGAGCCGTTGTGTACTGAAGTGGCTCATGCTGGCCATCTCGCACAGCGCCTCCCCACTCCCCAGCACCTGAGGATGTATTTTTTCTTTCCATCGCTGCCTGAAAGTTTTCTTAGTGTGACAGTGCTGTTAAAAGAACGCAGTCCGTAGTTTTGCGTTAGTAGTAGCTGGATAGCTGAGCAATCAAACCAACTCTCTTGGGCAGCATGTGTCGTATTTGACACAAGTCTTCTGAAGGGCAGCTAAAGCCCTGGTAATACAACGTCAGTTTAAGGCGGAGCAAAAATCTGCCGAGAGTCTTGATGGCCCAAACAGTTTGAAAATAGCATTGCAATATGGTTATAGTTGGATCTTTTCTCATTGTCGTAAATGCTTCTTCAGTGATACATAAATTAACGCTTTCTGGTGAGGCCACAACACCAGAATCTCTTTCATGTTACTCGGTCTGTTTTATGCAGTGACAGCTTAGAAACACAAGACTTTGGTGGTGGTAGTAATGGTGTAGGTGCTGCACCAGAGCCTGCCTTGTTTAGAAAGGAAAGAAGCAATTACTGTCTGCATAAAATGTTTAAAGGTAGCTTGTTGTCAAAGGCGATCTAGTAACTAAGTGTTCTAACTGCTTCTTATGGCTTTCCTTATAGGTCGTCATCGCTGCATTGGAGAAAACTTTGCTTATGTTCAGATTAAGACTATTTGGTCTACTCTGCTTCGTTTGTATGAATTTGATCTCATCAATGACTATTTTCCAACTATAAATTATACAACAATGATACACACACCTAACAACCCCATTATCAGATACAAGAGGAGGTCGCTGTAAATTCTGGAGCTGAAGCTTAAACAGGTAAAGTTGTGTAAACTAACAGACAAAATGAGTGGCGGATGGAAACTCTTGCATCTCCTGTTAGGAAAGCAACAACAATCCACCAACTGCACAGTCTTTGCATCTATTTCTCATTGCGTTTTTACAGAAAGTGTCTTTTCTATTGGTGTAACATGTTCAAGGTGCATGCCAGCTCTTTAAGATGAAGAAATAAGTCATTTCTATAAAGGCACTCTTTGCTTATGAAAAATAATGGAAGATTACTTTTGCCCAGATAAGGAGGGGTTAGACCGTGTCCCTTACCTCTGTGTCCAGTTACAGTAAATCCCTCAGGGGACGGGCACCGAGGGGGAACGGAGGTGGTGGTGCCCTGCTCCTGATTGTTGTGGTTCTGCTTCGAGCAAACTAGGCATGGTCTTGGCTAATATTTGGCAGTGCCCACGTACCTGTTTAAAGAGAAGTTACTGTACAGCTGAGCAGTGGCAGACTCCACAGTGTCCCCGGAGGAGTCTTTTCCGAGAATTAATGATTTAAACGTCTAACTTGAAGCAGTTGTAGAATGCTTAAGCTCAGAAAGCAACAAGTAATTTTCTAAAAATTTCTGAAAGTAGTGATCTCTGAAAGCTTGATGTGTGACAGTAACAATATGATGATACAAACAACATTAATTTTGTAAATAACATGTTTGTGTATAAAATGGTCACAAATTAAGTGAAATAGCTGAATGTTGTCCCCTTTTGTACTGACTCATGCAAGATTGTTAACTGCTGTTTGGTTCAGGAGTGATGATGATAAATGGTAACGAGCACTGGCTCCCAGGATCTTTGAATTAAATTTATAAACAAACCTCTTGTAGAAGTTTTCTGTGCTCAACCCTGGCAATTCTGAAAAGCTTTTGTAAGTAAATTTGTAATAAACTAAATTTCTCTCCTGTAAGTATGAAGTCAGTCATGCAAAGAGCTCCCCCCTTCATCAGTGCTCACTGTAGCGAGGGCTTTGCCCTGTCTTTCCTGTTCTAAACTCAGGTGTGACGTCCAAAACCTTGTGTTTGTACCAGTCACAGCAAGCGAGGGAGTGCAGTATCTTCCCTTCCAGCCCCATACGATGTGACCAGCGTCTGCAGGAAACTGAGCCTGTACCTGTCCTCACGTCTCAGTAGTAGCAGCATTTTGGAATCTGTAAAAAGTAAAGCTGCAGCCACCAGGAGCAGGAGGAAGGTGTGAATAAGGGAGTGATTCTTGAGCACAGTTAAAAGCATGAAGTCATCTTTATTTCAGTACGTTGACAAAATACCCATAAAATTCAAAACTTCTACCATTACAAAAATAGGTCTCTACAAGTGATATTCTGTCTGCACTGCCAGTAGCAAATATGACGAGTCGTAACTTCAGTAGCCTTGCCAGAAAAAGTGCAAGTAAACGTCGCTGAATGTAGCTCAATTTCATCAATACACAAGTTTCATCTTCGCACCCTTTTGATAAATACACACTTCATAAGTTAATCATTTAAATTAGCATTCCAGAAATATACATGTAATTTAATGGGGGAGAGGGTTGTTTTGGGGGTTGTTTTTTTCTTTGTTTTTGTTTTTTTGAAGACAAAGTGCCTATATACACAAACCCCTGTCTGCGTGGGTGTGCCAGGATGGAACAGTGTGCAATCGTCCAGCTGCTTTCATATTGGTCCCACAATATACACATCATACAACAGCACAGGAAGAGCACAGGTTTGCAGAAGGCAATCCCTTAACACCACTGCCAGTGACGGAGGGTGGTATTATCTCCTCACGCCAGCGTGCAACTGAGTGTATGAAGTCGACCCTGTAAGAGGGAGAAAGAGTTTCATCACGATTACTTGGAATAAGTAGATGAGGATTCACCAATCACGTGTTATTTAGATGAAGAAGTGTGAAAGATCTTACATGGGAAATCTTGTAAGAACAAAACTTCCTCAAATGATGGATTTTATGCTGAAGTAAGACTTTTAATGCAGTAACTGCAAAAACCGAGTTTGATAAATTACATCCCATTAATCTGACACTTTTCTTGATGCATTCCTTTTACAGCACAAAAATTACCATCACCTGTGGGACAGAAGGGCTGTAACTTCTGTAATGAGAGTGGTAGGAGAATAAAGTGCCCTTGTGCTCCCACTCAATCTTTTGGGTACGTTTTTCTCCATCTAGCTTAAAATCTTAGGTGAGATGCCAACTGACTACTTGCTGCACATTTATTAAAGATCAGGGAAAGTCAAAGTGTTACCAATAAACTCAAAATATGTAGTTAAAGCACTCTGGCCTGTCTCTCTTCAAAGAATTTTACAATTTTCTTTTTAATGAGCTTTTTGCTACAGCTCAGAATATCCTCTTGTTTAAGGCTGAAAATGCCTAAAATCAAAGGTGTTTGTGCTGTATCTCTGAGAGCCAGCACACAGTTTCCAACGTGGAACCCTGCCTTGTGCTGGGCAGCAGCCACGGGGCGGACGGCCTGACCCTCACCTGACTGCACGCTGCCCAGTCTCCTCTGCAGGGCCTCCAGCCGGTTGATGTAGTCTGTTAGAGCTCTTTCAGGATCGTAGTTCTGCAGCTGAGAGCAGGCGAAAGAGACGGGGTTTATATCAGCGTGCACACTGTGGAACCTAGGGACAGACAAACACGCATGGTTTTACAAAGCAAAACTTCGAGTAAAGCAAAAGTAGCAGCAGACGTAGCAAAATACGGTAAGTGAGTAGGGACACTTTACCGCCTGCACGTCCCTCACCTTGCGCTTGTGGGAGCCGGCACATCACACCCATTGAACCCCTCTGCCGTTTATTGCCCAAGCCACCAACTGCCTCCCCCAGAAAAACCACTTTGCCCCATGGCCTTTTCTTTCTACTGCACCGGATTTGTTGCTGCGTTTCTCTGGGACAAAGACTGACCACCAAATTCCTACTGAGACTGTAGCAGAAGCCATTGTAGACTCATGTTTGCTTCTCTATTAAGAAGCTTGTATGAACAAGGACACAGGCATCTTCACAGGATGCTGTCTCTCTTCATTACTTTCTATAAGCAAAAGTCAAAAGTGGCTAAAATATTAAAATATTTTTTCTGTGTGAACTGCTATGGTTGCCACAAACTTAAGATTACAAATGTTGAGGTGATTTATATAAAAATAAAGATCCAAACTGGCAAGAATCTGGTATTCCGTAAAGCTCAGAGCCCACAACCCCATATGAAGTAATCAAAGGCTGATGGCACACCTAAAAAACTTGCCTTTGGTGAAAAATACCTGTTTTCAGTGGCATCTGATTCACTAATACCTCTAGTACAGCCAACCAGAAGGGTTTAAGCCAAGGACAGGCAGCAGAGCTACCGAGCAGCTCCAACCCACGCTGTAGCCATGAGGCGGCGGTCATTCTTCCTCCCAGCCCACGGGGACCAGACGACCCTCCCCAGCCAGAGCCTCGACAGAGGCAGGTAAATGCAGGTCCATCCAGTCACGTACCACCAGAGCCAAGATTATGACACAAATCAGACAGCAGAAGTCTGCAAGCTTTGGCTGGATTAGGTGATGAGTGGAGGCTCCCTGAAGGCCTGAGATGGAACTCATTATGTAACCTTAGAAAAAGTTTAAAACCTTACAGCATCAAAGATCACAAACCTTAGCAGTAAGCACTGATGCATTCATTTAGTTAAACAGTGTTCTGACAGAAAATAATAAACTAAAATAAAACGTACTTATGTTGAAAGTTCACAGGAGATCTAGGAGACCCCATGTCTGACCTGGATCTATAGGAATGCCTTTGTTCTCCGTAGGGATCCATGCCACCAGAGAATGAATCAGGCCGTAATTCATTACCTAGAAAAAGAAAAAGCAATGTTTTGAGAACTGAAAAAAGTAACACTTTTTGCACTTTACTGGGAATCTCAAGTGTGAGTTTTTCTGTTTGCCTGTCACAAAAATGGTATTTAACAAATGCAGACACTTTCTGACTGCACCAGAGAAAACCAGGGGTGAAATCCCGGCCTCCCTGTGCGAATGAGAAAACCCTCACATCCTGAGCAGGACGGGCTTTTAGTGCAGACCCAGATAACCAGGAATAAATAAAGAAGCTTCTGATTCTCCTTCAGCTTCTACCAAAAAGCAAACAGAAAACCAGATTTCCCAAACTTTAACCTATAACAAAAGAATGACAGGCTTTTGTTCTGAGGAAAAGGCCGGGGAGGCCTGGTCAATAGGCCCTGTCACCGCTGCAAGGGAACCTGTAGTTGCTACGATTCCTCTGTCCGTCCCCGTCCTCAGCGTCCCCCGGAGCCAGGGGTGTGGGTCTCTTACAAGGAACCCAATGGCGCCCCTAAAATTGTTTTTAGAAACACACTCCATAGGAAAAGTTGCCATTTTTTTTTAATCTCACTCACAATGGAGCAAAACAAGACTGAAGAGAAAGCAAATAGATTAGTGTCTGTGCTGAGCACAGAAACTCTCAGAAACCTGAGAATTAGGTTAATCCAAGCAATTACAGCAAATGGAAGGGGGAACAGCAGCCCATTCATCCCACATGAGGAAAATACAAATTTAAAAACCGTCTCCATTAAGCAGTGGTATGACTTGTGAATACCATTTTTTCAGTCATTACCGGACTACGATTTACCTGTGTTCTGGCTAAAGACATCCCTATTGATACTTAGTAGACCAGAACCCGTAACTCTCTGCCATCGACGAACCAGGAACTTCATTCTGCATTTCAAATTAAACAAAACAAAACAAAAAACTTCAGGATAAATGAAGTAGTCTGCTAAAAATAATCTGCTGCTTGTATTCTAGAAGGCATAAGAATTTCTTGAACACCAAGCAAAATTAATGGATGGGCATCTAAAAAGAGAGGATCAAGTAGAAAACATCCTTATATACATCCCTGAGAAAAATATCTTTTGTCCAAATATACTTTCAGCTTCACCTCTGCAGTGTCAGTGATTCCAGGGGCGCTGCATAAGTCCAAGCGGACACCAAATGGCTCAAGCATCTCAACTATGGGGCATCAGCATTTTCAAATTGTAATAAATAGACTTTTTGCCCTGTCGCATCCCCAAAATTGTAACCGCAGAGCGCTGTGAGCAAAAGCCTCACTTACAACAGGCATATGAATAGTTCCTTGAATTTCTACTACACACAAGCCCCAGATCAATAGCAAGCAGAAGTACTTGGCGGTTCAAACCCTTGTGAAGAAGGTCTGCTAGCAACATGGCAGCATTATGCAGTAACGACCTTCACTTGTTCTTCCTCATCTATTCCTACCCACCCTCAGTCTGAGACCTAAAGTCTTGTGAATTCAAAGGACTACCTAGATGGATAAAATTAGTTCATTAATCTGTATTTTACTTACATGTAAGAATTTAACTTTTAAAGGAAATTAAGTTGCAGAAGATACCTTTGTAAATAAGTGCATACCCTAGCATTGCTAGTCTTTTTTTTTCTAGTATGACGACTTTATCCAATGTGCTCCATCTTTGATTATCAAATACAGAGCCATTTTCAACTCCGATCAGACTGCTTATTCCTAATACAGATTTTACCTATGCTTTGCTCAACTTGTCACCCTACGCAGTACCTGCTATATTCATGACTACCAAAAAAGTCTAATTTAAAGAGGATAGAACATGACAAGTTCTTGATTCCACTAGAACGCTAGAAAAGTGTACATTAAACTGCAGTTATATCTGTTTGAAATCTAACTTCCTCCAGTTTACCTTGAAATTGCAATGGACACTCTGACTGCAGAGCGAAATCTTGTAAACCCTTTGGAATGGTGCGTGATGATTTCAAGGTCTGTGTAGGAAGGCTGCCCACCCATCCGTGCGATGAGGGCCAGCGTGGCTTCTTCACACTCCTGGAATCCGCCTAGTAACAGCAGCAAATATTTTTTCTGATATATGAGAGCTTTCCGGAAGCTCTCTGCTCGTAGGTATTTGCCATAAATTCTCTACAAAGAGGAAAAAAAAAAAAAAGGCCTTATAAGCTCTGAGAATTAGTACAATTCTAATACTTTTGACATCATGACTCCTACAGCATTTCTGTGATTACTCATTTCTTGGTATCATGGGGAATACCGCACTGCTGCACACACTTGTTGAATGCAGCTTCATAATTTGAGGATGACCTGAGAAGCAAGAGATAGAGCACACATGAAAGGACAATGTAGGTGCTTACATATCATTCTTTGGGAGAAAAACTACAAGTCAGGTATCCAAGGATCAAAATTTTTTAAACCGAATTAATACCTCTTTACTTAGAATAAGCAGACTGAACACAATGAAAATTAGGCCCAAATCAAAACGAAAAAAGCAGCTGTAGTTAGTGTGCGGGCAACAAACTCTTCTTACCCTTAAAACAGCATTTTCAGAATCCGATCCCAGTTCTCTGAGGAAAGCTTCACTCCTGAGCTCTGCTCTCAGCTTGGAGAGTTCCGCATCAGCTTGCTTCAAAGATTTCTGCAGTGACAGCTTTTCTCTGTTCCAAGTTTCCTTCTCAGAGGCAACAAGAGTATCAATATTAACTGCAACATCCAATGAGCGTCTGGAAGACTGAAGACGAAAGAAATTGAGTTCGAACCACACAGTTTGGAAAAGCTTGAGCTGTCTCATTCTAGTCATTGGTTTGGTGGAAAGCTCATAAAATTACCGAGAGAAAAACTACCCACGGATTGGACTTGAGGCTACCTTGCATCCTAACACCTCAGGTAAGTGAGTTTAGGAACCTAATCAATGTCCTAGAAAAATATTGTTTCCAAAAAAAAAATAATAATCCTCCTCATTGGATCATATCAGCTTCATGATCTTGAAGGTATCTGATCTATTTGCTACTCATCACAGTGATGAGATCCAGATCAAAAAGAGAAGCACATGGAATTTAAAGGGAAAGAGCAGTTAACAAAAGGAAGCTGGGTAAAATCACAGTTTCCAGTAAACAGAGTGAGTCCATGTATCTTGACCACAGGACAAGAATAACTCACACCCATGTACTCTGCTGGAGGGAAGCCGAGACAGACAGACAGCTCGGTCACTGCCCCTTGGGCGACCAGGACAAAGAGCATTGGGGTTATTTCACAGCACGATGCTTTTATGCCTATATATACACACATCATTATTATCGGCACCACTGAGGACATACGTAGTCTCCAGAAGGCTGTCTGTGCTGGTATCTTCTCAGTTCTTCCTCCATTTTCATAACAGCATTCCTCAAATTATTCTTTTCTTCACTCAGTCTGCTGACAAAGCCCGTCAGCTCGGCGTTCTGTCTCAGCAGCCTCTCAGTCAATGAGCCAGACAGAGTCCCGTGTGGCAGCCCCAGCTTCAGCTGGAAGGAAGAAAGAAAACCAAACACAACTTGTATTAGATCCAAGTTGCCAACTTGAAAATACCTAGCTTACAGTGAAAAACTTTTGTAGATTATGACAATAAGTTCGTAATAACTTATCTAAAGAAAGCATGCCTGTACATGTAAAATATAAATTCATGGGACTTTCTCTTCTGTGCTTAGCCTGTGTAACACAGAAGAATATTTTCACGCAAGGTCAATTGTACCAGCTGTTAACAATTTGCAAAGCTTTTCTACTATGTTTAGATTTATCTAACTTAAGAGGAAAAGAAAAGCCCCAAAGCTTTTTTCAAGTCATGTTGAAAACACTTGCTTAAAATGCAGGTAAGGGCCTAGCCAAGCTCACTTAAAATCAAATATTGCTGAAGTCTTTGTACCAGATTGCCTCATTTAGTTTTTTTAGACAGGGGCACACTTCTCAATCTTCAACTGCCCTTTCCTTTGCCACAAGATTCAAAAAACTTATAATTAAACTGGAAAAGTTTTAATTCAAAAGTTGAAAATTCACTTTTAAGGTAATTAAAATTGAAAAAAATAAAAGGAAAGGGTTTCTTTACACTTCAACTCCAAATCAGCACATTCACTGGAGCAGATTTCCCACTATAAAGTACAGACCTGGGTAAGTACAGACTTGACAACTCCTTGCTGGATTCTGCAAACTCTCCCACCAGAGTTACAACACTGCACTCTCACCTCTTCCAGATAGGACAATCCTGGCAGTTTTTGCAGCTCTGAAATAACTTCATCAATAGCATTTTGTATCACAATGAAGTCTTGATCATCTGCCGTTTCAAACTGTAATCTGAAACAGAAGTGACAGTGTCAGCAGCAGGTACAGTCTGACACCACCAGCCAGACTGACAGGACTTTCCATTGACCCACATGTGCTGGGACTTCACCAAATCACTGCAGCAGAGTTACTGGAGACATGGCAACGTTTTCAAGACTGTTCAGTGACTCTAAATTAAATTGGCTCAATTTTATGAAGAATTTGCATAGAGCAGTTTCCACTAATTTTGAGAGACAGATGTTCTACATGAAGCACATTTAAAAACGTGGTTCTGCTTCCCACAAATTTGTTCAGTCTGTGGGAGGAAAATCTTAGGGTATTTTCAAGATATACTGCATTCCACTTTGCCCAAATGTTTCAGATTAAATGTTTAATATTAGATCACGATCACAGCAAAATAAAAACAGATTCGAACTTCCCAAGGACCTAGTACCATGCTATTTTTTTTTTCTTAAGGAGACAGTAACCCAGGAAAATAAGAATCAAGATCAGTTTCACTTGGACCATAAAAGATTAATTTTTTTCTGAGAAGAGCAACGGGGATGATCCATAGCAATAATCCCTATATTCGTCCACTTACACAGTGAATTCTTTCATTACTAAAATGTTTTAAAATTATCTACCCACACCATACCCAAATAAACCTTATCACTTTTCAGAGAAAAAAAAAGACAGTTCTGCTGTAACTTACAAAGTTAAACATGTAAGATTAAGAGCAGCACTTGATACTCTGCAATCTTGTCTTACATCAGCATATCTCAAGTAATGGCATATACTATGAAATTACAACAGCTCCAAAATCAGTTAGGCCTGCAGTCTGTGAATTGTGATTAAAACCCAATATATTATCTCGCTGGTTGCTAGTAACAAAACTGAGTAGCTGAAGACCGGCCTAACCTGCTGGCAGCTTTCCGAGCCAACTGCTTCAGCTTTGGAGATGCATTTTGCAGCTTCTGTCTGACATTTTCTAGAATTTCAGTAGCAGCAGAGAGATCTCCTCCTCCCGTCAGCGTGGGGTAGGTTGATTCATTTGTCTCAGCTCCTTCCATTTTTTGCTGGAGAACCCAATTCCTTGTTCTCTCATTGGGTGTGTCCCAGGTACTCTGGATATAAATATGTATTTTTTTTATATATATATATATATATATAAAAATATATATATTCAAAATGCATGCTTTAGAACAGAAAACTTTGATTCTGAAACACACTCAGAAATTGAGGAAAATAAACAGTTCTGACACAGAAAGGAGTACAGCGTGACTACACTACTATTGTAGTGTACCACTAAACTATGATTTGTGAATGGTATAGTGTGATGCCTCTCTTGACTAAGATCTAGCAATCACACAGTGACAGCGTGAATCCATCCAAGAAACTCAGCCGACAGGAAGCCAGCCAGCCTTTCCGTTTCTTCTGCCAGCAGCTCCTTTACCGGTTGCGCATGGAATTTGGGCAACTGTGCCCATGTGTTTTGGTGACTGATTCATAGTGAGAGGAACAGGATTGGGAAAGCACACCATGGTCACGGAAGTCAGTCCCCAGTCACAGGCAACCATGACGCTGCCACAAGCGAAGCGAATCCACTGAACACGTTCCCATCCTCACTATAACCTGACGCTGGCCATGGAAGAACTGCTGGCCCTCCCAAGAAAACCCGAGTCTACTGCTGTGGCTTTGAGTATCGGACCAGTGTGGCACCAATGAAAAAAAAGCAGGGTGTTGCAAACGTCACAGGAAGCAGCAGGAGATCCATTATTTGAAACTCCAGGCAGATCCTGCAATGCAGATCACACTGCCTGCTGCTGAGGAGTGGAAAAAGCTCCAACAGCCACTGCCAACCTGATCCAAGGAAAGACTGTTCGTTGACCACAGTGCTGGCAGTTACCTCCGAACAGAAGAGCAAGGTGCGTAAACTGAGTGTGGCGGGAAGGCTGATGCTATCACAGTTATCAATACATTCAGCATCCTGCCTCCAGCTGTGGGTAGTTTCCAACGCTTCAGAAGATTATAAACAGTAGCCAAATGAGATGAAGAAAACAATTTCCTTCCTTGCTCCACAGACAGCTGCCAAAATGGAACGATGGCAGGATGGGCAAAAGCATGGTCAGCAAAGAGGCAAGTCTACTGCCAACCCTCTCTGGGATGATCCACGAATCACCCACTCAGCAACACCTACCTCTTACAGGGTGGTTTCTAAAGAGTTTTACAAGTAATTTAAAAATAACATAAAAGCTTTCAAAACCGTTTATGAGAGAGAAAAATTTACAGGCAGCAGTGGCTCCGACTTTCATTCATCTAAAAATTATTTTTTCACCTTCATTTCTTCCTTTTGTTTTGTTTGCTAACAGATATATATGCTTGTTTGATTACTTACTCATTTAATTATTGAAGTTGTTGGGAGATCACTTTTAAATGTTTCAAAGACCGCTTACAGTTTATGAACTAAAGATGAAGAGTACTGACCTGGAGAATTCATGAGTAGGAATAGCTCATTCCTGCTACTGGGTGCAGGGAATATTTCTTCTCCGATACTGAGACACAAAGTGCTCGTATACATTCAAATGCATTTCCCCTGCTCACCCTCCTCCTTACACATGGCTACAGCTTCATTCTCAGAGGATGCGTGTGAATAGTTTTAGGTAACAAAACCGGAATGCTTTCCCTTCCCCTTTCCCTGGTGCCTGTATTTTGTGATCTGTAGGCTGTTTTACAGATTGAGTAAAGGCACAGTGATACACAGTGCTAATTGAACAAAGAATTAAAAGCTAAATTGCACAGTTCAGTATTACACATTGCTCTCAGTCCTACTGTACCTCATTTGGATTGTGGCTTGGTGTCCTTTCGGCTTCCTTTCTTCCTTCATTCCCCTGCTCTTTTTTCTGCAGTTCTTGGATTATTTCCTGCAATTTCTTTGTTTCATTCCCTAATTTATGAACTTCTTGCTTCTTTTCTCCAAGTTGCCACTGAAGGTCTTCTACTTTGGACTCCAGTTCATGGAGTTTCTTCTGTGCTATTATGTTAGCATCTTGTTCTGCTTGCAATGCTTTCCTCTGGATCTGCCTTTCTTTTTCCATTTGCTGTCTCACTTGCACAGATTCCAGTTTATACTTCTCCATCTCACTTACTAACTCCACTATACGGTCATGCTTTTCATCCATTTGTTTCTGTAGCTCTTTAAGTAATTCCTCAGATGGATTAGGTGTTCCAGCTTGTCCCTTATCTTCGGCACTTTGAAGCTGAGCACATAGCTCTTTTTCCCTTTCTAGGGCACTGCTTATTTCGAGAGCTCGAACCTTCTCTGATTCAAGAAGCACCTGCAACTCAGAACTACGGCCTCGTTCACGTGACAGTTGGGCAGCACTGAGTGCTTCTTGGGATTCAATTTTCTGCTGCAGATCAGTTGACAGCTGTTTCTCTTGCTCCAAAAGTTTAATTAACTGCAAGTTCTTTTGTTTTTGATCTTCAAGTGAAAATTTTAAATCCTTCCATAAGAAAACAGAAGAAAAGAATTGATTAAAGCCATTTATTTTTACTTTCCATTATCTTCTACAAATTGCAAACACGCTACCTCTACACATGTTGCTTTTAACAGATTTCACTGTTCACAACAATGTGACAATACTCGGAATGCTGCAGTCACATCTGACATTAAAATACATTACAGATGTCCTGATTCTAAAATCAGATCTTCTCATAAAAGAAAAATATTTATAACACATACTTTTTAATGAGATGCAAGCAGCCATAGGTCTGAAGTTGAAGATAACGAGCTGCTTTTACTTTCTAAAACTGTGACAGTGATTTTGCAAGTTAAGATTTCGAGATGTAAATAAATCTATGCTGTTAAAGTGATTGGTTTTTTTGTCTTAATACTTGTAGAAGGATACCCGCTCTCTCTCTCGCTATATCAGATACTGCAAAGGTACCATGTCCTAAACTAAACTCCCTAGCTTGGTTTTCACGAGGTGAAACTGCTGACTATTAAAAAAAATTATTATTATTACTATCTTTCATGAGTTATGTTGCGGTGGAGGCTGGCTGTACCTATGTTAGCAGTGTCCTGTCCCCTTGAATGTCTGAGGGGTATTATACAAAATAGAATCTTTTCATCTTGGACCTGACAAGCACAGCTATAAAATTCCTGTTGATTCAAATGGAATTTGCCTTTTTCTCTCTTTGCCGCACAGCTTCTGTACATCTTTCCCCAGCTACAGATGATATAATACTGCTGTTGAAGACAGAACATGGAGCACACATTGGACAAAAAAAGTAAGCTGAGATGAAATGTTAACCAAAAGAACACTGGTGTGCTCCTTGATGTTCCAGACCATTTGGAATTACGAATACCTCAAGCTCTTCTTTTCCTCTTTCCTCACTGCGTTCCATTTTAGCTTTTTCTTTTTCCAAAGCCCACTGTAGCTCTCTGGATTTTTTCTGTTCACTGGCCATGGTATCCTTGAGAATATCTAGCTCAGCTGCTTTTTCTTTAACTTCAGTCCTTAAAAGAGAAATGGGAAACCTTTAGATTATGGCTGTAATGCTACCACAGTGGCATCAGTTACTTTATTCCATCTTGCACACTTAAAACACTGCTAGTGTAGGAGAGTAAGAGTGAAAAGTCTATTTAGAAAAACAAGTGTAACTCAAAAAACAATAAAAAAAAGTTGCATAGCTGAAAAATGACAAAAAGTATGTCCATCTTGCTGACTTTTGTAGCTGCCATGTTTCATTAATTGGTGTCTCAGAAATAGCTAGCGTTCAACTTAATCCAGTCACTGACCAAAATCTGAAGGAATGCAGGGGAGGTGTATCTTGCTGCCATGTGTCTCAAAGGAGATAATGAAAAAAATAAATCTTATCTTGGGGGAGGAAGGGAGAATAATAAAAAAAAAAATAATCCATGCCCTGAATTTTCCTTTTTTATGCAAATCAATTTTCCATCAATTTGCAAAAGAGTCTTGCTCCTGATGGTCTATAATGGCTATAAGGTAATCTATAAAGCAATACCAATTTAAACTCTTATCTTAATTTGTTATCTGTGAGCTGCACGTTAAGATACCATTCATGGGAACATCCATCTGGTAAAGGCATAAATAATAATGGCTTTCTTGAGTGCCAGGTATTTGGCCTGTTACCTATGCTGTTGAACATGCCAAAGCAACACTTAGAAGTTACAGAATTTCATACGGAAGTACTTGCAAAGTCATCTTAACTCTGCAACTTTTTCCTCCATGTTCAGTTTCAGAAGCAGAAAAACCTTTAATAAATACAGTATATTTATTAGCTTGTATACAGTAGTCTAATGTGTCAAAATTTAAAGAGACACTTGCTATTAATAAATCATTAAATCAAACTATGAATCAGATCTTCTTAATCTATAGAATTACATTTTCTGTCAAATGGAACGGAAGTCTATTTTTTGATAGATGTTTTACAGATGATTTACAAATTGCTTTTACAGAAGCATTTACATTTCATGAGATCAACTTCCTTAATGAAATCAGTATTATGATTGGAGACAACATAGGAAAGATCATCTTCACTGTCAACACAGAAAGGTTGGCACTGAAAGCCGCACCTGATGGTTTCTAGGTCCTTGAAGTGCTTGTGCTGTGCTTTAAGGGTTGTTTCAAGCTCCAATTTGGCTTGTGCCAGTTCATTCTTCAGCTCAGCACCCATCATTCTCTCTGAATTCAGCTGCTCCTGAAGCTCAGCTGCTCTGTCCTTCATACTCTGGAGCTCCACTTGCATCTCCAGTATCTGTGACTGCTTCTGCTGCATATTATACTCCAGCATTTCTAATGAAAGTACCATTAATATGGAAATTATTTGGTAAACAAACAACACTGTCTATTTGGGTAAAGTTTCCCCTAGCACAGAGAATGATCACAAGGCTCCCACTATGAGTGATATTTTAAAATAATATATTCTTTCAATGGAGGAGTGAAAGCAAACCCACTTATTTCATACTGGAATATCTTTCATACTTTCCAATAAGTCACTTCAACTCTTAAACTTCTTTAAAAGGCTACGTGCACAACCATATCAACACGTATCATTTGGATTACAACTAACATAACTCAAGTTGGGCGTCTATGTATACTTGCGACCAGATTTTTGTGACAAAACACTGACAGTGAGCATTTACTTAATTCTAAAGTATACCCGTTCTCTGAACTTCTTGTTGTTCGTTCCAAATGCTTCTTAGTTTACTTATTATGACTGACTATCCAACTTAGATAATTTCAAAGCTGTTGAACACTGAACCACTGAAGTGTTTACATGGAAAATAACCTTAGAATAGAAGCCCAATTTTTATAGCAATTGAAGTAACTTTGTATCACTTTCAATTTGATACAAGTCATAAGAACACAGACGGTACCTTAATTTTTGCAAAATCAGTCCAATGAGATTGAAAAAGATGAAAAGTATGCATGGTCAGAACATGCATATCAAAATTGGAGAGCAAAGGAGGCCAGTATTTTTTCACCTACAGTGTCACAAGCCTTGCCATAAAAGCATTTGGAAATAGACATATATTACCACAGAAGTCACCTTGGCTTTTTGAATCAATCTCTTGTTCTCTCTTTGGATTATTTTTCTTACTGTTCATCTGAGCATGTAATAATTGAATCTCCATCAGCAAACTTCTTCTGTCTGCACTTTGAAGACAGTCCATTGCTGCTCTCTGGTTAGTAGCCTATTAGCATTAGAAACATATTTAAAAGTAAACCTCCAGATTTTACTAGACTATTAATGGTGTGGATATTACAATTACTTATATATTCATAGCGCATATATATTCAAAACATTTTCAATTAAGTCATAATTAAGTCAATGTTATAGTATTGGGAAGAACTGCTTGTTATTTTTTTATTTCTCTACTAAGCATCAAAATTATAGAATCAAAAGAGCTATCCGTTTTCTGGCAAACTGTAATTTTCCTCACTAATCCTTCCATGTTGCCAAGGAGACAACTGACCTCTCTCTGTCCCATAGCAGCCTTATCACTTCCTCTTCTTACTTCAGATTTCTCTTAGACAGTGTAACATAATTCTAATTAACTTAATGAAATCAAGCTCAGGACAACTGTGTTTAATTCAAGTTGATCTCTGAAGGCTGTATTTTTTTCTATAGCTTGTGCACTCAAAAATCTTGTTCCCGCACCACATCAGTTTTCCTTTTTAAGACACCTTTTCTTGCAAGTCTTTGTTTTCACCCTTATGCTGTCAAAACTACTATTAATACATCTATTTTTAAATGGATTTACACATTAAAAATTAAACTCTAATGCAGACAATCACACTTTAACTAAAGTACGTTTTATATTACCTGCTCTTGTAGTCTGTGCTCTAACTGATTCATCAACGTCACTGCATCTCTTACGCCCAGTTCTGCGAGTTCGGTTTGAAACACAGCAAGAAGAACATTTTGTTCCCTCACAAAAAGCTGCTGAATAGCTTGCAGAAGTTCTCCTCGCCAGTCTGAGATGTCTTCAGGAGATTCAGTACTTGCATAAATCTACAGTGGTATAAAAACAATTTAAACAGCAGGATTCAAAGATTACATCAAGAATGGTCATTATCATTTTTTGTAAAGTGTACGTTTTCACTGGATATTCAGCTTTTCTTAATAGCTACATAACATTCATTCATACAAATGGATATATTTATTGTACACATTATGATTTCTTCTGCACGCACAAATGCTAAACTTTTATCTGTGTTTTAGATGGAAGCAATTTAGCTTCTTATAACTGAAAACGTAGCCCTGTGTAGTTATTATTTATGTTACTGTATCACACTATCCTTTTAATTTTTTACGATGTTACATGTATGTTCCTGGACTCTCACAGAGTTCTGTGGTAGTGTGCAAATATTGTGCATGAAGAAGCTTTAATTTTATAATGATATAAAATTAATCCCCCCATTTTGCATGCTGAAGTAAATGCAGCAATAATAGAAGCTACCTACATATATCCAAAATACTAATTGAGGTAATTAGACAGGCAAGTCCTAATAAGTTCTAACAGATTAATGATTAATATTGTGTTATATTTTAAACAATTTTTCCCCTCTTTTCTCTCACTACAGTATCTTTTTAATAGCATCCAAGTTCTACTACACCAATAAATAACATTTAAAAAATCTACTTTAACAGCTACTGGAAACATGCTTTCAAAATATAATTACTTTTAAAAGGTGAATCTATACAGTCAAAAGCTATCAATGCACAGAAGAACAAGTGCAAGCTGTAATTTAAGATATATTTATTACCAGAAAGTGCGACATGCAGTTTTATTGCATATTTCTGAAATATTTTGCTTTGCAGCAGTATATTTAAAGCATTTAAACCTGAATTGTGAATGCACCTTATAAGATTATCATGCTTTGTTTTTTATTTAGATAGAATCTTATATTATTTATACCTCAGCTTCTCTATGAAGTTGCAGTTTTGCAATCAGGTCTTTCAAAGATGAAATGGTGCTTAGAAAAGCTTTCCTTTCCTCAAGCCAAGACCCTGGCTCTTGCTTAAGAGGTGGCATCTCTCTTTCACCACATGGAAATTCAGTGAGAGACAGCACCTGTATGCCTTCGTGATGGACTGCTCTCAGCAAACCCTGCAATAAACACAAAAAGAAATCAGTAGTGCCAGTCCTAACAACAACAGCAACAACAACAATAATAATAATCTTATTTCATACATATTGGAATACTGGTACTTCTGAATTGATCAACATAAGGAAGCTATTTATGCATCCCCTTATCAAAGACCAAAGTGTCACCCAGTTCTGTATCTGCCAAACAGCAGAACTTATTAAAGAGATGTATTTTCCTTCAGTTTCAAATGAAAATTCCCAAAGTTCATCTGTCAAATCAACACTCAAATTTTAAAGTGGTTGCTGATGAAAACCAACATTTTAAAAACAAAGTCCTGGGAAACTTCCAGGTGAGCTTTGCAATTCACTTTTTGAAGTTACTATTAAGCTAGGGCTTTGTTGCAAAAGACTTGCTTTTTTTTTTTAAAATGTAATTAAAAGCATGATACCCTTACTGTTTATAATAAACACATTTGTTTACTGTCCTAATATAGATATAGTTATACACCCATAATAATATAATCTTCAAAATTGTGTAATATATGATCATTACATTATCACCAATACACAAAAACTATAATAAATTATTAACAATAGTGCTATTTCTCATAATCATAACTGAGAACAAGCCTACAGTTACAAAACTCATATTTAACTTAACATGCAAAAACGCACATAATTTATCAGAAGTATTTTAAAATTTATTAAAATACCCAACACTAAAGCTTATCTAAATGCCTCTCTTTTCACTAATCAAGCAGCAGCTAATCTAAGCTTTTGGTAGTATCACTCTTGTTCCATAATAAAAATGATCAGTTCTATTTTACCTTAATTTTTTTTGGAAGTAAATCTGTTGAAGTTTCACCTTCATCTATTCCTTCAGATATCGTGTCAGATCCCTGGGTCCGAGCAAGATGCATTCTTTGACTCCAGTCTGAACTGGAGTCTAAAATAAAAGGAGAGAGAAACATGAAAGCTGGATTGCTGTGAAACTTTGAAGAACGGGCATCAAAAAAATATTTCTTTCTGTTGTTGTAACCGGTGGTTGTATGTCACCAGAGTTGAGTCTAAGCCTAGAGACTACCTGTTTTATAGTTTTTCTTTTTCAGTTTCAAAGTAGAAACAGCAAAATAAAACTAAAACACCATGCAAACCCTTAAACTTAAAAATCCTAGTTTAGTTCTAAAAGAGAAACAACTGTCTACACAAACACTTCAACCAAATGACCCTTGCTTAATATGCTTAGCCTTTGCCTATGAAAACAATCATATTAATAATTTTTATTGCTCTTGTAGAAGTCAGTACCTGTCATCATCTCGCACTGCTAGGGAGATGTAGCTTTAAATTCTATCAAGAGATGAAGCAGCTGAGGTGAAAAGACAATGTAAAAAGAATACAGGAACTCCAGCGGGAAAAAAAAAATTAGCATCTGATGCCTCAACTCATCCCATCTCCACTCTAGTAATTTTCCTTCCATAGCAAATTAATAGACATGGCATACTCAGCACCTTTTCTTAGTGCAACAGCTTCTGCTGTGATCGGGGGAGTAGTTGTTTTTATTTCTCAGAACACAAACTCTTTAATGCTAAACAGTATTAAAAAAGCAGATTTAATTTATATTGCTGTTTGAAATCTATAAAAACAAGTTTCTTACCACTAGAACTTCCGTCTCTACCTTGATAGGGTGGAGAACGTGCTAATCCAGAAACTGGAATTCCCTATTATTTAGGAAAGAGAACAATCAAATCTTTAATCACCCCACACCCACTCACAACAAGGGAGCTAATTCTAAGGAGCAGGAAAAAATACGAGCAAAGTAATCAAAATGGAATGACAAAGATGGTGCTCAACAGGGTGATTCACACCTGTCCCTGGTTCACAGAGCAGGACAGGTCCCAGGCAGTAGCACAAGGGAGCATCTCGTACTTGAGCACGCTCCCAAGCTTTAGTTGCTGAGGAAGGGGTTCACAATCTCTCCCTAGGCCGTGGAAATATCAGAAAACTTAAAAGCTTTATACTGAACATATGGTGGTTCACACTTAACAGGCTTTAAAAGGGAATTTCTGTAGGAGGAGCAAAAGCACAAACCAAAGTGGTTCAATGAATGTGAAATAGGATACATACCTCTTTAGCTCGTAGAGTTTCTATGACTTCCTTTAAAGTATTACATTCTTCAGTCAATACTTGCACTGCAACAAACTTCTCTCTCTTTAACGCTTCAGATTCAGAGATATGCCTTGTCTCCATGTCCATGATTTCAGCAGCATGCAGTTCTTGCATTTGGTCAATTTTTTCAGTAAATTCTCTTATGATCTCTGCAATCTCTTCTGAAGAACATCCATTTTGCAAATCAATTTGGATTTCTGCATTTTTAACTAGGACTGGTGAAGTCTGGATACAGCTGTTGATTTCCACAGTCTTTTCTGTTTGTGATGATGAGCTTTTTCTAATCAGAGTAGACTCACTGGTTGATAAATCACACGATACTTCTGCATCCTTTTTGCTTTCAGTTTTTGACTTTTCCTTGTCTTTCCTCATGTAACTTGCAAGCCTCTCTTCTGCTTGAACCAGGTTCTCTTTGACCTTGCACAGGTCCTTCTGAAGATGCATCAGACTTGCATCTTTTACCTGTAAATATGGAGAATCTGGATTGCAGTCCTTCCAAATACTTAAAAAAGAAATCTAACCCCCAAACAATCCTCTACACCATTACAGCTCAGTTAGTCCTCTTTTAAAGCAGTTATGACACACAGTAACAAACATTATCTCCTAAGAAATACAGCTCTAGATCCACTGTTGCATTATAGTGGACTGTAAAACTACGTACTTTGGCAACAAATGAAGATGTGGTCTACAGCATCAGCTCTATTCCACTGACAATTGGTACTGAGTGACTGCTTTTCTTAGTGGCATTCTCCATACAAGATTAAAGAAAAACTAAAGCATGCACATTTGCACAATATATAATCACTTGCTTTAAATACATTATGGAACAATCTGGTTCTTACTGCTAGTTCTTGCTGAAGTTTTTCTGCCTTTTCTCTGTAACTGCTCAGTTCTTCCTTAGCAGCAGCTGCCTCTTCTTTAACTTTCTCTAGTTCGAGTTCCTTAATAAGCACAATTTCTTTTTGACTTTCCACGAGTTGTGATCCTACCTACATGGCGACACAAGATATGGAAAACAGTGAAGAATCTTACAAAGAATACAGTATTAGCAGCACTTCTCTCTTTCACACCAATTTACTAAAGTCACAAAAGAAAAGACCACAGGGGACAACAAGTGTATGTTATTTGGATCAACATAGCCTCCAAAAATTAAGACTGAAAGACAATTTTCCTAGATTAACTCCCACAAGCTGGCTAAGCATGGGAGGAAAGGCTGCCGTCTCACAGTTTACTGCAGGCAGAAATTGGCTGCACCATACAGAAAGCACAGGGAGGGAGGTTCAACAGAGAGTGGGAAACAAAGTCTGATAATATTACTGAATTGACAAGATATTTAGCACATTAATTCAAACTGCATCTGGACAAAAGGTCTTAGAACCTTTTCCACTGGGTTCCATAATGTCTCTGAACTTAAGAGTTTCAGCAATCAAGCCCATGTTTGGGCTATGAAGCATTTTGAAGGTTTTAAATTCAGATACAACATAACCAGTGGTGTATGGAAATCAGGACAAAAGTATAGTGGTAAAAACTACTGATGGGAAATACCTTTGGAATCAAGGCAAGAAAGCAAGCAAAAGTAAACCAAAATCAAAGCATACGTGAACGAACATCAACAAATCCCCCCATCAAGTGTACAGACAAATTGCTATCACTCCTTTATCATTCTAAACCCTCAGATCATTTTTATCATTTTAATTTTTATCTATCAACTGTGCCATGTGAAAGTGTAATTCACTCCATTCTGTCAGTTCAAAGGAAGAACAAGAAAGTATATTTTCAAAATTGAAAATCACCCTACATTCATGAAAAGGCGAGGTGTTTTTAATGCAAAATGGAAATGAATAGTGGAGTTCACCTAAAATAATGTCCTTCTCCAGAAATAATAGAACAATTAAGATCTACCCCACATAGCGCAATACTTCTATCACTAGTCTCATTAAGAAGTGTTTCATTCATTGTAGTTTAAACAAAATAACTGCTTTTAGTGAAAACAAGCCAAAAGTAAATTGGCATCTAATTACGTCTAATACCTGATGCATCTGTATTTCTTCTTGCTTAATGCATTTCTGAATCTCTCTTTTGTGTTTTTCTTGAACCACTTCTAATAATTGCTGAAGTTCTAAGAGCCTGTCTTCTTTCACTTTAGCTTCCTTTTGTGCAATTTTTACATTTTCTTTTTCTAGTTCCAAGTTACAATTTACTGTTGCCAGTTGGTCCTCCATCTCACTAAGCCTTTGTGTTAAGAGTGATATTTTTGATTCCATCTCATTTTCAGTTCTACTACTCAAACCCTCTGGTTGGGCACCCTTGCTTGCTTCCTCCACACATTCTGATGGTTCCTGAACTTCCTGCATGAATTTCCTTTGCTCTTGAACCGCATTTAGCTGAACCTGACTCACAAGAGCAGCAGCGACTTTCTCCACTAGTGCCTTTTCCAGTTCTAATATCTTCTTTCTAAGTGTTTCTCTTTCAGCTTTGCCTTGCTCTTTCAAGTCTTGTATTTCCTTGTAGGACCGGCGCAGTTCTGAATCTTTTTCCTTAACGCATGCATGAAGTTGCTGCAGTTGTACCTCCATCTTGCTGATGGTGACTCCTGTATTTTCATGTGGAGACCTACACTGGGTTTGATCTGGCAACTCTATCTTCTCACATGAGCCTTCATCCACTTTTTCAGTTTTCCCATTGCTCCCGTCTTGTGTTTTTTCCCTACCACCTTTCATCAGTGCACACTTATACTTCTCCGTTATTCTTTCATGCTCTTTTTTTAACATACTTATTTCTTGCTTTAGCTTGTTCATTTTTAAGTTCGTTTCCTCAAGCTCATTCTTTGTTCGAGATGCCTCTACATTCATGTCTTCTACTTGCTTCTCCAAAGCTGCTTTTTCTGCCAGAACTGTTTCAAGTGTGTGTTTCAGACTGTCAGCATCTTCCTGAAAAGCAGCAATGTCTGCAGGTACCTTTTGCTCAATATTTGCCAGCTCCTGCTGAAGCTTTTCGATTACATCATTCAACTGCTCTACTTCCTCATAATTTTTTTTCTTCACGCGTTCTTGATCACTTTTCAGACATTCTACCTGGGCTTCAAGCTCCCGTATATGCTCATTTTGCTCCTCAATAACCTGAAAAAAAAAAAATAGAACAAAAGTACTTCACAGCAGATAACTATTAAACCCTCAGATAATTTTTCTCCTAGACTTCACAGCAACAGTTTAATCACACATTGAAACATCTTGTAAAAGAAAGTATGTCTTCAGGGAACTTCTTAATGGACGTTTTAGAAGAATCAGGATATCTTCACATAGGAGTGAAAAAGTAGTCTGTGAACTTAATGAACTGCAAAATAGGTGTGAAAGTATTAAATGAAGTGAAAGCATTCATAATATTCACAGAGATATGAAACACTGAAGTGTAAGTGTTCACAATACTTTTTCCCACCAATTTGGCCTAAAGCTCTGTATTGTCCTTCTTATCAAAAATTAAAAGGGAAACAAGCGGAGTGCTCATATCTGTGCTGTTCAATACTCTTACGCAATCAAGGTTTAATATTTTATTTTTACTCAAGGAATTCCAAGGAACCAAGATTTATGAAACTTAAAACTTACAGATAAATTATCCTGCATTGCATTACATACTGAATTTCCTTTTTTAAAAAAAAAAAAAAAAAAGCAGCCACTGGATCCTCAAGCTTTTCATGTATAGGCCAGATATGTTCAGTTAGATAAGAGAGATACTGCGCTCTTTGTGCAAAAGCACTATTCATTGAGATGGTCAAATAGATTCATATACGACACAGCCAAGTGAGATGAATATGCACTTTAAATGCAAATAGACCTTTAATTAAACGTGTTGAAAAATGCCATTATGATACGCTTTTTAGTCTGAGACTAAAACACCTATCAGGTTACTCTGGCATTTCCTATCACAAACCTAAAAATATGTGTTTGCCTGTGTATGTGTGTGTGCGTACACTTATGCAGATGGGCACAAAACCACACAAGGCAAACAGTATCCATATTATCCGTTTGTGCTATAGTTTAAACAAAAGTAAAGAGAGATAAAGTTATAGAAGTATTTATTTTAAAATGTCTATGACTATCCAAACAAAATTCAAAAAGAGATTGGTGAAGACATCAATACAGTGAGAGTAATACTTTCCTAGATTAGTTCTAAAGACACTTAAAATTACAGGTTGTGTAAGGGGCTCAAAATCGCAATAAATTAATAAAGGATGTAACTAAGCAAATATGGGGGTGATGACTTCATGATGCAGAAAAAAGAAAAGCCATCTTATATCAGCTTCTAACAAGAAATAGCTGAGTAGACACAAAAAATGGAATGACTGGTGTTGATGAACACTAAGTTAAATAAATAAAAAAGCTTATCAAATGAATAATAAGACAAGTTATCAGAATCCAGAGTAAGTTGTATCAAATTCATTAAAAAAAATCCTGCCTCCTAAATTGCAGTGGGAGCAAATTCTCATTTGAATGTAGAAAAATGCCAAGTCCTTTACAAAGTCAAAATAAAGATAGACCAGACTCAAAGTAGTAAGCGTAAGAAAGAAAAAGTGGATATATTTTCTTAAAAGTAACGTCTGGAGATCTGAAATGAACGGTGCTTCTACACTGCAAATGAAAAAGGCAGGAGGAAATCTGTGAAGAATATGCAGAAAGGGATATTATAAAACAAAATCAGTTATGTTAACTAAAATAGCTAAAAGCTCTAGAAAGGCCTTTTAGAAATATGAAGAAGGGAAATAAAATGAGGAAGAGAAGGAAGATGACTAGATTTATTACTAAAATAGCTCCCTTTACCTTACAATACTTCATCAGGTTTAGTTAGTTAAATAGAATAATGAGATGACTTTGCAATAATTATAATATGTACAAGAATAAATGAAATGTGACTGTACAAATTAAAAGGGCTGCTTTGCCAACCAGGAACTGGTTTTTTTTTTAATATCCACAGAGATTAGAGGAAGCTCAAAAACACTAAAGAAAATGTGAATAAATCATTAGTTTTCAGAAGAAAAGAACAGTGATCCTGGTGACTGCTATCAAGTCAGCATAACAGCTTCTGTTCTTTGTAACATAATGGAGTGAAGGACTACATAAGGCAAATACAGAAATTAAAAGAAAAGCACTTAGAGGGATTAAAATGTCGACAGGATTAGGAAAGGGATCTCTACTAAGCAAACAGAGTAATTATTTAATGTCCTGGAAAACATAACTGAGAGGATGAAAATAAGAAAACTAAACCTCATATAACAGGAGAAGAACAAATCATTAAAATGAATTATACCTGAATACTGGTTATTTTTCTCAAGGCAAGTAAGGTAACCTTATTACTGTGGTCATTGTATAAAGCAGAACTGTTCTGGATTCTTGAAGCATGATCCTTCCTAAATCCAATTCACAGTTTTGTTATTATTCACTGAGGTTCATTATAACTAAATGCCACACATAAAAACGTCAAATTATCCATCTCAGTCAGACCTCTGTTTCAGGGGATTCAATATGTCCTAGTAGAATATTACCCGAAATGTTCAACCAGCTACTGAGGGGTAAACAGAACTTCTCATCTTACATTAATGAATAATATTTGTTTTGGGGACGAAGATTATGATTAATAAATTTTCATGTTTAAAATGTTCACAATGGAAAACTGTTGTTGAGAAGATCCAATTTTCTGAAAACTGAAAAGATCCGATTTTCTTTCTATAAAATATACAAGACCTGTGGTCTGTTTCTTCTGGCATTTATATCAATGCAAAATAAGCAGTATTTCTGTTGAAATCAAAACGTGTTATATTTGTATAAAATGGAAGTAAGTCAGAAGATGAGGTTCATTATCACAAGTACACATAAATGTAAAGTGACAGAAAGCTACAGGTGTTAAATCTCAGTGAAGAAGAGATGAATCTGCTGCTTTCCTTCTTGCTCTACATTTCTAATAACGCACAATGTTTTGTTTGCACATCCATCATGCTTCAAACTGGATTAAAGATGTTGCCAAAATCGGTATGATGACAAATTTACACAAGCTCATGGGGCACATGAGTTTGCTAAAAAAACTATAAAATCCAACGTGATCCAGAAGGTGTCACTGAAACGTAACACTGAACATAAGTCATCGTAGGGAAGATATTAGTACAAATGTTGAGACGGAATTCAGCTACTTACACACTATTAAATATTCAGAAGTATTAGAAGAATAAGGAATTAAGAAGAATTTAAGACAAAAAAATCAGACATAAGGCAGAATAATAAAAAGAAAGCAAGCAAAAGTATGCTTCGTAAAAAAAGACACAAAAGAGGGAAAACAGATTAGCGTTAAAGCATTGCTTCAAACTGAAGCATTGGCGTTTTTAAATTAAGGCAGCAATAGTGAACAAAGTAATTGCTGGAGGGACAGTGGGTTGTTTTGGTTTTTTTTTTTCTTTAAGCAGCTAGCAACACAAAGGAGGACTCTGAAAAAGATTTCAAAAGTATGTACTTTGTTGTCAGTTGTGACTTCAAGTTGCTGCTGCAGTTTTGCAATTTGTTCATGAAGACGATCTATTTCCTGCTCCTTTTCTTGCATGATGTGAGCGAGCCTCCCAGCCACTAAGTGATGGTCCTTTATGGTGGCCTCTTCAGACTTCTGGATCGCTAGTCCCAGTATTTCCATTTCATCCTACCAAAAAAAGCCCCAAACCACATTACAGCTGCACATAACATCTTCTGCATATTCTTGTATGAGTATTTAAGGCATAGGAATTAAAATAAACAAATTACATGGAATGAGAAGTAATTATATGAGCTTTTAGTATTTTGCAAGTTGAACGGTTGAATGCTTGAGAAAGAAAAAGAATTTGGCATCTTGGCTTTTTCCAAGAATTTATTTCTGTGGAGGAGGGAGAATAAAGTTCTAGGCTTCTTTGTTACGCAATTACCTTAAATAATTTGTTCTCTTGTTCAAGTTCTTGCAACTGTGTAGTGGACTCCTTTTGCTGAATTTCCAGTTGCATGTGCAATTGCTGAACTTCTTCATTTTTATTTTCTAGCTCCTCTCGAAACTGCTCCAGTTGTTCCTCAAGGTTTGTGACCTATGTTTCCAAAACAAATGGTGGAAAAGGAATAAAAAGCCATACCAAAAATTAAGTGTCGTGATTTTCAAGAGTAATGCCTACAATAAACTGTTTTGCTATGCACAAACAAAAGAACGGGTACTCAGTGACATTCTGAATCCTTAAATTGAATGGAATTTTAAAACCCACTAAAAATCAGCTGAAATCACTATGAAGTTTTTCTTAATTAGGCTGAATTTTTATTCCAGAATCAAAATGACTGTTTTAAGTCATAAGCATTAACACAGACATTAAGAACAATTACCACGGCTCACAAGAGAACTTTAAAGTAATTCGGACTGCTGTCTCTCTGATCTGTTAAAAATTTTTATCCGTATAGTTCACGAAACTCAACAGAAAGCAAAAACTGACAAACGAAAATACAAGTGAAAACATGGAAAATCCAACAGCTATTTCACCTCCTTTTCCTTTCTGTCCACAGCTTCTCGTTCGGCTTGCAGTTGTATTTCAAGAGGTAATTCCCCCTTTACTATGATGGTGCCAAATTGTTTCCTTTCCTCCACCTTTAAATATACATTATAAATTAGTAACTTAATTTGCTTAATAAGAAACAAATAAAAGATATACAGTTTTGTTCTCAAGAAAATAAGAAAGTAATAAATACACAATAATTTTAGATCAGGCCATACCTTTTGCAAGTTGTCTGCACTAATGATTAAGGCTTGTTCCAGTTCTCTTATCCTGCATTCTAGTTTCTCAATTTCTTCATTCCGTTCTTGTATATCTCTCTGAAGTTGCTCCTTAGCGAGCAAAAGCTCACTGCATTTGTCTGTTTTTTCTTTTAGATGATTTGTTAACTGTTCAACCTGGTGACAATACAAGCAGGAAGATAAATATACTGTACTGAGATTGGAAGGGTTTGCTAGCAATAGCAACAGCACTCATTTTTGACAGAGAAAAAATATCCCTCTTTTTTTTTTTCTCATAACGAAACTCCTACTCTTTAGGTGAAACAGAATGTGAAGTTAGAATGCTGTAGTGCTACATCCAACAAACACAAACAGCATTTTTTAGAAGTGATACGTTCTGTGCTGTATCATTTACTCTCTAGAACTAACCTTGTCCTTCTGAAGCATTCAGACTTTCTAGTCAGTTGAAAGCAAGCAGCACGGCATCCCTATGCAGCCAACTAAAAAAACACCTTTAACACCTACGGGTGGAATGTCTTGACCTTAGGTCAAGATGCTCTTTGCACCTTTGAGGTTCTAAAAATCCATGATAAAATTATTCAAAATAAGGAGTTGTTTAGTGACAGACATTCTAAAACTCTCCGAGTCTTTAACATTGAAGAGAATTGCTATACTTCCAATATCGAGAAACAGCAAGTTTTGTTTTCTTCCGGGGTTTGTTAAATGGGACGAAACAGAAGTGATGGATGACATAATTTCACTTTCTGTAGAGGACAAAGCAACCAAATAAAGCATTCTGAATCTCAGTAGTTCAGATGTTTGCAGCTCAGAAACAATGTGTTAGAAGAGTAACTGAAGTAGTGAGATAGGAATGATCCCAGATCTAGCAGTATTTCAGAAATGATTAATCAAAATTACAGATAAGAAAATGTGTCACAAATCCATCGTACTAGGCCTGATGCACAGATAAGACCTGAGTTATACTAAGCAATCGAGCAAGAGACATGGAAAGTAATGTTTGTCCCACTCAAGAAACTGATTTCAGTATTTACAATTAGGAAGTTACGATGTAGCCAAAAGGTAGAAGACTCAAAGCATTTCAATAGATAGGAGAGAAGACGACCAGAACATAAAGCTGACAGGATGGTATTACTGACGTTATCCATCCATGAGCAACATCAAAGTCTGAAGTGACCACAGAAAAGTCCTGAGAGAGAAATGGAAAAAGAAAAATCAAGTCTAGAGCACAGACTCTTTATGACAACCCTCCCTAGAATAAGTTGACAGAGGAAGTTGAAATAACAATAAAAAAAGAAATGAAGTTATCAACAGAAAATGCTCACAGCATTCAGGCAAAGCAGAAGGGCATTTCAAAACCCGAGCAACTATGAAAAAGTAAAGCAGCTCTCTCAGAAAAGCACGAGAAATGATGATAAAATGTATACTTATGAAATACGCCAAGTGATATTGGGACACCAAAATATACCATATAGGAAGGCTAGGTGGCTCATTTGATAGAAATTCGATGTAAATCTAATACAGTACCGAGAATTCTATCTGTAAATGGATAATATTCGACACCACTCAGCTCTAAAATTGCCGCTGCGCCTGCGGTGCTCCTAGATTCTATCTTCCCGCCTGTTAAAAATCCTACTTTAAAAGCATCTAGTACAAACCTTAAAATTTTCATCACCGTTACAGCCATCTTTCACCTTAAAGCATGCTTTACATTTCTACTGCGTCCTATAATTCAGGACGATTTCCACAAATCGTTTCTGTGCAGAAAAACAAGCCTCGTTTTATTATGCAATCAAATTTGAAATTTTTTTTTCCTCGGGAGAAGTTTTGTCTTTTTAACTGTGAGAATTTTAACTAGGAATTCACACGCTACCCATGCCTCAAATTATGAGGAGACACGTCACAAAACGAACACAAAACGAACACAAAACAAACACCCTGGATTCAGGAAAACTAATTGTGCTAAAAAGCCTCCCCCCTCTGTGGAACGTGTCCATAGCTCCACAGGAGCGGGCACCCGCTTTGCCACAGAAGCAGACGCAGAATTGCTCCACGCGTGTCAGTTAACACACATTCAGCTAATGGCCCACCACTCCTTGTACGCAGAGGCTGATGACGGCCAGGTCGCCCGGTACGGGCTGAATACTTTGCAGGATTTGTCACAAACCTTCTTAGTAAAATATATTTTAAAACCCCAGGAAACACACCCCTACCTCTAAGTCCATAAATATTTTGACAACTTACATTTCACGTCTATCCATGTATGTCCCATTACTATCTCTGGTCATAGACTATCTAATATAGAATACTAAACGTTGCTAATCTTTAAGAACCGAACGACAGCAACTGAACTGAACTGAACTGAAAGGAAGAGCTTTTCTTTGAAAATCGCAGTGCGACCTGAGAAGAAGCTGAAGACTGAAAATCGGGCAAGAGAATCACGCAAAAATATCAGCCTTGCTCTAAAAGCAAGACAGGAGAAAACCCACCAAAAAATAAAATGCAATTTAATTGACCCAAAGGTCACCAAACAAAACAGGCAAAAAGCTTCACAATACACAGCGTTTGCACCGCTGTCGCTTTTCTGGCTTTTGCTGGGCCTAAGAGGTTGCTGTGACTTCCTCGAGCTGCCCTTCTGCGGTCACCAGATTGTTTCAGGGGAGACAGACGTCTCCCGGGGAGGCGCACGCAGAGAGCGCCGCTACGTCTCGGCTGTGACCCCTTGGTCACTGCGTTCCTGCGGTGCCCGTACCCGTGCTACCAACAGGATGTCACAAAAGGACGCAAGAGCAGGGGGAATCGCTACAGGAGTCCTGAATGTTTCCACGGGCTTTTGAAAACCCCATTTTCTAAATTAAGTTACGCGGGAGAGTCTTTTTGAAAGTTACGAAGCTTTGGTGTGTCTGCTACTAAAAACATCCAACCGACCGACTCAAAAAACACCCAGAACACACTTTCCCCACGTTCCCCCGACACCGTAGCCTTCATCTCGGGGGATTTCCTTTCCTGCCTTGCGAACGGATGCAGGTTAGGGACACCATAAAACAGCTTCCCTAGGGTATCCGAACGGCTGTCAGCGTACCATTTAGATCCCTTGAGTATAAGCAATAGCGCGCGTTACCTCTCCGGTTTGATGCTCGCTGACGGGCTGAATCCTTTGTGGAATCTTAAGCTGTTGTTCCAGCTTCTGTATCTCTTGCTGGAAAACGTCTCTCTCGTGCTCTCGGTCAATTGCTTGCTCCTGAAAGTGAAGAAATAGTGTGGATGCACCATTTAGTGTAAAAACTGTCTAAATTAAGGACATTACAACTTCTTACTTCTTTTAATGTGAGGCTGGTAACGGTATGTCAGTATTTTTAAGGTGGCAGAACCTCTCGCGACTTCCATTAACAAAAACTACTCTCACCATTCGGGGCAACAAATCTCACATTTTTGAATAAAAAATGAGGACGGCACTGATACAGCCAGTATTATTTCACAAAAAGGACAGTTTTGTCTCTTCTGTTCAAAGTACAGCATACAAATAGCAATAGGCCAGTATTTTATGGTTTTCTTTCCTCGTGTTCATCTTTGATATATGTAGCATAAATAGAAATTAATAATAGAAATTATCTTTGTGTTAATATTGATGATGAGCCAACAGAAAAAAAAAAATCATAAATTTTGCATTTCAGTTTTACTTTTGACCAGTTTCAGTTGTTATATCCCACTCTGATATTTGGGGAATACATCTTTATACTGGAAATAAGGCACAACCATTAGCATCCAGTGAAACGTCACCTTTAAATGTCACTTTGCTAAACAGACAAACCTTATCAGATGCATTGAAATAAACTAGCTGAAGTAGCTGATGCACAGAGGAATGCTCTGTCTAGCAGCAAAAGGTCTTGCAAAAATTTAGGAAACCAGAATAAAGCTTCAACATTTACAAGTTGCAGATTTGAAAACCTCACCTGCTGTTTCAAGGAATCGGCAGAGTTCTAATGCTGCTGCTACAAACAGCTCATCTCAGCAGTCTGTAACTCTCCAATTCGTGCTACTGATAGTCCCAAACCATAATGCATTTATGACTATGGGACTTGTAATAGGAATTTTTACTTCTGAACCTTGTCCTATTATGACACACTAGTTTCAGTGAGAAAGAGAACGTTACTGCAGAAAATTAAATAAAGCAAATCCTCTTGTGCCAAGAAGTATCTGAAAGATCTCTCCTTTAATACTGGATAGTAATAGATTATGTGGAGAAGGTGCCACAGGGTGTTATATTTTTTATGTAGAAAAAATTATTGTACCCTACTGCTGTCAGCTAGAGACTTAAATAAGAAGGCACAGAAATAATAGTTTTCTCTCAACAGCGGCATAGGACGTTTATTAGGAATAAAATGGGAAAAAGAGGAGGCAAGGAAGATGGTGTTTGATGAAAATGGGGTAGAGTCTGAAACAAAATCACAGAGACAGCCTGAGACAGGAAGAATTTGGGTACAACAGAGGCAGCTGCCACTGCGAATGGGGACAAATACACAAATAATATAACTGGCTTGAAGGTGTATCTGGAGGTAGACTTTTGGATACTATGAAGGAAGTTATAAAAGAAACTTAAGAGAAATTATGCTTTCTATTTCCAAGTACAAATAAAGCTGACTACTTAACTCCAACAGGCTTTATTGAAAAACATGGAAATTCCACAAACTGTTAAAAATGAAGGTCACAAAAATTTATATTTCCTCATTAGTTTTAGAAGTTTCCCATTATTTTAAACATTTAAGAAGCCTACTAAGTTATACTTAGAAATACAGGGCAATTAAATTCTTGGGCTGGAACCTATAGCACTGTTACTGTTGCATGTTTCTTTATGTTTGCTCAAAATCTGAAAAAACCTAGCACTTCATGCTGAACCAAACCTCAGCAGAGATGCCCATCCACCTTCATGAAACCGGCCTTTAACCATACTTACATCTAGAAATTTTCTTGTCTTTTCAAGTTGCTTCTCCAAAGCCTGGTTTTGCTGCCTTATGTCCATTAGTTCTGCATTTTTCTCTTGCTCTAGCTCTATGAAACGGTTGACCTGTTCCTCCAAGTCTATTTCCAAGACTTTCACTTGCTTCTGAAGGTCATCATACTCTTTTTCAGCTTGACGCTGTACTTCAATTTTTTCTTTCATTAGCTTTTCTGTTTCCTCCAGCAATTCTGGTTATAATAAAAGCATCACACGCTACTTTTAGACAGGAATAGTTAGTAGTATTATGAAGCAAAACCACTCCCCAAGGTATCCATGCTGTACTCTGCAGAAGGATGTGAACTGGTTTGGGTTTCTACTATTTTTCTTTTTTTGAAAATGTATTTTCTCCTGAGAAATAATCAAGATTACCACTAAAACAAATTCATATTAAAATTACTATCCTTTAGTTAGTCTTCAGAGGACTGATAGTGAAGTTGTATCAGACCACTTCCCTGTTTAAGTTTCATATAAATCAAAAGGTCTTTGTATAATTGAATAGAAAAGCAAATGCATGGGTTCAAACTATGGCTAGAGTCAGAAAGTCAACCTAAACCCGAGATTAACAATGAAGTACAGAAAACCCAACCCTCTTCTCATCCCCAGTGTCAGTAAAATCAATCCACTCCCAGTCTTCATCGTGTGTGATACATACAAATAATTTGAAGGAAATATTGAAAGACTTAGCGAGGTTGCCAGGCAGACAGAGAGGGAAATTACTGACCTGTAACTGGAGCTTTGTAAAATCAGTGTCTGCATGGATTCCCAATTTTGAGTCCTCATGAAAAGGCTGGCAAGCATATATAGTAAAGCCCCAAACCACCCTATTAAGACTCTTAAGCCACAGCCCATTGAAGTACATATTAACTAACTGTACAAATCCCTTGAGGTAAAATCCAAACTGTAAAGTGCAATTACATTTGGAGAATCTTTAAAACATGATTGATATTTAGACAAAAACAGTAAAATTTACTTTCACTACAGAAGAAAGATCCTTTAGGCACCATCATCTTACATCATATTTAACGAATTCTCATTTCTAGGTAACCATTGTATATCAATATAATACAGTGTTTAGTTATCATAGTGAATGACTCAGCTGTATTTGGAAATAAAAAGAAAATAAAGGCTACAAAAATATCCCACCAATACCATCTAAGTATCTGTAATTCATAGGTGAATAAGATGATGGTTATTCATGAATTTGCTTATTATGCTTAGAAACGATAAGAAATGTTATTAGCAAAATGTAAAACTGAGTATGAAATACAACATCAAAGCTGCAGGCCAGTAAGAATTACAAGTAATGTCAGTAAGCCAAAAGCCCAATAATCCTGATTAACAATGTCAGTATGTGAGTCTTCCACCCAGTTACAGATCGGCCATGCAACATACAAACACACCTGCTTGGGAAGCTGCATCGACTGCAGCATCTACTAGGCCTAGGAGAATAGAGAGAGAGAAAACAAAAAAAGAAGCAAAGTAATTTACATGCCAGCTCTAGTTTTCTTGTGGTGCAACAATGTAAGAGAGAATGAAGCCAAAGATAGATATGGCATTTAATGACAAAGTTGTTGAGATAACTTAGGGAATGTGGTAAGTTATTCTGGTATGCGTGATATAAGTACCGACTTAATAGAATTGTTTATCCTTACAGTTGTTATACATGAAAATAACTTTAAAATATTTAGAAACCTGAAGCACGTAACAAATAACTAAACTGGAGAAGGATCATCTTTACTAAAAAGTAGGAAGCAACAGATTGTTCTTAAAATTTCATAGTTACACAAAGCAGATGCAGGAAATTGCAAATACACACCAAGATGTGTAACTTATAAAAACAGCAGTGTTATAAATTGCCACAAACTTTTAGAAATGAAATAAAATGCTAATTTCATTCTGCTGTTTACAATATAAGCACTGCAGTCTTTGAAAGATCAGTACCTCTTAAACACCACTGCTCTAATTTTCTTCCCCTCTCCAACATAAAATATTAAGTTACTAGTTCAAGGAAGAATTTAAAGATGCATTTACATCTCTGTCATTTTTTGCTTATATGTCAAGAAAACTTATTGAGTTAACATTAGGTATCAGGTATTAAAATATCACATTTTCATTAATGATTATCACATTTTTATTAATGATTACAAAGGGGAGGGGGAGGAAGCCTTCATCGAGATTACTTATTATGTTATTTGAAAGTAAGAAAATCTTATAGAAAGATTGTGAGGAATACATACGCTGCTCAACTGGCCCCGCATCTGCTCTCATGGCATCCTTCTGTCTGGAGAGTAACTCCTTTTCTTCCTGGATCTGCTGCTGTTCAGCCTCTAACTCCTGCAATTTGTTACCTGTACACAGTAGTTCTTGCTCAAGATGGTCAATTACATCTATTTTTTCCTGGAGTTGTTTTTCCAGAAACGCTTTTTCATCTGCATAACCATCAATAAGGCCTGGAAAACATCGATTTTGGGGCAGATTTAATAGACAATAAAGAACAATTTGAACTTTTATCATGGTGAAGTCACTATAGTATTCTCATGTGAATGCACATGCATGTCAGATACTCAGTATCTGACAACTTCTACTCCTGTTCTTGCTTTTCTTCCATGATGAAGAAACTCTAGGAAAGACAGTACAAGACCAAATATAGCTCTTAATTTTTTCCTCAGCGCAAGACCTCTGGAGCAAACAGGAACTCCAAAACCAAGGAAAAATAAGTGTGTAATAAACACAGGGCAAATAAGAAACTTCAAATAAATTCCTTATACAGGAACAGACGATCAGATTTTTGAACTAATTCAGGTGCCAGGTGCCATTTTAGGTGCCTCAAGACATTCACCTGACCTCAAACCACAGTTTCTGTAAGATCCTGGGTCTCCTGTAGGTCAGGTATCATACAGATCCCTCCAACACCAGAAGACACCAAAACTGGCCATAGGCATCCACGTTTAGCACCTGAATCACTCCCAAAAGTCCTGTTAACAGTTGACATATAAGAAATTATTTAATTTCTTTACTAGTAATGTGCAATTTTTAAAATAGCACAGACAAATTAACGATCTTTTTAGCAGAGAATTTCAGACACTACCCTGAGAGTATGTCTTGTATGTTTTTAAAAATTGCTTCACAGTCGAAGTAGTTTATCTAAGGATCTGAGGGGGAGCTCTATTTTAGCTGTACGAATGGTATTACGGCTGTAAGAAATGGCACCATCTTGCAATGAGGCAGAAGTGAGCACAAAGCTAAAAACTTAGGAAAAACCAGAGAATTTCCTTGAGGGCTGCACAGACTAAACTGAGATCCTGTAACGGCACTGGCTTCAGAAGATCCACGTCACTCCCTTCAGAAACACCCGTCCACAGAACACAAAAGGCATTTTTACTGAGTAACAGAAGGTACTAAGCAGGACCCCAGATTCCCACGGTGAGGTGTGTTCTGTCATGTCCGAGACCGATGGTTCCAAACGATGTCTAAACTTTCTATTGGACACACACACCTCTCTCACACGTTTCTTCTTACTAAACCCACAGAATCAAAGTAGAACTTTTTCAATATCCAACTATTTTCAATATGAAAGTACTTTATCAGTATAAATCTATACTCTTGAGGCAGTATTAATATGGATTTTACTCTGGCTTGACAATATAGGAAAACTAAAGATATTTACATTTGTTAGCAATGTAGACAAAGTAAAACCTCTGTGAGCACTTAGTTTCATATCAGAGGAAAGCTATCAAGAAGGAAATTAACAGTGGTCTTTGCATACACAGTCTGAGAAGCACAAGTCTGGTCCTCATACATATCAATCATGCACTGCTGACGAAGGTTTTTTCCAGACTTTCCCCAGAAAACACAGCTGCATAGAGGGACTGGCTGTTGAAACAAAAAGTGCTGAACTAGAAACATTAACGGCATTTGAAAAATTTGAGACAATACAAATTCTAGTGGTTATTCCCACTGTATCAGATGTTGTTAACAACGAGGCCTTAACAGATTGGAAGTTGAGAGGGCATTCTCAGATTGAATGGAGTGCACAGCCCCACCAAAAAATGAATTTTTTTTTTGAAAATGTCTCAGCCGCAGCAATTTTCGTGATAAGAAAGAAATGATCAAAAATGACACATTTTATCTCAAGAAAAGACAGAGTACCATCAGATGTATAATGAACCAAGACATTGCTCTGCATACCTCTCTAAGGAATTTGATAAGAGAATGCAGTTTGGCTTTGTCAGAGTATGCTCACAACTCAGTTCAATAAGCAGAAGAAATTAAGTAAAGGAATTCTACAGCATTTTTCTTTTGGTATATCAACACCAAAAAAAAAGAGGTGCCTGTCATTTAGAAATGCATTAATTTCAGGAGTTGACAGAAAAAAAAGGATGATAAAAAGATTTAATAAATTCAGGGAAACCTGAATTTAAGGGACCTACGGAGTCCCTTCTGTAGGGAGGATAACTATCTGGTAACTTCTGGATACCTATCCAGAAGGCTGATAACATTCTAAAATTTGCAAAGAAATTGATCTAATATGCAATTTCTTTTCCCAATTAATAGGCAAGTGAGTGCAAAGTTCAACAACTCATCAAAAAAGCTACTCACCTTCAGCTTTACTAAGCTCCAAAGCCAACTGCTCTCTGGCTTTGGTTTCTTCATTAAGACGTTCTTGTAATTCTTCCTGATACTTGACAAATTCTGTGGCCTCTTGTTGCTTTTTGAAGGACTCTCGCATGAGCTCTGTTTGAGTAATTTTAGCATGTTCAAGCTACCGTAGGAAAAAATTACAGAAGTTAGATAAACCAAAGGTTTTCTGATAAATAACTGTTCTATCATTCCTATTTAATTACAGTTGCTTTACAGTGTGATGAGAAGTCTCACATAACTTCACTGAACATTCGGTAAGATCTTTACTGAACAAACATTCGCAGACTGCAATAGGAAGACCGACTCGGTACAAAAACTCTAAGCAAACAGGCTTTGTCAGTTTAGCGAACTCAATGAGCCACCTGGCTAAATCCGTCTCCTTGTTCCGGTAATTCCTAGTTTATGAGTTTACACTAGATTCACCTTTATTTACATATGAGTTTTGTACTAAATACAAGTAAGCTATCAGCCACCATATGCCATTGAATGGCTAAAAAACATTGCATAAAACTGGCAGAAGCTTTTATATAAGCTGACACAAGTGGTGCTTCATCTCTTTTTCTCCCTAAGATGAAGATAACTGATAACACCAAGAAAATGTGAATTTTGAATATACTGCACTTTTCCACAATGCTTCTTCCAGCTGTGTCCACCTAACAGAATTATCGAGGATTTTTTAAATGCATCTCTGCTTATCTGATGGGTTAATATTTAATGTGTACTACCACAGATGTAGTGCAATCTCATTACATCACTAACTACTGGAAAACCAGGACTGAAATGCATAAAGTTGTATACTTACTGACAAGTTTAGACATACCCAAAGTGATAATTTCAAAAAGGATTAAAATGAGAACCAGAAAAGCAAAACAGTAAAGAAGGGACATTACTCTAATGTTAGAATTTTTGATTACACAAAACGTTCATCTAAGATAACAGCAAACTGGAGTCGATTACCAAGAAGATCTCTATTTCTCAACTGCTAACATTTACAGCCTACATCCAACTCTTTGAGGGACACAAACAAATTATCAGAGCTGAACCAGGCTTGAGTACTTCGAGTGGCCTGTATTCAAAATAATTATTTTGAATAAGCACAACATCAGAAAATGAAATAACACGTATTTCCTGCTCCTCTTTCTTTTTTTGTTTTCTTTTCCTTTTTCATACTATGGATATACCATAACAACTATGGTTATTTTCATACTATGGATATTGTAAGATAGTGACATCTGTGGCTTTGCTACAGTTTCTATAAACATATTCTTTCTCTTAATTTCTTCAAAAATGAAAGCTTTCTTACGCTCTCCAACTAAGTTCGTGAGTATGACTAGCTTGCTTTAAATCTCAGAAAAATGGGTAAGGAACATTTCATAGAACATTGCACACAAAATTATCCACTTATAAATAAAATTACACTTTGAAAAGAATGTCTGAATAATCAATACATTCTCTTTTATAATACACTGAATTTAAATACTTGATTTCTTTTCTACAGTTTTTAGATAGACATCATTAATGTGAACTATTTATTCTGACAGGAGTTAAAGGAAAGTATAAATACTGCAGATGAGCATCTGCACTGGTTTGAGATATTTTAAAAATCACAGAGCATTCTTACTTTATTCTTACATTTTGAAGTGCTTAATGAAAGACCTGTCTCAGGTAAGAAGGAAACATAGGAAAGGTTTACTGTATACAGACAATCATAATGGCACCAAATGCATCAAATACTCAAACTAAAACTCAGAATAAAAACTATTCTCCAGCTTTAAGTAATAGCAACTCATGGTATTATTAAAAATATGACAGGGCCAAAGCAAAAAAGCAGCACAAACATGAATGTGAATTTTCAAGAACAAAAATTTCTTCATGGGATCACTGGAAGCCATTAGCAAGCTTGTGCTAGTTAATGGTCCCAGTCAGTGCATGAAAGCTATAAAGGAACAATTTTAACTGACTGCAGCCCCCTTCCTTCCGCCCCCCCCCCCCCCCCGCAGCGTAAATCATTCACAGCGAGAAAAAAGTAATAAGTAAAATGGAAGTGCTTTAAAAAGAGATCTCAAATCTCTGCAACTGAATATATTTCTGTGTCTGCTAAATTTCTTTTGTTAGAAAGGAAGAGAGAGACCTGTATAATTAAAGCTTTTTCAGTGCCCATTAAAAACTGTCTAGGAAAAAAGCCTGTCAGCAATACATAATAACTTCAACAAGAGAACAAAGTTTATATAATTTTTCACTGCATACTCTTCTATTTAAGCTGGTTTAAAATACAATTTCTTTATAAACTTTTATACTTACTGAATAGGGAGGTGTAGGCAAGGAGATTTTAGAGACAACTTTTAAAATGTGCCCATTTTTTTTGTGGCTGAAGTGAAAAATTGAAGTATTTATAACTACAGAATTATTCTCATCCAGGTGTTCAGTGAAAGGAAAAGGATATGGTAAAGGCACACGAGATTCAACCTCATACGTGTCTTCTTCTTGGCCTTCAGTCCACAAAGCATTAAAGAGATTAGATGCCCAGTAGGTGCGGTAAGAATCCATTCCAAAAAATATCGGTACTGCTGTCTTCTCAACCGTCACGTGGGTATTTTGCACTAGCTAGGCCGGTTTTAGAAATTCCTAACAGGAATTTGTAACAGAACATGTACATTTAACAGTCTGAAGACACGTGTCAGCACTGGCGGTGAGAAACCTACTTGGAATCAGCAGGAAGCCTCAAATCACATTCTCAAGCAGAGTAATTCTGGAGCAGATTAATCCAAAACAGAGAGATGTAAGAAAACTTCATATGGTGACTCCTAAAAAGTCCTTCTTAGAGAAGTTTCACATGAAAAAGTAACAGAAATCTTCCAATAGCAGCTGCAGGTAACTTCCAAGACAAGGAAGCATAACTTTAACTGCACAGGTACGCTGCAGCAGAACAGAAACTAAAAATGATTTTCCATCTCCACTACGGCAAATGAAAGAGAAATACAGGTATGTCATTATGTGCGTTCATTCTTGTTCTTGGAGTTAATTCAACAGGAAGAACTTTCTCAAACTCTGCTAGTTGAAAGGCTTCCTGTTAGTATCTCCCAACCGAAAGAGTTCAGGGGAGTGGCCTGATTTATTTACCATAACACAAGCAGGTGGAATTTGAATTAATACACCCACTATATGCCTCGCCTGAAAGGACTCAAACTGCACTTCAGGTCTGTAGGTGTGTGTTCAGGCAGGTCTCAGATAGTTACTTTGAAGATTTTGCCAGGTTTCTCTCACTCTTTTAAGTCTGTTTTAAGAGATGGGTACATGTCTGTATGCACAACACAGCTGATTAAGAGGAAAGGTTAAAATCTTTTCTGCCTGTAATTATTTTTAGATAATAAAATATTGCAGAGTAGAAAAAATATTCAGGTTTTGAATATTTAAAAATAATTGTCAAGTCATCTACTTCGTATATACAGGAACTGTATATAATCCAATAAGCACATAACAGACATTGCAAACCAGACAAGCTTGAACACTTGCAAAGTACCTCTATGGAACAGCCAGAAAAGATGTCAATATTTATACTTAATACAGTGAGAAAATGTGTAAACAGATTAACATTTTATTAACTTAAAAATAACAAAAAAAAAACCCCTAGTCATGAACATCAGGAATAAATTCATATTTGTATAATCTGTATTAATGAAAAAAACGTGTGTGGATGTGTTTGAGCCAAAGCATAACTCTCTTGCTGGTATTAGCAAGGTCTCAGCCACAAAGCTATGAAAGGAAAATACTTTCTTGATCAAATGACAATAAGTAAAAATAAGCTGCTTAGAATACGCTGAGTACTTTCACAGGTATCATGAAAAGTAAACAGTTACTGCAAAAATATTAGTCACAAAGGTAATTTTAATTTAGGGCCATGTATAAAACTATTGCCTTTAAACATCAGCAGTGAAATGTTCAGAAAAAAACACCAGGTGGAATAAATAATTGACAATACTTCTATAATCGCAGCATGAATTCTTAATTACTGTAAAACTTTGAGGTTGTTTTTCTTTGTATCATCAGGTCTTCAAATGCAAGATTTCCTATAAATGCCTAACTATATATATATTTTTTAAGACCCCATGTATTGGGGTATCTGTGTATCCTTTTATGTTATTATGTAATTAAGCTGAAAAAAGACCTCAAAGAGCCAAACATCTCTTTTTAATTGAACTGATGCGCAAATAGAAGAGAGCTGTTGCAGAGTGAGTTTTCTAATAAACACAACTGATCACAGAACTGATTTACAACATCCACGAGACTACCTGCTTTAGTAAGCCAGAGGGGAGGTTCACTGAATTTCTGTTTACATTACTTTTAACTTCACTAAGTCACAAACTAGCCTTTTATCTTTTTTTAAAAAAAAAAAAAAAGTATCACTTCGCTTTTGAAGTATTTTGCAAAAGCAACGAATACTTAAACGTTTAAAATTTTTAGTGTTAGACAGCCGAATTTTCATATTACTTTTATCATCACAGATTTTTTTCTCATTTCCAGTCGTTATGTTTTACACATTTTATACCTAGAGACAAGAAAGTAATGACTTTTTAAGTAGTATCATTACTCGATTGACTAACACATGGGTCTGTAGCATAAAACACACTGTATCCTTTGAACTCTAGCCTCAAACAGATTAAAGAGCTGACTCTGAGTCCTTCCTGAGCGCTTAAAAAGTTACAGTGAGAGTACTTACTTCGCACCTTCAAACTGAGACGTACTAAATCTAAAGGCAAATAATCTAAAAGTGAAGTGCACGCTATAATCAGTGTGATTTCAACTGGCTGAGCTCGGTACATCGCTCCCATTTCAGTAAACGGGGAACTACTCCAGAGAGCAATTAACACCCCCCATGCAAGGTACCCCACAGCAAACAGCAAGGACGCCGACACTGCCTCTTTTTTGGAGGCTGTTCCTGAACCCCATACCTCACATAAACACTTGGAGAGCTGGAGTTGCAGACTCCCTTTCTGACAGCAAGGTGGATATGTGCTTAACTGGCCATGTTTAAATCATAGGTGGAAGAGACAGCAGGAGAGCTCCACCTTCTTGGCCAATCGACTGAAATGTTTGTCACAAGAACTGGGCATAGTTCCCCTTAACCCTCCCTCTTCACAAGGGCCAGCTCAACACACCCTGACACCTCCTGTCTCATCTCTGGATCTCAGCAGAACGCAGATGACCCATACGAGCAATGAAAAAGAATGCCCTGGATTGACAAACCTGCCCAAATTCAGGCTTCCTCTGCAGTCCAAAGCAGATTTCTAACATGAATCTAAGTTCAGCAGTAAAGTCATGCTGGAGCAGACTTTTTGGGGCATAGGCACCTGAAGTATTGTTTCAGCTGTCAAAATGAGCCTACAGGCTTTAGACTTACAAAAAGACATTAATGAGAACAATAAAGAAAAAAATATAATAGAACCACAAAATTCAAAATGCTTCACTATTAGATCACCTTACCTGATTTGAAGTTTCACTGATAGCTTCCAGAAGCTTTTCAACAGCCGCCTGTAGTCGAGAACTGATATTCAGAATGAGTTCTTCATTTTCAGGATCTATTTCCACTCCACTTTCTGCAAGATGTTGGCTCAGTAGTCCTTCATCCGCTGCTCCTGACCACATGTTGATTTCATCACTTCCCACGCCACCACCATGATATGAAGAACAGGACTCTGGAAAAACAACAGTTATCTTTTCATACAGTGCTCATACTCTAGCACTTCAAAACATGAAAAACTGTACTTCTGAGTTATGATTAGAAAGACAAGTTAAAAAATGAATAAAATATTTGTATTGGTCACAAAGACAGAAAGGAAAATACTGCATACTAAAACTGACACAAACAAGATACACAATGTGTTAACTAAAAACAAGTAGAAGGGAAAGAGAAAAGGAGATACTAACAGAGAATATTTTAGATGTCCTTTCAGTATGCTTTTGGGCTTTGAGGCTCACCTTCAAACCTTTGTTACTGTCAGTAACCCTTACTACTTTGAATAACTTGCAATAACGGCTTGCAAGATTGTCTTTAAAATACAGCCAGGTAAAAAACACCCAGACTGTCAGTCCCTGTTTCACCAACACCCAGCCACGCTAGCGTGCAGTGACACAAAGCTCTTCAAGTTAGCGATTCAAAAGCACAGACTCACGTGAATAAAGGGAAAGACACGCATGTAATTCAGACAACTCCTCAGGATAAACAGACTAGAATACAGAACATCAAAATTCAGCATTATTAGTGAACTGAAAATTGATTAAAATGGATGGCTAATCAAGTACAGTGCAGGGGGGCTGTAACTGTCCCTACTGATGGGCCACCTGGCACCCGCCTGCTCCTCAGCCTTCCTGAGGTCTGATTCAGTGTAAGGGGATCATCCATTCTGCCTGAAAAGCACAAGACACAAAGTTTTCCTATGGTATTAAACTGTAAATTTGCCGTATTTCAAATTCAGGGCTGTATTTAAGCAAGACAAGTGAAAGCAAACTCCTGAGATTTTGTTTTAAAATCACATTTTCAGTATGAAATATCAGTACAGCAGTACATCACGACAGTAGATAACTTATTGATATTGTGTTTTAAAAATGAAGACGTGTTAGGTCATTAGGCTGTTAGATCTGAAATGTCAAAGATAAATGCTATTGTGGAAAGTTTTTAAAATGAAAGTTTATTTTAATGAAGCATATTCCTGAAATATATTTAATATATTTAAATATTAGCTTTGGTTTTGCTTAAGGTTTTCTCAAAAAAAACCCCTTATTTTTGGGAAATAGCAGTATGACTAAATGAGTTAAGACTAGTCAATGCCTGTTGAGCAATAAAGTTGCAATACTGGGGTATCTTTGAAGTTAAGTTCCTGGTTACTCCATGAATTGTGACTGCTGAACTGGAACAGTTTGTTTAGTTACAGAAATTGAAATGAAATTATACGAGGTCAATTTTACAAATTGCCTTTAAAAATGAGTCAGTACGCTTGTTGGATACAATTTCCTTATACTTGCTCTCGCCTCTTAACCAGGTATGCAAATAATATTGGAAATACAAGTCCTTTTGTTGATGATGTTTGAAGCTAGCAAGAAAGTCTGATTCTAGTTTTCAGGTTTGTTTTCAGGGTTTTTTTTTAACAGGTTAAAACATCATTAACCACCTGGTTTACTTACTATACTTTTATACCTGCAAACATTCTGATAATAACATCTATGCATTTATTTCATTACGGATGCAGCTGTCTATAGGACCCATAGACAACAAACTAATTTACAGTGATTTTAATTTAGAAAGGTTTATTGTTCACTTTTATCTTATAATTGCTAAGATTATTTTTTTTTTTTTATGGAGATGTATTTAGTCACTTTTTCTTCTAGTTATATAACATCACTGTTTCATATCTCCTTTTAGATATGTGGGACATGCCGTTACAAACTCTTTTCACGCTCCAAAGGGAAAAAACAGAAGCACACTATATGCATGAATGGAATGAATAACCAGATGAACAGAATATACATTCACATGGCACCTTTCACCTACACAGGATTTCAAAGCACTTTTGAGTATTGCACTTCAGAACTTAAGTCACAAACTACTGCAGCGGGGTCACCCTAGCAGAGGCTGGCAGTCCTTTTCTGCCAGCACACTGGGTACTTGCAGTGGGTTTCTATTGCATAAAGGCTTTCCCATGACATCCTAATAATCCCTCCCTGCAGTGTAAGGCGGGCTGCAAAGTGAACAATTTCATATTTTTTATGCAATAGTATTCTGATTTCTCACCACTTAAATTTGGGCTGGCTCTGGGTGTCTCAAAATACCAATAGTGATGCAGAAGCTTTAATATCCTCAGAGTAGAAAGGACCTTCATTTAAGATGGACATCCAGCAGTATAAGTATTTCCAAACACTGTGCCAAAGTACTGGTTAAAGACTGAGTCAAAGGAAAACATATTCCCTACTGAGCCACCGACACACTTACTGCAGCACCTGATGCTCTTTGGAGGCCACTCATCTCAAGTACTGACCAGGTAAGACCCTGCTTACCTTCAGATATCTCACAAAATAAAAGCCCACAGTACAGTAGCACAGCTATAAACAAGATAAAACAATGACATATGAGTTATTACACAATCTAATTCTGTCTTGATGGAGAACAAATTATCTATGTAATGTTCCTGTTTTCCTTCTCAGGCTTAACCCATAATTCATGACCTACAACCCTTGTATTTTAGTAAATTATTTGCTTGAGAGGTACAGTTCAATTGTGCAATGGTGAGTGTGTGTCAAATATAAAAATAAACATTATACAAAATAACTGCAAAAATGTGCAGGCTGTTGCAAAATCATCTGAACTTCTGGCTGTTTAGGAACTTCTAGAGGAAAACTTAAAAAAATTGATCCCTGCTCAGAATGTAATCTTTTAAAAGCCAGGTCCGGAATATTTCTCTTACACTAATAGTATCACTGATACTATTTCCTCTTCTTGCCAATGACCAGAACAGTACAATTTGGCCTCCAAGAACTCATGACAAGACTTTAAATTCCTGTTTTGCTTATGTCAGCTCTTTTGTAATTTGCTTCCATTTCTTCTGAATAAATACAAAACAAATCAATGTTAAAATATAATTTTGTTATATGAAAAATTGCAGAACAGAACATCATAATTTACCTGAAATATAACTATAAAAAATGAGGAAAGAAAAAGTGAGCTGTCACCTAAAGTATAATTTGGCATGTGGAAACTTTACTACTCTGAAAGGAAAACCAAAAAGTATCAATGCCCACAAAACCTGTAATAATTCTGTTTATACTGTAGAGTTGGCAACTCAAGGAGAAAAACCAATGGCAAATGATAAATGCAGATGTCCATATTAAAATTTCTACAAAGTGGCACTTAAGGAGTTCACATTAAACATCCTCCTAACTGCAAAGTGAAAATCTCCGTATTTTTTTCCTTTGAAAACGGTCTTATTGCACAGGACCTTAGTAAAGCATCTTTCCAGAAGATTTTCAATGGTGGAGGCAAGAAACAGAAATGTTGTCAAGTCTTGTTAACTGCCCCTGGCAGTTGAATGCCTAACCCCCATTTTACTAGTCCTTGTAATGCTGTTCAACTTCCCACCCCAGCAGAACTAAAACCAAATTCTCTGCCCTCCAATTTTCTTTTTCAGTCAACACAAAAAAATAAATAGAATATAACTGGCCCAAATAAAACCATCTTCTCCTTGTGTAAACTCTCTCCTTGTAACAAAAATAAACAAACCAACAAAGGTTCATATTGTTCCGTTTGCCACGAAGCTTGCAGTTCAGCACATCAGATGCCATGGCCCACTAAATCTTAAGAAAAGTGCTTAAATATACAGTGCTTACTCAGAAGTTTCAGGTACAGAAGTTGTTTATGAGCTGCCAACTGACATTTATGAAGCAGTACGTATTTTGAATCATGTAGAGCTAGTATCTCAATTTATGCCTCGGGTTCCACTGAGGAATTAAGGTTAGGGGTTCACAGAATCACAGAATCTTAATGGGTGGAAAGGACCTCTGAGATCACCGAGTCCAACCACACACACACACACGACCTCCACAATCTCAGGCACTAGAGCATGCCCTGAAGTGCCACGTCTACACGTTTCTTAAATACCTCCAGGGATGGTGACTCCACCACCTCCCTGGGCAGGCTGTTCCAGTGCCTGACCACTCTCTCAGTAAAGTCATTCTTCCTAATATCTAATCTAAACCTCCCCTGCCACAACTTCAGACCATTTCCTCTGGTCCTGCCATTATTCCCTTGGGAGAAGAAGCCAATACCCACCTCTCTGCACCCTCCTTTCAGGGAGTTGTAGAGGGCAATGAGGTCCCCCCTCAGCCTCCTCTTCTCCAAACTAAACATGCCCAGTTCCCTCAGCCTCTCCTCATATGACTTTTGTTCTCCAAAACCCTCACCAGCTTGGTGGCTCTCCTCTGGACACGCTCCAGCAGCTCAATGTCCTTCCTGTAGTGAGGGGCCCAGAACTGAACACAGCCCTCGAGGTGAGGCCTCACCAGTGCCCAGTACAGGGGCCCCATCACTGCCCTGCTCCTGCTGGCCACGCTGTTCCTGATACAGGCCAGGATGCCATGGCCTTCTTGGCCACCTGGGCACACTGCTGGCTCATGTTAAGCTGGCTGGCCACCAACACCCCTAGGTCCTTTTCTGCTGGGCAGCTTTCCAGCCACTCCTCCCCAAGCCTGTAGCATTGCCTGGGGTTCTTGTGACCGAAATGCAGGACCCGGCACTTGGCCTTATTAAACCTCATCCCATTGGCCTTGGCCCATTGATCCAACCTGTCCAGGTCCCTCTGTAGAGCCTTCCAACCCTCAAGCAGATCAACACTCCCACCTAGTTTGGTGTCATCTGCAAACTTACTGAGGGTGCACTCAATCCCCTCATCCAGATCATCAATAAAGATATTAAACAAGACTGGCCCCAAAACTGAGCCCTGAGGGACACCACTGGTGACCAGCCGCCAACTGGATTTCACCCCATTGATCACAACTCTCTGGGCACGGCCATCCAGCCAGTTTTTTTACCCAGTGAAGAGTACACTTGTCTATGCCGTGATTCACCAGCTTCTCCAGGAGAATGCTGTGGGGGATGGCATCAAAGGCCTTACCAAAGTCCACGTAGACAACGTCCACAGCCTTCCCCGCATCGAGAAGGCAGGTCACATGGTGACAGAAAGAGATCAGGTTGGTTAAGCAAGACGTCCCTTTCATAAACCCATGCTGGCTGGGTTACAAGCTTACAACAAAAAAACACAGTTATGGCAGTTCAGTGTATAAAACTATTTACTACCTTGCTTTTGGTACAGTGTTTGGAAACAAGTAGCTCAGAAAGCTGGGAAGAGGGTTTAATGTCCAAGGAACACCATAACCGCAACCAGGGCAACCCGCATTACTGTGCTCCCTTGATCCAAGGTACAATGTCTGAGGGAGAAGAACAGCAAAGCCTGCAGGTTCTGTCACCGTGATTCCTGCCCCAAATCTCCAGATGTAATTGACTCACCGGATTACTTTGCACAAATGCTGTTCACTTCCAATGATATGTTTTATGACTGAAATTTGAACTTTACTCGCTCTGCTAGAAATAAAATCCTGTGTTAGCCAATAACCTAGGCAAGGTCCCAGATAAACCTCTATATGCTGTATAAATCAGGCGGTGGTTATAAGTATGTGACCTTAATGATTCAGCTTTATAAAATGCTGAAACTCAGCAAAACCAGTAAGCTGAGTTTTGCTTTTCAATAAATATGGATTACGTTCAGAAGCTTGGGGAGAATTCACTTTATTGAACACATTTTTTTTATCTTATTATTAGATTGGTACAAATTTATTGCCATCTGTTTGGCTAGGTATCACAAAATCCAATAAAATGCACAGGCTAAAATACTGAAGTAGTGTCTACCTATTTCTTACTTCCAGAAAACAACAGGGAAAAAATTTTAAAAGCGTATGTTCTCTCAGGCCATTCAGCAGAAGTACAGGAAATGAGTAACAACAGTGTTGTTGCTGAGAACACTAATAGGATTTGTCACCTAATTCCATTTGAAAAAGGATCAAATGCTTCAGCTGATGAAACAGTATGACTGCTCCCACGGCTGGCTGACCCCAGTGACAGAGCTATGTACACAGCAAGGATGCTGTTGCATCATTTGGGAAGGAGAAAAAAAAAAAGGGAATTGTGAATACAACCTCAGAGGTACATCACAAACTATACATTCACCCATTATAGCCACTGTAAGCCTGGGTCCTCTTTAATCCTCACTCTTTTCTCTGGTTTCTCCTCCTTTCATAACTATTTCTGAATGTAAGGAAACATGCAAAAAAGAATACTGGAATAAACAACTGGTATGCGGACAGCTTGAATGCCATTCTATACCAAGGAGGGGCATTAGAACAGCAGAGATATTGCTTTGCTACAGACTAGTCAAACCTTACATACCTCTTCCAAACACACTAATAGCAAACACAGGAGTTAAACCAGTCAGCCTTCATCATGAGCACAATGGAACAGAGTTCTATTTAAGAGAGTACTCTCTCATCAGAAGCCTTCACAAGAAATTAACAATACATTCCAATGACAGGGGCTGCTGTGCATTCAGACAGCAGTATTACGAAAGCAAGACGTAAGTCTATGTTGTACTCACCCAAAATACCAAATAAAGGTACTTTTTAAACTGAGCTGTTCTACTTACATATTATAACACAAGTAATCCATATTAAGGATTATTAATGACAATAATTAGTGACAAATACAAGTATACACATTGTCGTGCAGGAGCAGGCGAAAAGCAAAGGCGTGTATTGTGCTTGTACAAGCATGGATGAGAGCAGTCAAAAGGGCAACAACCATGTATGAGTGCTTTGTACATACAGTTATGTATTTATTATCTGAGAAAAGGGAGCAATATTCTCAGAAAATGAGAATGCGGGAGAGAAAAGGAACACTGCGTGTTCTCTGAATAGGCACGATGTAACTATGAACTGGGTGCAGCAAATGCACCAGGTAATACCACGGCACGTGTAACTGTGACAACCTGTGATAGCTGCCTTCCTAACCAGAACACGCTTTTATTTCTTTGGGCAATGTATGTTGTGAAAATCCCAATACTTTTTGCACACCTCAGCCTATCCAATGAGAACACAAAGAATACAAAATATATCTATAAATTGCTGATTTTAATATAGAAAACATTTAAAATGCAGTTTGCATAAAACCTAAGACTACCTCAGAATACAAAAGGAGGTGGTGATTAGCAGTATGATAGAGCACCTAGTCTTGCCCAGAAGAGAAATGGACAGAAACTGTCCTAGTACAATCACAAGAGATTAAACAGAGCCTGGGAGAGTTCTTAGACACTGGTAAGCAATTAACTGCAATGTTAAAACCCTCCTTTAGGCTTGTGCCAACTAGCGCTCCTCCAAACAGCTGATGGGCAAATCTTGGCAGTTAGAAAGTTCCTGGAACTGTTTCCAAGAGGCTATTTGCATGCAATCACCTTCTTTAGGAGGCTAAGAAAGTCCACAAGCACATATATACACAGACTGTCCCATGCCAGCTGGCCTCAATGACCAGTAATACCCCTATGTACCACTAGTAGAGGTACAGCCTTTAACACTATTTCCCATTCCCCATACATACAGAGGAAGGTGTAGAGTTGGTGGAAGATGCCATGGAGCTATTTTCCATTCTCTTTCTCTTTGCCTCCTTCAACAGGAACATATTTATTTCTGTATTTGTCAATCACTTTCCCATTCTGCTGCAGACTTTGCAACAGGACCCTGGATACGAGTCATTACTGGCTTGGGGCATGACCCAGACAACTCCTGAAATGTTGTCTCTTAAGCAGAGATGTCACATGCATTCAAGTGACAAATAGTTTTTTTAAAAAAAATTATTTTTAATTAAAGACTTCAAAATTAAGGTTATTTAAATATATAATAAAACCATGCAAATGCTACTTGTTATGAAATAGAAAACCATACAAGCAGTACCTTTTTCATATCCCACATGGATACAGGGTTTTACCGACTCCTCTGTTTCTGTGTCCCATCCAGCTGGTTTGGAAGGCTGGACTTTCCCACTCCGATCCAGTAACCCAAGAACATGGCGACCAATTGTCTCCTCCATGGCCACAGTTGTCTTCACAACTTCTAAAAGAATCTTCATGAGTTTCTCATTAGCCTTCTGAAAAACATGCCTGCGGAACAGAAACTGATCAGTCCTTTGATTTTCCTGTTTTCAGAGCGGTTTTTATCCCTTATAGACCCTTGCAACCAGGAAAGATTTACAGTTGAAACAGTAAAATTAAGATTTCTTTTTCAAGACTAAACACCACATCATATAGTAAGTATTAACATATGCAACTATTAATACTACTGTATATGTAACTATATATTTTAAAATTATAGATGTTAACATATAAACATAAATATTAAAAGCACATTTGTGTTAAAAGTCATTCTTTTTACAAAATATATAAAAAGTCAAACTATTTAGCAACATTTGTACTTTTATCTTGGTATTTTATCTAGTTACACCTTTAAAACACGTCTACATTTGCCTGGTATTCGTTAAAAGCTTACTCTTTTCTCAAAGTGACAATTAAAAAAGATTGTTCCTCTACACAGATCAAAAAAGTTACAGAATACTCAAAAGGTATTGTCAAATACAACAATTATATTCATATAAGCTTATTTTAGATATGGACATACAATGTGTATAAATGATGTGTATGATTCTATATGAGTGTAATATGAAAGATACAGCAAAACAGGCTAAGATTTGTCTCATCCTCTATGCCATTACATTGTTAGGCTTTATAAAAAATAAGACGTTGTTTAATCTAAAGTATGTAAACTTAGAAATATGGTTACCTACAATAAAATTGCCATTATCATTAGTCAGAATAAAACTTATAAATATTAATTTAACAACAAGCACAAGATTCTCAAAAAATTGTAAAATAATAGTGTTTTCTTAACAGTTCTAAGCACCTTTCTTTAGAAAGAAGAGCTGAAGATATTTTATCATGTTTTCTTCCTCCATCTTCATCCTCAAAGATCTGCTCTCTCACATCATTTTGGTTTTCATTTTCGTCCTGAGTAAGTTTTTGTAGAGGGAGAGAAGACAAAAAGAACAGAAATCCTGTCATGCCAGAATCAACATATTCTTCTTACACGCAGTAGAATATGAAATTTAAAAGGTAAATTAGCTGTGTTTTGTTAAAAAAACTGCAAATTACAAATCACTAACTACTCTTCCCACATGGAAAAACTGACTAAAATGTAAATAAAAACAAAACAGGAAATCTAAGGCAGGGCCTACTGGAAAGAACTTTGTTATGCTGATTAAACAGTTCTTGTACTTTCTGTTGGTGTTGCTATAGCAATATGAAAATGTGAGTTTACCTGAGCAAATAGCTATAGTAATAATCCCCACCCTCAGGCTACTAAACTAACTTCTGCTGACGTAAAGTAAAGAACTATGTCTACCAATATCACCTCTTGATTCTTAAACCTGCTCTGTTGGAAGCAATACCCAACATCTTTTAGGAAAATATATTACATAAAAAGAGTTGCAGTGAAAACAAATCTTACTAGTTTTATATGCCACAGCTGCCAAGAAAGTCAAAGTCCATATTTACCTCTGTTTGTGTGCTGCTGTTTCGTAGCTCACAAAACAGCCTCTCTTTTCCGGATACAGAATGTTGTTTTAATGATTCCAGTTCCTCTAAAAGCATTCTCTCTCTCTCTGCAACCAGGCTGTCATTCTCCATTGAGAGACGCTAAGAAAGAAGCGTTACAGGGGCACACACAACTTCTTAAGCTTCTGAGTATTAGCAAGTCCTGTCATTTCTGGTTTTTTACGTATTTTGCACAATGAAATTTCAGTCCACTTCTTTAAATGTTACAAAGACATTGAAAGCTTTCTAGAATGGAATACAGCTAATAAATACTTTTGGTATCTTAAACCTTCTTTAAGATTTTCATACAACATGTATGCTCTTCATGAAACACGGTGGTCACGATGTAAACTGGAAGGTTAATTTCTAAATATTACATGTTATAGTACGTTTTGCACAAGAAAAAAGATGAAAATAAGTTATTTTTATAAAAAGCCTACACACACTCTCTTTTAGAAGAGCTAGAAGTGTGCATGGCTTAAATGCAATGCATACGTTCCTATGCGGTTCTTATGGATAAACATCCTTGGCATTAAAAACTGGAGAAAAGCCAGCAACGCAAGTTCTGCTTAATGTTTTTCATCAGTTAAAGGAATTTGAACCCCTGACAAAAGATGTTGCAAATTCATAAAGAGGTAAAAGGAGAAAGGATGTATATATTGAAAGGAAAGATTATCAGGATAAATGATAGAAAGGCACCTACAAAGCAGCTAGGAAAACAGAAACCTGACATTTCTAGAAAAGACACCTAGCACACAAGTGACTAGCTCTCCTGATTCCCCAGCTCCTTGAGCCCAAACTTAAACAGAACAGAACCAGGCTTGGATAAGGTCTGAAGAAACCTAAAGCTCCACTCCAAGGTGAAATCAAAGAATTACAGATCTCACTGATTACTCTTCCCAAGTGCATTTCTGTAACCTTACATTGTTGAAATTAAATCAGAGCAAGACCAATTCTTCTGGATTCTGTTTACTTTGTCTTCCAAGGGAAGGAATCCTTGAAGACAAGTCTATAAATGACATTCTTTTCGAAGACTTAATTATTAAGATAAGTTAATGAGTTTCATTAGCATACATACTACAGGCTTTGAACAGATGCAGAGTGACAGGAAGTTAAGTTTAAAAAGGCAAAGAAACAGTGATGTTTCCCACCAAACCCCGTAGATTTTGTTTCATTCTAACAATGAAGGGAAGTAAGGACTTCATCTCCCATGATTTAAAAAAAAAAAAAAAGGCGGCCAAAACATGTTGCAGAAAGCCATCAATACTGTTCAAGTTCAGGCCTCAAGTGGGGATAAGGAAAAATTAAGAATTCTGTAGTACTTCTAGCCACGGCTAGTGGCTTCATTGATGTAAACAGATGCTAGCCTGCATCCTTCCATGTATCTGGAGGGCGGTATGGTTTACAGTGCAGCTGCACTCACTCTTCTGGCTGCTGTGCAGCACTGCAGGCTTTCTCCAGATTTACAGAAGTCAAAATTGATCTATCACTGACTGAGCTTTGATTAAAGCAATATGCCTTCTATACATATACGCATATATGTGTTCATATACATACACACACACAAATAGATGTGTGTGTGTGTGTGCATATGCATGCAAATACGTGTGTGTCTCAATATGTATAGAGTTACAAGTATAAACAAATATGAATCTGCCTGGTGATGTCCCTTTGTTAACCCATGTTAACTCATTGAGTCAAACCCCATATTACCTCAGCTAATTGCCCTTTAAGACTCTCAAGCTCTGCTAAGAGTTGTTCTTGGTTTTCTTTCTGACGTTCCATTTGCTGCATGTGCCCTTGTCTCAATAATTCTGTTGCCTGCTGATGTTCCTGGTATTGCCGTACTAGCTCCTGTCGCATGTCTTCCAAACGTTCCTCATATAACAACAGCTGACTTGATGTTTCTGTGTCTGATGCCATCATCTCACTGTAGTGCTGAAATACGGGAACTATTTTAGCATTTTATGTTCAAGGACGGTTTCTAGTAAATATTTAAATAAATTTTAGAAAATACTTTCACAATTAAAGTAGCTATCATGAAAGTATTATCTTGTTGCATGGAAGATCCAGGCTTAGAATTATTCTCCATTTAAAAGACAACTTTTTAAAAAAAAAAAACAAAACTGTGAACACCGTTAACTCTTATGTTTTTTAGCTGGCAGGGATCTCAACAGAAAAGGCAGTGGCAGATGTATATACCCGTGTGTGAGTGTGTGTGAACAACATCAGAAGTTTGAGAGGGCAGTACCATACAAACCAGGAATATTACAGTTTATTCACTATCAAGATAATACAAGATCATAGTATTTAATTGTTACACAAATTTGAAAGTGTTATTTTTGCTTCTACTAGTGCCAAATTTAATTAAAAAAATAAACTTAGGATGAAATTGTGGAGTCAAAATTTATGACTGCTTTTAACCGTATTTTTTCCACACCTTACCTCCCACACCATACTTGTGAAATGCTAAATATATATTTTACATATTACAAGTTTTGTGTTCAGCTGATATCCTTTATCCCAAGGGACTCAAACACTTTAAACACTATTTTTAATCTGTTCCTTGTATAAAAACTAGAATATAACTTATCTTACAAAAAGTCTTTATACAATTTATTGCCTGCAATACAATTCTATCCATGAAATGGAATAATCTATTTTCTTGTAACTGGTATCATATTCCTGACAGCACAGCATGATGCTATGACAGTCAGGTAGAAGACAGGAAAGAATCACGGAATGATGGAATCGTCAAGAGATGGAAGGGACCTCTAGAGATCATCTAGTCCAACTCCCCTGGCCAAAGCAGGGCTGCCCAGAGCACGTTACTCAGGGCTGCATCCAGGCGGGGCTTGAAGATCTCCAGAGAAGGGGACTCCACACCCTCCCTGGGCAGCCTGTTCCAGGGCTCTGGCACCCTCACCGGAAAGAAGCTTTTCCTCACATTTGAATGGAACTTCCCATGTTCCAGCTTGTGCCCGTTGCCCCTCGTCCTGTCACTGGGAACCACTGAAAAGAGTCCGGCTCCACCCTCCTTCAACCCACCCTTTAGATACTTGGAAACATTAATAAGGTCTCCCCTCAGCCTTCTCTTCTCCAGGCTAAAGAGTCCCAGCTCTCTCAGCCTTTCCTCATCAGGGAGATGCTCCAATCCCTCAATCATCTTTGCTGCCCTGCACTGGACTCTCTCCAGCAGTTCCCTGTCTCTCTTGAACTGGGGAGCCCAGAACTGGACGCAGTATTCCGGCTGTGGCCTCACCAGGGCAGAGTAGAGGGGGAGAATGACCTCCCTCGACCTACTGGCCACACTCTTCCCTGGGCAGCCCAGGATCCCATTGGCCCTCTCGGTGACAAGGGCACATTGCTGGCTCATGGATAGTTTACTATTCACCAGGACCCCCAGATCCTTCACCTCAGAAGTGCTTTCCAGCAGGTCCACCCCTAACCTCTACTGGCGCCTGGCATTCTCCCTCCCCAGGGGCAGGACCCTACACTTGCCCTTGTTGAACCTCATTAGGTTCTTCTCTGCCCAGCTCTCCTGCCTGGCCAGGTCAAGCTCGATGGCAGCACAGTCCTCTGGAGTGTCAGCCAGTCCTCCCAGTTTGGTATCATCAGCGAACTTGCTGAGGATACACTCTGTCCCCCTCGTCCAGGTCACTGATGAATATGTCGAACAAGACTGGACCAAGTATTGACCCTTGGGGGACACCGCTGGTTACAGGCCTCCAAATTGACCTTGCTCCATTAATTACAACCCTCTGAGTTCTGTCACACAGCCAGCTCTCAATCCACCTCACTGCCCCCTCATCTAGCCCACACTTCCTCAGTTTCCTAATGAGGATGTTATGGGAGACAGTGTCAAAAGCCTTGCTGAAGTCAAGGGTAGATGACATCTGCTGCTCTCCCCTCATCCAGCCATCCAGTTATAACACCACAGAAGGCTATCAGATTGGTCAAGCATGATTTACCCTGGTAAATCCATGTTGACCACTTCCACTAACTTGCTGTTCTTCAACGTATTTGGAGATGACATCCAGAATGAGTCACTCCATTACCTTCCCAGGGACGGGGGTGACATATAATTATGTCTAAAGTTGTCACCCCTTTGAAAGGGAAAGGGAAATGGAACTATTTAACTGGAATTTTCATTTTCGTTTCTTTCTTTGCAGTTTTCGCATTGAAATGAACCGTAAACCCATTGGAAAGATTATTCAGATTTGGTATTATTCACTGCTAAATTTTTTAATTTTTTTTTTTATACACTTACCGGTGCTTCTTCTGCCGTAAGCCCTTTGACATGTGAAAAAAGTTCTTCAGAAATCACTGATTCATGTGTAGTCTGTCCTACTATGCAATCAGGCTTGCTATTAGAATGGAACTGTTCTCCAAGGGAGTTGATCTCACCAGACTCTTCACCGTGTTCCTTGCAAAGTGATTTCAATCCTTCTTCATGCTTACTGCCTTTTTCTGTTGCTTTTTTAAGAGGGTCATCAACCTCTTCTTCATTACATTGCTTTTTAATTTCAAAATGCATTCTCTGCTTATGTACACTCTGTGTTGGTGTTTCTTCTTCCTTGTGCCTAGCAATTCTTGACAATTCAGTCTGTTTGGCAAATGCTACACTCATTGACACTATGACCTAAATAAATAAGAAAAATCTGTATTAGTTTACGCTTCACAGTATCTCCTATTGCTAAAGAAATCTCATTGCTGACCATCAAGAATATAAATAAAAGTACTAAAACTTCTGAACTATGATTCTATTTTTTAATTTTTTTTCAACAGAGAAAAATGAAAAGGTAAAAGAACATAGACTTCTTGCCAATCTCATCAACAGTTACATCTTAAAATACAGACAAACTGTATTTAAGGTAGTTTAATATGCTATTTTCAATTAAAATATATTATTTAGCACAGAATTATCTAGTTCTTTTTTAAAAAAAGATACTATAAGGTGACTTTAAAAAGGCCTGGCATATTGACTTAAGTGCAGGCCGTGCTACGCTTCCTCTAACTAAGCATCCTTTGTAAATGTTTCGCTGACATGGAATTTTGGGCTGTATAAAGACAGCAGTGCCACGTGCTTGATACTCAGCACAGGTACTTTAATTGACCAGATATAAACATCTACTAGCATTAAATAGCTGCAGTTGCAGTTACAACAGGCTGGTAACGTCTGTGTTGCTAAGTATCTCCTAATACAAATAAACCCCTTTTCCAATCACGTGAGCAGTTCCTTTCCAGATTTAGAATACAGCCATTTGTAGCATAAACTACAAAAAGCATGAAAAAATAGTATAATAAATACAGAAGTGTTACACTTGAAAAGAAAACACCTAACTCTTCGCTTCCAGAAAATGTTTTGAACTTAAACTGTCCTTAACAAAATGGTAGCCAATCATATACTTTGCTTTCCCATAAAGAAGAGTTTTCTTGGCAGCAGATGAGAAAAAGAACTTTTATTCCATAAACATTCTTCCTAACTCTGATTGTAAACCTTTTTAAGAAGTATTCCTTTATTTTTTTCCAATTTTTAATTTATGTTAATTTGCTTTTTATTTATGCCATGATATAATGAAAGCAGAGATAATTTTTCATTCTGCAACAAGGTGAAAAAATTTTTGGAATTCAAAAGTGAGTAAATCCACAAACAATTTAATATACTCTGCCTATAAAATTTAAATTTTACTTCTCATGTTTTAGAGAAAGTCACCAGATCAAAATAAAAACTATTAATTTTACACAACATATTAAAACACATGATAAATATGATCTGAAAATAGTGTGAAACTGTTAAATGCAAAATCTTTTGTACTGACCGGCTGCTAAGCCTGAAGTGGCAAGAAATCCATTCTCCAAGCTCTCTAAGCCTCTGGATTTTCTAAATAAATTCTAGTGGCAAGTATGTATTCTAGTGGCAAGTATAACGGTTGCATGTTATCTATTTTCTTTGAAGTTTTAAAGCAAAACACCCCTCTCCTTCATGAACAGAGGTTATGTTAGGAATAGGAGAGACAACTAAGAAAACTCCTAAATGTTTCAGAGTTTGGGTTTTTTAAGACTTTCCCCTTTCAGAATCAGAATGAAACATAAATCAAACAAAAGTTAGCATATGCCTTTGCACTGTCCGAATTGTCAAAAATGGCAAATGAAAGTGACAGTATTTTTAAAACATATTTTAAAATAACAAAATAAAAATAATACCTTTGCTATTTCTTCTTCTAATCTTTCCTGGTACTGTTTTTCTAGCAATTGAACAACATCCAGATCATTCTGCATTTCAATTTCACTAGCAATCTGTAAGAAAACCATGAAATCTCAGATCATGTATTTGTGCTTTTATTTCATTAATTTTAAAAGTTTCAATGTGACAGATATTTTTTTCCTCAATTAGCTTATCTTCATTTCATGCGAATCACATACTTTTGTACCACAACGCAGAAGAACTGGGTAAAGGACTTCGCTTTGTTTCCACTTCAAAATTACTTTAAAAAGTTGAGTTTGCAACAGCTGTTATTCCAGCACTATTTGCATTGTCAAATGCAGTGAAAATAGGTAAGAAAGCACAGGATCACAGTACAAACCAGCAACAGTATTTTTCAAAATGCAGAATTGTTGAGCCAGGTTTCCAGTAGTACGAGGAGAGGAATGTATAGAGACACTTCCATTTGCATTTGGTTTTTAAGATCTTTAAGATTACTTTTTCAGAATTTCTTCTAAACTTTGTAGTCTATACTTAAAAAGTACTAGGATTTCACTTAAATCACTCTTCTTCCATAACTAGTGTTTAAAGAAAAGTAGCATTTTAAAGACTCCTGAAGAAATCCCACAATTTGGACACTATTTCTTTTCCACTTTAGTAAGAAACAGCCTAAACCAAATGTCTCGTTTTAAAGAAGAAATTAAAAAAAAAAAAATTAAAACCCAGGACCTATAAAGGAAGCTCATAATTATTGCTCATAATTTCCAGAAATGTTTTTCAGCAAAATTTAAATCTTTTTCCTCTAACATGGACCATCTAATAGTATAGCATAGCATATAATTACTTTACTACTACCAAATATACTACTAGTTTATATACTACTAGTCCACATTTCAATTTCATCTTAGAATCCAAAGCATCTAAATTATATTGATGATATGTATATTAGCTGTCAAATGAGTTATATGATACCTCCGGTGCTTCATCGGCTTTTTGCTGATAAAGATTTTCACTGCACTTCCCTTCCCTGAAGGCTTGTTTTAGCTTTATTTGTGAATCTGCAGGTACACTAAAAAGATAAAAGAAGCAGAGGAGGGAAATTAAAATAAATTCAATATTTCAATATAACCGATGTTTCATCTATTAAAATATACATATATATTATATATAAAGACCAGTAACTGCAAATATTTTCTTCAGAACACACATCTTCCCATGCCACTGAATTATTGTCAAGTATATGAAATTATCTTCCTTCCGTATGCAATTTGAGGATTAAAAAGTGCCTGTGAGTTGGAAGTTTTGAAATTACACCAAAAAAGCACATATGTATGAAATGACAGTTATGCATTATTCCAATTATCAAATCTTCCTCAATGAACTATAAAACCGCAATATATTCTAAATGTTGCCCTCTTTAGCTTGCAATGTTTATCTCATCTCTTCATAACACTCTTAACTCTTGATGGAACAAAACAACATAAGAGTAATGTGTTTATAAAGAATTTCTCAAATTTTGAAATAAAATGGAGCTTTACATGAATGATTATTTGAAGCACTTCGTTCTGTACACAGTGCAAAGTTATAAACATTAAAGAACAGATAAATACCTCGTGCGGTCAGAGGGTACCGCAGCACTCTGAAGCTTATCCTGCAAATGGACAATCTCTATAGTGTATCTCTCTTCACTTTCTTTCAGCTGCTGTTGGAAATAGGACCTGAGGTGTTCCAGTTCTTGAGCATGCTGTTCTTCAAGTTGTGTTTTAAGGTTCCTTATCTCCTTCAAACAGTATTCTTGAATTGTAGGATCTACAGGTAGGGCATTGGAAGGGGGCAGGAAATAAATTACATTAGTATAAATCAACTCTCTCCAAAGTTACTAGCAGTGATGGACGGAATAATTACTATAATCAAAAATTTCTTCTGATATATCAATTACTTTTCTGTAACAAATAATTATAACTTAATCTTCCATTTTGCAAAACGATATTCGATATGGGTAACGGAACTTTAACTGTAGAAAACTGAAAAAGACTAAACTAAAACCTTCACAGAATATATCCCAAAATATTTTAGAGATTTAAAAAAAATCAAGAGTATTATACAGCAAAATCTGCAAAAATCTCTTACTTACATCAAGTTGTAGTAAGCTATGAAACACTTAAAATTTAAAGTCATTGCCTTCTCTGTATCTCTGAACATACATACAATAAAAACAGCATATGCATCTTTTTACCCATTAGACCCTGTGAAGGGGTCTGGAGACATTCCTTTCTTGTTTCCAGATGGCTAGGTTCCTCTTCTTTCCTCCTTTCTAAAGAAGACAGCCACGGCTCTTTGACCTAAAAAATAATCCAGTAAATACAAATGACATCAAATGCAAAAATATTAACTGTAATTATAAACATGTAAGAAAGGTTGGTGGCCAATGCTGAAGACAGCATAACGATGTGTTTCGTTTTACAGCCCAAATGACCAATTACACATGAACAGCTAGTTGACCAGCCTGTGCAAAATGTCCACTGTAAACCTCAAACTCCTCTCTCTGCATATAAACTGTTAAGTCATAATTCCTCTAACTCCAGGAGCACTATACCTCCTCTCCAAGAAGGAGAAGAAGACATTAATAGTCTCCTCAGGCCCAATATGCAGTTTCAAATATAATTTTTTTTTTTGTACGTGTATATCCATCAATACACATGACCTGTCATCATCTCTAGACATGATTGGTTTGTGTTCTCTATTTAATACACGGAAGTACCTAACTCCAAATTTACTGACAGAATCATAGAATGGTTAGAGTTGGAAGGGACCTTCAAGATCATCCAGTTCCAACCCCCCTGCCTTGGGCAGGGACGCCTCCACTAGACCAGGTTGCTCAAAGCCCCGTCCAGCCTGGCCTTAAAACACTTCCAGGGATGGGGCATCCACAGCTTCCCCGGGCAACCTGTTCCAGTGCCTCACCACCCTCACGGTAAAGAATTTCCTCCTAATGTCTAGTCTGAATCTCCCCTCTTCCGATTTAAAACCGTTACCCCTTGTCCTGTCGCTACATTTCCCGACAGAGAGTCCCTCTCCGGCTCTCCCGTAGGCTCCCTTCAGATATTGGAAGGCTGCTATGAGGTCTCCCCAGAGCCTTCTCTTCTCCAGGCTGAACAACCCCAGCTCTCTCAGCCTGTCTTCACAGGGGAGGTGCTCCGTCCCTCCAATCGTTTTCGTGGCCCTCCGCTGGACCCGTTCCAACAGGTCCATGTCCCTCCTGTGTTGAGGACTCCAAAGCTGGACACCGTATTCCAGGTGGGGTCTCGCGAGTGCAGAGTAGAGGGGTAGAATCACCTCCCGCAACCTGCTGGCCACACTTCTCTTGATGCAGCCCAGGATGCGGTTGGCTTTCTGGACTGCCAGTGCGCACTGCCGGCTCATGTTGAGCTTCTCATCCACCAACACCCCCAAGTCCTTCTCCTCAGGGCTGCTCTCTAGCCATTCTCCGCCCAACCTGTGTTTGTGCCTGGGATTGCCACGTCCCAGGTGCGGGACCCTGCACTTGGCCTGGTTGAACTTCATGTGATTTGCACGAGCCCATCTCTCAAGACTGTCCAGGTCCCTCTGGATGGCATCCCTTCCCTCCAGTGTGTCGACTGCGCCACCGAGCTTGGTGTCGTCAGCAAACTTGCTGAGGGTGCACTCTATCCCACTGTCCATGTCTCCAACAAAGATGTTGAACAGCACTGGTCCCAGTACCGACCCCTGAGGAACTCCACTCGTCACTGGCCGCCAGTTGGACATTGAACCATTGACCACAACCCTTTTGAGTGCGGACATTCAGCCAGTTCCTTATCCACCGAGTGGTCCATCCATCGAACCCATGACTTTCCAATTTTGAGACCAGGATCTCGTGCGGGACAGTGTCAAATGCTTTGCATAAGTCCAGGTAGATGATGTCCGTTGCTCTGCCCTTGTCCACCAAGACTGTGGCAGTATTGTAAAAGGCCACCAAATTTGTCAGGCACAATTTGCCCTTGGTGAAGCCATGCTGGCTGTCTCCAATCACCTCCTTATTTTCCATGTGCCTTAGCAGAGATTCCAGGAGGATCTGCTCCATGATCTTGCCAGGCACAGAGGTGAGGCTGACTGGCCTATAGTTCCCTGGGTTTTCCTTTTTTGAATATTGGGGTTATGTTCCCCTTTTTCCAGTCAGTGGGAACTTCGCCAGATTGCCACCATTTCTCAAATATGATGGAAAGCGGCTTAGCAACTTTGTCCCCCAGCTCCCTCAGGACCCGTGGGTGGATTCCATCAGGTCCCATGGACTTATGCACCTTCAGGTTCCTTAATAGGTCTCAAACCTGATCTTCTCCTACTGTGGGCAGTTCTTCATTTGCAGAGCCCTTGTTTTTGCCTTCCGTGACTTGGGCAATGTGGTTAGAACTTGGGCAGGTGGTTAGATAAAATTTGGCTTTAGCATCCCAGGCCCCCAGATGAGTGTAAAAGCTTGGAGCAAGGAAGACAACCTTGGTGGAGGAGGATCAGGTCAGGGAACAAACTGGACATGAAGAATTTGCTATTGCCTGATGGGATAACACCAAGGAATGCTGCAGGACCTGGTCTATGTTATTGCAAGGCCATTCTCAATTATCTTTCAAAGGTCACAGTGATTGAGGCTGGTTTCTGAGGACTAGATAAAAGCACTCCTACCTTCAAGAAGGCAAGACAATCTCACTTTGATCTCTGGGAAGGTCAGGAGAAAATAATCCTGGAAACCATTTCCAAACATATGAAGCCGAGAACATACTCCATTTGGGAGTAGTCAGTATGGATTTATGAAGCGGAAATGGAGTACTCTGTCCAGTTCTGGGGCCTCCCAGTTCAAGAAGGACAGGGAACTACGGGAGAGAGTCCAGCAGAGGGGTACAAAGATGGTCAAGGGAGTGGAGCACCTCTCTGACGAGGAAAGGCTGAGAGACCTGTGTCTGTTTAGCCTGGAGAAGACTGAGAGGGGATCTCATCAATGCTTACAAATATCTAAAGGGCAGGTGTCAAGAGGATGGGGTCAAGCTCTTCCCAGTGGTGCCTGGTGACAGGACAAGGGGCAACAGATACAAGCTGGAACACAGGAAGTTCTGTTTCAACCTGAGGAAAAACTTCTTTAATGTGAGCGTGGCAGAGCCCTGGAACAGGCTGCCCAGAGGGTGTGGAGACTCCTTCTCTGGAGATATTAAAAACCTGCCTGGATGCATTCCTCTCCAGTCTGCTCTAGGTGAACCTGCTTTGGCAGGGCAGTTGGACTAGATGATCTCCGAAGGCCCCTTCCAACCCCTGCAATTCTGTGAAATCACACCTGACCAACCGTTTGACGCCACCTCCCATTACACGCCCTTAGACAAACTGATGAAGAATGAGGATGGTGAGATGGGCTGAAAACTGGCTGAACTGCTGGGCTCAAAAGGTTGTGATCGGTGGCACAAAGTTCAGTTGGAAGTCAATAACTGGTGGTGTGCCTAATGGGCCAACACCGGAGCCAATACTGTTTAACCTTTTCATTAATGTCCTGGATGATGGGATAGGAGTGCACCGTCAGCAGGTTTGCAGACTGTACAAAACTGGGAGGAGTGTTTGATACACCAGATGGTTGCACTGCTGTTTCAGGAGACCTCAACAGGCCAGAGAATTGGGCTGAGAGGAGCCTCATTAAGTTCAACCAAGGTAAATGCCGGGTCCTGCAGCCTAAAGAGGAACAGCCCTGTGCACCAGTACACGCAGAGGACTGACCAGCTGGAAAGCAGCTTTGCAGAAAAGGAGCTTGAGGGCCTTGGTGGACACCAAGCTGAACAGGAACCAGCAATGTGCTGCTATGACAAAAGTCCAACGACCTCTTGGGCTGCATTAGGAAGAGTGTTTGCTGTCAGGTCGAGGGATCCTTCCTCCCTACACAGCAGCAGTGAGACACATCCGGAGTGCTGGGTCCAGTGCTGCACTCAGAGTATAAAAGAGAAACGGACATACTGCCAGGAATTCAGCAGAGGTTCACAAAGGAGATGGGGGGCTTGGAGCATTTGTCTTACAAGGAGAGGCTGAGAGAGCTGGGAATGCGTAACCTGAAGCGGGGTCTCCATCCTTGGAGGTATTAAAAATTTGGCGGGACATAGTGCTGGGCAACCTTCTCTAGCTGACCCTGCTTTGTGCAAGGGATTGAATTAGATGAACTCTGGAGAACTCCTAACCTCACCCATCCCACAATTCTGTGATGTGGGCAGCATCTTTCTCAGTTGTATCAAATCATTGCCTTGCTCTGCCACTCAACCAGGATACATAAACACAATTTCAAACACACTCTTCACTCATCCAGAGGGAATTCATGCAACATTCAAAATCTAAATGCTATATACTCATATGTTAAAAAAAAATTTACCTGTTTACAATCCTTCATCAGCTGTGTCTGAAGTGCTTTCAGCCTACTGTATTCTTCCATTATCTTGTGTAGAAGTGCATCCATACGTTCTTGCACAGCTAAATTACACAGATAACCAGGGACTTAAAAAAAAAAAAAAAAAAGAAATCAAACATTTAACCAGAAATTTTAACACAGTGAATTGTTCACAAGTTCTTCACTGAAGCATTATCTGATAAACATTACATAATTATTGAAACAATTGAGGTCCCTTCCAAATTTTGGATGCATACATATGTTTTTTGGTTAAGCTGCTAGCTTCCTCTACAAAAAGAGGAGGGGAAAAAAAAACACCAAACCACAACACTTTTTTTTCACCAATTTCCACTATAATTAAAATAGCACAAAAAATATTTATAAGAAAAAATAAAAGTGGTTCAGAATAGAGAGGAAATCTATAAAGCAGCTATTTAGGCACATTACTTAGCACCTGAACAACAAATGGTGTAATTGCCACTCTGAAATACTTGAAATCAGTGGGTTTTTTTTAACCAGCATGATAGTAAAATGCCGTTACCTTGAGCTTGAGCTCTGTGTATTGGTAATTCTACACTCAGTTTTTCTGGCACAGCAGCAGGTCTATGGAACATATCCTGTTCTGAATCATCAACTTCTACAGCAGCTGAAGAATGTTCATTCTGATTGTCACACAAAACCTGCACAAGAAATGAAACAAAGCAAAAAAAGTGAAGATTTTTTTATAAATTTATCAATCACAATTCACAAAGAAAACAAGAAAAATGGTAGCAGGAAAGTAGTATTTTGTGAGTATTATCCTCTGTGAAAATGATAGCACAGATGGTTCTGTTGAGTGATAAGAACCTACAAAATCTTTAAAACTCCTGATAAAAGAAACAGGTATGGAAAGACTTTCAGCTACAACATAAATACATGCAATTTGGAATCACTATTTAATCTGGAACTGCCAAGTATTAAAATCTCACAGAAAAAGGCCTCCTTTACTAATGTTGAAAGCAAATTTACATTGTAAATATCTCATTCTCATAAACTGCAATTTTAGTTGGAAGAAGGATTCCCTATGGCAGAAATTTGTATCTTTTTAGAGATTAAGTACTTGTTCTTAAGCATTGAACAAATAGAAGGGGATGGCATACAAAAACTCAAGTAAATCATAAAAAGAATGCCTCGTGTTTGTTGGTGCTACGCGGCTAGTGGAATAACTGCCATATTTGCAATGAGTAGGCAAACAGAAGATTTATCCATATGATATTTATCCATATGATTTCTGAAGATAAATGATACTTGAAAAGAAACGGCCTGCTCAGAGCACACAGTGTCATTCTTTATTTAAAGATTTTTTCTTTACACCAAATTCAACTTACAAAAGTAAAATCATAATGTCCCTAAAAGCTCTGAATAGCTTTTAGGCAGATAGGCAGTATTGTGCTTCAGCAGGGGAGTTGGACTAGATGATCTTTATGGTCCCTTCCAACTCTAAAAATTCAGTGAAATTCAGTGAAATTCCCAGCTCTGAAACAACTGTTTGTTTTGGTTTGGTTTTGGTGTTGGTGTTCTGGGATTTTTCGGGTGTGGTTTCTTTTTTTTTTTTTTTTTTGTTGGTTGGACTCTATGATCTCAAATGTCCCATCCAACCAAAAATATTCTGTGATTCTGTGAACTAATGCTAAAGACTTTCATTCAGCTGCTACTTTCCGTGAGCTATCACGGAGTCCTGCTTAATCTCTCCTACGTTGGTTCTGAAGTATAGAAGTTCTGCTATCCACTTTCCCGAAAAGTTGTTGAAAGAAGTCCAGCAGACAGAAAAAAAACCCACCACCAAACCCAACCATTTGAAGTATTTAAGATTGGAAAACCATGGTTTATAATGAATGATGAAAGTAGTTCAATTCATTAAGAAATACATTTCATAAGTAACTTGATGGCTGGTCAGGAAGTATCTGTAAGGGCCATTGATTACTAGTAGTCTACAAAAAAAATATATGGCAAAATAATATTATTGGTGGCTGATACCAGAATACAAACCAAAAATAAGCTTCAATTTTTGACTATAATATCCAGCTACTGAAAACAGTATAGACAGCAGTTTTGGTAGATTCTTAGACACTTTTAAGTCTTTGAAAGATATGCTGCAGATAAGAAAGAAATTACAATCTTATTGCAGATATGAGAGTTATGTGTCAAAATGTGTATGATATCAGACCACTGTTAAATCAACAACTTAAAGCCAGAGACATACAGAAAGGAAAAAAATGCTTCCAAATCTTCTATTAGTAGATAGAAGACAAACATTACATAGGAAAACAAGACTAGGTGTAAGACCGAAGAATTGTCTGGACAAAGACATAAAAGAGTTTAGGAAAAAAAATACAAAACCCCTTGCAATGTTATTTTGGAAGATGAAGTATAGCAGTCTACTTTGAGATCAATGCAAAGAGAAAAGCTACAAATAAAATCTGTTAAAAATTAAGTAGAAAAATATGATGACTCACTGTACACACAATTTTTCATTTTCAAAATTTCCATTTTAAAAAAGACTCTTCTTTAAGTCTTACCTGAGCAAGCCTAGAACATTCCTCAGTTACAGCCTCATTCAGCTTTTCTATAAGTCTTTGTGTAGATTTGACTTCATCATCTATGAAAACAAATTATTCATATTATTTTTGAACACTAGATGCACAACAAGTTTTCAAAAGCGTAATTTCCTGCCTTGGTGAGACTGCCTCCTCAGGTCTTAGAAAGACATAGGTTTTTGTTCCCCTGTTTCTTGTTCCATCACACAGACAGATTCGATTATTACACTAGAACTGCACATTCAAGAAGGTAAGTGATAAGAAATGGCTTTGTGTGTTAGTGAGCTCTAGAAAGATTAAACTTCACAGAAACATACTGGAGGGCAAAGAACATATGCCAAGAAATTACAGAAGGGAAAATCATGATATGGCAGAAAAAGTAAGGAGAGAAAACTGGCACAATAACATAAAAGCTCACTGAGGCAAAAAGCAGCAAAGAAGTAATAGCAAAGAAACTTACTTTTGGGCAGGGAGCCAACGAAGGAATTCAAAGAACAGAGAATGAAGCAAGCCCCAAAATACTTTGCTGATGCATTTGCTTATTATTTCAGTAAGGAAAACAACCTTATAGGTGAATCTATTATATAGTTCTTTAAAATTAATTGATCTAATAGAAATAGCAAAAAATGAGTTGTAATACTTCCTTCTGGTTTTTTATATTATTATTACTGTTTCTGTGGTTTTTAAGTACCCTGAGCAGTAGGCTGCTTGTAATGGCTAAATTATTTGGTACAAAACCACTTCAAAATATTCTATAAAAACAATTTATTGGACAGCTACATGTACAAACTCTTGTGCTTGTTTTCTTTTAAAGACACTGGTTTTCATATCAAGATATTCACTCCCATAATTCTGTTCAAGTTACCTGCTTGTTGAATTTTCAAGGTCTGGAGCTCCAGCTGATGCATTTTTTTAAGATCATTCATCTCTTGTAGATGACTACGTCCAAGCTCCTCTTTAAGACTGCAAAGTGCGCTCTCTTTTTCTGCTTTCAGGTACTCACGAACCTGGTCTACATGAGCTGAATAAACCAGGGATAGGCAAATGCGCTGTGCTTCCATCTGTAGCTGTAAATCAGTCTTTGAATAAAAAGAAACATTTTACAAAGAGTGAGAAACAAGAAGACAAAAAAGTCCCATCTTTGTGAATTTCTTAAATTAATAACATGTTGAATGGAACGCTGCATATAGGGTATGTATTTGGTAAATTTAAATATACAGAGTTTGGAAAACTAAATTGTAACACAATAGTATGACACTTCTTCAACTTAAAATAAGAATCAAACTACAATCAACAGACTTAATATGCTTCAATTCCCATTTTGCAGCAATTAAAACCCAACTAATTTTCTTTCACTGAAAAATAGCATCCTCATACACATTGACTGTGGTTATCATTCTGGTCATGAATGTAACCACTTTCAACCATCGTCACACTGCCCCACACACATGACCACGCACCTGGACTTCAAAGCAGCTAATAGGAAAAATACGATGCAAATTTCCAAGTCCAAGCTCCTACAAATTTTTATAGGTAAATTATTTTCTGTACTGCTTTATGTAACGTACCTGTTCTGATTTTAAGGCATCCACTTGCTGCTGAAGATTATTATTTTCACTCTGTGTAATGGCTACTAACGATGTTTCATCTGCCAGTCTGTCTGTCATCCCATGCAAATGTTCGACAAGAGACTGTTGTTCTGGTTTCAAAATTCGTTGAACTTCCTTTCTTTTTGTTACCTCATGACTGATATCTTTACCCGAACCTAGATTTCCTCTTACATTTATTCCTTCATCAACTATATTCCTTGGACCAGGGATTTTATTTCTACTTTGAGATGCTGCAGCAGCAGTCTTTAGAGCTTTTCCTTTAGAGCATTTTATCTTAGGGTCATTACTACTACTATTTCCTCTCTGAGCATGGCTAATGATAACTTCTAGTTCTTTACATTTTGCTAGAACTTGTTCTTTCTCATCTTTTAAGGATTTAACTTTTTCATTTAAATGACAAATTTCACTATGCTTTGACTTCAACTGTTCAGAGAGATCACAAAGTCTCAGGGATAATTCTAGTTTCTCACGCTGGGTAACCTCAAGCTTTTCCATAAGTTCCATCGCATCTTTCTCAACAACTTCTCCAGTCTCAACTACGTTTGCCCTGGACACCTTGGTTTCTTTACTCCCTTCAAAATCAGAAGTTTTAGTTTTAAATAGAACTGGTCTATTGCTTTGCAAGTGGTGAAATTCTTCATTCAAAGCTTTGAGTTTGCTTTTATATTCACCTTCCTGCTTATTTTTGTTCTCTTCTAACTCAGTTTTTGCCTTCAGAAGAGCTGCACATTCTTTCTGCAGCTCTCTATAACTAGCTTCAAGCTTTTCCTCAGTGAATGCAAAGGCACTCTTCTGCCTTTCAGTATCCTCTTGGAGTTGACTGTTTTGGTTTTTAAGTTGCTCATTTTCAGTAATCAGCTTTTCTATTCTTTTTTGCAAGTCCAAAGTTTGAGACTTAGAGCGAACACTGCTGTTCAAAATTACATTTTCTTCAGAGTTTACTAACATGCTTTTTAATTTTTCTTCCAGAGTTTTGTTTTTCCCCTTAAGAAGGTTATTTTGTGCTTCAAGTTCTGAACATTTTTTTTTAAGACTATCTTCTCTCTCTCTCATCTGTTCCTGCATCAACTCAGTTTTAAGCTGCAGCTCTTCAATTTCTTGTTCAAGGGTACCTTTTTCTTTTTCCTCTTGTCTAAGCACTTCAATCTCCTTCTGCAGATCATGGATTTGAAGTGTCATTTCTTCAGATTTCGAATTTACAATGGACCGCTGCAAATCTTTTAGGTTTGAAATCTCTAGTATCAACTGATTTTGCTTTGTGATTAAGTCATCCTTTTCATATTGCATGGCGTCTATCTTTTGGCTCATTGCATTTTGTACCTCATCTAACTGCTGTTTATGGTGCATATTCAAGTTATCTTTAAGGCTTTCCATGTTCACCATGTGCTCTTTTTCTAAGTTTTCTTTAAGTCTGGAAAGTTCCTCTTCATGACTAAACAGAAGCTTTGTTCTCAGTCTCTCCAATTCTGCTTCTTGCGATTCTGCCATCCTGTCCAAAACTGCATCCTTCTCCCTTTCTAGCATTTCAAGTTTTATTTTGTAATTCGTGACTTCTGCCTCATGTTTTAATTCCAATTCTTTCCTAAATTCAGAGGCAGAAATCAGCTGAATTTTTAAATCTTCAATCACAAACTGGTATTTTTCAGCTTCATTTAATCTACATTCCATATCCACTATAGCTTGTTTGGCTCTTTGAACTTGCTCTCTTGAAAAATTTAGTTCTTGTAAAAGATCTTCAATTTTGGCTTGTTGAAGAGACTTCTCTGCTGAAATTACTTCCATTTCTTGTGACAATTCTTGCTTTATTTTTTCCCTTTCATTATCAGCATCTTGCAATTTCATATTCAATTCATTAATTTTAATATTCATTAAATGCATTTGATCTTTATTAACATTCTCATTCAAACACAGACTTGAAGTTTTCTCCAATCCTACATTTTGTTGCAAAAAACGCTGTTCCATTTCCATTGCATGTTGCTTAATTAATTCTTGCTTCATTTGTACAATCTGCTGGCCATGCATTTCATCTAATTCAGCCTGAAGTTGTGCCAGTCTCCTTTGTGTTTCTAATTCCATTCTTTGCACAATGTCAGCTTCAGACTGGCTGTCTTTATAACATCGTTTCTGCAATTCTTCCACAGTTCCCATTAATTGTTTTATTTCATCAGAACATTGTCTTTCTTTCTGTTTGTAGGTGGTAAGTTCAACTTTCATATTACTTATCTCCTGGTTCTTTAGTGAAATCTGTTCTTTCAATTCTTCAAGTAATTTACTGACATCCGATAATTTTTCCTTAAGCTGAAATGACTTTTTTTCTTCTTCTTCAAGTTTTGCTTCCAGCTCTTCAACTAATGCTGCTTTTTCTTGCAGTTTACTCAAATCTTCTCCCTCATTTTTGTGTTTTTCCTTTAAAAAAAAGAGGAAACCCATGTTCTTATTTTTAGTTCATTATCTGAACATATAAGAACTTTCATAGACTTAAATATTTAAACACAATGCCTTTCTTTAGACGGCTAGCGAATACTTATAAAAACTAAATATAAATTATTTGTTGACTTCATTTGGAGGCAATCTGTAGATTTGGAATAAGTGACAATCCCTCTCCCCCTCCCGACAAAAAAAAAAAAAAAAAAAAATCACTTTCATTTTTTCCAGCTGTGCTCCGATACTTCAAAAAAAAAAAAAAATCTATTTGGTGTAGTCTACTGAAAACTTTGTCTCTTGTCACTTTTAATGACATCTCATTTTTTTAGGTACTTTTAAGATGTTTACCATGAAGGATAATAAAAAAAAAGCACATGAAGAAAAGAATTCATTCTTGCCTTAAGACAGAAAAGATTGTTCAAGCGGGTTATTTTAATATTTTTTTCCTAACAAAATAGTGTCGCTTAATGAAGGCATTCTAATATACAGTATAGTTTCATAATTTGTCATAAATATTTCTGCAGTTTTTTGAAACATGATGCATAATACAGACATAAAAATTTCAGTTTTAAATTATACATATATCATGTGTTAGGTAACAGAAGCAGTCTTAAAAACTTAAAATCTTTGTATGCGTTATATGCAACACACTCATAACCTGTGCTTTGGTATTTAAGTTTCAAAGGAACTATAAAATGCTAAAAAAAAAAAAAAAAAAGAGAGATCTTTCTAGCAAGAAACATACCATTTCATATGTTGTGAGTTTGTCTTGAAGACGCGCAATCTGCACTTCTAATTCTTCATTCTTTCTTTGATAATTCTTCAGCAGACATTCTTGTTCTTCCAGCTGTTGCTGATGTGAAAGTATCTGTTGCTTGGCTTGCAATAAATCAGCAGCTGTGCAACTATGGCTGGTGTTCCTTAGGGCTTCACTTGCCTGCAACTTGAATGTTAAAAAAAATAAAACCTAAAAAATATCAAGTTTTTCAGAAACCGCTTGCACTACAGAAAGTGATCTCTACTTTCTTCTTCCACATCACAAGTCCAAAGACTATAGCAAAATTTTATAAGTTCTTTTAGAAGGAACTGAAATATCCTTATTCTTTTGGGACGGCCAACCAATAAAAAATATTTAATATTAAATTGTTTTATGGTGAGCAAGCACAGGACATCAGTGTCTCAGAAACATTTCTAAGTAATAAAATTCTAAAGTTGCAATTACTGTCCCCACAATCATATTTCTAATAATAAAAACTCAGTCTTCAGAACCTAATTCACCTGAAGCTCAAAAAAAAAAATATATATAAAGTACTTAAAGAGGGCAAAAAATACTACAATATTCAACTGCAACACTGTAAACTGTACCCACGCAGATTGACAGTGTCCATGGCAACTCAGTCACCAGTGCTTTTTACATCGAATGCTTCTCTGAAACTTAACTTCGTTATTTAAATTACCTTCTAATAACACTGCAAGCAGCAAGTTTTACCCAAAAATACAAAGAGGACTGCAGCATGAAATGGTGGCCCATTAAATTTGATGGCTGACTGTTCCGATTTCAAAGGGAACAGGTTGGATTTCAGCACAAAGCCCTGAGAACTAATTACACAAGTGTTTTTCCCTAAGATAACCGCCATCATGCAGTAGTTATCAGAAGCTATCACCACATACTAGGGAAGAAAACAGACTAGTCTTTATTTTATAGTGAATTAGTACAATAAAGCAGGTACTATAATGATAACTGTAGAACCAGTAAAGTGACTGCTGATCTATACTGAAACCAATTCTTCAAAAACACACAAAAAATTCTGTGTTTCTGCATTTGATGTGACACCAATTTTTAAACACAAATAAATATTGGTAGTGCTGTAACTCACATGCTGAAATTGGATTTGCAGTTTTTGACTTTGTTCAGTAAGCTCTAAGAACTCCCTCATAGTTTCATCCTTTTCTTTCCGTGCCTGCTGTAGGTTAGTAGTGAGCTGAGTGATAATGTCATCTCTTTTTTTGATAGCAGCTTCAAATTCTTGCAGCTATGAAAGATAAAACTTAAACTATTAGTGCACATCAAAGCCACAGACAAACAAAAACATTGGCTTATTTTAGTTAAGTAGGAATACGTCATCCCTAACTTCTCCATTTAAAAGATGTCACACATCTACTGGAGTGTTTATGGTTTCACAAATTCTATTTGTAAATACTTCAGAAATAGATTTTTTTTCCCCTCATTTAACAATATATGACCTCTTTATAAAATATATTTACCAATGAACAAAATCTGAACCTTTAAGAAGGTTAGTTAGTTAAATATATAAACTGCTTGTAAACTAAAAAGAATGGCCACATAAACAAACCATCGTAAAGGAAGCCAGGGTATCTATTTATAGTGTTTCAGCAATTTTGTACAACTACTCATGTCCACACACTTTTCTCACAATAAATGCAACTTATATCATCTCTTACTTAAAGTGCAATAAATTGCATTCATCATACTGAAAGCATATAATAGATACCATACATCGTGAATCTAGAGAAATTATTCATAACTACATGAGAAAAACAGCTCAAGCCGCAAAACCGATAGTGTAATTAACAAATGAATATTTTGTAATTTATAATGATGATGAGATGATAAAAGTACAGAAAAAAATCCTTTGCAAGTGTTTTATCTTTTGTAGGATTACACTCAGGCAGCCAGAAATTCTATGTTAACTGGGACTATTTTCATGTGTAATTATATAAATAGATATGTTGCTCACTTTAAAGTCACTTTGTCAATTTGAACTCATTGAAGGCTAGTAGCACCTTCCCCTCTATGTATTACAGTCTCCTTCTGTAAGTGTTTTGTTTACAATGTGCCCAAAAAGAAGCTTCTCCAGGTTATATGCCGAGTCTTGAAGTAAAACTACAATACTTCCAGATAAAGCTTACTGATTAAGAGGATAGGGACATTACTCAATGGGACATAAAAACCAGAAGTCCCTTAAGCAAGACAAACTATGCTAAGAATTTGAGGAAATTCATTCGAAGTTCTTTTCAGAACACTGCATTGGACTCCTACTTTAAAAGCACGGATCTAGTGGAAATACTAGATTTTTGTTATAATAGAGAAAATTAGGAGCAGATCAGGCACTTAAGTGTGTCATATCTTTCCTTTTGTATCTGTTCAATGAAATTCAGTAACTAAATTTATCTGTTCTGATCCACACATTGTTATATGATAATTTTCAATTTATTTTATTCAATCCTTTCATTTAACAAACCGGCAGAACTAAAGCACGTAACATTATCTTCTGCACTCCCCTTTTACAATTCTTTTCTTTCTTCTGAAAAATAAACCATCTGCATTTCTCAACTGGCATATTATGTACTGTACCACTATCATACAAAAATATGCTGCAACTATAAAAACATTATTGTACCGCAGCCTGTTTTGTTTTGATATATTTTAATTTACTTTAAAAACAGTAATCATAGCCATTTAAAAAATGCAATTATTTTCACTTTCATCTTTTTCAGGAAAAACTAACAGTAGTCACAATTGTGAGAAACTTAGTATGTTATAATTACAACTATTATGTTTTGCACAATAGATACAAGATACAGTTATTAGAAGTTAAGTTTGACTTAAAACGCAACACCAGAGATTCATCAACAGCCAAAGGAATGATAAACCACCTCCTGCAGGGCAACCACTGAAAGATCACTCTAGAATAGTGGAAAACATGACATCCATCTTCACAGATAAAATACAAATGAAAAGCAGAAAAAATTATAATTGTGCAATAATAATGAAGGTGAAAATCACCGAATACTAGAACAATTTTGGTATTTTGTAGTACTTTGTAAAAAAAAGAAAAACACAACGACATGACCCGAATCCAAATTAAAAGAGAAAGAGAGAAGACATGAAGCATGACAAAGCACTGACTTCAGTGTGTAGCACCACTCGTTTAAACTGGAAGGATAAGTATTTCATAGTCTTTACTTTAAAATCTAACTTTAAATTCCAGTGGTATTTCTGAAGTAATAAATAATTCCCTATAATCCCAAATTACTAGATGTTTGTTAAAACATTTTGCAACAGTTGCCTTGTGTTTCAGACTGTGAAGTCTGACATACAAATACTTTTTTGGTTCAAGGATCAAGTCAGTTATACCATTCCTTAGGAAATAAAACATGAGGTTTTTTTCGTCTTGGAGGAACAGGAAGGTATTCAAGAAATGCAATCTTTGCACAACTAGAGAAGCTAATTCTTGAAGAAAATAGTTTTTCTATTCCTGATCTGTAGAAAGTCACTGTGAAGAAGACTGGAATTTTAGTCACAAAATACGGAGAAAACACACACACAATGGAAATGCCATTCAAAGAAACAGAGCACATGGTATGTGATTGAAAGAAATTATGTGCAATTCTATAACACACACTGATTGCACTCTGAACAGCTGCCATTAGGTGTGAGGTCTTTCAGGTGATGCTCTGCATTTTCGCATGTAACTGAGTAGCAAGTAGAAAGCAACATAAGGTAATTATACCTGTTGCAATCCTTCTGTACCATATGCTGCCCTCATTTCTTCTAGCTCTCTGTTTAGCTCTTCAATCTCTTGCTGTTTCCCAGCCAATTCATTCTCCATCACCTCTAGCTGCGTGTGAGAGTGCTGCATTCCATGCTCAGAACAAATCTCTCCAACTCCAAATTCTTCTTCCTAAATCAATCCAAGTTCCTTAACATGCCATTTTTTTATGCTTTATCACAGTAAGTAAACTCCAGTATAAAATTCTGTATCAAACGCCACTTTAGTACATTAACATACAATACAGCATTGAAGATCTTATTGCCATGGTAACCTCCTTTGTTAGTACAATTCACACCTCAAAAGCACTGACATAAAGTGTTTCTGCAAGTTCTGCTTTATAATCTTAGCCATAATAGAAGTAGTAAATTGTTTTGCATTTCAAGTTTAATGATACACTATATTAATATGTAACAAACAATGCAGATGCAGAGGACAGCATGCAAAATAAAGTATTAGTCAGCAGCACAGTTTTTGTTCAAAACAAACTGTTCGAGGCTTTTAGTATTCACCATTAGTATTACGATTCAATCTGCAATACTGTACCCTGATTAAGTCTGCAGGTATAGCTGTTCTTGTCACAAAACTGCAACCATTTACCTGTATAAAGACAATTTCTAAATACGTTATTATTTGAAATAAAGCCTGATTTCTATTTTCACTTGAATCATAGGTGACAGTTCCTGCAGACCCAGGGGAATTTTTATGCTATAAAAAATTATTTCATTTGAAATATAAAATAGCTTTTTGCATAGTAAATTGCATTGCAGTAAGCATAGGTAACAGGTAAACACCCAAAATTGCTGAAATAGATACTACGGTCTAAAAACACAAACCATATTATGAATTTAAATATCTAGAGAAAACAAAGGAATTCAGATCTAAAGGTCAATGCAAAGCTTTATACTTTAAATAATGCGGTATGGTTGCATCTTAAATTATATATTTAACATTTCTATATATTACCAAACATAGTTATGCTTTCTAAAACATATCCATACGCCCCAAGATCTACTATTTCTGAAAATCACTAATCTCTTGATAGTGGATGAAAGGCAGTAACTCTCATTCTAAATTTGAATGAATTTCTTAAGATTAAAAAAGAGCAGAAATTATACATTTAACGTAAGACATTTGAAAAAAATGCTCTTTCACTCACCTAACACTGCAACCCCTTTCAGCTTCTATGAGAATTTTGGTTCTACAGTCTGTGCAAACCAATAATGACAAATCTCCAAAAGGCAGGCACAAACCAAAGTAGCAGTTACAGGTTACAAAAAAAAAAAAAAAAAAAAAAAAACCAAATAAAAAGAAGATGCTCTGTACTTGTGAGTAACCATAACAGACAGGCAGGCTTTTAAAACAGCAGAACAATGTTCCAATGTTTTAAAAGGAGAAACCAAGAACTGCTGTATCTCCCCTCCGAGCTGTTTATTACATCGGAGTCTGAAACAAAAATAATGGTACTCAAGATGTAAAGGCATCATAACATTTCAGACCCAAATACTATGTTTACATCAAAAAAAGAAGCTATACTGCTCAGGCATCTGCCATAGCCTAGATCAGGGCTTATCTACAAAGGACTATCATGCCTGAGGAAATCAATGTCACTCGACATAGAAGTACACTGTTATAAATGGGATCAATATAGTCACGGAGCTTGTATTAAGAGGCTGGATACACCTGCATTAGACAAGAATTTGCAGAGCTGACACAGTGCCTTTTCAATTCCTGACTTCCTCAGTAAAAAGGAAGGCACCACAGAGAGATTACTCCCTTATTTTAGAAAGAATAAAGAAAACTGCAGCAAACAACAGTCCAGGCAATTAATAGAGGCACTGCACATCGGTTGTGTACTGCCAGATGTTCGCTCTATACTCAAACATACAAGTGCCTACACAGCACCTGCCACCAACAGCTTTATTCAGATTTTGGCACGTGTCCCAGATTAGTAACACTAGTAGTTTAATAGAAACTCTATTATCAAATACTTCTTTTCCATTTTTAACTCTCATTTTATTTAGGCTTAATTGATAAAGATGTAGTGTATTATTCCTGTAATCCAGCACAGTGGACACGCTTCTCTTCCTGTGAATGACTTCTGTGTGCCACAATCAAAGACGTTTAGACGCTTTATAACAAGAGCTATTAGGAAAGACACAAAAGCCTTATCTCGTTAGATGTTCCAGACTCCTTAGCAGCTGAAATTTCTACAAAAGACCTTTTACTTATAAAGGAGTTTTTGCTACACACATTCAAAGCAAGCGTCTGGAATTTGGGGAATCCTGCCTTATCTCACCCATCTCTTCACCTCGGCCTAGCTCTAAGACCTCACAGAGGTGAATCACTACAACATGGTAATAGTCCATACTCTTCCTCATCTGATGCCTTCTCCTTACAAAAGCCTTATGCTTTCTGATAAAGTACAAGTCGAAACACGACAAGACACCAGACTGCTCTGTAATCTAGGGATTAGAAGATTAGGGTGCTAACGGGAGCCATGCGAGCAGCGGGGCAGCCTCTGGCGTGACAAAGATTCTGCTGTGTCAGAGCAGACGGACAGTTGGGGTTGAGTTATTAGCTTCAAAATATGTTAATTTCACTCATCTGCAATATATGAAGACTGTAGCCCAGATATCAACTTCAGTGTTAGAAGATGTCCACGCAAGGCCTACTGGACTTCTGTGTTTTGTCTCATGGCCACAGTGGTTTTTCCGTTCAGGGATCTTCTGCAAGCTCATAAATACTATTGTTGTAGACTCTTGTAATTTCTTCTTTTAAAGCTTTGCAGTTAACCTTTAACGCTGAAATGTCCTTATGCCTTAAAGCCTTATTATGTGCTTAGTTACACACCCCAGCAAATAATTAAACATTTAAAGAAACAATCAAACCGCATGGCATTTTAAAGATAACGGCAGGAAGGAGTAACAAGAGCTCCGGATGTAACTGCATAAACAAATAACTATGAAGTAAGAAAAAAATTAAATTTTATAACACTGCTCCTGCTACTCAGGAGCAACTGCTTTGGTGAACAAAAGACAGGAAAAAAAGGTTATGGAACCTTGATATGAAGGTTATGGAAGCCCCTAAAAGGACATTCTGTCTGATTTTTCTTCCTTGCTTGCATTTTCAAAATAATTCACAGAAATAGTATTTACTAATATAAAGTAAAATATAATTTGTAGTCTATTGGCTAAAAATAAAGATATAATATATATTTCATCAGTAAATACATAAGCTTAAGAAAAATGAAAGGAATCTTCTTCCAGAGAAACACAAGGAAAACCAACTTCTACCACTGATTTAAGGCAGCAATTCATGACAATTGCCACCAGAGGTCAGGATTAAATTTATGAAATCACTGTACCCCTCTTAATGTTTCTTAATCTGTAACTATTATAACATTAATGCCAATAATACAGAGATCTCCCTTTAAAAATAGCAAACTTGTGCTCAGCATAAATCAATACATACTGTTTGATCACTGAAAATTGTAGAAAATACCTTAATACATGAAAATAATATAACCTATTAGAGACTGGCAAGCAGACTTGCGATTAAAAACATGCTTTGATTTGGCAGTAGAAACTTAGGTATTAGTACCTAGAATGAATTAACAATTTTACCTCATGTTTTCATTCCCTCCCTCTCTCGCCCCCCGCCCCCCCTTTTCTTTTACATTTTGGACATCTGATTCCTTCACAAAAATCAATACTTAGACCTCCAACACTGCTTGTCAATGTTCTTAACTTCTCCTCAATTTTCTAGTTATGTCACAACTGATTATACGAAACTAAGCTAAAATTAGAAATTAGGGCAACTTGGGAAAATGAATTTCAGTTGTGGGGTTTTTTTTTTATACTCCATAAACAAAAACATTTTCAGTTTGTGATGAAAATAATTACAATCATATAACATAAGTAAGTTTAATAACTTCTGAAGGATAACAATTGATGTCTTTTTAAAATATCATGTCTTAATATATTTTTCTATATATTAACAGCACACAACAGAAGGTTTCTTTATGTAGTAGTTAAGGTTGAGGTATAAAATTTCATTAACGTTTTAAAAAAAAAAAACCCACTAACTTTATAGACTTGATATTAACCATCTTGTCAGAGGTATACTTTGCAAGTTGGGAAGAGAGTCAATAAGAGAAAAAAATAATCAGATCAAACAGTCTTTCAGTTACACCGTAAAACTGAGGCATATAGAAAAAAAATGGGGGCAACTTTACCTTACACAGTTAAAAAAAAAAAAATCAAAAAATTCTAACTATTGGAAAAAGTTTAACTTCCCTTAGTTCTGAGTTTAGATCACAAACTTTAATTAAATTCTAATGGTGATTAGCTATTTAAGACTATGCAGTTAGGTCTCATTCTTACTCAAACTGAATAATATGTTACAAAAGGCAAGGTGGTCATATGAAGGATTTATCAGCCTTCAGTTTGGCTACTACCTTTGATAGTGTAGGTGTTTAGAGAGGTGGCAGAACAAAAATGAACTAGAGTGTGCTGACAATAAAATTCCTTCAAGACAAGAATTCTTATATAAACATTCACTGGTTCCTTCAACTTTGCTTAGACAACTGTACGGGCTTATAATTGTGTGCCTGGTAAGTCTCAAAGAGGGAAATACTTATCACTGCATTTTATCCAATTCCTCAGGACAAGAGGCTGAAAAATTAAAAACATCTGACTTATTTTACCAACGATAACAAAACAAATTATGTACGACCTATTTCATTTTGAAGCATGATAGCCTTCATTTCAACATAAGTTCTGACAAAAACCATTAAAACCAATACAGATGTTGTAAACAATGAGGGGAAAGATGGATCAACAGGCCTATGTTTCTAGGTATTGTTTCTTAGCATTCTGAAAAGGAGGTCGTGTACCTGAAAAAAAGCTGAGCTCAAGATTTCATACAACTTCATAATTACACTGTTATGGAGAAAATTTAACTCATTCTCATCTTCAACTGAAAAGGCTTCAGATCACTTTATTTACAGGGTGCCCATGAATGTAAGTAGAACTTTTAATAATAAAAGCAACATTACAGCTGACACGAAACATATTGAAAATTCAGTCCCTAAAATATACACATTCCTAAACATGTTGTTTCCTCTTTGCACATACCAATCAACTGTAATGAACTAGAATTAAAAAGAACTTATTGAAATAGCAGCTCCCACCACTTGAGTTTGTTCTCCAGCAGATCCAGTATCATGTTACTATTCACAAGTTTTGTGTTGCCTACTTATGTCTTAGAAAATAACTCTCACGGAGAGTTCGCTTTTGCAGGAATGAGAATAGGAAGTGCCTAGAAGTGCATCTGTCATTGCATTTTTGCAATTTTGAGGAAATCTGCTATTTTTTAAAATGCGCATTCAGGAGGCAGCCTGGCTATAATTCTATTGTCTTTAGTATCTGAAATATTGCTCCCTAATATAGTGTGTAGGCACCTGCAGAAACCTTTGAAGGATGAAGAACAAAGTTAAGTGTTCAGATGTGAAAATTCATTCTACAATGAGAGCCTTGAATTGAACTAACAACAAAACACTAAAAATCAGAATGTAGCCACAATCATCACGAGGCCTTATACCAGATCTTTTCTGTATTGTCTCCTTGCACAAAGTTGTGTTTTCTAGAGCTTTTGCTATCAGTCTCCAACATTGCTTCCTGCAACCTCAGAAGTGATGAAAATTTCTTAGTCATATTTCATTATATATGCAATACCTCTCACTTGTAAAAATACATGAATATGAATGCAATTGTCAACTGGTTTTAAGGGTTCGTTCTTCACATACTCATATTCCATCGACAGTAATCACATACCATGGCGACGTATGTTCTAAAAAGGTGCAGTAAGGTCACAGCAGTTGTTCAGAAGTGTATTTGCTACGCTCTTAATGGCAAACTGTGTGCACACACTGCCCTATCACCTTACCATACATAAAGCAAACTCAGATCCTTTTTGTTCTTTACTACTTTAATTCCTTGGACAAAATAAACATTTTACCTATGAAAAATACTAAAACTTTAATCTGATTTTTTTTCCTCAGGTAGAGTTTGCTTCAACCCCTTGCACCTATCCCTCCATAAAAATTGTTTTTTCTTTCTTCCATTTACAGCACTCCCCAGCAGCTGGGCTGGAGTCTTCAATTCCAAAAGTGAGAGACCAATTCTGGTCTCAGCTTTTTTTTTTTTTTAAGTTTGCATCACAAAAAACATGCCGTAAGAGCAATCACAACTGAACAGACAGAGGGCCCACATGGTTCAGTATTCTGTATTTGAAAGTAGCCAGTAATCAAGGTGAGGGAACAGTTTCCCTGTACTCCCAAGTGCCTTCTCCCAACACACCAGAATAAAGTGCTTATAAATAAGGATGGAGGAAAGAGCGGGAGAGAAAGAGTCAGAATGGGGAAGAGAGGGACAGGAAAAGAATTCAACTAAAAAGGCTGAGACCAAATCTATGGAGGAAACTGTAACTGGGATTTGATGAGACAGGTTGGAAAGAAAAACTACTGCTTTCATCTAGGACAGGTTGAACTGAACATTAGGAGGACCTCAACGTAGGGAGAGGGAATATGGGAGAAGAGGTTTCCAAGGGAGAGGGAGAAAAAAAAATGTTAAAAGAAGGAAAACCAATCTTTGGATAAAGTTGGAAACTCTGGGAAATAAACTGGGTTTCGGAATGACTGAGGAGGAAAAGGAAAGACAGAAACAGGCTGAAAAGCCTGTAAGACTGAGCTAAGAAATCAAGCAAGGGGAAAAAGGGGATGGGGAAGGGAAGGTGAAGAGATTGACAGAGAAATAAGAATTTACAAATTCTAGGGGACAGAAAACAGATACAGAGTTGGTCAAAAGAATAGGGTGGGAAAAGGAGCAAATGAAGACTGAGCATTTAAGTTGGCAAAGTCGTTTCAGTTTTCAGGGCATGTCTAGACTGCCCACTGTGGTCATAATTCTACTTTTGCACCATCCAGTGCGACAGGTCAGGGACACATTGTCTGGTGTGTGTACTCCCTTAGGCTTCACAATAACTAGCTATAATACTAGTATGAAACACATAATTATTCTAATGTATAGTCATCTCTTAGAAAAGGCTGAATCAAGAGAGGAACAAAGTATTCCACACCAAATTTACTTCAGCAATGGGATTCATTTGATTACTTCATCCCCTCTTACTTCTTGCCAAACTTGAGATTCTGGGGTGTGTTTTGCAGAACTCTTTAGCACAGAGATCTGCAAAAGGAAACCCAGATTGTCAGAAAAGCGATTGAGACATGAATTTATCTCTTCTTTTTCCCACTAGAAACAGTATCTACTGTACTCAGATATTCCATGTAGATGTAAGGTAGTAGATGCCAGTCTGTGACCGGGCTGACCCCAGTCAGCAGCTAAGCCTCCCCCACAGTCACTCACGCACTCCCCCACTAGCAGGCGGGATGGAGGAGAGAATCAAAAGGGCAAAAGCAAGAAAATTTCACGGGCTGAGACAAAGACAGCTTAATAAGTGAAAGAAAACAAAACAAAACCCCCAAACAATAAGCAATGCAAAGGCAATCACTCACCACCTTCCAGCAGCAGACTGACACCTGGCCAGTCGCTGAGCAACAGATGCTTTGGAACTCATTAAAACATAATCAACTTGTTAAATAGTTTCCCACAGAAAATTAGTAGAAATTATGCACCGCCACAACTCCAATAGCAACACAAAGCATTAATACAACCGTAACAGGGACACTGTTACAACAGTACATATATCTACTGCATTATTGATTATAGTAGCCATCTCATTATATAGTTGACATAATGTTTGCTTTAATGGTACATTAATCATACCCGTAATGACATGCAACAGCTCTGTCTATAATATCACGTCTGCTCTTTCCTTCCTTCTCTTTTTGAAAAAAAACACACAGCACTGCAGTAAACATGAGAAAGAAAAAGTCAAAAGGAAAGTTAGGAAAAGTGTTACTTCAGTCTTACCTCAGAGCTGTAATCTTCTACTGTGGTGGAAATTTCACTTTCCGGCTAAAATAGAATATTAAAATATTTACAACAATGGTACTCTAAAAAGATTAAACAAGACATTTTCCATCTGTTTCTGAGAATGTAGACAGTATTTGAAAATGTTAAGGTACACATAAATTTTATTAGAATATATATATAGAGAGAGAAAGCCACCTTCACTTTCTTGTAATCCCAACTTTAAAAAAGAAGTTACTTTGTTCTTCAACCATGATCATGGAAATCTTATAATTACATGACAAAGTCTTCTAATGAAAATACAACCCACAGGTATAAAATACTATTTTGGAAATGTAACATAATGTTTTGTTGGGCTTTTTTTTTTTTGGTTGTTTTTTTGTCTGTTTGTTTGTTTTTTAAGTAATAAGGAGTACCAAGAAAAGGACTTTTCCCTGATAGATCAATTTTACCTAACTAGAAACTTCGCTGGCTTAAGAACATAATCATATATAGAATGCCATTTTCATACATGCAAGGCTTCTGATGTTGACTAGAATTTTAAAACAAACACTCATATTCTCCTTCAGCTTCCATGGAAACCAAGGAAAGGTAAAAGTGATCAGGAAGAACAAGGACAAAGACTCAAATCTTGTGATCTAATGAATTAGTGCAATTAAAGGAACAAAGCCTTAACAAACTGAGCAAAATCGTGCCATGGAAGATGCTAGAATTAAACACAGAGTATCTTGATGAACTACACACAATGAATCAGGTTTGAGAAACAAGATGTTAGTAGGAAAATATGCAAAATATTCAAATTATCTATTTAAGGTGCGTTATTGAGGAATAAGTAAGTACCCTTTTGAACTCAAAAAATGTAATTTTGAGTTAAAACTACTTTACCAAAAATGAAGGGTACATAATAGGGCTTTTTCAAAATTCTCTTAACTCATTAGTCAGGCTTACATTAAATCAGTCTCCATTTTACATTTAATTCTGTCAGGCCTATTTTCAAAGGAACATAGTCAGTTTTGCATCAGTAGACATAAGTAAAATTTGGAACTGTCAATTGAGATTTGGTTTGGGTTGGGGTTTTTTTGTGGGTTTTTTTTTGTTTGTTTGTTTGTTTTTGGTTTTTTTTTTTTTTTTTTTTACACAAAATCTGACGGGTCTACTGGAGCTTTGCAGCTTTTACAATCCCAACATCATCAATTCTACATATTTTGAATCCAATATGCAACCCCACAATGTAATTAACGTAAAAAAAGGCTACTATTTTATATACAGAGTGCACAAAACTAACTTAAAATCTGACTGTGGAAGCTAAAATTCATACATTACATACAATTTTAAAAATTAAAAAGATACACCTTAAAAATAAGCCACAAACTGAAATAAAATTATGTTTTGAAACTGTAGGGTGACAAAAGTGTTTCTGCTGTGGAATACACAATTAGTACTTAACAGTATTTAATTTTTAAAATAAATACATATGTTTATTCATATTATATATACTTATATATGTGTTCATGTATATATATGCATATAGACACACACAAATTTTACATATTATTTGTAGTCTATGTCCTTGGTCTAGGACAAAGTCCCCTGGAAGGAACAAAATCAGGGAAAACCACATCATTATTTTCATAACACAGGGCCATATCGCCCTACAATTTTTTATTGTTTATTCAAATTCAGAAGACTTCACAAAGAAAGATCAGAAGTATTCCTACAGAAGCTCAGAAGTATTCCTAGAAATTTACATATTTAATTAGACCTAAGGACTGTTGAAGTTCTTTATATAGTGCATGAAATACAGCACTTCTCCAACATAAAAAAACAAAAAAAAACCAAAAAAAAAACCAAGTAGTCTGATTTCTTACATAGTTTTTCCTTGTAATGCTTTTGAACTATACAAATAGCCTTTTGTTTATAAGAAAAATGATAGATGAATGTTTAGATCTTGGGATAAGCTCAAACCTAGTAGAAAATCACAGTAAAAGGCAAAGAACTTGTAGACTGAAGCTTATGCTAGAGTGAGAAAATATGAATTCTCAAAGGAAGGTGATTACTGAAAATAATTCTCTAATTTTTTTACGGTAATTTGGCCCGATATGAGATTTTTAAAAAATTGATATATTGCTGGACCTTTCTGAATACCAATCTAAAGTAAAAAAACCACAACCCCACACCTAAATTTAAAAAAAATAATCAAGACCCATATAGTGCTCCATCAGTTCAGGTGTGCAATATCTGCTAGCAGCATAAACAATCTTTCTAAAGTATCTCTTTCGATCCTGCATCTAGATAGCCTATTGGCTGTGAAGTCCAATTCTTTTTGCCAAGGAATTTATTGAAGATAAGTAGAGAAACATGGCTTAATGAACTCAAGTTAGATGGACCTGTCTTCTTCGCTAAGAGATTCATCCAAACCCTGCTAAAAATCAGTTAAAAAGACTTCGATCCTACGAGCTCACTCATTGGACTCCAACACTGTAAGACTTAATGCTATTCTTTTGCTGCCAGAATCAATAACAGTACAAGTAATCAACATTTTCTGGGCACTCATCTTGCACTCCAAGCAGCTACGTTCTGATCCTAAGACCTTATCAACTTTATTTCAAAATCCAGCTCCTTCCATTATTAAGCCATCCATTCTGTATGCTTCAATTCTTCTTTGGTCAACAGAAGTGATTAGGTTTTACACAGCTAATCTGCCTGTACCACAGGGGTCCACTTTAAAAGGAAATACTTCAAAAAATTCATATATACACATACTGATAGCGATACAATATCTTTTGACAGGATAATGCCAAAGCGATTCATCAGCTCTCTCAATACTTTATGGAATTTGAAATAGATTTCTGCTACACCCTGACTTCAGGCTGTTAGTTTGCACATATTCTACCACCTATGTTTTACACAACATTTTCTAGCTACAAACAGCTATTATCTTCTGGCAAGATGTTTTAATTCTTTATTTAATGTCTTCTTCACTGCCAACGTGGTTGATAGTTAGAATACACTGAACAGGCATCTCAAAGACTCTTTATAGGCAACTGTCTCCATCAGCTCTACAGGTAGTACCTTTAATAATAACAACACTTAAATATTCAGAAAAATAAAATCACTTTCACTTTTATGCATTCTTCAGAAGAAATACTGCAACATGATACAAAAAAGAAGGCAGGAAGTCCATTTCAGAGTAGCTTGTTTCTGTATGCTGCTAAGCATTGCCAAAGTCACACTCTTTGGCACTGGACGCCCAACTTTATCACAGAATTCCCAAAACAACTCATATACCAAATTGGCCAAGAGAACCAAAAATTGATTTTTAAGTTTCTTCAGAAAACTTTCATGGTGCCAATAAAACGCTTTGCAAGAAGAGACATCCAGTACTAAACTACTCCAATTGTAATGGATGAAAGTGTTTAAAGGACACAGAATTAATGGAACAGAATTCTACCTGAAGTAAATTACTGACTTTTTTATGACCTCAGTGTAAACTGTTACAAAAATGTAATTGCAAAATTCTGGATTCATTCTTGAACGTGTATTAGCCAGGAGCAGAAGTGAAAACAAGTTTATTTTAGCTTGGCCAGTTTCACATGGGTCACTAGTGATCCATAGACGATCACAACTTGAGTAAGACTAATTAGGAGGATCACAACTAAGAAGGGAGGCAAAGAGAATGTAAACCAAAAATCCCAGTCATGAAACCCCTCTTTAGACTATCCTAAACGTTATGGGTCTTTAATATTTGTAGAACATTCTGAATATGAAGTGCTATTCTTACATATTGCTTCATCATGCCGGCCTTAGTTCCTAATCCAAAACCCATTCAATTCAAAGGAATGTATTCCCTGGTAATTTATAACCCAAGCCAGTTGACTACAATCAGATTTAAATACAGTACATTTTTGGGGAGATAAACCACTGCCAAAGTTGAATATAATCTGCAGCAAGGTACCCCACTCCTCAGTATATACATTTCCTGTATCAGAAAATATCATCAACAGAGAGATAACCTAAGCATTTAATTAGGTTTTTATTCTTTAGTAATACAGCCCTATAAATGTTTAATCTACAATTAAATACTCTGTAAATCTGCTAAGACCACTCTTCCATACAGGTAATTTCCATGTCAGTAGATCTATTATATATCAGTATATTTACAGAGAGAAAGGAAGGCATCATACCAGAGGCTGTCTCATGCATCAAAGAAAACTGGCACGATACCCTGGCAATATTTTGGCCAGATGGTGAATGGAAAGATGCCCAGCTTTAGTCAGAACCACATGCTGCTGAGAATCCATTATCTTCTCTCGTGGCACTGTCTTTACTATTGAACAGACCACTTCCAAACATTTGTTTATCTTCATTCTCCAATTTCAAAACATTTTTCAAGGGATACTAGATTATCTGTGGTAACTCGGCTAATTTTTACTACATTTTGTTTATCCACCCCTCTTTTCAAATCCTCCATCTAATTGTTCATCCCAGAATATCTCTTCTCTAGTCAAAGCCTTTGGTTGCTCTTTGCTTTCATGCTTCTCGCATAGGAATGCCTTACCTACACTCGCCACCTACGCCTTTTCTCACTGAAGCGTCTTCTCTGTGTCTCCATATTGCTCATGTCTCCGTATTTCTGTAACTGTCCTTCCTTAGTTCTTCTCAAGAATCCTACCCAGTGTCTCCTTTGTACTCAGTTTCTGTTCCTGTTGTTAGTCTCAAGTACTCACAACTGGAGTAAGTTATAGAAATGAATAATGAACATGGAGCCATAAACTTTATCACCTACTTGAGTAAACAGTTAAGCCATTCTAAAACTATTACCAAACGGATTTGTCCTGTGAAAAACAAAAGACGAGTTACTAATCCAACCTTAATCAATTAGCAGGTATTCTTCATCACAGAACTTTGAACTTTTCTTTTCTAAGAAGCTTTGTATAATAGCTTTTACTACTCAGGTGACTCAAGGACAATTTTACTGTGCCACAAGTTAATTTCTTCTGCTTTCCTGGCATTAGTACATTCTTGCAAAGCAGTCTGCCCCTATGCATCATTTCAAGACTTCTCAGAGAAGGTGATGTCAGCAATTATCTACTCTGGAAGCGGCTTTTGCTTTCTTCTATTCTTAATTGCAGGAAGTCACAAAAAGAAGCAACCCTAAAACCAAGAGTTTCATTGATCAAATTTACTTCCTGGGCTGTGTCTTCTAGATTTTTTTTTTTACTTCTGTATGGGAAAAGACACTATGGGTGTCAAGACTAAAAGTTATCAGGGTGCAACAGAATAAAGACAAAAAGGCAACCAGATCCTCAAGGTATTATCCTCTTTGCGAGACCAAGACAATTTAATGTGAGATCATTTAACGTGAAACAAGTTAAGACCCAGAGACTTTAACCAAGAAATACCAACTGGCATTTCGCTAATAAATCTTGTAAACAAACTGTTCTTCTGACTGAGGATGGAAAACCTTATAGAAGCTGCAAATAAGTTCAGATAGAAGGTAAAATGGAATGGGTAAGGACAGTACAAAACAATGACAGTTCTTCCAATTAGTTTCTGTAACTTGAGGGATTGCAAGAGGATGGAGGAACCCACCCTTAGGAAGACAGAGGGGAAAAAAAGGGAAAGTGATGACTGCAAAAAATTACTTTGAATTCTCCAAATAGAATTTTGTCCTCTCTGAAAAGTAACTCCAACATCAGATGGGAAATCAGCTCCCAGAGGAGTACCTCTATTTCACTTTCTGCTGTTCATATTCAGTAAGAGAACTCTCTGTTGTTTTTATCTGGCCATGCTAATTCTACTGGGGACTAAAAAAATCACTCTAGAAAAATTGCAGGGAGATCAACTTCTATCCACAAAACTACCACAAAAGAGGCCAGTCAGGATTTTTAGATAGATAGGCCATACAGTCAGACGTTCTGAGTCTATTTTGTGGCACAGGAAGAACAATTCTAAATATGAATTCCAGTAAAAGATGAAATTAAGTAAGTGCAATCAAAATTTAGCTAGAAAATAATCCTGCATAGTGCCTCCAGTAATCCTGCCTTACTCTCCTGACACAGCAACCTGTAGAGATTTAATGTTGGGTGAAAAAGCAAACGGCTCAAAGAAGCTGTCTGTAATCCTCCCTGCAGAGATTAGCCTGAAACTGCCTATTACGTTGGCTGCCAGTTCAACTGAGCAAGCTCTAATCCAATTACTCTAAGACAGGCTTTCTGTCCAAATCATCACACTTATAAGACTAAAACCAGTAAGTTATGAGATTCCTTGAAACCATTTCAGAATTTTTCCTCTTCTATTAATACTGCATAGATAGAGACTTTTGCAACCATCTTCCAATTCCAAAACACCAATTTAATGAATAAGCAGGCCACAGATAGCACGTAACAAAAAAAAATAATGTTCTCCCAACTGAGGACAGCTTTTTCTGGTGGAAGTGAACACTGCTTTAGAAGTCACCAAGACATAAGCAATTCAGTAGAGTCAAATGACAAGTAAACACTAATCACCATGCTTGTTCTTTTAAAGCTATGTTTAAAAAAAATACCAAAACCCAACAACCAACAAACCAAAATGCCCATGCATCTCTATAGTTAGTTATTTGAAAGTAAGATAAATTGCTTTGGGAATAAGGTAAATCTCAGAAAAATCATACCCAGTCTTAAGAATATATCTGCATATGTAATCTTCAGCAACTACAGTGTGAATCTTTTTTCGCTTTTTAAAATCATCTGTGTCTTGTACTGTTAGCAGTCAGAGGCCAACATACGCTACTAGAACCAACCTGATCTAATTAGACCTGCTTTGAGCACAGGATTGGACTACATGACCTCGAAGGTCCCTTCCAACCTAAATTATTCTGTGATTCTGTACTTTATCCCGTTTCTCCAATTGTAGCAGAGACTTTTATCCTGACTGAGAGCATGTACATCAGCAGAGTCCATCTGTAACATGCAATCATGATGTACTTCAAAATATATTTGGTTAAGAAAGTTTCTTCATACAATAATCATATTTCTGTAGACTATAATATTGCTAAAACAACAGTTTAAGTGATTCCCTCTAAAGAGCTCTGTGCCCTAGCAGTCCTCCCTCCTTAGATGTAGGCAATCTGCTGCATTTCATAAAGTACACCTTTCTCTTTTCCTAGAGGGCATCATCACCTATGAAAAGAGTCATTTTAGCATTAAATACTCTTTAAACCTTTTATTACCTCTTCCAGGAAAAGCCATGAGTTGAACAGACAGTTTTATTGAGTTACTACAGTTTTGAAACCCTACAATAAACTTTGTAAGTATGAAAAGCTACATATTAAGGGCATGTATCTATAAAGTTCAAAATATGTAGTGTACTGATATACCGTAGGCTTAAAATAGTAAAATAAATGGATCAATTACTTTACAAGTTTTTATCTGCATGTATGATTTAGTCTGTCTGCCCCTCCACCAGGGCAAAACTTTTTTTTTTTTTTAAACACAAATCAGAAATGCAAGAATTTTTTAAAAAGTTTCATTTTTCTATACTTCTCAGTTGCTGGAAATGAGATAATGGAGCCAAAATAGTTACAAGTGGTCTACTCTAGCACAGGACTGACAAGTCAAAGTGCAGAGCATTCATCTGTGCTACATCTCTCAGAAAAGACTGCGTTCACACGCACAGAGCTGAGAATCTGTGTTGAAATGCTTGCTCAGAATACCACTTGTCCTTTTAGAGGCACTGCTTTCATGAATGGAATACGCTATTCTGTAAATAACATCAGCATCTCAGTCCCTCATATCTGGAACACCAGACTGTGTTAGGTGAATTCATGTCCACTGAGAACTGAACCAGGCTGCCAGTGTGTACCACACAGGGCATCTTACAACTTCCCTGGAGCATGTACTTTCAGCCACTAGTAACCAGGATTATATATCATTAGGTAGTAAAAGTAGAGTATCTGTTTATCAGTCTCTTAAAGTCATCCAGTTCTAAGTAGCGTTTTCTAAATTCATTCCTCCTCCTCATTAAACAGAAAGGCTCAAATTACATTATGGATACAAGAAAGATGTTCAGTTTTGCATTTTGCTGTAGCCATAGTTGCAACGATCAAAAATCCACTTCAATTTGTAAACTTTTAATAAAACAAAATGCACAAAATTAAGCAATAAAACAAAACCAATTATTGTCCTTTAAGGGAGTACAGCAGTACCAACAAACTTCCCATGAACTACAGGACACTGACTACCACAGAAAACATGATGCTGGCAGGCAGGTAGGAAGTGCTGTCTCTGGACATAATAAGGTCAGACCAAGAAGGCAAGAAAATCATAGCAAAAATCTCGTATAACTCCTTTATTCCCACTCTCAAAATTAATGGACTATTTTGCCCCTCCCCACAAGTAACTGGTCACCTGAAATGAACCTACCTCAGCGGTGTAAGTCTGGTTGTGTTTGATAGTTTCTCCACTATGTAAAGTCCTGATAACAGCAAAGTCAGTAGTAGCAGCTGCTCCCCTCCAGCTGCTGCACGAGGACATTTCATCACCTCGAGATTGATCAGTATCAATCCCACCTTGTATTGATTCTTCATCTTTGATGTTTGCTGTCTTCTTCTTCTTTTTCTGCTTCTTTGATCCATTCTGACCGTCAGTTTGTGCCTTCCGCTGCCTAAACTGGGCAAGCTGTACAGAAGACAAAGTCTTGTTAAAGGTGAAAGTTTTCCTCTTTATTACTAATGAAATCCTCTATAAAGGCTTACCAGCTGTTCTACATAAGCATCAAATTAATCACCACTGAAAACAAGTTGGAAGTTAATGCTGCGTATCTGAGACACATTCAGATTATTCTTCCATTGACACAGTTTGCTTTAAAAAAAAAATCTTAAATGTAGAACAACCTATTAATGAATTCCTTTCCAGCTTCATACTAGCAAGTTACTAGATTGATACCTAGAAATCAAAACATTCAAAGGTAAAGGTACAAATGTCATGATAAAGGATAAATGCAATGAGATAACCTCTGATTTAATTTTTCAATTTTATAGTGATGAATACCTCAAAATTAATTTACAGAAATTACTTTTCAATTTTATACCAGAAACAGATAAAAGCAATCCATTCTTCCACCAAGTATCATATCAAGTTTTCTAAAAAGTTTATGTTAGAACTCAAAAAGCAGATCAAGTTACTGAAAACATCATCAAGAAATAGCAAAACACATAATGAGGGAATAGTCTAAAAACAGTGAGCAAACTACCAGATACACTACCTTGTAGCAAAACATGCTGATGAACAAAAAGTCACAGGTGAGCCAGGCACACCGTTGAAAAACCAATTAGTATGTAAGCTATTCAAATACTGTAAGACACTGCCTTTTGAAGAGCTTATCACTTTTAATCACTTTATAGTGGTTTACCCAAGAAAATCCTTTTAAAATATTTTTTTCTTAACAAGAACTGAATTTCTGTTCAAATAAGAAAAACAAGCACAGCAGGTTTTACCAATTAAATTCAAATTGAGACACATCCTACCAATAAAATCTGGAAACAAAAAAATCACTATTTTCCAATTGAAGAGTCCAACATCAATTAAGTGCTACAATATGTTTTAAAAATGTAGCTCCAACATAAATATAAAGCATGCAAATAAAGACCCTAAAGCTTTAAATACTTTTTACATCAACTAATACCCAAATAACATGCATTTTTTATAAAAACTGCTGCAATTTTAAGAAACAGCTACAGAAAAGGTAGCATGCTTGCTCGTGATATTCACCAATCGAGAAAGCCAGGCTTCCATCCAACCTCTTCAGCAACACTCAAACCACACAGGACACACAGATCCCCTGCCCAGCCACAGTGCAAGCCGTCACTTGGAGTGTTCTCCTAATCTCATCTGGCCCCACGATCGCTGAGAAGCCCCAGCCTAAATAAACACATCACTGGCGTTGATCAGTTCCGACTTCTGGCTACTTCATGCTTTTGTCCCTTCATTTGTATTTCTTAGTGGGTCTCTTTCAGCCGCCTCTCCATCCTTAGGACAACTGACAGCTTGGCGTATGGCTCCTGCTCTGTTTCCAGGAGGAGGACTTGAAGATTTGCTGAGCCAAATATGCTCATCTGCGTATTTAATACTTACTTCCTCCTACATCTCTAATTAGTTCAACTTCATGATTTTTTTTTCCATTTTTTAAATAGGCAACTTTCCTTATTTCACCAAAAATCTATTAAAGCTTATAAACTCCACAAATTCTGGACAGAAAAAGAAAGGATAGTCTCCTCCTAACTTCAGAGTTTAAGGAGGGGAAAAAAAAAGGCAGCATAGATTTAGCTTCTCAAAAGCGGGAAGGGCATAAAGTTCCAGTTGTCTCCTTACAACATTACTACGTTCTCCTAAAACTGTAAATTTACCCCAGTAAAAGAGTTTTCAATTTATCCAAAAGACAAGCAGAATTTGTCCAAGTGCCACAATGGCATGAAGCAGACAACCTGATTTCAAGTGTGTCTACTGAAGATTTTTCTTTTTTTACTTTTTGTTTTTAAATAATGAAAGACATGTAGTGCCACCGGTCAAGAACTCTCTTCCCCAACTAGATTGAAACCTTCTGTAATGGAAAGTTAAGTTGGCTTTTTTAAAGCAGCTTTACAGTCTTTATTTGTCTACAAAATTAGACATGTAGCTCAAGGACAAGTGAATTACTCCACATCTCTCCCCAAGTATTTTGCATATTTTAGCTAAGGCATCCGGGTATGCCAGATTTCCCTCCTTCCAAATTAAGTTGTCGACTTTCACCTCTTCAGAATTAACAAGATTAAGCTCAGTTAGAAACAGACTTTATTTTTTTCTGTTTAAACATTGCTGAAGAAGGACACACATGAAAGCTAAATGCATACGAAAACTGAAGTGTTGTATTTTTGTATTACAATAGTTCTCAACTGACAATTTCTGTATGAGCATTTAATATTTTGGAAATAACTACACTATTAGTGACAGATGCATACACAAATCATTGCACTTTTTACCCCACACATTCATGTATACACAAAACTGTCCAGCTACTAACACAACCTAGCTTCAAATACGTGTTTTAATCAAATTCTAAAAACTAGAAGTGAGAGAAGCAGCATAACAAAAAACTACTGCTGAACAAATGCACTCTGTGATGCTCACATCAAGACAGGGGAGTCTCAGATACTGAATTTGTTCAGAAGATGGGACTTGGGAACTAGAGTTGAGGATCTGTCTACATTTCAATGACAAGCAGGAAAAAGTCCACCAGCAGTCATGGGAACTAAGGAAAATAAATTTTGTAGAATTAGAACTTTCATTAAAACAGAAAAATACTTCCATATTTTGTGTTTCTATTTTTCCAGTGTGACCAAAATGTGAAACAAACGCAAGCTGACAAAACTATACGGCCCTTCACCCTGTCTTCCAGGCACAGTGGCTTCCTAACACCAAAACTCAGTCTGTGCAGAGCTTAACACTGCCTCTGCCAGTGCTGAATCTGCAGTTTTGAAATAATTCAATGTCAAGTCTCTGTTGAGTTATAAAAGTTGCACGGAGGAGCAAAGATGTAAACACAGGAGTTACCCATGGAGGAGAAATGATCCAAACCCAGAAGCTGAAGAACACTCAGAACAGGCTCTCTGCCTCAATCCACCTCCGAGGAGCGACAGAGAAGCAGTAGCTTACCCTGGGAAGGCATCAGGAACACAGTCAGCCATGATGCAACTTCACCATGTTTTAGCACACAGAATCATAGAATCATAGAATCATCCAGGTTGGAAGGGACCTTCAAGATCATCTAATCCAACCATCAACCTAACTCTGACAAAAAAAAAACATCACTAAACCATGTCCCCCGGCACCATATCAAGCCGGTCTTTTGAACACCTCCAGGGATGGTGCCTCAACCACTCCACTGGGCAGCCCATTCCAATGCTTGATTTGAATGCCATTGGCGTGCTCTGCAAACTCCCACCCGCAAAGCATCACTATTCTGGAGTGCCCTTCTGGGCAGAAAAGCACATCTTTGACCATCTGCTAGCACATTGTCTCCAGCTTTTCCCATAATGGCGGTAAGACCTCAGATCCTCCAAACAGTACTGACTCCTGTTAAAAATTTGATCAGTGTTTCCCAGTAGTGAGCAACAGCTGATTTTGCTCCTTATCCTTAACTCTCAGCTTTTGCACTTGAAATAGCTAACAACTCGCCATTTCCAGCTCATAGGTTTTTCAAGTCCTGCTTTCAGGCAAAAAAAAAAAAAGCAATCCTCTTGGAAACCGACATGTCCACTTTAGAGCAATCAAAAAAATTGTATTACAGAGTCCATCCTTATTGTCTGAATTATTTCTATTAAATATCCAGTGTACAATTAAATTCTTAATTGTAATAAATAAATTGAAGTTTTAACCTAAACTCTGAGAATGAAACGATGTTTCTTTCATTTTAACGCATAACAACCTACAATAAAATTGTCCAGGAAGAATTACATGTTTATTTTCAGAGTTCCAGAAATGCCTTTACAACAGCTGCTCAGCTTTCCATTATTTTGAAAAACGGGGAGCAACTGGACTTTAGCACTAAATTCTGTGGATGCTCAAGGCATGCTGCCTCTTATAAACAGAAAAACACTTACTGGAAGTCACAAGACTACAGCAGAGCAGCATGCACATAAGGAATGGGTATACTTTTCAAAATCATTTCTCACAGTAAAATAACAATTGAGTAGAATAACTTAGACATTTAGAGGATATACTTATTTATCTAGTTCTAATTATACCTTCTTTCTACTTACGAATCCCGTAACACTATACTAGCACCAATCCCACATCGCAGACTGCAGCAGCATCACAGACACCTGGTACAACACTACCTTAGCTTTTAAATGCTGACAGCCTCCAACTGGCAGAAGGTCAGAAAAGCAGATGAGAATCAACTGCCATTAGAAAATAAATAGTCTTGAGACAGAAGGGAACTAACTTGCAGAGTGGTGGGGATTACTTGCGTAAACCATGTCAATTATGATAGCTCACGTGCTGCTCTAATTACAGCAGCATCATTATTTATTTATTCAGCTATCTTCAGCACATCCTGAACCTTGGCAATTGTACCAGCCATCTAGATTGCTGGGATATGCTGTCCATCGATTAATTTTAAATATGATCTGGCTGAACTATTTCCAGAGTAGAAGTGCACGTTAAAATAAAATTTGGCTCCAACAGAATGCAAAACTTAATCACCTCTTAGACATTTAAGAAATATATAAAAATATCTGAACAGAAGACACAACATCTCATCACTGTCCATATATCAGCACAAGAAAAAGCTGAAAAGATCCATGAAAATTAAAAAAAGTTACATATATAAAGCACCAATAGCTATATTTTTATTTCACATGTATAAAAGACTTTTTAAAACAGAAACACGTTAAGTTCCATTTAAAACTAGATGCTGCCTTATGATTGCTTATTATTCCTTAACATTCTCAGACAACGTATTAGATCTGGATAGTCTCCTTTTCAGAGGTACTACAGTTAACAGGAATTGGAATTGCTCAGTGCCTCTGAGGAAGGCTATTATGAAATAAGAGAAACAATATTTGCTGAACTTATTCTTTAAAAAACAAATAATTGCTAAGACAAGGAGTTTATAGGTAGCATATCCTGTACAAGGACAGCTGTACAGTTATACTTCAAGAACCTGTACACAAACATTATTAGCTTCAAATTTTAACTAACATCAAATGCTTACATCTCAAATTCAGGGCTGCATAGGCACCTCTTAACTTAGAGCAGGGTCTGTTCGTCCCTCACAGTTCCTCTTAATTACAAAATCTCTTTTTTTAACTCACATTTGAAGAAGCAGCATAGAAGGATAAGTTGTGAACTTACAGACTGGCAACAAAAAGGAACCTCAGAGAAGCTACTGCAGGCAAGTAATTATTCTTTTTCATTTCCACACCGTACAGTAAAGGCATGAATGGAGATCTACATCATGGGCTTGCATTTCTCAACTACTATCATTTCAAAAGATGTTCCAGATACTGCTTAAACTTCTGCAAGTATGCACCTTAACCAAGTTCATAGATGACACCAAAACAGAGGAAAGCCAGATACACCAGAAGGAAGAACCTCCATACAGAGAGACCACAACGTGCTGGAAGACTAAGCCCACAAGAACTGCATGAGATTTAATAAAGATAAACATCAGGTCCTGCACCTGGGATGGAACCCCACACAGCAGTAACAGCTGGGGACTGACTGGCCTGGTGTGTAGCTCTGCTGGGTAAGAGCCGAGAGTCCTGGTGGACAGCAAGCTGAACATGAGCAAGGAGCATGCCCTGGCAGCAACGAAGAGAAACCATGAGAAACCACTGGATGGAAAATTATCAAATACAGAGGATAAACAGACATCTTTCTAGTGAAGTCTACTGATTCTGTTCTATTATTCTATTCTGCTAATCCGCAAATAGGAGAGTATCACAACTCTTTCCAGATCCTGAGATAAAAACCTACAGAAAGAAGATAACTGAGCAAGCAACCTGCGAGTATGTTCCACATGTCACATAGCTGAAAAATACAAACTGTAAGTAAAGAATTAATGTTCTTTACAAGTTTCAATCGGCTTATCTGTAGAAGCAAATGGAGCTTTAGTTTATTTGCTCCATTCAACAGATGCTGAATTCACTAAATGGGAAATATTAGGCTGAATGAACAAGAAAATAATCACCCAGGAATGAGGTATTTCCAATATACTAATTTTTATGTTGCACTCACAGTCAGATTTTCCCAAATAACATGAGTAAGAGCTTAGAATGTCTCCCCTTATGGAGACTTAAGTGGCTCATGAGTATTAGAGGATGCCAATACGGCTATGAAAATTTCCAAAGAAGAAATGCTACAGTCTCTACTTAAATTCAAGCTTGAGAGTCTTTCAGCTTCAGAGACAGCTGTTCCTTTGCAGAACTCTGAGAAAAACCAATGGGATCACCAGAATTTACATTTACAGGTGAAGCACCAAGAAGGACAACACAGGATAGTGAGAGGAACAGCACATTGGGTAATTCTTTTTAGCAGCCTGTATCAAGTTAGACTACTGTTGTCAGTGCTAATAACCAAAGGCACTGAACTTGAATGAACCCCTCCAGATGGCCCTGTGAGCTAGAAAGCCTCAGAATTAGAGTGGTTCTGATCTGGTCTGCTCCTCCATGTCCCAAGAATTTAAATAGGAACAGACCTAGGAACAGCTAAGTTCATTACAGCTGGGTTATTTTCTGGACATGGAATGGAAGTTAAGTGTATGAAAATACACTCAAGCCGGGTTACAACGACAGACAGAAGTACACCACAGTCATTTCAATGCTGAACTGCCTCAGGAAAAGCAATGCCTCAAACTAACTACTGAAAAAACTGCCCAATTAATCTCTTAACTAACCTACTTCTACATGCATGATTTATATTTTGCTCCTATCTACTTTTTAACTTTATCTGTCTCACACGGAATGCTGTATAACTGCATCGGTACCGTATTTCCCCAAAGCTAAGAGGAAATACATGGATTGGGCCAAGATGTCAGTGACAAAAATAAGAGGGCAATAGAAAGCTTGTTTCATGCTGCTCTGCAAAAACAGGGCAGATTGTCCATGCTTGAAGCCTGAAATGTTATGAAGTCTTTGTGACATCAAGGCCCGGGCAGCTGAGGTAAAACAGAGCCTCTTTCACTCTGGGTGAAGTGAGGGAGATCACCAGGCAGGTGCTGCCTCAAAAGGCACGGGCTATCCTTGGCTTTTGCCCAGAGTTTCAAGGCTCGGTAATAATGGGAAGGCAAAGGAGTTGCACTGACAGAAATGCACTCCTGTTCCACTAGGTTTACGTATAACGCCAACTTTAATTAAAAACTGAACCCTGAAGCTTTCTTCAGCTAGGATAAAAAGCAGCCCAATGGCACAAAGTCAGTCTTCAATGTCCCACAACCTCTTGAAACAATTTTTTGGAGGGGAGCTGGGGACAGAGGAGGAATTATCAGAATGGTAACAAATGGATTAATGAATGGGTTTAAGAAAATCTTTCAGCCCCCAGCAAGGAAAAATATTTCCCCCTTTCCTCCCTTAGCCTTTCTAAAACCATCCAGCTTGCCAAAGCCAGGAAATTCCAGACCAGAGCTGAAATTTGGTCCAATAAATTCTAACAAAGGAGACACAAATGTTTCATTTACATTTTATCCTTATAAAAGAATGAGGGGGAAAAAAAAAAAAAAGTTTTACTACTTAATTCGTTAAACTGCTAGTTTTTAACAAGTCATATGATTTTCTTCACCAACTTTTTGAATCGGAAACCTTCACCGCCTTGCCATGCTGTTCCTCACACCTCATCATGTTTTGAAAACAGGCACCCAGCAGATGGCTTTGTATATTAATTCATTCTTGAAAATGAATCCTAATATGAAGATTTAGATACTCTGAAAACACTAGTTGCTTTTCATACAGTTACAGTACTGTTCATTGGACTGCATGAACTTGTTATCTCACAGCCCTTTAGAAACAAAAATACCAATATTTATCCTCAGGCACTAACCAACCTCCAGTGTTGTCATAATCTGCAAGAGAGTCATAAAGTAAGTATGTTGCCTTCTGTATCATTAAACAAAATTTACTAACAATCTGAGCATTGCTTATGTAGTTACTTCACTTTATTTCTTCTTAAAGCAACTGGTTGAGCACCTGTTTTTTAACAAGCATATAGTTATATCAGCTATTTAACTATATATGTAGTTAAATCAACAGCTGGAGACTCATTTAATTAATCCCTTGGAGTTCTTTCAGAATAACAATTTATTTTCAGAAAGCAACTGCAATACAGTAACAGAGTTCAACATGAAGCACGTTTATTTCAGTACATATAGGTCTTAAAAAATATTCAAGTCAAAAGAAATGTCTTCTAGAGTAGGAATAGTATAAAAAGCAATGAAACCATGTCATTAAATACTACACACACCTAAAAAGTTAATAAATCTCTGTCTTGCTCAGTAATTTTCTCCCACAAAAAACAACCTTAGGAAAACACTCCTAAGGCCACAAGTCAGCGAAAAAGTGACTCTGTCTTTTCCTTGAGCCCAAAGTAAGGCTAAACTCCAATCTAAATTTCTGCAATAATAGATAGAAAGAGCAAAGTTTCCTTCTGGTAAAAGAAAAACTTATTTTCATGTCTCGTATTCAGTAATTTTTCTCCTTATTAACCACACCTAATTGCAATTTATCCCTGAGAGAGCTAGTTTCATGTAACAAAGCAGGAGATATCTTTTTATTTTATGGGATCCCTAAAGTCACAATATGTTGTATCATTAACTTCAGAGACAAACAATACGCTGACTTTATATAAATTAGCTAAATATACAACTACAAAAAAGTTCCTATAGAGTATCTTCAGATTCTTTTTGCCATTCAACTCTCCTAGCCCCTCCGTAAGCTTCTAGCAGACAAACAAGAATAGATAGCAACAAAAGCTATGAATTCCCACCCTAGAAAACTGAGTTTAGTCCTAATTTTTGCTACGATTCTGAGACGAGTTACACAGTACAGGATTTTGAACGAGTTATATAGTAGACTGGACTTCGCAGAATGGGCAAAACAAGCCTGATCCCCCAAAAAGCAGTTCACAGGGTTTCTCTAAAATCCTTTTAAACTCTGTGTTTGAGAAGTCCCAAATACTTTATGAAGTACCACCAAAACAACCAATTCTGACTTTGTGGTAGAATATTCTTCATTATCAGCAAGAGAAAGGCCTAAGAGTGTCTAATTTGATTAATTTTTTCAGGAAAAACTTTAAAAGGTTGCTACTACCACAAAGTAACATTGATTACTTAATGAGAAATTACTTGAGAACAAATCTTCCAATTACTCAAAAGCTGGGCACAGAAACCTTTCATATTATTAACAAAATAGTAAAATAAACACATTTAGCCAATGCAATTTAAAATATCATATAAATGTTTTCTCCACTTCACAAACATACAAAAATCATAATTTATGGCCACCTGTCCTTGCCAGTTAGAAGTCAACTGTAAAAATACAAAAGCATGCAAAAGCAACAGTTGCCAGTATCTCCACACCGTGCTTGTCAATCAAATTATTGGCAACCTACAAATTTATATTTGTAACACAGACACTTTCCTCCACTTAGTAACTGTCTTATGTATTTAAAGGTTAAGGTTGACGCTTTACGTTTTTACAAAGATCTATCTTTTACATTAAACTACAAAACCAGAAAATATAAAGCTTCAAGAAGGAAATTAATGATTCTCATGTTTCTAATAATAGGATGCTAAATACAAATTACTTACACTAGATTTGATTTTGAGTATTACCAGACTGACTGATATTCTGGTTTAGATGCATTTATGTATGAAATAACCGTAAGCAGAACAGTATTATGTTTATGTTTTGAACTGTGGAAAAATAACCAGAATAAATTTACTTTCACCAGTTTTATGGCATACCTTAGATTAATTTGAGTGGGTTCCTAATAAAATACTTGAAATCGATTTTCCACACACAGATACAGCTACATGGACATTATAGCCCACATCAAAAAGGTGTTCTTTCCCACCCTCAGTAGATGAGGACAATACCCAAAAATACAGGCTTATTTTAGAGAGCATGAGAAGATTTGACCGCATCAGCCCAGTATCACCCAGGATAACAGTTATCATGCTATCAGATAATATAATTCTGTACCTCAAGTTATTCTTATCTTGTTTCAAGTAAAATCCAAGAATATTATCTACCCAAGCTGACCACATTAGAAAAGCACTGTCCAGTTTAATTTAAAGAACTCATGAAAAATAAAAACGCAGAATATGCATGCATTATGGCACAGTCTTTATATTTTTCCCCATAGGATTGGCCTTAATCACCACCCAGCCTGTACTGAGATACTGTCATTTGTAAAATTACCTTCTCGTTCACTGTAAATTGGAAGGTGTATAGAAAACAAGACAGGGTCCTCAGGAATATAAATTATGATCTTATGTTGAAGAAAGGAGAACACTGCACACAAAAACTCTGTGCATTTGCTATCTCTATCAATCTCCCTGCTAGTAGTCAATCCAAACCCAAACCAAAATTTTTACGATGTTCCTCAGCTATCTGTTCTTCAGTTTACAGTTGCATATCCTGGAAGAGGAGGAGGACGCCCAAACAACAGCACCAATCACTACTGTGAAACGCAGGATCCCTTCCTGACTTAAAGTTAGATCACACATAACATCACCTATTTTTTTTTTAATCACTGAAGGATCCTATAGACTACTGTTACATCCCAGTAATGAAATGGAAATTTGAAATTCCTCCTTTCTGCCACTGGGAAGGCATGTGAACTTTCCTCTAGCATCTTCTTTCATGCTGCTATGGTTTCATGAGTTTTCTGCCAGCTCATTTCTCCAGACTGTCGAGGTGTTCTGGTTTCGGCTAGGAAAGGGTTCATTTTTTTCCTAGTGATCACTGTGAACACATGTCAATAATACCTACTGGTTTTAGTTGTTGTTAAGTGATATAAGGACTTATTTCAGCTTCCCATAGAAGAACAGACAGCACAATGGAACATCCAATGAAACATTCCATCCCATAGACATCATGCTCAGTATATAAATGGGAGTTAGCGGGGGGGGCGGGAATCCACGCTCATTGCTTGGGAAGGTGACAATTCACCAGGTGGTGAGAGTGACCCATGTCATTATTGTTATTGTTATTGTTATTTTTCCTTCCTTGTTATTGTTTTTATTAAACTGTCTTTATCTCAACCTACAATTGTTTTTTTTTCTTCCCTTTCCCCTCCTATTCCCCCCCCCTTCTTCTTGGCAGGGGTGGTGGAAGAGGGGGGTTGAGCAAGCAGCTGTGGGGTTCTAGTTGCTGCTGGGGTTAAACCACGAAAGAAGGTCTCTCTGAGAAGAAGCCCTACGCTTCAATGATAATCACTCTCCCTAGCTCGCTATCATCCATGAACTTGCTGAAGGCACTCTCCTTCCTATTCTCCAGGTCATTAATAAAAACATCAAACAGTAGCAGCCACAGTTTCGACATCTGAGGATCACTACTGGCCACCAGCTGGACTTCGTGTCAGCACTCTTGAGCATAGCAGTCCAGATAGTTTTCTGCCCACCTTGCAGTCCACCTCTCCAAACCACCCAACACCAGCTTGGTTACAAATAGCCCCTAACAGATTACATCAAACGCCTTCCTCAACTCAAGGTAAATAGCATCCACCATTCTCTCCCCATCTACTGAGCCACTCAGCTCATCAAAGAGGACAATTAATTTGCCCTTGATAAATTCCAGTCATGCTCTTGCCCTTCATATGCCTGAATGTGGCTTCCAGGAGGATGTGCTTCATGATCCTCCTGTAGATCACAGCCAGGCTGACCTTCCTATAGATCCCCAGATCCTGCTTCTCGCCCCTCTTGAAGATGGTCTGATGTTTTTTTCCCCCTGCTCATTTGGAATCTCCTAATCACAATGACCTTTCAAAGATGAGCAAGGCTATACCCCTGTAATGATAGAAGCCAGCTCCTGCAGGATACTTGGATACATTACCCTCAGTCTCGTAAAGTTGCTTAAGTGGTCTCCAGCCTGACCCTCTGTCCTGCAGGTAATGCTTCACTCCCTCCAATTCTGCCATTGGACTCAAGGACCTGGGAAGCCCAAGGACAGTTCTTACCAATTAGGAGGCAAAGAAAGCCTTGAGTATTGCTTACATGTCCTTCTGCCCCAGATCATTTATCAAGATCATTTTGAATTCTAAGCCTCTTCACCGTGTTTGCCACCCACTTCAGTTTAGAACTGTCTACATACAACCACATATTCTTTCCACTGCTAATAATCAAAATACTGAGTGACAGAGGCCCCCTGAAAGACCACCTACTTTGAGTAAGCCATTAAAAGTAAAAATAATGCTAAGAACAACTTTTTATTCATCTGTAATCACCAAACAATGATTGTACCAAAACTGTCTTTAGTTTTCTTAGAAGACCATGTCAAAGTGTCAAAAATCTTAACATCACATTGACTTCCAGCATGAAGTTCTGTCTGAATCAGCCCTAGTTACCTAAAGATGCTCTCATATTAACAGTTGTGCAGATCCCCAATTAATGTTGACAATTCATTTAAAAAGCAATCTTTTGTCAGTCTTTGAGACTCCCCAATGAGTATAAGCAAAGGCTTAGTGTTGACTGCAGGCTTGGCTATGGTGTATTATCAAGCATCAACGTAGCTTCCAAGGGGCCTGGGTTGGGGGTAATCAGCTGTTTCCCATAAATCATGAATACGGATTAGAATCCTACAAGAAAGATCCTGACATGCCTAAAGAAAACTGTAGTCAGGCAATTGCTGCTTCCTGTGGGATCCTAATCAACACTCAATCCAGCTCACATAGTTCGCTCTTCCACAACACACTGCAAATAGTCAGCTACAAATTCTAATTAATTAACTTAAAAGACTACCATTTCTAGAGTACAAGGCTTCAAAGATGCAGCAATATTAAGACATCTAAAAAAATGCATGGAAAGAATATGTACATGAAAAGCCTTTGTCCAGACTTCTCTATGTAGCTAATGCAAGAAAACTCAAATCACAGAAGCATTGCCATTTCTGGCTTGTGTTGATGTTGCAAGAAAGGGGTTGCAGCCCACTGCATGTTTTTCCTGATCCGGAGGACTCCTACACTTCACAACAATGCATATATTTCTTTCCTCCTGCACTGCAATATTTAGTCTATATACTAAATGAGGAAGAAGAGTTCATTAGAAGTTGGCTGAAAAGGGCCGAAGAGATAATTTTGTGGATGTCAGAAAAAGCACCAATTATCAATTTACTTTGAGCCTCTACATACTGCTTATATTACCCCGATACATGTAAATTGAACATTTTCCTCCTAAGAGAAAAAAAGGAAAGAATTTACAATAGCAAGAATTTTACTCTGCTGTAAGCCATTTTAGTTTTATTTATGTAGAATACATCTAGTTTTTTTCTTCTTCGCTTCACACTGTGTCCTCTTTAGCAAAAATGTATCTATGTCAGAGATACTTAAAGATCAAAAATTCACGGAATTGTCAGAGTTGGAAGAGACCTCTAGAGATCATCTAGTCCAACTCCCCTGGCCAAAGCAGGGCTGCCCAGAGCACGTTACTCAGGGCTGCATCCAGGCGGGGCTTGAAGATCTCCAGAGAAGGGGACTCCACACCCTCCCTGGGCAGCCTGTTCCAGGGCTCTGGCACCCTCACCGGAAAGAAGTTTTTCCTCACATTTGAATGGAACTTCCCATGTTCCAGCTTGTGCCCGTTGCCCCTCGTCCTGTCACTGGGAACCACTGAAAAGAGTCCGGCTCCACCCTCCTTCAACCCACCCTTTAGATACTTGGAAACATTAATAAGGTCTCCCCTCAGCCTTCTCTTCTCCAGGCTAAAGAGTCCCAGCTCTCTCAGCCTTTCCTCATCAGGGAGATGCTCCAATCCCTCAATCATCTTTGCTGCCCTGCACTGGACTCTCTCCAGCAGTTCCCTGTCTCTCTTGAACTGGGGAGCCCAGAACTGGACGCAGTATTCCGGTTGTGGCCTCACCAGGGCAGAGTAGAGGGGGAGAATGACCTCCCTCGACCTACTGGCCACACTCTTCCCTGGGCAGCCCAGGATCCCATTGGCCCTCTTGGTGACAAGGGCACATTGCTGGCTCATGGATAGTTTACTATTCACCAGGACCCCCAGATCCTTCACCTCAGAAGTGCTTTCCAGCAGGTCCACCCCTAACCTCTACTGGTGCCTGGCATTCTCCCTCCCCAGGGGCAGGGAAGATTGAGAAAATAGAGAAATTGAGGAAAAAAAAAAAAGATCACTTCAAAAGGTAGAAAGAGTATATAGAGGAATGTAATAAAGGACAGCAAGATCTGAATCACTTGCTCATATTTAATTTCTCATTAACTAAGAAGTTTGAAACAAAAAGGCACCCTTAGAATGAACAGGCTATGTTTAAATAAGACTTTATGAATACCCAACACAAGATTATAAATTTTTTTCAAGTTGACAAGTGCCATGGAATTGATACAGAATTTGACAAGTTACATCTTTGGCAACAAGACAATCAGCTTTTCAGATACAGATTAACAGTTTGAATTCTGTTCAAGCTAGGCAAGGACTAATAGCCACTCCTTGTTAATAAACACAAGTGATGTGCTGACTTCCACCCAGTTTTCAAAGGCAATCTTTTCACAAATGTTAATGTTAAGATTTTCAAAGTAGTCTGAAAAATTGAGGTACATTTTTAGGAGATTACTCATAGGCACTCTGGCCACCTCTGTGCTCCAACTCTGTGTAGAAACTGAACAAAACTTTAGATTTTCGTTGTAAAAAATGTTTGTGGGTTTTTCTTTGTAACAAATTGTAAAATACTTTAAAACAAATCAAACTCAGTTGCACTTCACTATTTCCCCACCTTGTTTATATTATTTTTAAATGAATTCATACCATATGGCATGTCTGGCACTGAATGGACAGTGTGAGAATAAAGACCCCAAACTCAGTAGGTCTGTGAGAGACAGCTCTGTGAGGCGCTGAGCAGACATAAGGAAAGAACCAACTGCATAAATTTCATGCTCAGTGTGCAAGATTCGACAGGTCTGTATTATTTTGACAGGCTTCTCTTACTTTTTACACGCTGCTGAATCATGAGAGAAAAGCAAACTCACAAAGACACTGACACTGCTCCCAAAACTCCAGACTTGTCTGTGGATTTCACTTTTTTCTTTAAAGTAAAAGCGAATTCCCGAAATATATTCCAAATAATGAAGGAAATCTAGGAAACACACCACCCTTTGAGGAGTCTTGTATCAGGATTTCCACTATCTCTTTAAATACAGCAAACTATGCCAGCTAGCACAACATACTAGTAAACACACCAGGACTGGGTTTTCTTATTGTTATGGAGCATTATCTGTAATAGTAAGATATTTCTCCTTATGCCTCTTAATTGAAAATATATATTCTCAATTTATGGTACTAATGTTGAAACAGCTACCTCACTTAGACAACATAATTGGGTTTCAGAACATTTAAATATTTCCCCCTTGTTTTATGGTTGGACACAAGAGGTTTTTCACAGAGAAATAAGAGTTTAACCACAAGTACAAACTTCAGAAACCAAAACCAGGATTAAGGGATAACCACTTCTGTTAAATCACAGCCTACCAGTGAAGTCAGATTTGAGTAAACTCTTACAGTACTTACTCCGCTTATTCTCTGTAACACCTCTTTTATCAATATTTGCACAGAAACATACTCAATTCCAGAACCCCATCTACTCCACCTCTTCAACTCCACCAATCTTCTGGGCTCTACTGTTCAGGAGCGTAGTTTTAGAGACATGCTGTGATTTTGCCATGGCAGCACAGTTTTCATTAAATCTATGCTTTCCCCTGGAAATATCACCAAAATGGTATACATTCTCTTTGAAATTATTATCTCCAATTGTGGAGAGTCTTAACATTTCTTCATGTTTTGAGATTTAGAAGCATGATCCAAGAATCATAGAATGGTTAGAGTTGGAAGGGACCTTAAGGATCATTGAGTTCCAACCCCCTGCCATGACTTTTCAAATATAATGGAAAGCGGCTTGCCAACTTCATCAACCAGCTCCCTCAGGACCTGTGGGTGGATTTCATCAGGTCCCATGGACTTATGTACCTTCAGGGTCCTTAAGATGGTCTTGAAGATCACTCCCTCACTTTCCTAAGCTTAGTGTTTGGTTTCCAGAGTCTCACATTCTTTTACCCAGCTGACAACTACTGAATTTGTTCTATCTGGAAGCTTGCTGGGGTTCTTTTTCAGAAGAGGAGGGAAGCTGCAAGACTGACTCCTTACTTCCAAGAAACTAAGAATTCTAAGAAATCTTACCATTTTTATTCATTATTCTGTCTTTTCTCCATTGGTTGTAGTATATATTATAATATAAAATGTTGGCTTCTCAAGAAATTATGTGAAAAAGCAGATTAAGGTTTCTTTCAAGAAACAGGAACACGAGAATCATCAATACAATATGACATGCCAGCATTTTGCAGTCAACATACAAGTGTCTCATCACCATAAATTTCAAGATATATTTACTTTATACTTCAGCATAGCAGTCAAAGACTGCAATTATCAGATGCATTTCATTGAACTGCGGTACATTTATCAACGTGTCTTTGCAAATTCAAAATGTCATGTTAGCTAGTAACAGTAACAAAACGACTTTGAAACAAATGCATAGCAATACATTGACACCTCTAGCTATGAGACATATTTAAAACAGAGCTTTCAGCCCCTAAATTAGGATTCCCAACACCTGTGTTATCAGTATACAATCTTATATTGCAATATAAAGTAGGAAAACAAAGTCTGACCTACTCCAGCAGCCTTTTTTCTTTTGTCCTCATTTTCATTAGATTTTCATTATTCCAAACAATAAGATGCTACCGTAACATATATTATTCTGCAGTTAATATCTCTGTACATCAATATTTAAAAGCACCTACTTGTTTGGTTATTTCCTGTGGGGAAAAAAATACATGATCTTCTGGTAACACCTACATATGCCAGAAGGTCCAATCTACTTTGCTTGAGTATCAGATACGCTTCACTAAAAGTACTTTAGAAAGAATTTGTGGTGGTGATCAAGCTATTTCCAAATCAGTATAAACAAACAAACTTGTCTAGATACTGTTGTAACGGAGGGAAACAAACGTCTCAGGCAGTTCTATTTTGCTATTGCAACACCCGTGCTAAGAAAATAAGTAGTTGGAAAGCAGACCACAGAAATGAGGGAGATGCTAGTGCTGAAATGAAGAAAGTCTTGAATGCAGGCAAAGAGCAACTTTGTGCTTTCTTTTCTGTAATTCCTTCTCTTTACACAGGGAGCAGCAAGAAAATACTTTAAATTGCAATTTTACAATGCAAGTTTTTGCTTTCATAGCACTAGTAACAATACTGTGTTGTCTAATAAGACAGTTCTCTGTTTTTGTGACATTCACTGGGCATCTTGTATTAAAGACCAATTTTCTCTAAACTGGCTACAGCAAAAAGGTTATTTTGAGGTGATACTTATCTGCATCCTCAGAAGAAAGCGAGTATTAGTTTAAGCTCATTCTACCTTGCATCACTACTGTAAAGTAGACAGCTATTTTACAGCTTTGAATAAAAGGGTATATTGACAATAACATTTAAAACAAATAATCAAGCCCTGCATCAAAAGCAAGAATAGATCTCTGGAATGAAGGAAATGGACATCAAAACCAGGAAATAGAAGAAAAACAGAGAACACACTTAGAAATAGGAAGAGTTCTAGTAGTGCCAATTCAAAACAGAGGTGAAATCCCAGATTTCAATTCAAGTACTATTTTTTTTTACAAGGATCAAATAAAGTCCAGAAGAAACTTGAACACAATGGGAAAAAATTAAACTTTTTTTTTTTTTTTTAAGGAAAAAAGAACACTGAGAAAACTGTAAAGAACAGGTAGTTGTATTATCCTCAAGAGAACAATTAAGTTCTACTAAAAAGCTCATAATTTAAGCTAGTCATCCCATTTTTTCTGCCATTAGAAACAGAATGTGTCTTGAAAACAGTTTCACAGATTACCTTTCCATTCAATTTCTCATCTGAATTTATGAACACCCCGGTAGGAATAAACTAGATAGATGTAAATATGTTTACATCTCAAATGTATATAAATCTTTTTTTCTATGATAAAATGCAGAGATATCCACTGCTTTGAACAAAAATAAAAGCATGCACAGTGAGGTGAGCACCTTGCTTTTTGTTTCTCTCTTGTCTCTACTCAACTACTGCCCCATCTGCTTTTACTCAAAGAATTTTAAAAACACATGTTTTCTCTCCAGGGTAACATTTAGTCCTTGTATGTGTGATTCTCCCTGCAAGACAGCACCCAGTTCTTAAGCTTACTCATGTTCATAATCAAAATACAGGCAATTCCCCAAACATCTTATTCGCATTTAGAATTGACAGAGATGCAAAGGAGAGGGAATGAACTGAAACCTGTAAAAGACAAAGAGGAGCCAAAAAACCCAACAACTTCAGAAGGGCCTGCAAGAAGAAACGGCTTAGCAATAGGAATTAAGCATAGGTGTGTGAGGATCGTCACGTGCAAGAAAAAGGGCGCCCTAGAGAAAGTTGTGTTAAAGCCCATTTCTTCACTTTAGGATTTTTTTTATAGTTCTACTGCACTCTCCTGCTTTGTTACAGACAAAGATATTAGGCAGTTTCCATTCACATTGATTGAGCCAGTCACCCACGCCACCAGGATGAGGGAGGCGATTCTTCCCCTCTGCTCTGCTTTGGTGAGACCCCACCTGGAGCACTGCCTCCAGCTCTGGAGTCCTCAGCACAGGAAGGACATGGACCTGGTGGAGCGGGGCCAGAGAAGGCCATGGAGATGCTGGGAGGGCTGTAGCCCCTCTGCTGTGAGGGCAGGCTGAGAGAGTTGGGGGGGGGGGTGCAGCCTGGAGAAGGAAGGCTTTGGGGAGACCATACTGGGGCCTTTCAGTACCCAAAGGGGGCTTATAAGAAAGACTGGGACAAACTTTTTAGCAGGGTCTGTTGTGATAGGACAAGGGGTAATGGTTTTAAACTAAAAGAAGGCAGATTTAGACTAGATATAAGGAGGACATTTTTTACAATGAGTGTGGTGAAACACTGGAACAGGTTGCCCAGAGAGGTGGTAGACACCCCATCCCTGGAAATGTTCAAGGTCAAGTTGGACAGGGCCTTGAGCAACCTGGTGTAGTGGAAGATGTCCCTGCCCACAGCAGGGGGTTTGGACTAGATGACCTTTAAAGGTCCCTTCCAACCCAAATTATTCTATGATTCTTTCCAGGAGACTCTTGAGAGTTAGCTTAGACTCCCCTCCAGTTGCTTCCTCTCTTGCCCATTAATATGCACACAGCATCTTCAGATATAGACGTAACCCAGCATCATTCTCACTCTGTAAACTTTTAGACCATGAAGTTGCTCTCCTCCATACCTTATGAAAAGTGACAGCAATGACTAGGGCTTTATGATGAAATTAGCACTTTGCGATATGGCTGAATACGACTTCTTATTTTTAGAGAAAAGCAGAGTAAGAAAATGCAGACTGTGAAAAGGAAATTTTTGCTTCCAGGATTCTCTTTAATTATTTTTGTTCCAGTTATTTGAGGCAGACAGAGGATAAACAAAATGAACAGTCTACACCTGAAAGTAAAAGATGTGTTAGTAGGGCAGTTCTTTAATGAAATGCAAAGTTTGGGTGTATTTAATTTGTCTTCTGTGATGAAAAACTCTTAACCACTGAGATACCGCTTCTTTTCTCTTTGGGTAAATTAAAGGGAATTTAAAAGGACTGTGTTTTACAAACACAATCTATATGTTGAATTCTTCTGGGGTTTTCAGACTAGAGCTTTAATCACCACGGCACATAATTATTCCATGCTTTGCTTGAGTCTTTTATTTAAAAAAACAACAACTGATCAGCAGCTTTCCTTGAGAAACCCAAAAACTTCTCAGTCCAAAGAGGCCAGAGACAGTGAAGTAAAACCTTTCTCTCTCCTCAAGAGATGTTAGAATGCAAACATTCTCAGACTCTTAAGACAAAGCTACTTTAATAATACATATCATTTTCATTTTCAGCCACCTGAAATATTCACATGCATGACTGGAAGACAAAATACACAACTGTTCCTTTTTACTATTCAATTTGGGAAGATAACTTGTCAAATTACTCATACAACCTGTAATACTTGCCCACTGAGTGCCATGAGAGCTTCCCAAACCAACTTCACTGTTCTGTCTGCTCAGCGATTCTCTGGTATAGATCAAAAGCAGTCACCCTGTGACTTGAGCATTTTGTGCTCAACTGTTTAACTAAACCAGTTCCCTAATTTCTTAGGGGTCTTTGACAATTACATGATTTCTTCAAACACCTCAGTGAGAACATATTACAAATATACATAGAACCTTTGAAAACCAGGACATTAAATTATGCGTTTCTAACATTAGACCTGAAATCCTAGACCCAGCTAAGAGAATTGACAAAGTAAATTAGTGTCTTTCCCTCTCTCAACCCTTCTACAGGGGAAAAAAAAAAAAAAAAAAAAAAGTATACGGCTGGGGAGCATGCCCTTTCCTCAACACAAATTTTAACAGGAGCAACACACATTTCAATACTTTGCAAATAAAATTTCAGTACTGTAAAAGGGACCATTCTGTAACACTTGCTATTGATAGTTTCATATCTCCTAATTTTACCAGTTATCATAGCTGTGTGTTCCATGTATGGGTGTGTATATATATAAAATGAAAATATTTTTTAAAAATTTCAAAAGCTTTACCAAAATACTCTCAGCCATTTTCTCACAAGTGAATCTGAGTCCTAAGTGTTTTTATTCTGAAGCTAGCAAACCACTCTGTATACTTTTGAAAGCTGATCAAAGCAATGCAACATCCTGATAACAAAAGCCAGCTACTAAGCTGTTAAATAAATACATAAAATTAACATACCCAACTACTATAAATAGTACCCACTGTAATGTAAGATGAGATTTCCAAGCAAACTGATGCACACAGACATGCACGCATACTATATGTGTATATAAATATCACACCAAGATCTCTAATCACCCTCCTCCGTAATCTGTTGTAAGACCAGCTCTATCTGCACTATCTCAGGCCATTAACAATATTCTAGAATCTCTTCAGCAAGGCATGTAACATATCTGATTGATATCTAAGTTCGCTGTGTTTTGGGCCGCTGGTCAACTTACCAACACGTGTATCTGTATTTCTTTTGCTGGCACACATCTCCTTTTCACTTCCCATCACAGTCAACTCTGTTTCCCTTAACTAGCTTTTCTGACATTTTTCTTGCTCCACCGTAATTAGACCGAGATCTAAGACCAACAAATTGCTTGTCTGGGGAGAAGGGAGTTCCATAAAGGCACAGAGAGACCATTTTAATGGGTAATGGAGACAGACATTTATTATAGAGGCTGGGTTAATATCCAGCACATTTACCTTGTGGCAAAGGAAAATGAATGACTATAGGTCCAGAAAAAAGGAACATGTAATTTAAAGTTAAAGTTAAAGCCAGTTTAACTTTGAGCCTCCACTGCCTTTGTAGATTTTTAACAGACAGAACAGCAACACATGGCGCAGCCGCTTCATAATAAAGACTTGGTGTAGTCTCCAAGAGTCAGCAGGTACACACGAATGTTGGTGAGCTGCTATCAAGAGATTTTTATTCCATTTTTCGAATGATGTACTGGCGAAGGCTGTGTTTGCACTGAGACCCGTTCTGTCAGGTTTGAGTACACTTAGCACCAAGGTATGATTCACGATGCAGCTTCTCATTTCCAGTAATAGTAAAGGAGGACTCAAAAGAAACTTCCATTGCAGAAAAGCCATTTATAATACACCTCTCTGTAAAAGATCTATGTTGGGAAACAGTGGCTTAAGAAGACATCACGAATAAAGGAAAAGAAAGTTCCATTGTAGATAAATTCACACAAAACCAAACTCCACAGCTTGCCTACTCAAAATGATTGCTTTACAGAAAGTTCATATTGCTTAAAATGCACATACTGAGATTTGGCAGTGTTACCAACCTAATTTTTGAGAAAAAAAGAACAACAAACACACAATAAAACAAACAAGAATCTAAGTCCCAATTCCAGATAATAATTCCACTGTTAGCAACGTACCGGCCACCTCCATGGCACCTATTAGACTCTTTTACTGGCCTCCCAATTGCCAACATTCACTTTGCAGTTTATGTAACATCTTATTTATAATTAAAATCTATAATCTATAATTTCAGGCAGATTTATGAAGGTATCTGCAGTACAGCAATACCTGAGCTTTTAGCACAGTAACAACAGTAACATATTTTAATACACTTTTTCAGCTATTTTATTTTAGCAACCCTCAGTGGTTAGGCTCAAAAGTTTTTTGGATGCTTGTTGCTGTGGTTTGCAGAAAATACTCATTGGAACCAAGCAATTTTAGGAGACATTCTGATCGTGCTACTGTGAACAGGCTTGTACCCTTGAAAAAGAGAAAAGCAGCAGCAGGAGCAACTCCTGCTTCCATTCGCTGCTAACACAATTTCTTTTCTGCCTTTATCAGTGACACTTGTCACTGGAAGACTGTAACCTAGTCCCCACAGTACAACACATTTAATTGCATCATTCACATGTATAAAAAAGGGTAAAAAGTACACTGAACACCAATGAAAAATCTGAAAAGCTAACACTGCTTTTACAGTCCCTTCCCACATAAATCACATGTAGCTTTAAAGAGTTATAATGACTTAAACCACAAGGGATGTTTAAAAGCATGAAATATGAAAGTCTTCAGGTGACTACTTACTTACAAGAACATCACTAGGTTTTAGTCAGAAAAGACAAGAGGAAGGGTGAGAGTTATGACAGTGCTCCCAAAATACATTAGCAAAGTGTGTAAATGTCTTTTCTCAAAGTAAGAGGAAAGCCATTGAATTCCTGCTAGAGTCCTGGCTTTTGTTTCACTTCTCAGTAATTGTCATTAACTTTCTGTGTTAATTGCGGGCCAACATGGACAAAAAAATATATATTCTCTTGATAAATTCTTCACTGTGGTTTATAATACTGGCAAATTCATTTCAACCATTTTCTTTGCAAAATACTTTCTAATTTCCTGCAAATGAATTAGCCAACCTGGCTGTGGCAGAACCTACTGCCACCAGTACCTGATCTGTCCCAGGGCCTTACTGCATGCTATACCCTACTGCATAACGTTGTGTCAACACCGTTCCTGCTCTAAGCATTTAAGAACAGGTTTTTCTATGTCAACATACAGCTCCATCTAGAAGAGTTTCCCAGTGCACCTTTTCAACGCTCTTCAAAAGAAACAAAACCACATCAAGTTACAAAGTTTTTGTCTAATACAGCAAAATACCTATTCAATAGCTCACAGCTGAACTACATTCTCTTTTCCATAGACCACATAAACAAGACACTGATGTTTCACAGTTTCACCTCGAGATTGTCTTCTTGTTGCCTGTACTATTACTATTAGCTCCTGCCAAGTTACTTGTGTATCATTAGCATGAATGAATGACTTACAAACTTCTAAACTCGTATCATTTTGCAATGACTGCTGGAAGGAACCAGACGATACCTAATGTCAAAACACTACTTTTATCTTATTTTCCTGCGAATGCCATTAATTATCTCACTGACCACACCAAAGCTGTCTTTGAAGTGGAGATCCTCCTAGAGCACGGTAACTCCGGTCTGGTGCCCGGAAGGCGCGGTGCTTCACAGCCGGCGTGCACCGAGCCATGCTTAAAGAGTAAAATTATAAGCTCCCTGATTAACACCACTTGGGTAAACCCGCAGGGCGCCGTCTGCGCCGCCTGGCAGACGCAGGAGGCGGTGAGGGGACGGGTGTGCGGGCAGCGAGGGCCGCAGGGCACTCCCCCACCGCCCGGCGCTTCCAGCCAAGGGGTGAAGGCACCTCACCGCATCGCTGGGGCATCTCTAATGCTCTGCCTCCTGAGGCGCCCTCACGGCATTAGCACCGCACCGAGAACAGCTGTCGCTTTTACAGACTTCCTTAAAGGTTTAGGGGAGTTTCCCTGGCGTAAGAGGCAAACGGAATTCCTGCCGCGGCTGCCGAGCGGTAAGGACGTGAGCTCTCCTCCTGCCCGGCTCTCCCTCCGCCCGGCCCCCGCAGCGAGGGGCGGCCCGGCCCGTCACCGCCCGGCCCTGCCACGGGCACCTGTGGCGCCCGCCACGCCGCGCGGGGCCCGCTGTCACCCCCGGGGCCGGGCCGGGGAGCGCCGCTCGGCCCCGCGCCGCCCCCAGGCCGGCGGGGGGAGCCCGGGGCGCGGCACGGAGGGCGGCACAAAGCGCCTCCTCCGCCCGCCGCTTTGTTCGCGGCGGGGCCCCGAGCCGAGCCCCCCGCCGCAGCCCGGCCCGGCCCCGCTGATTTACCCTCCCCTGGCCTCACCGCGCTCCCCCCAGCCTCCCCGCCACGCGGCCGCCGCCTCCTCCTCTTACCTTGGCTTTCCCAGCCTCCAACTTCTTCATCCGCTCCTCGTCCTCCATGGCGTCTATACGGGAGAGCAGAGCGTTATCAGCGGAGGGAGGCGAGGTCCACCCCGCCCCTTCCCCTCAGCAGGGGCGCACACGGCCGCTGTCCTGTCCTGTCCCTGTACCCGTCCCGCCTCACAGCCACGACAGCTGCCGTGGCGGAGCCACCGGCGCCGCCATCTTCCTCTCCACGTAAACACGCGGCCGGGGAAAGTGACGTGAGACCGCCTGCTCCTCCTCCTGCCGCTCCTCCTCCTCCCCGGCCACCGGGGCCCGGCCGCGCCCGGCGCCCCCGCAGCGGGGTGCCGCCGAAGCCGCCCCCGGAGGAGCGGGGTTGCACCCACCCGAGGCCGAGGGGAAACCACCAGTGACAGCAGCCGCGGGCAGGGCCGCAGCCGCCGCAGCGGGGAGGAGGGGGGCGGCGGCGGGCACACCCCCCTCCACACCCCTTCTCGCTCCGGCGGAGAGAAAGGCGGGGACGGGGGGGGGGGAAGGGGGTCTCTGCCCACAAAAGAACTGCGGCGGGAAGGCGCCTGTAGTTGGCTGTGGCTCTGTGTGAGACAATGGTCTGAACAGACAACACCCTTCTGCCGCCCTCGCAAATCCCACCTCCCCGGCTGCGGGGCTCCTTTGGGCAGTTTTGATTTTTCTGAAGTGTTTTCTTGCCCCTGCGTGCGCCTCTCTAGACTGCGCTTCCCATCGCATGGATCCAGAGCTTGGAAATGCAGCAAGGAGCCTTTTCACCGTGTGTGGCAGACTATGGAAGGATGACAACAAAGGATGTGTAGTCCCCCTGTTTAAATTACTTAATATGCACTCGTCGTGCCAGAGGAGTTGAAATAGGTGTGCTAAGATCACGACGGGGAATATGGCACGTGGGAATTAAATGCTAATACAATTTCTATGCCTCAGCATTCGATTCAAAGCAACGTTCTGGGATTACCTCGTATCGTCTACTAAACGTGTGCCTTGCAAGGCTAATCGCAAATTTGAATTGCACGTTGGCGATGTGCTTTTTCTTTCAGTTACCCCCGGAGCGCGTTCCGTTTGTGGTGGTGCCATGGATGGCCCAGGCTCACACATTCCTGGCAAGGCTCTTCCCATGAGCGTGTAACAGCTGCACGGGAACAAGCAGTTTCCTTGTTCTGCTTTTGGAATCATTCTGCTTTATTACATGCAAAATCTAAAATCTTTCTGAATTAACTTAGATCTTGTCCTTGTGGCTCTTTTTAACACAATTCATTTAGTGTACATTCTTTACTCGCTTGAATTTTCAGCAGAGACCAGATACGCCCAAAACAGAAAAAAATGCCAAAAGAAAACATTATTGTGCAGTATTCCTGACCAGGACCAAGACAAAAAATATTAGGACTCCTGGCAGCTGACTCCCACACCCATATTACTGCCAAAGTGAACTAAACCTACAATCTGAAATTTTTAAGGATTTTCCACTCCTAAAAGGCATTACATTTCATTGAAGTCTGAAATAATTTGCTGATCGGTACATGTAATGTGCATTCCTGTATTTACAAAACAATGTCCTCAACCTTCACTCAAAAAGGAAATGAATGCCCTTTATGTCAGAAGAAGAAAATGCCATCTGTGGTAATGAATGACAAATGTCTGCATTATACTTTGTTCTGTATTTGCAGTAAGCATACACTTCAATTAAAGTTCTCAGACTTTGCTATTTCACTAGAGGAAAAGCATGTTATAGAGAAAAACAGCAAGTGAAAACAAAACTAATAATAAATTAAAGAGGAAATATTTTTACAAAAATACAAATTTGAGTTTGTTCTTTAAAAAATATGTTCTCCAGTCAGTAAAAGAAAGTGATTTACACGAAGCCTGTATAAATGGAAGTTTTCCCCAGCAACTGCAAAGCCCCAGAGGCCCCTGAGAGAAAAATAAATCGCCTTGTCTGTGCCAATGACATTACTCTTGGCTGATGGAGGCCACTGTCACAGAACTAGCTGTTAAGCATCAGTAAAATTTCACACACGCATGACACTATGATAGTAATTTCTTAATCACTAAATATCCCATTTAGAAGATAATCACAAACTTCCCAAACCCCATAATTAAATGGGTTCTTGAGTTAATGCTAAGAATTGATGGACCTAATTTTCCTCTCACTTACAGATTTATATCCATGTAATTCTAATGGATTTTAGTTACAACACCTAATTCATGACAATGAAAGACACGAAGATCAGACTGACAAACTATAATAGAGTACTGTGGAAATAACTACTGGATATTATATCCCAGGGAATAATATTTTCGTATTCTCCCAACATTAGAAGAACAGGACTTTCTCTCCTAGGAAAAAAAATAAAACTCATGCAGTATGATTTCCTACTTCAGCTATTTAAACTCCTATTTTATCATTTATGTAGGGCGAGCTGACTGGAATTCACAACATTAATTAGCCAATTAAACTGTCAGCTACAGAAAGACATTAATCTTACTTGCTTAACTGTCAGAATTGACCAATATTGTTCACTTGCCTAAGAACGTGAGATAGTGCCCAAGAGTCAAGCTACTAACTGCTTTAGAGATTGATTAACTTGCTAGCACTCATTGAATTCACGCAAGTTAAACATGTGTAAACTGTTTTCAACAGAAGATATGTGAAGCGAACCAGATTAACACCATAAAACATACAGATCATTCTCCAAAATAGGAATGACTGGTGTTTTGGCCCAGGATTACTTTTATATACTAATATACAGATTATTGGAAATGTTCACAAAAAACTGCTTCAAATATCAGACCTAATTTTTAGTTGTGTTTATCTGTAAACAAGGACAAAGGCCTCTTCACTTACGGCATTTTCTCTGTTTCCCCTTCTGTTTCCTTTATTCAAGAGACTTAGGTAGATTGGATCGTTGGGCCAACATCAGTGGTATGAGTTTCAACAAGGGCGAGCGCCAGGTTCTGCGCGTGGGCCACAATAACCCCGAGCAGCGCTACAGGCTTGGGGAAACGTGGCTGGAAAACCACCTGGAAGAAAGAGACCTGGGGGTTCTAATGGACAAGCGGCTGAACGTGAGCCGGCAGTGTGCCCAGGTGGCCACGAAAGCCAACGGCATCCTGGCTTGTATTAGAAACAGCGTGAGCAGCAGAAGTAGGGAGGCGATTGTGCCCCTGTACTCGGCACTGGTGAGGCCACACCTGGAGTATTGCGTCCGGTTTTGGGCACCTCAATCCAAGAGAGATGTCGAGGTGCTGGAGCGAGTGCAGAGGAGGGCAACGAAGCTGGTGAAGGGCCTGGAAAACAAATCCGATGAAGAGCGGTTGAAGGAGCTGGGACTGTTTAGTATGAGGAAGAGGGGGCTGAGGGGAGACCTCGTCACTCTCTAAAACTACTTGAAAGGACACTGTAGAGAGGTCGGTGCTGGTCTCTTGGCACAGGTAGGT